>NC_080097.1:748750-1497500 GCF_950005125.1 Chionomys nivalis | reverse complement strand
CTCTTGTAGACCAGGCTGGCCTCGAACTCACAGAGATCTGCCTGCCTCTACCTCCCAACTGCTGGAATTAAAGGCGTGCGCCACCACCGCCCGGCCCATAAGTCAATCTTGGGTGGGCTTGTTTTTTGGTCTATTCTCAGTGTCCCATCTTGGGTGAACAAACATTTGGTGACATGTCATCAAAAAAAAAAAATCACAACATATACCCAATAGGAGCCTTGCTACTACTCTCAGCTGCACCGTAATAGCAGAGGGCTACATGTCTTCTTGAGGGGAGTGCTTCCAAGATCCCTAGAGATCCTTCTCTTAGATCTCATTATAAGCTTCTAAGTCCTCCTTTCCTGTGCTAGAACCTCAGTCTTCCCAAAGGAAAGCTGTGTTCTCTTCAGGAACAACCATAGCTCTTGTCTAAAAGGACATGGCCTAATCCTGTGGTCTCAGCACACATGCCAAACCATAGTACAGTTTCATGAAAGTGTGGACAGGAGCTGAAGTGTTTCTTTACATCCTTCTAAACTTTATTGCCCATTGATGTCTCTTCTATTACCTTCTGAATAAAATCCAAGCTTCTTGACCACGGCTCTCACATCCCTGCAAGAGGCTACTCAACACATGGTTCATTCTCTACCACATGGAAACACTTGCTGTTCCTGATTCTGTGCCTTACCCTTGTTGTTCTGTCTGCCTTGAATTTTCCTCACTTGGCCAACGCTTAGTTTTTCCTCACGGCACATCACAGGCAAATTCTCCCACCTCTATGAGTCTGTTCCTGGTCTTCCTTCCCCTCATCGCTTCAAAGGAATACACACTCTCTCTTTTCTGCTTTTTAATGCATGTAGATCTCTGTAGGGGGGAAAAATCCTCTGCCTTCTCAGATTCCGTGACTGGAGAACTGTGAATTACACTAACAGATGACAGGTTAATAGGAGAAAAGGGATCTGTTCCTCATTGATGTTTATATTTTATGTGCATAGGGGCTTCACAGATAAGAGGGGGATAATCCAAAGAAATACTGAGAGTGTAAGCTCATAGATCATTTTATCAAAGGATCATAAATTGTGGAGCAATGAGGAGACAAAGGAAGCAGTCTTTGTTAAAGTTAAAGTCTTTCAGGGTGGTAAATTGCGGGAAGATCAGTATATGGGAAACTAATGGAAGGTGAGACTTATTTTCATAGTGTTTGTTTCTGCAGACTCAGCTCAGCCAGCCTTCCATCTCTGTGGCCATAACTCCTGGGGAGGCTTTGTTTCTCCCAAGTTTCTGCCGTCAGTCAGATAAGGAACACTTCGGGAAGTCTTCTTTCCATATCTGTTGATTCTCTATTGCTGTCAGATAGAAATAAGAAAAGTCAACACAACACATTCTGGGCCAGCATATTCTGATCATCCTCAAGAGGAGTGCTTATCTGTTCTGTGAAAGTGACTGGTACAGAGATTGTCAATCATTCATCATTGAATCCAGATTCTGAGACTTAGACGCCACATGCACAGATTGTTGTGACATTACCCAGGTGTTGCCTGGTCACAGATACTTAAAAGTTCTTGCCTGATCTAGTCTGCAAGCATGGAGAAAAATTGCTTTGTGCCAGTGTTGAGATCTCAGTATTTTCCTAGGATTCTTCCAGACTCTTTGGGGAGAACTTTGTCAGTGGGTGTCAGTGACAGCTCTTATTTTGCTATAGTGGCAGAATATGTTTGAGGAAGAAGTTGGGGCAGCCTTTGGTAAGTCCTAAGATTTGGTAGGAGTCATAAGGAGACAAGCTTCACAGTGAGAATGTCCTAGATTAGACTGTCAGTATGAGAATGAAGTACTCTCAGGGTTATTTCCACTGAGAAATATTATATTATACATAAAATGACTAACTTCTCAGTTTGAAAAATGGCGATTCTCCTCAGGCCTCTCCAGTGAACTTCCCTGTAAGCATACTCTGAGCAGGAAGACAGCTAGCAGAAAGGGTTATCCTTGGAGTAGAGGCCAGAAGCAGCATCTTGACATTCAAGGAAATGCCAAGGTGCCTGCAACAAGAGGGTGGTTAGATTGGATTCATGGAGGCAGTGGTGTTTTTGCTTTTTTTTGTTGTTGTTGTTGGATAGAACACACAAATTAAGGATAATAACATACAGAATCAGATTTTCCAGGAAGACTTGGACTTTGGGTTGTGGGTTTGAGAAGGGTTAGGATGTGGCAGAATTTTGACTCTAGTCCTGCTGTGCAAAGCCAGGCTTCAGGGACGAGCCATGCAGCACATGTCAGGCATGGCCACAGGGCTATGGGCCAAGCACTGAGGTCACAGATTGAGTGTTATCTATTACCTTAAATTCTGAGCCATGATTAGTTTCCACAGAGCTTTGAGGCTGGCTAAGACTTTTCTAGAACGTCAACCTTCTGGGTTTCTGTCTTGGATAAGATTATGTTTGCCACTCAGAGAGGATGGAGTCATTTTGACAAGCAAGCATGGAAGTTATCAGACATGGCCAATAAGATTCAGACAAAAACAAAATGGAACTTTAAAAAATAAAACTGTAATTGTTGCAATTAAAATAAGAACAATCATCAATACTGTTGCAAACAGTGAGTTAGACAGATTGAAAGGGAGAATAACCAGAAGATGGATCTGAAAGAAATGCCTAGGAGGCAGACAGAAAAGGCAGGCAGAAAATGTGCCACAAAACTTGGGGTCACAAAACGAGAAAGGGGTGAAAGCATAAGCAATTTTTTGAAGAGGGCCACGTAAACCCAGCAAAGTAATACTCAGTGATGATTGCTGAGATTTCTCCATCACATTGTAAGAGACAAGAATATTCATTCTGTTCCAGCACTCGGGAGGCAGAGGCAGGTGGATCTCTGTGAGTTCGAGGCCAGCCTGGCCTACAGAGCAAGTTCCAGGACAGGAACCAAAAGCTATGGAGAAACCCTGTCTCGAAAAATCCAAAAAAAAAGAATATTCATTCTGTACCCAGATGTATTATACCAAAGCTTCACAATGCTAAAGAGATTTTAAAGTTGCCAGAGCAGGGGTGTGTGGCTGAAACCAGATCTTCTATGAAACGTGACAGGGAATAGACTTCTCAAAGGCACACAGAACATGGAAGACAGTAGAATAATATCTTCATGAGAGGAAAAAAATGTCATATTAGAATTCTACATCCAGTGACAAGGCTTTTTTACAAAAAAGAAATAAAGACATTTTTAGATAGAACCTGTATAGGAGCCGCCACCACCAAGCCCTTTTAAAAAGCCCTCAAAAGATCGAGGAAAGAAAAATAAGTTTAGATGGTAGATTTGAGTGGTACAAAAAAAAGGGCATGAAAGATGTGAAAATATGAATACATAAAATTTAAGCAAAGAACTTCTAGATAATAATGTTTTATTTATTTTTGTCTTTAAAAAGATCCAAGATCGGAACATTTAACAATCAATTGTATCAGAAGGATAATGGTTCTGTGAAAGAATCCAGAAGTCCTTGTATTTTTGGAAAAGAAATGACACCATATTTTGTTAAGTTGCACATGCATAGTATAATTTCAAAGGCACTAAAATATCTGCTTTAATTTCAAAACCAGGAAAGGTAATAAACGGATCAGCAGTATGAGAATAAACTAAAATTATTGGTTAACTCCATAAAATCAAAATAAGAAAAAGAAAAGAATGAGGGATATAGAAGAGATGGGAAATTGCATTAAAGTCAGATAATATCAATAAACTGAATTTACAGCATAAAAATTATGGGAAAATAGTTTAGGGAGAACTCTCCCAGAGAATTAATTCTGAGCTATTTCTGGAAAATACAACATAAAGACAGAAAGAATGAAAGAGAATGGAAAAGAAAATGCCTATTACATGAATTGCTTTCCTTGATGCTCTGACAAAACACTTGACAAGGTAGACCTGCCTGGGTTCTCACGGAGAGGGATGGCTGAAGACATCCTCAGGCCTGCCTGGGCCTCACATCTGTGAAAACATTAAATAGAAAGCTGGTGCAGATAAATTATTATCAGACAAAAATAGTTTTTAAAAGTAAAAGCATTATTAAGGAGAGGGCTTTTTTAAATTTAAAATTCTTATGATCTTTATTCATTAGATTTCCTTCTTTTTAAAACATATTTCTTTCACTTTTGAGATTTTTTTCCTTTTATTGAAAATAGATTTTTTTCTCAACATGATATATTCTGACTACAGTTTCCCCTCCCTCTATTCCTCTCAGTTCTCCCCACCCCCCTCACATCCAGATCTACTCCCTTTGGGTCTCTCATTAGAGAAGAATGGGCTTCTTCCGAGTCTGTATAATGTTACTTATATGTGAAATTTTTCAGGGCTGTCCATATTGTATTGGACAACCAATTGATGTGCTCTTTCCTGGGGAAGACTATTTCTCCCTCTGTCAGCATTTCTTAGTCGCCTGTAGTTCTTTATTTAGGGTCGAGGCCTTATGGGATTCCCCCTCTGTGTTAGCATGCCTGCTGCTGTTGTCCTTGTTCGTCTCAGCTTATGTTTAGACAGTAATGTTGATGAGATGTTATGGATTAGCTTCTGACACTACTAGGACACACGGTCTCACGTCTAACTCTCTGATCTTCTGGCTCTACAACGTTTTGAACTCCTCTTCTGCAGAGTTTCCTGAGCCATGGGTGTATGAGTTGTGTTGTAGATAGATGTATTGTATCCGCTGGAACTGGGCTCTGAAATTTTGATTGGTTGTGGTTTCCTATAATAGTCTCCATCTGTTGTAAAGAGAAGTGATTTAGTAAAGGGGTGATTATGGTTTCTTTTCCAAGATCCAACTAGGTTTCAAGTACCAGGGATGATTTATCTTTTCTGAGCTGTTCTTAAGTCCAATTAGAGAGCTGTTGGTTACCAGTAAGGTATTTGTATCACTATTACGGTTGTCTTGGCATACTGGTTGTTGTGTTTTGCAGGTGCCATAGCTGGGTGGGTCTGTTGGTTTCTTCCTTCTTTGGAACTTTTCATGGTACTTGAAAGGGCTACTTCTTTATGCTATAATTACAATTTTCCAGGAGTTTTAAGGAAATATCATTAGAACATATAAAACAACATTGTTAAACGCTGAAGAACTAATGGAGTTCTATGGTTCACACTGTATAGAAGATTCTAAGACATCTCTTTCAATCATTGACATATTAGATAAGATTGGCGAAGAAAAGTTGCATAATACATTTATCACGTTTGATTTATTCAAGACACAGATAATTTTACCTCTGTCTTCATTCTTCACAGAATCTGACATATTTACTAAAGGGTCCCAGAAAGTAAGACACAGGCAAGTATCAGTTATCTTCAAAGAACTAGGGATATGCATATCAAATTTTCTCACCACAATTTAGTTACTTTAGGATCAATAGGATGGCTATAAATCAAAGAAAAAATTTTTTGAGGTATGTAGAAATTAAGAAAAAAAAACACCAATCTCAAAGATGAAACTATAATGCAAAAAAAAGAGGATGCTCTATAGCTGGGAAATATCCAATTCAGTGTTTATGTCCTTGGCTGAACAGACCTGGAGGGAGGGAGACCTTGAGGGTCCAGCAATGACTTCAGGCAATTCAGCAGAAAGATTGATTGATTTCGAAGCAATTAAGGCAAAAGCAACCAAATTCCTGACCTGAGGAGATTGCATTGCTCTGTATTGATTAGTCTAGTGTTTTAAATTCCCTTGCTCAGGTCACTTCTTCAGTGAAGGATGCAAACATTTCTGTTGTGTTGAATAGTGACAGGAAAAGTGATTTGCAGATGGATGCTCTGACCTGTTTCCAGAGATGCCTCCAGCATATGACTCCCAAGTAACCACCATATTGTGTCGTGGGACTCCTAAACATGCAGGCAAGGGCCATGGGCATAGACACAACCAGAGGCATCGACTGCAGTTTTATTTCCAGGTAGTTCATCTTAGCTAAGTGTGCAGACTCTTCTGTGGTATCTGTGATCCAGGAGGGCTCACTGAGGGTCCATGCCCTGGCTTCTCTTTCTCCACTTCCAAACATCACTATATCCCTCCACTTCTGGATTTCTAGCATAGAGAAGACAAAATGTGAGGAGCCCATGTTGTTCTCCTGTCTTAACAAGACTGCAAGGAATGAGAGACATGTCTACACCAAATGCTGCATAACAACTTTCAGTGTCCTGACCCCAAAGCTTTCTCATCTGAACTTTGAGGCAATCTGTATTTCCACGCCCTTTATGGAATACATTTACAGGCAAATAAATTACATGTATTACCAAATCTTGCAACCACATTAAGGTAGTTGTACCTCTCTAATCATGTCATGAAAAGTCTCAAGGGCAAAGAGGCATCTTTCTCCTCTTAAGAAGCAGTTCTCAAAAACTGAATTGATTTGAATAATGAATCTGCATTAAAAAGAAAGAAGTTGCATGTGTTGCCACACTGAAAAACCTAGGCCCTAGGAAGTGGAGACAGGAGGATCCCCTGAGGTCAGCTTGGGCTACATGGTGAGTTTGAGGCCATCCCGAGATACACAGTGGTACCCAGTTTGAAAACAAACTAATGATTATAGAAACCAAACATCAGAGTGGAATTAACATAAAGAACAGCTATTGGAGCTGGAGAGATGGTTCACTGGTTAAGAGAAACCACTGCTGTTGTAGAGGACCCAAGTTCAGTTATCATCACGCATGCTATGTGGCTCACAACTGCTTCTAACTCCAGTTTCAAGGGATCCTACAACAAATTCTGGCCCCACAGTCTACTTGTGTCCATATACCCACATGCAGGCACACAAGCACATTAAAAATAAAAATAAATCTTAAAAAAAAAAGAACAGCTACAGCTCATCCTATGATCATGTGGAGAAGAGGGTGCTGGGTCTTATTCAAGAAGTACAAGGTTCTAGAATAAGGAGGAGAGGAAAAAGGCAACCATGTATCCCTTGAGGCAAGAAAGTTATCTAGACTGACCCTTACCCCTGGCAGAACTGGTACTATTTCTTTCTGGCTCCCCACTCACTCCTGGTTGATACTCTAACTAAAAGGCCTTTCTCCAAGCACCTGGGAGACATGGCCTAATTCATCCCTTTCACATCGCTGGATGTCTGCAAGCGTAGGATCCTGTCTCTGCCTGGGAAGACCAGGAAGCTCAGCTTGGTGCCGGTGGCAGCTCTTATGGATAGGCTTGTGGAAAGTGACAACAACTGTTGGAACAGACCTTCTTCCCAAAGCTGTCAACACCGTCTCTCCTCCGAGACAGGACAGCACTCTGAGAGCCGGAAAAGCCTCCATCAGAGCCGGTAGGCGGTCTGCAGACTCATTCTCCCCCCAGAAGCCTCTGGCTTTGCTGATGGCCTGGCTTAGTTTCAGAAAAAGAAGGAGAGGGCCACAAATTCCTTTTCTTTGTGTTTCGATGCCATTCCACTCCTGTGACAGTCACTTGCTCTTCTTTGCCTCTTCTCCAGCTTTGTCTTCTGTGAAGTGGGACCTGGTGTGGGAAGTTCTTCTGTATATATGTTGCTTTTATTGGTTAATGAATAAAGAAGCTGCTTTTGGCCAATGGCTTAGCAGAATATAGCCAGGCTGGGAGAGAGAGAGAGAGAGAGAGAGAGAGAGAGAGAGAGAGAGAGAGAGAGGGCGGAGTCAGTGAGAAGTTATGTAGCCATGGCTAGGGACAGACACTCTGGAACTTTACCTGGTAAGCAACAGCCACGTGGCAATACACAGATTAATGGGAATGGGTTAACAAAAGGTATAGGAACTAGCTAGCAATACACTTAAGTGATTGGCCAAGCAATGATTTAAATAATATAGTCTGTGTGGTTATTTTGGGTCTGGGCAGCTGGGAATGAACAAGCAGCCTCTGTACAAAAGAATGGCACACCAATGTGGCCAATTAAAACCCACTTAAAACCTGAGAAAGCTTAAAAAGGAATTCTAGACATTCAAAAAACCAGGGTTTAACACAGCTGCTTGCTCTGTTTGCTGGTGAAGTGCTCTCCCGTAAGAGAGGTCTTCCTGGTTTAGTGGTAGCAGAAAACAAACAAACAAACACACAAAAAATGTGTGCTTTTGAAATGGTAACTTCCTGGGCTGTGCTGCTAGCACGAACTCTGACTCTTTTGGGAGATCCAGCTGCAGAGCATTTAAGTGGGGTTTGTGAATAGAGTGCTACAACTCCCTTAATGGCAACACAGACCTGCTGTGACCTGACACTGGATCTGGGGTGGAGAGAATGGCTCTCAGAGGCAATGAACGAACTTCCACCACGTCAGACTGACTGGGCGGAGCCAAAAGGCAAAGCAGTTTTAGTCCTAGCCAAGCTGTTTTGCATTTTAAGAAGTGCTCCTGAACAGAAAAGGATTTCACATACACAATAGGACAGATTCAGATCTAAAAAACCTTTAAACAAGACACAGTGTGTTTAAAAAATGTACGTAGACTTGGGGAGAAAAGAAAAAGTAAAGAGACAATAAATGTAATATAAAAGAGTACAGACAGTCATAGATTCAAGGAGTAAAGATAATAAAATAAGTATTAGATAGTAGAAAAAGTAATAGAGTAAGAAAAATAAGCCATATAAAGATTGAATATACACAGAGTCTGGATTATGTATATTATTGTGTTTTCTTTAAATTTTTTTGACTGTGAATGAGTTAATTATAGAGAGACATTTCATTATATGGGCTGCTAAACTAAACCAGCATATATATTTTAAAAAGGTATCTTGACTTCAGAATTTGGATCTAAGGATTTGTTGCTTTGGAAAAGAGGTTCCTCACAGAGGATGAGAACCTGTGGAATCCTTCTAGACTAATGTGGTTTGATGGACCAAGACTCCCTGAAAGGTCACCGTGAACACCCCCCAAAATTGCTATGCCCAACAAAAAACAGGAAGCAGTTTTGAAAGAACTATACCCAAATTCCCAAGCATTGTTTATAAATGTTTGTTTACTTTTAAAGGTGGATTTGCTATAGAGATGGATTTTAGCTTTGGTATGGATCTTTGTTTATTGATACAAATTTAAATTATATATATATATTTATGCTCTTGATTAAGGTATTATATTTGTGCGGCTCCTTTAAAAGTATAATATAGGATTAAAAAATAAAGATTAATAGAGAGTCATCTATAATAGTCATATTAGTCATGTTAGTTAAGTTTTCTAGATGTATAGAGATACATATAGAGATATATTTCAGATGGATAGTCATTATTCAAACATTATTTAAAGACTAGCAGAATATGGCATTTAAAAGGTTTTAAGAACTTAGAACTTTTCATGACAATGAGACACATCTGCTTCTGGAACCACTAATCTACTTCAAAAGGATGACGGACATCGAAGAGGTGTCTCATGGAGTTTGTTAGCCATTTGGACAAGAAACTGCTCTTGCGTGGACTGCTTGCTATTATGCTTTATGAACTGGACATGCAGGGCCCACAGAAAAGTGACTGCTGAATTTGCCTAAAGAAGGTGAGACAGTCCTTTGGGGTTTCTGCTTCATAAAAGAGTCTTCTAGACATTCTGCAGGACACAGAAGAAAGCAACTGATGAACTTTGCCATTACAAGGCAGAACAGATCTTCCTATTTTCTGCTTTGTGGAAAAGTCTGTCAGATACTATGGGCCTTGGGCTGAAGATTGGATGCCCCAATGATACAGAAGAACTTTGGGTAACTGTCCAGGCAGTGAGATGTCTCTGTCAATTCTAGAGTTTTGGAACTTGCTTACAATGCACTTCCTGTTTAATTAGGTAAAATTATATCCTTCTGGAGTCTTTGATGGAGTTGAAGAATATATCATTATAGTTATAGTTTTCCTTTGTTATAATAAAAGATAAAGTAGATGTAAATATTGTAGCTATATTTATTGATACCTACTTTGTTATATGTAATAAATAAATATATGTTATAAATTTTACTATGTTAAAGTTAAAAACCTTCCTTTTTATTTAAACAGAAAAAGGGAGAAGTTGTGAGAAGTTCTTCTGTATATGTGTTGCTTTTATTTGCTAATGAATAAAGAATCTGCTTTTGGCCAATGACCAATGACTTAATAGAAGAGAGAGAGAGAGAGAGAGAGAGAGAGAGAGAGAGAGAGAGAGAGAGAGAGAGAGTAGGCAGAGTCAGTGAGAAGCCATGTAGCTGTGGCCAGGGACAGACATGCCAGAACTTTATCCAGTAAGCCACAGCCATGTAGTGATACACTGATTAATAGAAATGGGTTAACCAAAGATAGAGGAGCTATCCAGCAATATACTTAAGTGATTGGCCAAGTAGTGATTTACCTAATTTAGTTTCTGAATGATTATTTTGGATCTGGACATCCAGGAATGAACAAGCAGCCTCCATAGAACAGGACACCTCATATCTTTGTTGCCAATGTTGTGGATCATTTAAGACCCTGTCTTCTACGACTCTTTGATCCAGATAGAGCAAAACATCCTTTTAACCCAGACAACACGTTGTGAAAGTAGCTCTTGGTAGCATTACCCACTGGTAGTGCTGTCTGTGCATCTGCACATGCATGTTGCCGGATTTGAGTCTCACAGACGCTGGTTATACATCTCCTTAGGTACTCTCTACTCTCCCCCTGCCTCTGTTTTCTCTGTGTGTGATTATCCACATTCTAGGAAGGAGGTGAGATCTGGGGACACCTTTCCACTGAAAAGTTCTCAAGCCACTGTTTTAAAATTTCTTAAGAACAGTTTTAATTTATTTTTCTTGTACCTGATGGCCACAAAGCATTTTGATATGTCAGTGTGATCGTTAAAATAATATTCTGACTGAAATCTCATGGTGAGTCCTAGGCTCAGGTCAAGTCATGACACTGGAGCTCAGAGACTGAAAGGAGTTTTCAACTTCAAAGAGGTCAAAGTCAGACTTTGAGTTAACAATATCAGTTTTCTTTCTACTTTCTTCTGTCAATATCCATTTTCTATCTGTTTTTTTTTTTTTTTTTTTTTTTTTTAAAGCAGACCTTGTACCAAAACCCAGATATACAAACCCAGATGGTCAGGACACTGTTTTAACTGAACTACTCGGGGCATGGCAGGTGCCTTTCTAGCAGAGAAAGGATCTTTGCAAAGGATTGATGAAATAGTGTGTGACTGAGATTCCAATCATACAGTATGGACAAGGTCAAAGAAACTCTTGAATTAGAAACGGAATGATGTTCAGATAAGGGAGCAGTCCATGCCAAGACTCTGACCTATGGCATGGAGTCAAGGAGTTGAGAGTCTTAGTTTTCCTGGAATTGTTGGGAAGCAACAGTAGGGTAAGGTGTAGAGGCCGTAAATGCTATGTCTGTAGGAGCCCTTCTGTCTTTCTAGGGAGTCTGGGCTTTTTCCAACACCTCGAGAAGTCATTAAATTCTCCAGTGAAAGAAATAAAACCAGAGTGTTGCTTTTACAAAGTTCTTTCTGTGTCTTCTTTGAGTTGTCAAACTGACACAAATGGAGGAAGAGAACTAGTGCTTCATGTTGGAGAGAATGTGCTGGCGTTGACACTAGCACCAAATGTAGAACTTTGAAAACAACTCTTAAGAGACTTAAAACTATTGTTCTGTTTGACTTAATGATTCTACCATCATTGAAAATATATTTTAAGGAAGCGATCTCAAGTAAAATTAATACTCCAGAGCAAAATGATTTTTCAGGTGACTAATCTTTTAAGGGGGAAGCCGCTAGGAATAACCTAAGCTGTCTAATCATGAAGTAACAGATGAGAATCTAATGCATCCAGGAGTTTATGATGGAAGTTTAAAGTACAGTGAGTATAAGGAACCAACTGCACAAGACTTCACTGCTCAATACCATGCTCATTTTGTTATTTGAGCTTTGCCCCTGTCTGGTTCCAAGGTGAGGACATGTGTTCTGGGTTTCAGCTTATCTACTTTGGTCTGAGGGCTGAGATGATTATGCAATCTAAGCCCACCCAGACACGGTCAGTCTCAAGAACAATTCTGAAAAAATGCCAGGACAAAGATAAATCTTGGGGTGTGTAGATAAGTTGTGGGCAATTTGTTAATGATCCCAACAGAAGCCTAATTAAAATAGAAAGGTGGGAGCAGTCTTCAGTCAGACTCCAGGAAAGCACCATTTTATTGTGGAGTCCATCAGAATTTGGGAGCATGTGATGAGACTTCAATTCCCTTTAAACATCTTTGCCTTTTGAAGAAATGCCAGCTCAACACTCTCCATATGAACGGAAGGAATGACTACAGACAAGATCACATTGGGGTGCTTTCTTCTTACCTTCAAAATAGCTTTACAATGTACAACCTGAGGTCCCTGAAATGAGATATTAAAACACCCCAAAGATTCAAAGTTAATCATCCAACATCATACCGTAGAGTACCTTTTGTTGAATGAAACAGAAAAAGTCAATTCTTACTGAGAGTCAGTGACCAAAATGGCCGGAATGCAACATCCGGAACAGATAGCAAAAAGTGGTCTGAGAATATGGACTTGGAACTTACTTCTAAAGGCAAAGGGTGGTTTCTAAACCAGAATCACCTTGGTTTAGGTGAGGAAAAGAACTGGCATACCAGACACGATAAGAAGTGAACATTATAGGGGTTGGAGAGACGACTCAGTGGTTAAGGCTACTTCCTGCTATTGTAGATGACTGAGGCTCGGTTCTCAGCCTCCATCTCTGGTGCCTCACAACCAGGTGCAGCTCTAGTTCCAAGAGATCCCGCATCATCTTCTGGCCTCTGTGAGTACTCCCACTTTGTATACACACCCTTCCCCACAAGCACACACATCAGTTAAAAGTTTTAAAAATGAAAGGAGCATTGTAGAGCAATTTTCCTCCCTAAATGTGGGCTTCAGTCTGTATTCGTGTTGGGAATATTTCAACATTTCAGCCATTTGGAGATAGTAAGGTTGAAGGTGACTGGTGCCACTCAAAGTCACTGCTGTTCTTTGCGAAGCACAATAAAAGCTCAGTGACCAAAGGCTGTACGAGAAAATGAAGTATTGATTGAGGAGAAGATACGATGTTGTGCAGTATCGCCATTAGACTCAATTCAGCGCTGTTAATTTGAGGTTGCACCCATTTGCGGAAGATTACACCAGTTAGCAAAACATTATTGGAGTCTGGGGAGCCTGCATCATTGGCACCCCCTTTTTTCCCTCGGCTATAGAAGACTCCTATTTTCAATCGATATGCTTTTATGAAATACAGCTTCATAAAATCACCCGGCTTACATATGATCACTTCCAGGGGTTTATGACACTTGGCAAACCCAGTGCTCCCCCAGGAGCTCCCCCTTCCTGTATCCTCAGTTTAATCGCTACCCCATTCCTACTCCCCACCCACTGCCATGGAACTTATGAGACTCCCAAGGAAAGAAAGGCCCCTTATGATTTTGGTGTTCCTCTCTAAACACGAAAGCACTCATGACAGGCTCATATACTATGGGCCTAGAACAGACAAGATCCTTGATTTCAGGGAAGTGTTGAACACATCTGTAGCTCAGAACAGCAGATGGGGGATAAAAGTCCTCTTTTCTAGAGGTAGCTTATATTTTAGAACTGGAAGGGGCCCTGAAAGCTACCTAGTCAAATCCTTTCATTTTATTCATTAGAGGAAACCCATGCCTGAAACGGCTGAGACATTCTCAGGCTTCAGAACCATTTAGTGGCAGAACTGGGGAAGAATCCAGACTCCGAATGTCATTCCTCTTCTGTGTATTTTATCTCCACAGTTGCCTCAGCTGTGGACCCAAGGAGTCTGTGAGTCAGCAATCCCTTTACGAACATTTACATTTATAAGGCTTTAAATCTTTACTGGATGTCTTTCCGTCGGTCCTTAAATGTCATGTGCAGTTGTAATACAGAAAGTCTTGTCCATCGTTTTATAGCCTTGACTGGTGATTCTGTGTTATACAGTCAAAATTTTTTAATTATATCTACTTTACTGGTGGAAAAATGGAGAGAACTCAGAACAAAAGGCTTGTCTCAAATAGCAAAGCCATTCATCCTGGCCAGGTAGTTACCTGATTCTGAGTCTCTGTTCTTAGCATTCTTTCTATTGTTCCCTGAGTTCTCTACTGTGTTCTCAATAAATTGTCTTTCTATATGACCAAAGTACCTAACATTTCTCATGTTTTGCTGTTGACCAAGGGCCATTCTGTTGACAGGTTTCTGTCCCACCAGGTCCTGCAGTCAGTCATTCCCAAAGAAACACACAGAGGTCTACATTAATTAAAAACTAGTTGGCCTATTAGCTCAGGATTCTTATTTACTAATTCTTATAACTTACATTAGCCCATAATACTTGTCTGGGATAACCAAGTGGCTTGGTACCTTTTTCGGCGAGGCAGTCATGTCTTGCTTCCTCTGAGGCTGGGTCACGACTGCAGACTGTGCTTCCCTCTTCCCAGCATTCTCGTTGCCCTCTCTCTACTTCCTGCCTGGTCACCCTACCTATACTTCCTGCCTGGCTACTGACCAATCAGCATTTTATTAAAAATAATACAAGTGACAAGATAAAGGGCCATTGTCCCACAGCACACTTTTCCTTTGATTTTTTGTTTTTTGTTTCTTTTGAAGGGGGTGGGATTCGAGGCAAGGTTTCTCTGTGTAACAGCTCTGGCTGTCCTGGAACTTGCTCTGTACACCAGGATGGCCTTGAATTCATGGAGATCTGCCTGTTTCTGCTCCTGAGTGCTAGGATTAAAGGTGTGTGCCTCTACCACCACCCAGTTAATCCCTTTTCTTACTCTCTGTGTTCTTTTTCATTATAGCTGACAAGGATGAACATGACATATCATACAGGCGCCAATCTCTCTCAAGTCACACTTGACAGCATTTATTCCAACCTGCACAGGCAAGCATCTGTACCTACCTTGCTATCACAGGCACCCATCAAGATCTGGTCCCTGTTCCTCCTGAACTATCCGTTGTAACCAGCTCTTTCCCTCAACTGACTTGGCTCTGGTTAACAAAGTCATTTACTGTTGAGGCTCCTTCCTAAGTGACTGTGGTTTGTCTTTCCTAATCAAAATAGAAACAATTTGTGTCTCTTTGCAATTCCAGAGGTATTATAATTGGGTAATAGATTTGTCAATGCCTAATGAGATAATTGCGTGAGCGGAGAAGATTAAAGCAAACACTGGGGGCCATGAGTGTAATCCCCTCATCCTTCCACTCCATGCACTTTCGGAAAGCTTAGAAAGGGACTGGAGGAAGCAGTTTCGATCCCTCATGCTACATTATCTCCTAACAGTTGACAGATCTGTGGTGCAGCATAAACAAAGTAAGTGTAAGTCCCCAGTTGCCCCAACGTGGAAGCACTAATATTGCAATTCCGGTTACAGTGGCATCTCCAGTTACTGAAATGTGAGGTCATTCTCTTCAGAAAACGACTTCACTTTGAGGAAATGAATGCTGGCTAAGGGTGATAACACACACCCCAGGGGCTTCAAATCCTCTTTTCGGTGTCCCTGATGACCCTGAGCAGGCAAATTAGATCCCCACCCCACCCTGATTTCTTCTCTAGAAGCAACAGTGCTTACCAACAAGCTGTGTCCTGAGGTGAAGGTGACAGCTACAAAGCGCCACACGTCATGAAAATACCAAGCATAGGTGGGGAATTTTTGCAGCAGGCAATAGTTGGTGGTATGTATCTTTCAAACTGCAGAACTGTCTCCCCTGTGTGTGAAAATATCTTGACAGCCTCTAATTCTCAAGAGTGGAGGGAATGGGTCATTGGGAACTTAGCTCCTCAGTAGGTGGACTTGTTTGTTACTTGTTTGGATGAATATTTACCTAGAATTTACTATGCTAGGCTGGGTACTGAGGATTCTGTAGTAATGATGGCGGATGGGGGCATTTCTCAACAGGATAGTAAAGTAATGACTGAGTCTTGTTGTTTGAGGTGACTTCTACCAAGTCATAGCCAACACTAATTAGTGAACACCAGACCATTGCTCCCACAGGAAATACATGGCTTGGTTCCTACAAACCCCTAGTTGTATTTTCCACAGCTCATCAATATATAACCTCGTTTTATGTGCATTTATTTGTGTGTATATGTAGAGCAGGTGCATACTCGTGTGCCATAATAGACATGTAGAAGTCAGTTCTTGTCTTTCAGTATGTGGTCTCTGGGACGGAATGAAGGTCCTCAAACTTGGTGGCAAGGACCCTCACCTGCTAAATCATCTCATTAACCCTTAATGACACTATTTAAATAGATGTCTTTGCTTCAGGAACATTGAACTCAGGACCAACCTGTGTCTGTGGCAAGGTTTTTGTTTTTGACATAATGGTATTTTGTTCACAACCATTCAGCTTGCGTATAGTCACTTTCAAGAGTTTGTGAGAATTGACAAAGTCAGTTTTCACATCATAACCTTCCCTTCTTTAAGCACACTGGACAGCACTTGAGTACTGATTTGGAGGGTGTTTCTACCAGGGAACTCACTACAAAACGCACAAAGTGTGTGAGATACACCACCAAATAGGACTACAAAGAAATATGAGCCGAGTTGTTTAACCTTGTCTGTGAGCACTGATGCAGACTGACTCTGATTTTGCTGGACTGTATAAGCATATGGATAACCCAGGAAATGCTGTAATATTGACTCTGGGGTGACAAATTCTAGCAAGCAGCTATATTCGCAAATCTAGAACCTTTGAAAGATGTGGATTAGCTTTAGCAGCTTGACTCTCAATGCTGTAAACTCCTTGATCTTAAAGGCAGGATGGCCCAGCCTTCCTTAGAGGTCCTGATGCACCCACCCAAGACACTTCCTGTATATCAAGAGTGGAGGGGTTCTTGGTGAGAAAGTCACTGGTACTGGTTTTGAGGAAGTCATGAGGAGGTGAGGGTTTGGTAGATAATATCTCAACATCAAGCAGTACAATGGCAATAAGAAAATTAGTGTGACACGGAATAGTTTGCATTTAGTTAGGTTTTATTAGTTTTCTGTTGCTCTGATAAAATACCTTATCAAAAAAAAACTTGGAGAAAAGGGTTTATTTTAGTTTACAGTTCCAGATGGGATACAGCCCCTCATGGTGGGCAAGATATGACAGCAGGAGAGTTAGGCTGGTCTGGCAGTCAGGGACAGGGAGGTCACATTTCATATGTACAGAGGAAGGAGAGGGAAAGAGAGAATTTGAAATGAATCAGAATATAAAACCTCAAGGTCCGCCTCCAATGACATGTCTCCAGCAAGACCCCAAGTCCTGTAACCTCTCAAAAAGTACCAGCAGCTGGTGACCAAGCACACATGAGCCTGTGGGGGACATTTCTCATCCAGATCACAGCAAAGGCTAATTTGGAGCATCATCAGTTTAAATTCTTAATATTTTGGGGTCATTGCATAATTTAAAAATTCAGAAACTTAAGAAATGGTTGTGATAGAAATGAATCGTTGCTTTTAAACTAAGGTACTGCAAGAATTGAAGACTGAACATCAAATCTGATCTGAGAAGTTGCTGAAATAAGCAATAGCAAGGCAATGAACATGCATCAAGCACCAATGTGCTGTCAGATGTTGCCCAAGGTAATAAAGAAAGTGGAGTTGCCACTTTCACCGGATGCTGACCACAGCAGCAGGACCAGAATGCAATGGTCTGGGGAGACGTTTATCATGGCTCCAGTTGTGCACCCTGCATATTCTTATGTGGAAGTCATAGCTAGCCCAAGTGACTGAGAATGAGATCTGGTTTGCAAAAGGTGATCTAATAGGTGCTAAGAGAGGTCCTTGGGACAGGATCCCATCTCATGTCACTGGGGATTTGGAGATAGATATATACCCAGAGGATAACTTTGTAAAGACAGAGGCAGAAGTGGGCATACTTCTGTGCTAAGGAGAACAAGAGGGTCAGCCACCACCAGAAACCAGGGGAAGGGTCTGGGATGATTACTCCTTACAACTGTTAGAGGGAACCTGTCCTGCTGGTGGTGCTCTGACCCCAGACTTCCATCTCTGAGAACTGTGAGACTGCACATCTGTGTGGTTTAAGACTCCTTATTGGTGGCACTTTGGTAAGGCAGCCCAAGCAAGTCAACTGAGGATAAACACAAGCCTGGGACAGATGCATAGACCTCTATGTACAGCATGTGGCTTTCCCCAGCAGTTCCAATGGTCTTCAAGAGGCTCATGCTTCTAGTGGTAGAAACAGACCCTAGCTTAGCTCTCACCAGGGACAAGTGTCCACCTTGTTGGCCCCAAGACTTTTGTGTATCCTGTGAGCTGGGAAGAAAGTGAACAGTGCCTCCATAGTCAGTTGGCTGCATTGTCTTCTGCCATGGACTGGGCAGTGATTTGACGCCAGTGGAATAAATTCTTATTCTGGTTCTGGATTTATTTTGTCCTTTTGTATGGGTTCAAATACTCACTCTGTCATTTGCCATCTATGATATGCTGGGAAATCGCACCAACTTTTAAAATTTTTTTTAATTCATTTTATATACCAACCACAGTTTCTCCTCCCTCCCCTCCGTCTGCTCTGCCCACCTCTCCCCTGCCAACTGACCATCCCCTTGCACTTCTCAGAAAGGGTGAGGCCTCCCGTGGGGAGTCAACAAAACATGGCATGCTCAGTTGAAAATGACACCATCTTTTCATACCTGTCCCCATTTTTAGAATGAAGACAAAAATATCCATTTGTGTTTCCCAATAACACTGTAATATATTATCATAAGTAATGACTTACCATAGTAGAAATTTATTCTTTCACTGTTGTAGAAAATCTGAAATCAGGGATTGGCAAGGCCATAGATCTTGGAAAGAATCTAGGAAGGACCCTCCAAGGTCTTTCAGTTTCTGGAGGTTGCTGCATCACTGGGCTAGTGTCCCCATCCTACAATCTCTACCTTCTCTTCTTGAGTAAAAATTGTTAAATTTTTCCCAGCCCCTCTCTTTAAAAGTCGATGATTGAGCTGAGGGTTATTCATTAGTCTTAGCTAAGATTCTAACCAAGAGCCCTAATTTTACCAAATCTTCTCAAAGACAGCATGCTTCTTCTCAGAGGAAGATATAGGTTGTATAAATTAGGAGACATGTTTTGGGTTGTATCTTTGGGTGGCCATTATTTAGCCTTCATCGTTTCACATAATCATTATGAGAGTGCTGTATTGTATATTTGGGGAAATAACACATGATAAGTAAAGAGGGCACCATAGGGAAGCATTTGACAATGGCCTTAGAGAAGTACAGGATGGCGACTCCATAAGTTTGTGTCAGGGCTCCCTGATGGTGCTCTTCTTACTTAAACCAGAGATCATATCTGCAACAAATATTTGCCTGTGACTAATAATTCAGACTGACACCAACACCATGGGCATTATCAATGCGTCACAGCTATACAAACAACTTTCCACTAAGGTGGAAATTTCCTTTTTAGTGTACCTGGCAAATGCCTTTAAAAATGAGAGGATGATGCCCACTCCTGAGAAATGACCAAGTCATTTTGAGATTGATTTTTCTCCAGGGACCCACACATACTTATTTTAAGTGGGAAACCGAATGCTCTCTGTGAAACTCAAATTAAGGTATATATTCATTGATCAACATACACTGCCTTTTCCATGTCTCTTGGCACTTCAGTAAGGTGTTTAGCATTAATTACTTAAAAAATCTATAATACTTTATAAACCACTTCTAAAAACCATTTCTTATATCCTCTCTCTGACACTTAATAAAGTAAATGCTGTTAAGACAATATTTCAATAAACGTGGCGAGAAAGAAAATGACACTAGGCAAGGTGATAAATTAAAACAAAAGGAGAGAGGGTGCAACATTTCAGAATTCTGAAAGGATAGGGGCATGTGACTATGAGGTCTTGTATCTCAACTATTAGTCTCTGGCGTTAATGCCTTACTTGTCTGTCATATGCACTATAGACATCGACCTTGCCAGAACTGTGGTTCCGAGTAGAATTTGTGTTTATTCATGTAACATAAAACATTATTTTGATTGTCCTTATTATTGATAATATGCTCATGTTTGAGCAGGATGAATCCTTGTTTGCAAATACCCTTCTCACATATTCTAAAAACAGCCTTACATATGAATGATACACACCCAAGTCTTGCCTATGATGTGAAGGGGTATGCCCTGTGACTTCTCCTGAGTGATGTAGAGAAATGTCTACTTAACACATGGAGGGCACTGACAAACCAGAAATGATTCAGCCAATGAGTTTATTGGGGTTACTTACAGAAGCATGCATGAGGGGTACTAATATGAGCATGAGTGAAGGGTTTCCCACAGGAGCATGGGTGAAGGGTTGCTTACAGAACCGTGAGTGAGGAATGATTTATGAGATTATTCCTATCAGTGCTATCACTGAAGAGTCCCACCCCAGGCTGGATGAAGACTCCCAAAAGCTGGACCACTGTAGCAACCCATCCAGCAACTAACATTCCACCTCCTGTGTATCTAACACCCTCAAGACTCAGTGCATCTAGGGTGATTAGACTTTCAGGTGAAGACTGGTTACTTCTAGGAGGAGGGAAAGTTGATATTCTCATTACCACTGGAGACCTAGCTGTTCTGTGTTCTGCTTATTTCAGTATGATGACTATAGGCCACCATATCAACTGCTTCATGATGGTGAATGGTAACATCTTAACCCCAGGTGTAGCGGCTCCACAACAGTGCAGTGCAATGGGGAAGTTACTATACACATTATTTCTCTATTACAGTTCTAGTCTTTTTGAAAATCTTGCTCAAGCTAGAATCAAATCTTAATGTTTTGTGTTTTAACATTCAATTTTCAGCACTAAGGCTACACTCTCATGTTTATATTCTTTTGTAATTAAGTCTAAAATTGAACCACTTAGAAACATCCTGCAATATTACAAAATGACTTTCAAAGGTCTGATCATGGTAGGAAGAGTTTAAAGGAAGGGTCATTGTGCAGACTACTAGTGATTGAATTTGGGTGTTTCTAAATATGAAGAGATTACTTGTCTTAAAGAAACCAGCTAGGCTAAAACTTTTTACAGATTTTTTGGGGGAGGTTTTGGTAACTCCCTGAGATACTTTTCATATCTTAAGTAATTTCCACCCTTTAGGATCATGGGAAAAGTTCTCAGAAAAAGAAAGCAAGCTATGACTTATATTATCTGCTGTTATTGTGGAGGGTTGGAATTTGGCAGGTCCATAGTCAAGGCATCTTGGAATTTCTTTAGCCCCCCCCCCTTAATAGCCATTCATTGGCCACCTCTTTGTATGATTTAACTAATTTGTCACCATTTTGGGGCATACTGACAAACCCCTAGCTTTCACCAACTCAAAGACTAAAAATGTCAGCAGACAGCATCTGAGGTCCATAACAGAAATCTCATTTGTTATAGCCCACCCACCTGATGTTTCCAGCATAAATTTGAAGAGTGCCATGGTTTGCCCATTTTTCTCTGTAACTATAAAAGTTTCATGAAACTACTCTAAACTGGAATATAGCATTTAGAGCTACCCGAACCTGTGACACGTGTTCCTGGAACATAACCATTCATGTTTGGCTTATTTCCTTTGAGATGAGAGTTGTGTTTTTTGTTTGTTTTGTTTTGCACTGACACTTTAACAATGGTTTTGCACCTACAGGTGCAAGCTGTATTCTTACTTAGTCCTCCCTCCCCCAATAAAAATATCATGTCCTATACCTTGTTTTTTTCATTTGTGTTGTGGTAGGTATGCATGACTCTTCTCATGTGTAGATGCATGTGTTTGGGAGAGTATATGCATGTATATGTGTATGGAGGCCTAAGAATAATGCTGGGAGTATTTCTTGACCACTCTCCTTCCTTCTTACTCATTGAGGCAGGGTCTCTCAATTGAAGCCAGTACTCTCTGATTCAGCCAGTCTGATTAGCCAGTTCGATTGGGGGGAGTCCTCTTGAGACCTGGCGTTATAGATGGACTGCCATCCCCATCTGGCAGGTTTGTGGCTTCTAGGAATTTGAACTCTGGCCCTTACACTTGTGTGGCAAGGGATTTTTTTATTACCATATTTTAAAAAAATTATTCTATGTGTCTTTTACATCAGGTATCTTGATCCCATTCATTCTCAGTCTCTTTGTATCCATCCTCCATCCCTATAGTCCCCCAAAATAAAACAAAATTTAAGAGAAAAATGGAAAAAAATAAAAAAGGGAAAAATTAAAAATCTTATCATGGAAGTTACAGTGTGACATAGTTAACCCCTTTGTACATCTTGTGAGTGTTCATTGCAAAGAGGCATTGGTCTGTAATGTTTCTATCCATGTTGCAGCATGCTTCAGAATTTTATTTCATTTTAAGGCTGGACAATATTTCACCGATGGCATGCACTGTGTTGCTTATTTATTCCTGTTATATTCCCTTTTAGATATTATGACTTATGACTGGCAGAGGTCATGTATAGTACCTCTTCATGCTCCCAATACTAGGATAAAGAAGAGACGAAAAGACAAATTATCGGAGACTTAATGACTCACAAAAAATTACAGCACGTCCATGACTTAGGGGTTCATGAACTTCACACTAGACCTGATCCTATCCTTGTAAGGTGAGGCCATCATTTCAGCTGGGACCATCCCCTGAGACACTCATTCTCACTCCTGCCTCCTGAGGAAAGACCACACCACAGATGGGCTTGACTCTGGGACAGAGGAGAGGAGACTGAGCTGGACAGCACACAAGCAGGGAGCCTGAGTCTCACTGCTTCACTGTGTTGAACAAAATGTATTCTGAAGGTAAACTTAATTACTTCCTTATCTGGTATTTTGCAATACCTTCCTTTAGCTCAGATAATCAAAAGTAGCTTTCAAAGCAGATTCAATATCAAATGGAATTAAATAAAAGTTGATCCTGTCAACTTAGTCAAAGGCAGGTTAGTAAATGATGTGCCTCAGACTTTAAAAACAACCTAGGAAGTTTCTACAAATCAGGAAACAGCTAAGCTCTGGGACACCTGACAGAGGGAGATATCCTCTCTGTCCTGTGATTGATTGACTTGGCATCTTTTCCTGTCTGCGGCTCTTAGGTACATTTATTTCAGATTTAACTTCCTTAATTTCCAGAGAGAGAAGATCCAGTGTAGAGGATTGGAATGTATATAGATGGCCAAATAACTGCAATAGGTCAAGGCTGAAGGTGCAGAGGCCACAGCCCCCTGTGAGAGAGCTGTGAGCCCTTCAGACGGCCATGGTGGGGAAGATGGAGAGACAACTTTAACATCTGCAGGTAGTCAGGACTAGGTCTGAAATCCTAATGTTTGTGTTGTTTATTATCTCTTTTTGCCCTGCCAGTGATGGAATCCAGGATCTCTGACTGTTTGTCAAGTTCTCTACCATCAAGCTACAAACCTAGCCTTCAGTCTCCACTTTGGTAGCTGAATGGCTATGTAGGCAAATTGTGTTCTAAGATTGACTTTCTTCTTGTGAGGGTACTTAGAGGATTAATATATAATATATATAATATGTAGAATTAATTTATTAGTGTCTGTGGTGGTTTAAAAGAAAATGTCCCCAAAGGAATTGGCAATATAAGGAGGTGTGGCCTTGTTGAAGTAGGTGTGGTCTTGTTGGAGGGTATGTGTCACTGTGGAGGCGGGCTTTGAGGTCTCATATATGCTCAAGATACTGGTCAGTGTCTGAGATGCTTCCTGTTGCCTGTGTGAGATGAAGAACTCTCTGC
Organism: Chionomys nivalis; assembly: GCF_950005125.1. Classification (NCBI taxonomy): domain Eukaryota; kingdom Metazoa; phylum Chordata; class Mammalia; order Rodentia; family Cricetidae; genus Chionomys; species Chionomys nivalis. The sequence goes on along the minus strand of NC_080097.1, from coordinate 1,473,891 downwards.
TACCTCTCAGCACCACATCTGCCCGCACATTACCACATCCTGCCACACACTCAGTTCTCAGCACCACATCTGCCCGCACACTACCACATCCTGCCACGTTCTCAGTTCTCAGATTATTTTTTTAACCTTGCACTGTCCACCAATTAAATCACCTCATAATAAGTTGTCTTACTGCAGGGTTCTCTTCCTTTAAGTGGACCCACAGCTGCTCATCCTCCAGACTCGACTGACCTTGCAGCCACATGCTCAGTGCAGCAAACTGTGACTTTGGGAGGACACGAAGGTGTCGAGGGCAGACAGATTTCAGTCCTGGCCTCAGTTTTGACAGGGCAGTTTGTATGCTTGAGATTAGCTTGGGTAATCTCTAAAGGATTCCTGTCTGTAAAGTATGTGCATGTGTGTATGTGTGTTTTAATAAGATTCAGTCAGAAAATGCTTATAGGGTTTTTAGCACAAGGTCTGGGATTCAGCATTCCATGAAATGGTGACTGTCACAAATTTCAAGACCTTCCTCTGTCTAGTCCTGCGCTTCTATGAATGTCTGCCTCAATGGATTAGATACCCATGTCCTTGTATCCATCTTTGTTGTCATGTTTATCTCACAGAGCTGTCTGTTATTTACCTGAATGTCCCTGCTCTATCATAAGCTCTTTAGAGTCAGTTATCATGGCTTTTTGTGATTCTTTTTCCTGGTATTATATATGGTACCTGCTTAAAAAATGTGACCGCAAACAACAACAACAACAACAACAACAACAACAACATAAAAAGGGTGATAGAGAGATGTCTCAGAAGCTAAGAACACTTAACTTCACTTTCAGAGGTCCCCAGTTGAGTCTCAGTATCCCTGTTAGGTAAATCATAAGGGCCTATAACTCCAGCTTCAGGGCATGTGATGCCCGCTTTGGGCCTCAGTAGGCACCTGCACCCTTGTGCACAGATTCCCCCATAATTAAAGATTAAAAAACTTAAAAGAAAAAAATGAATGTTTATTGTGTGCACTGTATGCTCCTGATTAATGCACTCACACAAATGGTTTCATTTTATACTAGTGGCATATCTAAGACCTGTGAAATGACACTTTCATTTCAAAGGTGGAAAAACAGTTACCGACGTTCCAGAATTTTAATTTATTTTCTCCATTTGGATTTTCAGCTAGCTGGCAGGTTGTTCTTATCTTTTGGACAGACCATGCTTTGGCTACAGAATTTTTATGGAGAAGTGTGAGGGTGAATAGGGTGACAGCAGAAGGTGGAGGAGTCAAACATAAATGGTCTAGGGGACCATATCAGGTTTTTGTTTTACTAACCTGTTACTTAAAAACTATCTGTTGAGTGAATGAGTAAATGAATAACTTACAGACTGGATAGACACAAACCAAACCGAACAGCTGAGCAGGCAAAAGCAAACAATGGGCTCAGAGTCCTTAAGCCTCAGGAAATAGCTTGTTTGAATAGGGCCTCATTTGAAAATAAAGTACCAGTATGGGAAATCGCCTGGTGTTTATTGTTTAAATTCTGTTTGATCTTTCAAGCTCAGACAACAGATAGTGACTGCAGACTCCTTAGTTACTGATTTTGAGGGCTTTGTTTTCCAGGTAGGCAAAAATGATCCTGGGTGGGGATAGGAAGGGACCATGCTTACTCCAATTTCCATAATCTCTCAAAAAGTCTCTTGCAGGATCAACGGTTTTACATTATTGGTATGTTGAACTAGAAATTTGTGTTCGTCCTTCTATTTCTATTCTAGCCAAGATTAGACAATCACTGTGCAAATATCCCAACAGATACCCAATACCTGAAGGTGTAGCTCACAGCTTCCAGTTTAGCCTGGGAATGATTATTACTCTGAATTCTCTATCAGACATGCACCATACTCATTTAAAAAGGATAGAGGGACACCCACTGTAGCTTAATGTGGGATTTGTTTGCAGATAAACTCTGGGATTTGAAGCATTTATTGCCTTTGTTATCTACAGAGGAGGAGATCTTTATAGTTTCAAACATGGAGGCAATTCTAGAAAGAGACATGGTCCTCCCCAAGAGTACAGTCATAGTTATGGTTTCTATTGTTGTGCAGAGACACCACAACCATGGCAACTCTTTTTTTTTTTTTTTTTTTTTTTTTTTTTAATTTTTTTTTTACTTATTTATTTATTTTTATTCTTTTTTAATTAAAATTTCCACCTGCTCCCCATTTCCCATTTCCCATTTCCCTCCCCTCCTCCCAAATATTGCCCTCCCCCCACTTCCCTCCCCCTATCCCCACTCCTCTTCTCCTCCCCCCACTCCATTCCCCCTCCCTCTCGATACTGAAGAGCAGTCCAAATTCCCTGCCCTGCGGGAAGACCAAGGTCCTTCTATCTACGTCCAGAAAGGTGAGCGTCCAAACAGGCTAAGCTCCCACAAAGCCAGTTCATGTATTAGGATCGAAACCTAGTGCCATTGTCCTTGGCTTCTCGTCAGTCTTCATTGACCGCCATGCTCAGAGAGTCCGGAATCAACCCATGCTTATTCAGTCCCAGACCAGCTGGCCTTGGTGGGCTCCCAATAACTCAGTTCCACTGTCACAGTGGGTGGGTGCATCCCTCGTGGTCCTGATTTTTTGCTCATGTTCTCCCTCCTTCTGCTCCTCATTTGGACCTTAAGAGCTCAGACCGTTGCTCCAAATTGAGACTCTGTCTCTACCTCGATCCATCGCCAGATGAAGGTTCTAAGGTGATATGCAAGATATTCATCAGTATAGGATAGGGTCATTTCAGGTTCCCTCTCCTTAGTTGCCCAGGGTACCAGCTGGGGACATATTCCTGGACACCTGCGAACCCCTCAAGAGTCAAGTCTCTTGCCAACCCTAAGATGGCTCCCTTAGATAGGATATATACTTCGCTGCTCCCGTATCCATCCTTCCTATATCCCAACCATCCCAATCCTCCGAGCTCCTCCCATCCTCCCCTTCTCATATTTCTCATCCCATTTCCCCTTTGCCCCATGCCACCTCACCCGCAAGTTCCCAGTTTTTGCCCTGGAATCTTGTCTACTTCCCCCTCTCCATGCGGATGACTATATGATTTTCTTTGGGTTCACTTTCTTATTTAGCTTCTATAGGATCACACATTATATGCTTAATGTCTTTTATTTTATGGCTAGAAACCGATTATGAGTGAGTACATCCCATGTTCCTCTTTTTGAGTCTGGGATACCTCACTCAGGATAGTGTTTTCTATTTCCATCCATTTGCACGCAAAATTCGAGAAGTCATTGTTTTTTACTGCTGAGTAGTACTCTAATATGTATATATTCCACACTTTCTTCATCCATTCCTCCATTGAAGGGCATCTAGGTTGTTTCCAGGTTTTGGCTATTACAAACAATGCTGCTATGAACATAGTTGAACAGATACTTTTGTCATTTGATGTGGCATCTCTTGGGTATATTCCCAATAGTGGTATTACTGGATCTTGGGGTAGGTTGATCCCAAATTTCCTGAGAAATCGCCACACTGATTTCCAAAGTGGTTGCACAAGTTTGCATTCCCACCAGCAATGAATGAGTGTGCCTCTTTCTCCACAACCTCTCCAGCAAAGGCTATCATTGGTGTTCTTGATTTTAGCCATTCTGACAGGTGTAAGATGGTATCTCAAAGTTGTTTTAATTTGCATTTCCCTTATCGCTAAGGAGGTTGAGCATGACCTTAGGTGCCTTTTGGCCATTTGAATTTCTTCTGTTGAGAATTCTCTGTTCAGATCAGTGCCCCATTTTTTTATTGGGTTCATTAGCATTTTAAAGTTTAGTTTCTTGAGTTCTTTATATATTTTGGTGATCAGACCTTTGTCTGTTGCAGGGTTGGTGAAGATCTTCTCCCAGTCAGTGGGTTGCCTTTTTGTCTTAGTGACAGTGTCCTTTGCTTTACAGAAGCTACTCAGTTTCAGGAGGTCCCATTTATTCAATGTTGCCCTTAATGTCTGTGCTGCTGGGGATAAACGTAGGAAGTGATCTCCTGTACCCATATGTTGTAGAGTACTTCCAACTTTTTCTTCTATCAGGTTCAGTGTGTTCAGACTAATATTGAGGTCTTTAATCCATTTGGACTTGAGTTTTGTGCATGGTGATAGATATGGATCTATTTTCATTCTTCTACACGTTGACAACCAGTTCTGCCAGCACCATTTGTTGAAGATGCTCTCTTTTTTCCATTGAATACTTTTAGCTCCTTTATCAAAAATTAGGTGTTCATAAGTTTGTGGGTTAAAATCAGGGTCTTCTACTCGGTTCCATTGGTCGACTTCTCTGTTTTTATGCCAATACCAAACTGTTTTCAATACTGAGGCTCTGTAATAGAGTTTGAGGTCAGGGATGGTAATGCCTCCAGACGATCCTTTATTATATAAGATTGTTTTGGCTATCCTGGGTTTTTTGTTTCTCCATATAAAGTTGATTATTGTCCTCTCAAGATCTGTGAAGAATTTTGATGGGATTTTGATGGGGATTGCATTGAATCTATAAATTGCCCTTGGTAGAATTGCCATTTTTACTATGTTGATCCTCCCTATCCAAGAGCAAGGGAGATCCTTCCATTTTCTGGTATCCTCCTCAATTTCTTTCTTCATTGACTTAAAGTTCTTGTCAAATAGATCCTTTACTTCCTTGGTTAGGGTTACCCCAAGATATTTTATGCTATTTGTGGCTATCGTGAAGGGTGATGCTTCTCTGATTTCCATCTCTGCTTCCTTATCCTTTGTGTATAGGAGGGCAACTGATTTTTTGGAATTGATCTTGTATCCTGCAACGCTACTAAAGGTGTTTATCAGCTGAAGGAGTTCTTTGCTGGAGTTTTTGGGGTCGCTTATGTACACTATCATATCGTCTGCAAATAATGAAAGTTTAACTTCTTCCTTTCCGATTTGAATCCCTTTGATCCCCTTATGTTGTCTTATTGCTATTGCTAGAATTTCAAGCACTATATTAAAGAGGTATGGAGAGAGTGGACAACCTTGTCGTGTTCCTGATTTTAGTGGAATAGCTTTGAGTTTCTCTCCATTTAATTTGATGTTAGCTGACGGCTTGCTATAAATAGCTTTTATTATAGTTAGGAACGACCCTTGTATTCCTAATCTCTCTAAGACCTTTATCATAAAGGGATGTTGAATTTTGTCAAATGCTTTTTCAGCATCTAATGAAATGATCATATGGTTTTTTTCTTTCAGTTTATTTATATGATGGATTACATTGATAGATTTTCGTATGTTGAACCAGCCCTGCATCTCTGGGATGAAGCCTACTTGATCATAATGGATAATTTTTCTGATGTGTTCTTGGATTCGGTTTGCCAGTATTTTATTGAGTATTTTTGCGTCGATGTTCATGAGTGAGATTGGCCTGTAGTTCTCTTTCTTGGTTGTGTCTTTGTGTGGTTTTGGTATCAGAGTAACTTCAGCTTCATAAAAGGAATTTGGCAATGACTTCTCTGTTTCAATATTGTGAAATACATTAAGGAGTATAGGTATTAGGTCTTCTTGGAAGTTCTGGTAGAATTCTGCATTGAAGCCATCTGGACCTGGGCTTTTTTTGGTGGGGAGGTTTTTTATAACAACTTCTAATTCTTCGCGACTAACAGGTCTATTTAGATTGTTCACCTGGTCCTGGTTTAACTTTGGTATATGGTACTTATCTAAAAAAGTGTCCATTTCTATAACATTTTCCAATTTTGTGGCATACAGATTTTTGTAGTAAGATCTAATGATTCTCTGAATTTCCTCTGAGTCTGTGGTTATGTCTCCCTTTTCGTTTCTGATTTTGTTAATTTGCGTATTCTCTCTTCGCCGTTTGATTAGTTTGGATAGGGGTTTATCAATCTTATTGATTTTCTCCATGAACCAGCTTTTTGTTTCATTGATTCTTTGGATTGTTTTCTGTGTTTCTATTTTGTTGATTTCAGCCCTCAATTTGATTATTTCCAGTCTTCTACTTCTCCTAGGTGAGTCTGTTTCTTTTTTTTCTAAAGCTTTCAGGTGGGCTATTAAGTCTCCAATGTGTGCTTTCTCCGTTTTCTTTAAGTGGGCACTTAATGCTATGAATTTTCCTCTTAGCACTGCTTTCATAGTGTCCCATAGGTTTGAGTATGTTGAGTCTTCGTTTTCATTGAATTCAAGAAAGACTTTAATTTCTTTCTTTATTTCTTCCTTGATCCAGGTGTGGTTCAGTAGTTGACTGTCCAGTTTCCATGAGTTCATAGGCTTTCTGGGGATAGCATTGTTGTTGAATTCTAACTTTAATCCATGGTGATCTGATAAGACACAGGTGGTTACCGATATTTTTTTGTAACTGTGTAAGTTTGCTTTGTTACCGAGTATGTGGTCTATTTTCGAGAAGGTTCCATGAGCTGCAGAGAAGAAGGTATATTCTTTCCTATTTGGGTGGAATGTTCTATAGATGTCTGTTAAGTCCATTTGATTCATTACCTCCCTTAATCCTCTTATTTCTCTGTTAGGTTTCTGTTTGATTGACCTGTCCATTGGTGAGAGAGGAGTGTTGAAATCTCCTACTATTAGTGTGTGTGGTTTGATGACTGCCTTGAGTTTTAGTAACGTTTCTTTTACATAAGTGGGTGCTTTTATATTAGGGGCATATATATTCAGGATTGAGATTTCATCCTGGTGAATTGTTCCTGTTATGAGTAAAAAATGTCCATCTCCATCTCTTTTGATTGATTTTAGTTTGAAGTCAACTTTCTTAGAAATTAGTATGGCCACACCTGCTTGTTTCTTAGGTCCGTTTGCTTGATAAACCTTTTCCCAGCCCTTTACTCTGAGTAGATGTCTGTCTTTGTGGTTGAGGTGTGTTTCTTGTAAGCAGCAGAATGTTGGATCCTGTTTTCGTATCCAATCTCTTAGCCTGTGCCTCTTTATAGGTGAGTTGAGTCCATTGATATTAAGTGATATTAATGACCAGTGGTTGTTAACTCCGGTCATTTTTCCTTTCTTTCTTTCTTTTCTTTGGTAGTAGAGTTTGTGTGTTTCCCTTCTTAAAGTTGTGCTGGTGAAGGGTCTTTAGATGTCTGAGTTATTGTGGGCATTGTTAGACTCCTTGGTTTGTGATTTTCCTTCAATTACTTTCTGAAGGGCTGGATTTGTGGCTACGTATTGTTTAAATTTGTTTTTATCCTGGAAAACTTTGTTTTCTCCATTTATAGTGAACGAAAGCTTGGCTGGGTATAGTAGTCTGGGCTTGCATCCATGGTCTCGTAGTTTCTGCAGTATGTCTATCCAGGACCTTCTGGCTTTCATGGTTTCCATAGAGAAATCAGGTGTAAGTCTGATAGGTTTACCTTTATAGGTAACTTGACCTTTTTCCTTTGCAGCTCTTAATATTCTTTCTTTATTCTGTATGTTTTGTGTTTTGATTATTATATGACGAGGAGATGTTTTCTTTTGATCCAGTCGATTTGGTGTTCTGTATGCTTCTTGGACCTTCAAAGGAATATCTTTCTTAAGGTTGGGAAAGTTTTCTTCTATAATTTTATTAAATATATTTTCTGGACCATTGAGCTGTACTTCTTCTCCTTCTTCTATCCCTATTATTCTTAGGTTTGGTCTTTTTATTGTGTCCCATATTTCCTGAATGTTTTGTGATGAGAATTTGTTGGTTATGCTGTTTTCTTTGATGAGAGTGTTTATTTTCTCTATGGTATCTTCAGTGTCTGAGATTCTTTCTTCTATCTCTTGTAATCTGTTGGTGGTACTTGTCTCTGTAGTTCCTGTTCGTTTATTCAAATTTTCCATCTCCATCCTTCCCTCGGTTTGTGTTTTCTTTATTACTTCCACTTCGTTCTTCAAGTCTTGAACCGTTTCCCTTACCTGTTTGATTACTTTTTCTTGTTTCTCTTGGTTTTCTTGGGTATCTTTGAGAGATTTATTCATTTCCTCTACCTTTTTGTTTGTAATCTCTAATTGGTTGTGGCAGTTTTTCACCTCCTGTTTAAGGTCCTCTATTATTTTCATAAAATTCACTTTTGAGTCGAATTCTTCTAATTCTTCTGTATTAGGGTTTAGACTTCTCATTTCGGGATTCCTGGATCCTGGTGATGTCACGTTGCCTTTCAAGTTGTTGGGGGAATTCTTGCATTGGCGCCTGCCCATCTTTTCCTTCAAATGGAGCCAGGAGAGGCCTGATGTCTTGGACCAGTCTTTGCTGTGACTAACTCTCTAGGTGTATCTCCTCAGTGTAGGGGCAGGAACCGTTCCCTTCCAGGTGACCTCCTCAACACCAAAACATGGATGCGTGGTATTCCAATGACCCGCGTAAAGAAGGCCGAATGCAAGGGGTCGGGCGGGGTCCAGTAGAACACAGGCGACACTGCAGTACAAGCTGGAGGTGCCTGCGCTCCCTTTCGGGGGTTGCTGAGGCCTGCCCGCTGCTCTGGTTGGGTAGCCTTAGTGTAGGGGCGTTTGTGCTCTCTACCGGGACCGTCCGCCCCAGGATAGTACACACTCACCCGTCCCAATGAAACTTCTTGGCACCTACACAGGAACTCCTGGATGCCCCAATGAGCCAGGGACTAATGGAAGTAGGGCGCAGGCAGAGCAGGTCCAGCAGATCACAGCAGAGACTGCAGCCCCAGCAGCAGGGGCCCGCTTTCCCTGGCGGGGACCTTGAGGCCTGCCCTCTGGACAGGGACTCACTGCTCTGGGTTGGTAGCCTTAGTGAAATGGCAGGAAACTGATCCACAGCTAAGGACCTTGCAGACAAGGCAGGTTTGGGGGTGGGGGTGGGGGCGGGTGTGTAGGAGAGCAAGCCCTGCAGCAGGAGCTGGGGGAGGGGTGTTTGTGCTCTCTACCTGGACAGTCCGCCCCAGGATAGCACACACTCACCCATCCCGATGAAACTTCTCGGCACCTACACAGGAACTCCTGGATGCCCCAATGAGCCAGGGACTAATGGAAGTAGGGCGCAGGCAGAGCAGGTCCAGCAGATCACAGCAGAGACTGCAGCCCCAGCAGCAGGGGCCTGCTTTCCCTGGCGGGGACCTTGAGGCCTGCCCTCTAGTCAAGAACTCACTGCTCTGGGTTGGTAGCCTTAGTGAAATGGCAGGAAACTGTTCCACAGCTAAGGACCTTGCAGACAAGGCAGGTTTGGGGGTGGGGGTGGGGGCGGGTGTGTAGGAGAGCAAGCCCTGCAGCAGGAGCTGGGGGAGGGGTGTTTGTGCTCTCTACCTGGACAGTCCGCCCCAGGATAGCACACACTCACCCGTCCCGATGAAACTTCTCGGCACCTACACAGGAACTCCTGGATGCCCCAATGAGCCAGGGACTAATGGAAGTAGGGCGCAGGCAGAGCAGGTCCAGCAGATCACAGCAGAGACTGCAGCCCCAGCAGCAGGGGCCCGCTTTCCCTGGCGGGGACCTTGAGGCCTGCCCTCTGGACAGGGACTCACTGCTCTGGGTTGGTAGCCTTAGTGAAATGGCAGGAAACTGTTCCACAGCTAAGGACCTTGCAGACAAGGCAGGTTTGGGGGTGGGGGTGGGGGCGGGTGTGTAGGAGAGCAAGCCCTGCAGCAGGAGCTGGGGGAGGGGTGTTTGTGCTCTCTACCTGGACAGTCCGCCCCAGGATAGCACACACTCACCCATCCCGATGAAACTTCTCGGCACCTACACAGGAACTCCTGGATGCCCCAATGAGCCAGGGACTAATGGAAGTAGGGCGCAGGCAGAGCAGGTCCAGCAGATCACAGCAGAGACTGCAGCCCCAGCAGCAGGGGCCTGCTTTCCCTGGCGGGGACCTTGAGGCCTGCCCTCTAGTCAAGAACTCACTGCTCTGGGTTGGTAGCCTTAGTGAAATGGCAGGAAACTGTTCCACAGCTAAGGACCTTGCAGACAAGGCAGGTTTGGGGGTGGGGGTGGGGGCGGGTGTGTAGGAGAGCAAGCCCTGCAGCAGGAGCTGGGGGAGGGGTGTTTGTGCTCTCTACCTGGACAGTCCGCCCCAGGATAGCACACACTCACCCGTCCCGATGAAACTTCTCGGCACCTACACAGGAACTCCTGGATGCCCCAATGAGCCAGGGACTAATGGAAGTAGGGCGCAGGCAGAGCAGGTCCAGCAGATCACAGCAGAGACTGCAGCCCCAGCAGCAGGGGCCCGCTTTCCCTGGCGGGGACCTTGAGGCCTGCCCTCTGGACAGGGACTCACTGCTCTGGGTTGGTAGCCTTAGTGAAATGGCAGGAAACTGTTCCACAGCTAAGGACCTTGCAGACAAGGCAGGTTTGGGGGTGGGGGTGGGGGCGGGTGTGTAGGAGAGCAAGCCCTGCAGCAGGAGCTGGGGGAGGGGTGTTTGTGCTCTCTACCTGGACAGTCCGCCCCAGGATAGCACACACTCACCCGTCCCGATGAAACTTCTAGGCACCTACACAGGAACTCCTGGATGCCCCAATGAGCCAGGGACTAATGGAAGTAGGGCGCAGGCAGAGCAGGTCCAGCAGATCACAGCAGAGACTGCAGCCCCAGCAGCAGGGGCCTGCTTTCCCTGGCGGGGACCTTGAGGCCTGCCCTCTAGTCAAGAACTCACTGCTCTGGGTTGGTAGCCTTAGTGAAATGGCAGGAAACTGTTCCACAGCTAAGGACCTTGCAGACAAGGCAGGTTTGGGGGTGGGGGTGGGGGCGGGTGTGTAGGAGAGCAAGCCCTGCAGCAGGAGCTGGGGGAGGGGTGTTTGTGCTCTCTACTGGGACAGTCTGCCCCAGGATAGCACACACTCACCCGTCCCGATGAAACTTCTAGGCACCTACACAGGAACTCCTGGATGCCCCAATGAGCCAGGGACTCCCATGGCAACTCTTATAAAGGAAAACATTCAACTAGTTTACAGTTCAGAGGTTTAGTCTGTTGTTGTCATGGCAGGAAGCATGGCAGCATGCAGGCAGACATGGTGCTGGAGAGGTGGCTGAGAGTTCTACATCTGGATTGGCAGGCAGCAGGGAGAGAGAATGGGTCTGGCTCAAGCACCTGAAACCTCAAAGGCCTCCTCCAGTGGTGCACTTCCTCCAACAAGGTCACAGCTTCCAGTAGGGTCACTCCCTATGAGCCTGTGGGGGCTCTTTTCTTTCAAACCACCACAATCCACTCTCTGGTCCCCATAGGCTGCAGACATCTCACAATGTAAAAAGCATTCAGTACAGCTTCAAAAGTGCCCATAATCTATCACCATCAACCCTGTTTAAAAGCTCAAAGTTTAAAAGTCTAAAGTCTTTTCTGAGACTTGTGGCAGTCTCTTAGCTATAATCCCCTATAAAATAGAAAAGTAGATCACATACTCCCAATATATAATGGCACAGGATATACATTGCTGTCCCAAAATGTAGGGAAAGGAATGTAGTAAGGAAATTCTGAACCAAAACAAGACCAAAAACCAGCTGGACAAAATCCACACTCTGTATCTCCATGTTTAATGTCAAAGTGTTTTTCAGATCTCCAACTCCTTTCAGGTTTGCTGACTGCAACATGCCTCTCTCTTGGACCGGCTCCACTTACTGTGAGCAGCTTTCCTTGGCACAGCTCTGGTATTTCCAGCTTCTTGGGGGTCTCCAAGGAAATACAGGCTTTACCTTCACAGCTTCACACAATGACCTCTCTGGGCCTCCATGCAGAGACACCTCTGACACATGACTGGCCTCAGAGACTTTCCTTAGTCATGAAGGGAAATTCCATATCTCTTTATTCTACCCTTGACTCTAAAGCCAGAACCATGTGGCTGATAATACCAAGTTCTGTTGCTTGCTGGGGCTGGAACATGGCCCCCTTGTTCAAAGACATTTTCACTAACTTTCTGATTTTGATGGTTTCCTTCACGGCTTAAGCTTGGCTATCCTGGAACTTGATCTCTAGACCAGGTTGAATTTGATCTCTGAGATCTGCCAACCTGTGCCTTCTGAGTGCTGGAATTAAAGGTATGCATCACCATACCTGGTCCTAAGCTTTTCTTTATTTCCTTTAACTTTTCTTTAATCCCTTTTCACACCTTGGAAGCTTAGCTGGGTAGGGTCTTGCTCTGAGGTCACCACTCCCTCTATTCCACTTAGAATCAATGCTTTCTAAAAAAATCTCTTTACATTTCCTGGTGCTCATTTCCCTCAAACTGTATGTTTTTTTATTTTTATTTGCTTAGCTTGCTCCTTTTCATATAGATTAAGACTGGCCACTAATAAACCGCAAGACAGACTCAATCCTAGACTGTCTGAAATCTCCTCTGCAAATGCCATTAGTCAAAAATTCTTCAGTTTAGCTTCAGGGGAACTTCTTAGGCAAAAAGCAGCCACATTCTTCCTCAAAATAAATGATGATCTCTAGGCCACCTACAAATACTGTGCTTTCTAAAACCTCTTGAACTTGGCTCCCACAGTTCAAACCACCTTCAGCACTGTCCTCCATGCTCCTGCCAGGATGGCCCATTAAGCTGCACTTAAAATGTCCAGTCACTTTTCTAGTCCAAAGTCCCAAAGTGTTTCAAATTCCTCCAAACATATACATGGTCTATCTTATGACACATTACCCCACTTCTGGTACCAACTTCTGTCTTAGTTATGGTTTCTATTACTGTGAAGAGCCACCATGACCATAGCAAGTGTTATAAAAGAAAACATATTGTAGTAGGGGCTGCGGGCCTCTTCCCACAGCCCGGCTCATGGTTGCCTAGCTAGCTTATGCCCCAAAATAATGACAAACTGTATTCTTTTAAACACTGCTTGGCCCATTTCTATTCATGTGTGCAGCACCCCAAGGAGCGCTTACCGGGAAGATTCTAGCCTACGTCCATCCTGGGTCGGAGCTTCATCGCATCTGCCGGGGAGAGGGGAGCATGGCATCTGCTCCAGAGAGCAGAGCTGTCGAGTCTGAGCTCACTTCCTCTTCCTCCCAGCATTCTATTCTGTCTACTCCACCCACCTAAGGGGTAGCCTATCAAATGGGCCAAGGCAGTTTGTTTATTGACAAATGACCTTCCTCCATCAACATATTAATTGGGGCTGGTTTATAGTTCAGAGGTTTAGTCCAGTATCGTCATGGCAGGAAGCAAGGTGTAATGCAGGCAGACATGGTGCTGGAGAGGCAGCTGAAAGTTCTATATTTGGATTGGCAGGCAGCAGGAAGAGAGAGAGAGAGAGAGAGAGAGAGAGAGAGAGAGAGAGAGAGAGAGACTGGGGTAGAGCACCTGAAACTTCAGAGCCCGCCCCCAGTGATGTGTGCCCTCTAACAAGGCTGCACCTTCCAATAGAGCCACTGCCTTTGAGCCTATGGGGCCATTTTCATTCAAACCATGACAGCTACAAACTAGATGATAGTAGCTAGCCAGGCTCCCTTGAGTTTTCCTGTGTCTAATGTCTGATACTCAAGGGGAATTTTACTTCATTTTAAAAGCAGGATGAATAGACTATTTTAAATTGTTGAATTTTGTTTCAGATAGGAAATGCTGTGTGCTATTGACCTTACCCTTCTCCCCTGGGTATCTCTGAAGTTCTAGTTAGAAGAATTTAACTGAGGCAGTGTATTGATCCATGGTCATGCCCTAAGCATGGGTGCTCTGGTTCAGAGATGCCTGGAAAAGTTGATTTTCAGTTGGGAATATCACAGTGTAAGGTATTTTTGAGCATCTATCTATAATCCTATGATAGGGAATTGCAAAGAATTCAGGTTCAGTTCCCAGCACTCACGTGGAAGTTTACAGCCATTCGAAGTTCCCGATCCTTTGGCCTCTCTGACTCCTACTTCCATGTTTTCACTTTTTACATTATTTTACAAACAACACACATAAATGAAAAAGCACTGATATACAGAATACTGCTCATTGCTTAATGTAACTTTCCCTTTGTCATTCTCTGTTATTTTTCAGATAAAAGATTTAAGAACAGAGCTGACACTAAAGATTGAGGTAGGATTCTCAAACACCCCCTAGACTCCTGTCTCCTAGAAGACTGTAAATGCAAACACAAAGACAGGAAATGATCTCATAAAAGCTTCAATGTTCATCCAAACATTTATCATAACCATTACTTGTGTTAGAAACGTTTTAGAATCCACACGAAAATAAAAATCCCATTAGTCAACCTTGGTGGGAATGGAAAATGCTGTTGGTATTGCCTGCCAGAAGGAAAAAGGAGAAATGCAGGTTTAATCACAGCTCTCAGCTTTAAAACGAGAACATTTTAAACTCAAGTAAGTTCAGTCAGGAAGCCTGAACCAGACTATGACCAGAAAGAAACACAGCAATGAAGCTGTTTCTCTAAAGTCAAGAATTAATCTTAAGGTCAAAGAATTAGTTACGTAATGCTTTTGAAATATTCCTCTTAGACACATTCAATAAAATCAGCTATTTACGTTTCTGTCACAACTCTCAGTAGAAACTCTGGCTGTGAGTTGAATTTTTACACTGTCAATTATCCACAGTCACAGGAACTTGCTTATTGCAGAGAATGTGGGTGTGTAAACGGACCCTGTCAAAATTCTCTTACCAATACAAACATGTTGAAGGAATAGTGTGATCTATAATTTGTAGAAGCTATCGTGTGGGATGGAAATGGGTATTTAAATGTACTGACTGGAGTAGTATGCCTATGTAGCAAAGCCAAAGTGTGAAAATAATGACACTGCTAAAAGTTCTTGTTTACTGATTACCTCGTGGGCTAGCACAGTGCCGGATAACAGGCTGCCGGGCTGTAGGTATTACTATACCCATATTAAGACGTAGAGCTAAAGTTCAGAAAAATTGAATAATAATAATTATTATTATAGACGGGGGATCGAACCCACAGCTTCTTGCATGCTGGGCAGGCACTGTCCAGGCAAGCTTCATCTTCAGTACTAAACAATTCTTTTGAGGACTTTGGTTAATCTTCACTGTCAATCTGGCTGCATCTGGATGCACCTGTGTTGTGCCTATGGGGGATTTTCCAGAGAGGTTTAAAAGGAGAGGGAAGACCCATTCCAAATTTGGACTTGGATTCTTGACTTGTGAAAGAAAAGGAGAGAACTCATTTATCTCTGTTTCCTGACTGTCAATACTATGAGACCAGCTACTTCCTGCTGCCGAGCCTTCTCCATCACAATGGACAGTGTTCTCCAGTCCTGAGCTAAAGCCAGTCCCTCCCTTCTTTTGTCTCAGCCATGAGAAAAGCAAGGAAACCAAGGTCTAATAACTTCTTTGTTGGAAAAGGTAAGATCCAAGCACAGCCGTGTTTCATTTTTGGACTTTGGACTTTCACTATGGGAGACTGTTTGACTACAAATATAAGTGACATTGGGGTTATCTATTAGTCTGTGCACTCCTGTCATTATACATAATTATGAGCTGACTGCTGCAGCAAAACCATATCTAGCAGGAATAATGTGAATCTAGGAAAGCCTTTGGTTTAGAGGCACAGTCTCAAGGGCAGCCACTGCATGCATTGCCTTAGTGAGAATCTGCGGCTGTCGGTTCAGTTTTCCTTCTCACGGAAATGAGCTCTTGACAGGGTGCAGTCTTTGTCGGTAGCGCCAGTGCCCCCTGTGATGTATGCTGTGGTCTCTGGCCTCAGGGAGGTCATGTGCTTCCATTTTGCGCATTTTTTTGTTGTTGTTGAAATCTATGTTTTTGCTTGCTTAATGAATAAGTTCTTTTGTAGAAAATAATGAATGTGCTGAAGAGAGACAGAGATTAGCACATGCACTTTCATGGTCAGAAGGCAGACAGAACACCAAGAGCAAACACACAGACAGGACGTCAAGCAAGCCAGAAGTGGAATAACCTTTAATTCTTTGCACATAAGCTCTTAAACACATTATAAATTTAATCCTCGAGTTCCCTCAAATCACTGTCTACCTCCCCTATCTCCTTGATATATTTCTTTAAAACAGTCTTTGTTCATTCCCTTGTATTTTCCTGTAGTCTTCGCTTGCTCATGCCTTCCTCTCTCACTTATTAAGTTCCTGCCAGATATCATCCTCAGTATAGGAACTGTGGATCAACTTGAGTTGTCAGCTCGACTGCTTAAGAAACACTGATGTAGGTGTCCCCTGTGTGTGCTGTAATTATCATTAATGAATAGAGAAACTGCCTTGGCCTGTTAATAGTGCAGAACTTAGGTAGGCAGGGAAGACAGAACTGAATGCTGGGAGGAAGAAGGGTGGAGTCAGAGAGACGCCATGGAGCTGTCAGAGTCAGACATGCCAGATCTTTGCCGGTAAGCCACTGCCATGTGGCGATACATAGATTAATAGAAATGTGTTAAATTAATATGAGTTAGCCAGTAAGAAGCTAGAGCTAATGGGCCAAGCAGTGTTTTAATGATTATAGTTTCTATGTGGTTATTGGTTCTGGGCAGCCAGGACAAACAAGCAGCTCCCTCCTCCTACAAAACACCAAGGGCATTCATTGTGTCCATGACGATGTTTCCAGAAAGGATCAACAGAAGGGGAAGACGTCCTGCATGTCAAGAGACACCATCCCATCACCTGGGGTCCAGGCCTGAGTGCAGGAAAATAGGAAGTGAGCAGATCCTAGATCCATCCAGACAGGAAGAGTCTCAGTTGTGTGTTCTCAGTGTCCTCCATGTCTCCATGCCTTTCCTGCTAACTTGGAGTGTTCCCTCTAAAGTCATGAGCCTTTCTGCATTTAAAGGGATTCTGCTAGGTATTTTGTCATTAAAATTTAAAAAAAAAAGCAACTAATATAGGACACAAAGCTAAAGGAAAAGAGGTCCCTGCCATCCAGGAGTTTTTGACTTCTTCTCATGCAAACATGTCGTTTACATGATGACTACAAGACAGCATAATGTGGGTGAAGAGTGAGGTAAAAATGAAGGCTAGGTCTCACAGTGGGAACACCGTGTGGAAGACCATGCTCATGCTCAGTGACTACAAACACTAACCCCTTCCCAGTCATTACACTGTGGGTTGCATAGTCAATTAGTCTTCCAGGGATAATAAAATACTACAGACCAGGTTACTTCAAGCAAAACAAGCTATGCTTTATTGCAGTTGTCAGGGTTAGAAGTCCCAGAGGAGCTGCTGTGTTCCTGGAGGGCGTCTCTGCTTGACTTGCAAACGGCTGTCTTCTTTCTGTGTCTTCAGGAGTCCTTTTCTCATGTACCAACATTTCCACATTCTAATCTCTTTTTATGGTACTAGTTATATTGTGTGACAGCCTGTCTAGGCTATATGAGCTCATTTGATCACAATTACCTCCTTTAAGGTCATAACGCCAACCACTGTCACCTGGAGTAATCATGAGGACTTGAGAACCTGGGGGTTAGCACTTAAGAAGTTTTGGAGGAGCCTAATAATCCATATCAGAAAGGATTTAGTTAAGCTTGGTTCTGGTAGCCTTGGTAGTATCACATACCACAGTCTGCTGGGCTGCTGGGTGTATTCTTTTCATAGCAAAAGTTGGAAGTTTCCCAAAGGTGAGCTTTGCCTCAGACCTCCCAGAACTTTTTGTTTCTTGCTTGTTTTGTTTTTTGAGACAGGGTTTCTCTGTAGTTTTGGAGCATGTCCCAGAACTAGCTCTTGTAGACCAGGCTGGCATTGAACTCAAAGAGATTCACCTGTCTCTGCCTCCCGAGTGCTGGGATTAAAGGTGTGCGTCATTACTGCCCGACTTTTTTTTTCTGTGTTTTTGGCCTTAGAACTTTTATATTTATGCCCAAATTCTATGGACCCAAACAAATCCAAAGGGAAAAACCAATTTTAATAGAACAAGGAGTAAACTTAGGCCTTAGTAAGAGGATACCCAGAGTCCTGGACAAGCCAGTAGACACAGAATGGGGTGGCGTACTAGGGTTATGTAGACACAGGGATGGGTGACACACTAGGGTTAAGAGTGTCCTCACTCCCAGTTAGAACACATTGATTTAGGATGAAGCTTCTTCTACTTGAAATGAGCTGCTTATTTATTTTGATTCTGAAAATTTACATTGGATAATTTCAATCAAATTCTAAAATGTATGACTAGCATGTGCTTTGGTCTGAGTTGTTTGTAATCCTGTGAAATTCATATATTGAAAACTGTCACTAATGAACAGTATTACAGACTGCTTTCGGGGGTGATTAAGTCATGAGAGAAGGGCAGTCATGAGTGGATTATGAAAAAGCCTGAAACTTGATTGCCTTTACGACTATCTGAAGAAACAGCATGCACAAAGCAAAGACTTTATCAGGTACTGGCTATGTGGGCACCTCAGTCTTGGACTTTCTGTCCCCCATATCTATGGACAATAAATTAATACAATTTGTAAATTGTCTAGTCTAAGACATTTTGTTATTGTAGTCCAATGGATTAAGGTCATAGGCTTGTACAGTAGCATACAAAATTATTTTCTGTAATAACTACATCAACTGTCACAGTAGTTGTATACGAAGAATTCCAAGTTAGTGTCCAGTTGAACCTGGTATCAGCAGAAGGGGCTCAGTACAAAGCAGCTTCCTACCTACAGAGCTTCTCTGAAGGTTCTGTCTGGAGTCGGGGATAAGGAAGGTCCCAGCAGTCACCACTGCATTGTTGGGGAGGATATTTCAAAGCCCATGTCTCCCAGTAAGGGGTCAGTATATTTAGAAAACGATGATTAGGTAATGAAGTAGTACAAGTCATGTAAATACTCGCAAGCAATTGAAGTGGAAGGGGCACTGTGCAGAAAGGAAGCACTGTCAGCGCCTTTGCTGAGAGAGAAAATTGGAATGGTGCCCCTCTGCTTACTTGTTAGGCAGCCGTTGGCTCAGTCCACACCTGCTTCATCCAGGTGGTCAGGCTCCATCAGAGATAAGGGGCACAGGATCCCTATGTGGGAGATGAATATCTGTGGGGTTTGCTCTCACATGAGAAAGCGGGGAGAAACAGATCAGACCACCTTAGGGAAAGGAAAGAAATTTATGGAAACAAAATAATTACAGCAACTGAAGTACAGGAAGAAAAAAAAAGCAGAAAAATGAGCAAAAGCCAGATGAAAATTTCCCCTGTTGGATTTTCTGCCTCCTGCAGGCTATAGCTATATTCTCCAAGGTCCATAAATTTTGAGACTTTGCCATTTTTATATTTTCACTTCTCTTTATGTGATGACCAGCTAAAGAAAAATTAATCAAAGGATATGCAGCATGATTCAGATGACCGTCTTTTCACTGGATACTGTTAGGCAATTGTAAACTATGTGTTCACTTGGATGTGTCGTCTTATTTGGGCAGACTGGAAGCCTAGAGATATTCTGTAGCGCTGTGTAGAAAATGATTCATGATAGTTCAAATATGGTAAACATATCTCATATACATATACTTATATAGAGAGAGGAAAGAGAGGGAGGGAGAAAGAGAGACACAGAGTGAGAGTCTCATCTAGTCTATGATGACCTTGAACTTGCCATATAGCTGAGGATGGCCTTGTACTCCCTGGTCCTCCTGCCTGTTTTCTTGTGCTGGGGATTGAACCCAGAGCTTCATGTATGCTAGGCAAGCATTCTGCTAATTGAGCCACATTCTGAGACCCTTTATAATAATCTAATAGATTCATAGTATTAAATAAGAATTACATTTTTTCCTTTTGATTTTTATAAAATATTTTGGAGCTTTGTTTTTGGACATGCAATTAAATTGTGTGGTTCGTCAATGAAATAAATCAACTCTAATTTCAGTTTAAGATTGAAAGAGAAAATACAAGTAGAGCTTCCTGGGTGATCTGTCTTGCTTAAAAATTAGTGATAGAAAGTGAACAAGCGAAACCAGAAAATGTGTGTAACCTTCTCTTCAGTCAAACTCAATGAGAATGCATTGTTCTCTACAAAAATAAATCAATCACTTTAAAACTCATATTCTGGGTTGGAACAGTAGTTCAATTGGTAGAGTACTTGCCTAGAATGAATGAGGTTCTGTGTTCAATGACCAGCACTTCATAGAAAGCAAAATGTGATGTCGTACGATTGAAATCCTAGAATTTGGGCAGTAATGTCAGGAGGGCCAGGACTTCAAAGTCAACTTTGGCACCTAGCAAGTGTGAGGACAACCTGGACTATAAGAAACTCTGTCTCAACTGGTCATGGTGACAAAGGAGGCAGAGCAGGCAGATCTCTGTAACTTTGAGACCAGCCAGGGCTACATACTGAGATCCTGTTTTGAAACAAATGAACAGGCAACAGAAACCCTGTCTCAAAAAAGAGGAAGAAATTAAACCTTTCTGATTCTGATTAAACCTTTGTTTTTAAAGTTTCCTTTGTAGTGTTGTTGCAAGGTAGTAGAGTTGCCTCAGAGGTGTACAATAAGAGGTTTTTATTTAGTTAAGTGTTTTTTGTTTTAAAGATTTTATAATAGCAATGAGAATTTGTTTCTCTATGGAAATAAAGTAGGATCAAAACCATGGGCTCTGCATCCTTGAATTCATCCAATCACTGACTAAGGGTCCTTTTTAAAAATTGCATCTGTATGGAACATGTACAGATTTACCTCATCATTAATCCTTAAACAATACAGCAAAGCATCAATTTACACAGCATTTGTATTGTATATTAGTTATACATGATCAGGAAATGATTTTTTTTTATTGTATAGAGGGATGTGTGTAGGTTGTAAGCAAATGCTGTGGCTTTTTTGTGAGATTTGAGCATCATTTGGATTTTGCATTAGCAGGTGGTCCAGGAGTTGGTCTCCCGTGGATACCGAGGGATGGCTATAAATTGTTCATAGGGTGGATGAAAACAGGAGCTGCTAGAAGGGAGGTGGTAAAGATTTTCTGGAAGGACAACTTCTGATGGCTCCCCTAACAAATGAACAGAAATGGAGCATTATCAAAACAGCTCAGCTCTCTTCCCTTACAGGAATGGGAGCCAGAAAAACTAGATCTGTCTTAGTAACTACACATAAGGTTGGCTCATTCTGGATGTCTTGTGGAAGAATCTGTTGCCTTATTGCTGCCCCCTGCTAGTCCCATAAGCTACTGGAGGCACCCTGCACTCTGGGGCTTGGGACCCCTTTCTGCTATCCCTCTAACTTCCATGTGTTATTGTCACTGTTGACCTCTTAAAAAGACCACTGGGTGTATGCTTAGGGCCCATTTAATAATCCAGGAAACCTTTGCCATTTCAAGATTCTTAAGCATACCTGCAAAGTCTTGTTTGCCTTGCAAAGCAATATCAAAATGGTTCAGGGGTTAGGATATAGAAACCTTGGGAATCAATATTCATTTTATTTCTGAGAGACAAAGCTGTGTTCTGGTCTAGGTTAGAAGAAGGGATGTGAAGTAGAGTTGGGTCAGGAACAGTGAGTCATTCTGTAAAGGAAAATGCATTCATTTGGAGATGTGATTGCTTGATGTACACTTGTTAGAAAGATATAAGGAATACAAGAGAAACTCCGGACATCAAATTTTTGAAAAAGGAAAAATGAGGACATTGTTATTCTCTTAAATGTAGAAAGGGATGTGAATGTTGATAATCAGTCATTCTTGTAGCCACAGTGGGATGTTAGTAACCAGCTATTGTTCACATAATCACAGCTACATTGACTTAAATCTTGTAGAAAGCCTCTCTGGGTTCTTGATTGAAGTCATTAAGTACTGGGAAAGTATTACGTGCGGAAAGCTTGTATTGTCCTCAAAAGATAGTTACGGCCCCAGTGGTCTTATAGGTAAGGCCTTAGATCTTGGGGGTGGGTCCTCAAGAATATGATTAGTACACCATGGGAGCTGAAGAAGTCAGATTTCTTTTGTTCCACCAAGAAAGAAGACAACCTTCCATTGATATAAAAAGCCAGTCCTTACCAGGCAATGGATCTCCTGGCTCTTTTTGACTTCCCAGGCTTCAGAAATGTAAACAATTATTTCTGTTGTTTACAAGATATGGGTATATGATCTGGTTATAGCGGCCCAAATAAATGGAGACAAAAGATTTTAGCAAACACTTTGGAATCTTATGAAAAGATCAAAGATTAGGACATTACCAGTGAATGTAGTGGTAGAGCCTTTGGAGAGGCATGCTCATTGTAGATATTAGAAGTTGCTTACACACACACACACACAGACACACAGACACACACACACACACACACTAAGTCATAATGGGCCAATTTTGTGAGTTTGTTCTTGGGTTTTTATCTTATTCAGCTCATTTTTAAAACATTTCTGGCCAGAGAAGAGTGGTCATGTGTTCTAGGAAGCTGAGTGACAGAGCATTGCTGAGGCAGGGAGGAACTTAGCAACCAGGACTCTATTTGGTTTGGGTTGTACATACCTACTTCTTCTAATAATGCACTTGGGTACCTAGTATCCTGGTCTGCACATCCTATGCCCAAATACTGCTCCCATACAATGAATCCAGCAAACTTCAGAACCCTCCCCCACCAACTGCATGGGGCTATTCGTAACCACATCTCTGAACAATAAAATAGGTTTCTCCTCCACTGATAACAACCAAACTTGGGCAGTTTCTATTCAGGTATATTCCCAATATGTTTGGGTATGAAGAATGGAAAGGCCAATCTAGCCTGAACTGGTTTTGGGTACATGGGAAGAAAAACAAAATGTGTATTCAGATAAAGTTTTAGAGAGAATCCTCTGTTTACCATCTATGTCTATGCATAAATAACACGAATGTTATTAAAATCTGATGCATTATGGGATGGATCATGCACAGTAAAGAAGTGATTGTATGACCTAATCTACCATCTAAAATAGAGAACTGCCTATCTATAATCCTTAGTAACCATATTCCTTCCTCTCTGTAGTAAGTGGAACGGCGGGCTGTGTCCCACTGTCTGGCTAGCTTATACCCAACATAATCACACAGAAATTGTATTAATTAAATTACTGCCTGGCCCATTAGCTCTAGCCTTTTATTGGCTATCTCTCACATCTTGATTAACCCATTTCTACTAATCTGTGTATCACCACGTGACTGTGACTTACTGGCAAGATTCTAGCCTACGTCCGTCTCAGGCTGGAGATTCATGGTGTCTGCCACACTGCCTTTCTTCCCAGAATTCTGTTCTGTCTTCCCCGCCTCCCTGAGTTACGCCCTATCAACTAGGCTAAGGCACTTTCTTTAATAACCAATGACAGCAACACAAATTCAGCAGGACCTCCTACACCACCTCTCTTTTTTTTTTTTTTTTTTTTTTTTTTTTTTTTGGTTTTTCGAGTACACCACCTCTCTTTAGCCCTACAAAAGGAAGTTCCAAATAGTAATGAGGACCCTTGAGTACTTTCTCATTCCTGTGGCCAGTACTTCTTTGGACTGTGTTCCTTTCCTATCTGTGGTATTTATTTTGCCTTTGAATTAATTTTCCTCACTATTTTATAAATGTGTGTGAGCCCTTATTTTCAGTTCTTTGAATATGAAGCCAAGAACCTAGATAAGCCAGGCCAGACTCCAAACATCGGTAATGCCTCTGCTTCCACTTGCTGAAACTAGGGAGGTCCAGTTCTCATTTGCAATCACACAGCAAGGTGGGGCTGCAGGACTCCTCCTTCACTAAGCATGGCGACCTCCCAGAATGAGAGGCCCCTAGGTGGTTGCATTCCTATGCAAGTATACGTTTCCAGACGGGGTGAATTTCCCCTTGGCAATGTAACAGGACCTTCTGCGTTGTGTTTCATGCTCTGCTCTTGTTTTCCTGAAATTCTTAATTGTAAACAAGGCAACCTGTATTCTCGCTTTGCATCGGAACAGGAAAATTTTGTAACTCATCCTGCCCACACAATCTCAAGCAGCACCCCTGCCACGTGCCCCAGTTTGACCAAGTCCGTCTAAACTTAAAAAAAAATCAATGCATCCCTCTGCAAGTCACTTCATAGAGTGGTAGGATAGTCACAATGCACCGGAGGGAACCAGCTTCTTCTGCTGAATTACATTTGTAGGCATCGCTTTCCTTTTTACTGTAGCAACCCGATAAAGTCCATTGTTACAGGAATTCTGTCACCGGTCCGCTAGCCAATAAATTCTTGAGAACCTTAACTAGACTCTCGCAGCTTCACGCTACAGTCCATGTTGTCTTATAGAACTGGAGATCAAGCCTTTGCTAGAGAAAGATTGTTCAAACTGTTATTGAGAAGGTAGCTGGCAGAGCCAGAAATCACGGTTCCAGAGCTCACAGTTCACCAAACTTCAGTATCCTCTCCACATCCCTGGCAAGCACTGTATTTTAGGAGGAATAACTGCTTTCTTGGCTGTTTTTATACACGAAAATTTTGGTTCAGTGTTAGGCATGTGTATCTACAAGAAGGTTATTACTCATTCTGAAACATAAAGACAGCCTGGCTTATCCTTACATTTGTCAGGTTACTGCTTAAATAACCATACACAAAGTATTTGGCAGCAGTCTAAACAGCGTCCGGTACATGGGTGGTTCAGGAAATCAATGTATATGTACAAAGTAGACTGACACAGAACTGTGAAGCATGTTTGTGAAGGTCTACAATATAAAATATAGATGTTATAATGTAAATTAATTGTGGCATAAGGTTATTTCACCATGGGAAAATAATACAGACAGAAGACTTGAAGGGAGTTTTTGGGTTTTTTAAAAATGCTTTTTCCATGTTTTCCAAATTTTATACATTTTCTATTCTTAGATAGAGATGGAAAATACAGCACATGCCCAATAAGTCTTTTCTGAAAATGCATTATATGTTAGTCAGTACTCTTTGCTTTATTTTGTCTTATTGTGATACCATGGGCCAAATAGCTTTTCATATGCTAGACAAGTGCTCTCCCACTGAGTCGCAGTTCCAGTCCTACAGACACTGTTTTGGCACTGGATAAGAGTAAGCCCTTGCCCTTTTGTTCATAGTGCATTATTTTTATTTTAATATATTTTTATCCTATAGCCTTCATGCAGAGCTGAAGGGTTCTACCATCAGATTCACAGATAACAACTTAAAAGCAAACAAAAACCCGATATACAAGAAAGCTCATCTCTTGGAGAGTTGATTTTTTCACTTAATAGGCTCAGTATTTGGGATGTTTTTATTTAGGAGTATTAATTCTGGAAGTGTATCTAGAGTAGTTGTCCCTTAATGTCTGAGATTTTTGTAAATTACCCAAGCACATTTCCTCTGGTTCCATCCAGGCTAGACATTGCCAGAGCAAGACCAAGCTTGGAGCTTCAGGTTCTTCCTTGAAGTCTTTCATTCAAGTACCTGATGTCTGTTTTTCTTTTAAAGACTTTTTATGTGTATGTGTGTTTGGCTACATGAGTGTATGTGCACCAGATGCATGTAGTGTCCGTGGTGGCCCATAGGGGGCAATGGATCCCCTGAAACTGGAGTCACAGGCAGTTGGGAGCCATCATGTGGGTGCTAGGAAGTGAACCTTCGCAGGGACTGCAAGTGCTCTTAGCCACTGACCTTTGAATGAACTCAGAATTACTTCCCCAGTTGTATTGTCTCTTCTGCTTCTCTTGAGATCTGTGCCTGAGCGGTCCACCGTCCACTTCGTCCAGTTATACTTCACCTCCTGGAGTTTCTCAAATCTCCCCAAACCAAACCATCAGCTGGGGAGTGGGGGACGAACAAGTGTCCAAACACGTGATGATCCTCAGGGAACATTTTACATCCAAAATATGCATGTATATATTTGTTAGGTTGTCATGAAAGGTTATCCCCAAACTTTATTGATATATTTTCTTTTTATCCTAGTCATTGTATACAGTTAAAGATTCAGACAGATTTTGGTCACCATTATGGGCTCAGTTCAGCACATCTGTCAAAGCAGATGAAGTCAGGTGGCGTGCCCATGCCTGACATACCAATTCTTAGGCATATCCCACTCACCACGAGTCTTCAGAGTCTGGTGACTGCATGCAAAGCAGCTTCTGAATACCTATGCACTGTCAGTGAAATAATGCCTTCCCTGGCAAGTAATATCAAGATCATGCGGCTAGGGACAGGAATTTGCTTTTCTGTAAATCAGAACAGTATTTCCCATAATTCTTGCTGCACTGAATGCAGAATTACGAATATCTTGATAGGTGGTCCTTGGTATGGCAAAATAGTCTCTAATCCTAGCCGGCCTAAAGAACATGGGCATGCCTCGGCCTTGTCTCTGTTGTCCTGAGGGCCCTTAGAGAGAGGTGAACTCCGTTAATTAAACACCATCCATCTAAAATAAAGCTTACCAGCCCAGAGAGATTTCAGAAGCACCATAAATGTGAATTTTAGTTTGCATTTAAAAAGCCATGCTTTACACAATTGACATGCTGGAGAAAAGATTGATAGGGGGAGGACTACTTAAGAACAGGAGAAGGGCTGGAAATTTGCATATTAATTTATGTACCCAAAACGAATGCAGGCAGCCATAAAATGCACTTGTAATAATTATACCACCATTGAATTGTGGGCTTTTAATTAAACGGAATGTTTTTATCTTGTGTTTTCCACGTTAGCCACGTTGCTATGGATGTCAAGCTGTTCTTGCAAATCAAAGCATTGGAGACGCCTGATCTGGGCTTTCATCACTGTGGCAGGCAGTGGCCCGCATTCCAGGAGTGTGGCAGCTGGGTCTTGGTGCCCTGGGCCAGCTTTGGGCGCCTCAGCTTTATGCATACTTTAAAGGAGGGTGTTGGAGATGCAGCTCAGTCAGGGGACAGGCATGCCAGACCCTGGTTTTGGAAATAAAAGAATGATGTGTGTAAGCCACCAGCCTTTTCAGTAAATCAGAAAACGAACTCTGGCTTTTCTTCTTGAGACGTGTTTGCAGCATTTACTCTGATCAATTTCTACAGAGTGGATATCAGTGTTCCAGACAGGTACTATAGAAATGACCATTGCCATACTTCTCAGGGAAGCAACAAGAACACTCCCCACCCCTGTTCCTTCCACTTAATTTCTTCTTCAGAAAAGCTGTTAAGCAGGATCACTTGCAATTGATATAAACGATTGCCGTTACGTGGGTCTTATTTGGACATGCTGAGCCTGCTGGTTTTCAGCTGCATTCTGTAGTCTGTTCTCCAGCCGTTATTTTCAAGGACTGGGCATATCCAAGTAAGTCAATAGGAACCATTTGCAAGAGAGGCTTAAGACACTAAGATTGGGCTTGGGGAATGTGTCTGTTGACACCAAATAAGTATCATTTAGTTAGCTGTTTGTATATCCGAGGGAGGTAATGGATAGACGGCATCACAGATAGGAAAGGCATCACACTCGTTTGGTCTTCTCCTACCACACATGTGCCCAGGGACTTCTACAGCAGCTCTGCAGTAGATGATTCTTATTTTGGTTACGAGTAATAGAAATAATAATAAAAAGGAGGATTTATTATAGGGACTCAGTAGGCAAGTCTCACGGATATCCAGGGGTAGGAGAAGGGTGGGGTACATTCTGCAAAACTTGAGAACTTGGTAGAAAACAAAGGAAGAATCTGTCAATCTATTAGTCTCTGTTTATCTTCTATTGTTGCTATTGTTTGTTTGTTTTTGAGCTTCATTCTTTGTTTTCTGCTTACAGTGTGGACAGAACTAGTCATCAAGACCTCCTTAGTACTGATGCACCCTCAAAGCAGGTCTCTGTCCCTTTTATTCAATTCTAGGTGCCCAGGGAAGAGATCTTGGTCTGCTCTAGATCTATTGCCAAAATCCATTAATTAGTTGTAGGGTGGTGTTTGTGTGTGTGTGTATGGTGTATGTGTGTTGTGTGTGTGTGTGGTATGTGTGGTGTGTATGTGTGGTGTGTGTGTGTGTTTGTTATGTGTGTGGTGTGTCTGTGTGGTATGTGTGATGTGTGGTGTGTGTGTGTGTGGTGTGTTTAGTGTATGTCTGTGTGGTGCGTGTGTGTGGTGTGTGTGAGTGTGTGAATGTGTGTGTGGTGTGTATTTAGTGTATGTCTATGTGGTGTGTGTGTGTGGTGTGTGTGTGGTGTGTGTGTGGTGGTGTGTGTGTGTGTGGTGTGTGTGTGGTATATGTGTGGTGTGTGTGAGTGAGAGAAGGCAGTTCTCCACCCAGGTCGCCCTATGTCCTGTTCTCCATGTCTGTTCTGTTCTTTGTGTCATGTTCACGGATTTATCTAAGAGCTTTCCTGATCAGAAGATCGTGAAAACAGGATTCCTGGTGATAAGACCTTGGCAGTTCTTATCTTTTTTTGTAGCTAGGGGAATTCTAAACATATCACTGTTTTTCACATGTCACTTGGGAGAGTTCTCTACGTGGTTAGTGTCTAGAGTGGACAAGCTGGAAGGGAGGAGGACACAGTGATCTCTCTAGCTGAGTTCCTGGTGCTTCTGAGAGAACAATGCCAGCTCACTGTCCCTCCCCCCATCTGTGAGCACACTGAAATCACACCCATTATACACCGAGTGCTCCATACAAAGACAGTCCTGCGTACAGCTATGTGAAAATTCTGAAAGCAAGACCAATGTTTTACGTTGACTGTCCAATCTCCTAAATTCTAGTTTGTCCTGCCAGTTCAACCATTCTTTTCTCTTTGACAGCCCTAATTTGTTGCAATAAAGTTCCATGTTCTGTAGCTTTTACACCATCTTTCTCTGAACTTCTCAAAGGATATAACCATTTTTCAAAATGAAAAATTAAAAGCTAAAGAATAGAAAGGCTGCAACGGTAAAATTCTAATTTCCTAAAACAATGATCCCTTGACAATCAAAAAATACACACACACACATACATATGTACACACGCACACATGTGTGCAGAGCACATGCACACACAATTATTGCTATCATGGCATGAACTATCAGCAAACAGTCAAAACACACATTTCTGTCTATTCGGAGAAGCAATACAAGATAAGAACTCACAGTGGTGCCAGGATCCTAAAAGTTTTCCTATCACCGATGTGTTATAAATCCCAAGTGACATTATAGTGGGGGGTATAGAGACCTCATCAAGGGGACTATCCATGCCATATGACTTCTGTGTAAAATTGTGGCTTCCCCTCAGTATCACAGACCCACAAAGTGTCTGTATCTTGAAGCCACAAAGTGTGGTGTGTTAACAGCTGCAGACTTATGCCTTACTTTTCTTGATAAAGTGTATAAGGCCTTGAAGGCAGGGAATGTGAAGAAAGGCATAATTTGTAGCTGCATAATCAGGCGTTGGCTCTTGTCTCTATTTAGACTGTGCTGGTATCTTGCAGAGACCACCACTGTACCACATCCTCTTCCGCATTCAGCTTTCATTTCTGCAAAATGCAGGGCAGTTTGCAATAGGAAAACTGACCCTCGCTCTACAGCCTGCCCTTGTCCCTGATAAAGGCTAATGTGGCTTGAATCAGAAATGTCCCTAACAGGCTCGTATTTTGAAGTCTTGTTTCCTGGGTCAGGGTGCTATTTTGGGAGACTTTGGAATCTTTAGGAGGCAGGGCCTCAATACTAGAAATGGGTCAGCTAGGGAAGGCTTTTGAAGGTTATACCCGGTCCAACTTCCAGCTCAGTTCTCTACTTCCTGGTCTGTTGGGGATGTGAACAATATCTGCTACATGCTTCTCCCATCACGAGCTGAACCATACGATCACACCTGTAATGATAGAGTGAAACTTTGAAACCAAGTACTAAAACATACCTTTCCTCCTTTAAACTGTCTACATCAAGTGAGTTGCTCACAGTGACATAAAAATAACATAGGTGGGTTGGAGGACTACAAAATGCAGATGGATGCACGAGGCAGTTAGTGTACATGTGTAGCCTCTTTTCCTTAGTAGACCTGGAAAAGGACTCTCTGGAAGCATGCCAGGATAAGCAGGTGTCCATATTTAACCAAAGGGCTATTTCCCGCTCTAAGCACAGATGAAGTAGATGGAGCCTACTCTCCTCTGCTGAGACGATGTGATTAGTTCTACACAATAGGAGCTTGGGCCAAAGCAATCAGGAAAATAATTTCACCTGCATGAACAAAAGTTGATTATGAGGAGGTCGGAAGGGTTTGGGTTGCAGGCTTTTTTCTTTTTTTCCTTCCTTCCTTCCTTCCTTCCTTCCTTCCTTCCTTCCTTCCTTCCTTCCTTCCTTCCTTCCTTCCTTCCTTCCTTCCTTCCTTCCTTCCTTCCTTCCTTCCTTCCTTCCTTCCTTCCTTCCTTCCTTCCCCCCCTTTCTTTCAATATACCGGAAGCAGAAAACACAAGAAAGCATACATCCCCACAGGGTGTGAGTTCCACAGTACAAACCTTTAGTGTTTGGTTCCCACTTGCAGTTAGCACAGATCCCAGTGTCTGGGACTCTGGTAGACACAATCAACCTCTTGAAAAGGATGGAAAAACCCTCAGATCCCAGACTCAACAAACAGCAGATAGACAAACAATGAATCATTGCGTGCTTTAAGCAACAACCAACATTGAAGAGAAGGGATTATAAAGGACCTTTAATGAGGGTCTGAGCTGTAATTTCTCCTTAAGAGAGTTCTGATCCTACTGCACCACAGTCAGCTCACATGATCTCATTTTATCTTAGTTACCTCTTTAATGCTCCCATCTGACAATATAGTCACATTATCAATAGTAACGTAGAGTTAGGTTGTTCACATATGATCAGAACAATATTCAGGTACTAGTCTCATGGCCCAGGCTGGAATCTTTATTAGAGCACCCAGAATCCTTCATGCAGTGTGATACCTCCAGAGCCTAAGATGGAACCTAGCCCAAAGTCATAACTTGAAATGTCAAAGAAATGAATGTGCTTAAAATAAAACAATAAGATTTCAGACTTTTTTTTTCTGTATTTTAATGCATGTAGCCCTCAACCTTCAATTGAAATCCATCCCATGATGGAAATGTGTGTACAGGAAGAGGCTAAACAGGTAGACGTGCCAGATGGGACAAGGTACGTTGGTGCGGAGCAGAACTAGCAATGCCATATGGCTTTTGTTGTTATCCTCAGTATAGTTCTCTTAACTCTAATAGAGGCGCAAACTGGAAATGTGCCCAAGTATGTATTATGAGTCTTGTTTCATAATCAAGACTATAAGGTGCTAGAAAACAAAGGGAGAAGACACTGCCCCCACACGGGAGTCTCTAGCATCCCCAGATGCCCAGAGGTGCTGATTGACTAAAGTAGGGCCTGAGCACAGTTCTCTGGCTTTCTTCTGCATATCCTATGGCTGACTGTACCGAAATGCTAATTCTGTATGTGGCTATTCCTTTCTTAAAAATAGCAAGGTACTTGACATTTGAATTCATTTTCCCTTAATAGTAAGAAGTAGGTGTTCTGGAATCATTTATGAAAATATGTCGATGCCTACATGAAAGAAGTTCATCTTTTATTCTTTCAGATTTTTTCCTTTTATTTGTACATGCAACACACTAAGAGCCTGTTCCATGACAGATCTGGAGTTAGACACTATACACCTAGGTTTGTCCTTCTCCTGTCCTTTACTGATTTATTATGTAGGAGCAGCTCTTTGTAAACGCTAAGTCAGTGCTGCGCCCAGCTTTTCTCTCATTTGCTCTGGCTGTTCATTGAAATGGAGAGTGTTTGTTTATTATTACTGGAGGGTCTAAGTTAATGGTTTGGTCTGGGACTTAGACTCTGAATTCTTATTTTTAAAAATACTTATTTAGTGATGCATATATGTGAATGTACAGGTGTGTGAACCTACAACCACACATGGAGACCAGAACAAGACTTTGGGTGATTTCTATTGCTCTCTGCTGTGTTTCCTTGAGACAAGGACTCTCACTGAATCAGAAGCTTTTTTTTTTTTTTTTTTTTTTCTGGCTAAGCCAGCTGGCAGATGAGTTCTTGGCCTCCACCTATCTTTGCCTTCTAAGTTCGTAGCCAGGTGGATGCTGGGGAGTAGGGACATCTTCCCAGGAATCTGAGTTGCCTGGAGATTCCCATGCAGGTGGTACCTGGGTGACAAGATGAGGAGGTGATCCTCACTGAGGCTTTCAAGCTCACAAAAAGTGTCTGTGTGGAATATCTGGGGCATGTCCCTGGGATGGTATAAGCTTGCAAGAGCCTGGGGTGGGGGGGTCCTGCCTACTCCGCTTTTGTTCTACCTAAGAAGGTTTGGCTTCTAACAGCCATGCTGTAGGATTCTTTCTTCCCTGGTTTTACTTGACTCACCCTGACTCGCCAGAGTTCAGATGTAAATTGTTTTCTGTAGCAATGACATGTGATTTTAGCTTGTGAGAATGTAATCATGTCGCATGGCCTTTTGACTTGGGCTCTACAGCAGCTTCTTGCACGTTTAGACGAACCTGTCAGAGATGAGATTCAAACCGTACCTGGAATTCCCAGGAAGGTGTTTCTCTGCTGCTCCGAGAAGCAATCATTTTCACACCCATTATTTCTAGCTTAATTTCCAATGTTTGTTGCCGAGGGAAATGGTCTTATGCGGGGGAGGCCTTTTGCTGAGACCTGAGATGTCTATGTTTACAGTCTGAATAGCCTAGCTTAGAAAGACAGGTATTTTTCTCATAGTCCTATGTTGAAGATTAAATGAGAAAGAAACCAGAAAGCTAATAGGCAACCACACCACTCATGGCAGCTCATTCCAGCATAGACATTTGTTTTCTTTTACTTTCCACATAAAAATTCTTTGCAAGTCTCCTTTGGTATTACCCAAAATTGCAATCTGATCTTTTATGCACCAATCACTCCTGAAGACACCCCTGCAATTTCAGTGCTACTGGGAGCAGTTGCTGTCCATAGTCTGTGTAAAGGACTAATGGAAAAAGAGAAATAAATATTACGAAAATTATGACTACGTACTCTCATTTTAAGCAGCACAGCCCAAGATTTCTATGGAGGTAGGAGTACATCAAACTGTATTTTTTATGGTCACATCTAAACTGGGCAATAACAGCATATCAATAAACTTCAATTACACTCAAGAAAATACTGAGAGTGAACCTCTGGCGATGCTCAATAAAATCCACCGGCACATTAGAGCTATAGAGAGCAGTGACATCCATCTGGTAGTTTTTGGTGACTTCTAGTCAATTACTGCATTTCATCCCGTGTAATCCTCTTTTATCTGCAGTTCCTGCTGGTGTGGTAATTCTCACTCTGCTACATCTGTGCTTTACTGTGAATTTTTATCGCCTATGAGTCAGGGTATCCCTTCTTGCCCCTGGATGTTGCTGAACTGTATCCGTTGAAGATTTAATTGCATTGTGGTATAAAATATGGATTTAGACATGCACAGAAAATAAGAGAAGTAACTGACAACATACTAAAACATGGGCATGCTCAGAAATAAAACACAAAACTTCTAATATGGATTCCATATGAACATTGCGTGTGGACGTCACAATATTAGTTTCGGAGAATGAAGAATAAAAAATAGAATACAAAGTCAACAAAGTGCAAGCAACTTCATTTGATAAGGATCGTCTAGACAGTAATTGTTGTATATATCCCATGTAGAGAATTACAGTTGAACACGTTTAGTTCATATGAAAACACATGTGTAATGTGGAGCTTGCATGAAAGTTCTGGGTATCAGGCACACACTCACAGTCTTCGACCTAAGCAGGCTGAAGAGACTGCACATGAATTCTAAAATGTTGTAAGTAAAGAGAAACTGTTTAGCTCCATCAATTGTTCCTGTATCTCAAACTGCTCTACGGTAGGGAATCTGTTGTTCCTTTCAAAAAATGTGGGTACCAGAGTGGACCAGGTGAGCTCTTGGGTACTCCTGCCCCATCATAGCTGAGTCTGCAGACCCCAAGTTGCAGGCCGCTGCTTCCTCTTCCATATGTGTCTCTTTGACTGCAGTACCCAGGCTCTAGTCTTGCCAGAGCGCTTTCCTTCAAGGAACTGAGGTTTTTATTTACACCCTCCACATTCATGCTGTGGTTTCTCTGTCCAGACCATAACGAGATAGAGACCTAGACCCCTCTCTTCTCTAGGCAGACGTACCAGCAGGGCACCACTGCGTACGAGCACTGAGCACCTTCACTCATCGCCCCAGCCCACTGACACTGCCTCTCCTGCCTTCTCAGCCCTGCCTTCACCTTCCCTGATGTCAGCACTACCTGTTACTAACTCAGCCTGCTGTACTAAAATTTGTGATCATAGAGAGAAGTGTTTTGTAATGTTGCAACACCAGCGGGAGACCACAGGGAGGAGGGAATCTCCCAGCTAGCCCTTAAGTGAGCAAAATAGGCCAGTTAGTCTGTTGGGCCTGAAAAGGGCTATTTGTGCTAATCACAGCAGATTCTCATGTACAGGAGGGATTGCATTTACACCCATCATGGAATTGTCTTTCTATTCCATTCACAACAGTGCCTTGGCTAGGTCTCCAGGGAAATGCTTTCCTTTGGCCTGGATGGAAAGATCTGTTTCATACAGCTGTAGCAAGGGCTGTACCTCGAGGAGCTGGTATTAGGTGAAGGCTGCTAACAGTTGTTATTGTCATGTAGCTTCCTCAAGGAATATGTGTAGTGCTCAAAATGGCTTGATTTGTCAAAAAGATAGTTCATCTGGGTGCCTGATTGGTAATCCTCCCCTAGAGGCAGCCAGATCCCAGGGAAAGCCACTATAGCTGTCAATTAGGGAGTCATATCACTCTGTATTCTAACATCTTAGGTTATTTACAGGAAAAATATACGCTAGACAAAGTGCTTATAATAAAGGCTTATATAACATTGTTCATGATTGCAACAGCGGTCAACAGTGTTTTAACAATTCCCAATACCTTCATAGTACCAGGGAGAGGTGGGTCCTCCTCAGTAATCTTACAAAACTCCTTAGACTTCTGGATTCTCTTATGTCATGACTTCTGGCTATCTTTAGTTGGTGGTTCACACTACGGGTAAAGAGGTAGCATAGAGGGTTTCATGAGTATTCAGGAGTCAACCTTACAAGTAAGTGGCCACATACCTTTTACCCATAGTGACCACACCATTGCTAAGTCAAGAAAGGCAAAAATGTATCAGCATAGTATGGTATAGTTATTGGACTAGTTAGGTTTTTGTTACTTTCATACAATACCATGGTCAAAAGCAAACAGAGGAAGAAGAATTTATTTTTTCTTATGGTTGCAAAGATCTAGAGTCCATAATGGTGCCACCAGGGGCAAGAAACTGTCTGGCCACATTTTGTCTGCACATAGGAAGCAACAGAGAGAAAACAGGAAGTGAGACAAGGCTATATACCC
This sequence comes from Chionomys nivalis, assembly GCF_950005125.1. Lineage (NCBI taxonomy): Eukaryota > Metazoa > Chordata > Mammalia > Rodentia > Cricetidae > Chionomys > Chionomys nivalis. Next base: position 1,438,863 of record NC_080097.1, on the reverse strand, counting down.
TTAAAGCCGTCCCCCAGTCATGTACTAAATACATAGGATTCATTTGCTTTGAATGGTAGGCTGTGAGAGAATTAGTTTTCCTCAAACATCATTTCCATTGAGTCTACAAGGTTGTTTCTAGGACATTGTGGCTGCAGCTCAGAATCAGGAAATTAGACTGTGATGGTTCTATAGGGCACAAGAGAACTGTGCAGTGAGGTGTCCCTTTCTCTAGTGTGACTCAGTGGAGTCAGTAGCTTCAATTTTCAACTGTGCGCTGGTGATTTTGGAGAGGTGAATGTGGTAGGGACACTGCTTGTTTGCTCCCAGCTGCTCAGCCCTGAAATAATCACACAGAAACCATATTATTTGCAATACTGTTTGGCCAATAGCTTAAGCATATTTCTGGCAAACTCATATTTTAAATTAACACGTTTCCATTAATTTGTGTATTGCCACAAGCCTGTGGCTTACTGGATAAAGTTCCGGCATCTGTCTCCAGTGGGGCTACATGGCTTCTCCCTGATATGCCTTCTTTCTCCCAACATTCAATTTAGTTTTCCCTGCCTAGCTCTGTTCTGCCCTGCTATAGGTCCAAAACAGTTTCTTTATTCATTAACCAATAAAAGCAACACATATACAGAAGGACCTCCCACATCAGGTGAGGAAACTTAAGGTTGATATAAAGTTCTGCCTGGTCTCATTTTATTGAGACTCAGTCTCCAAACATGTGCTACTGCCTTCTCCTTCCAAGTTCAGGCTCACAGTGTTTCTGGACTATGACTGTGCTGCTTTGTCCGATGCACCAATCACGTGTATTTCCAGCTTCTGTGAAAATTTAGTCACTCTGGTCTTCTGTTTTCATGATGCATTGTTAGTTGGTTTTTTCATCAGTTTATTACCCTAATTCTTAGGAAACATGGTTTCCAACAATAAGACTAGTACATTCTAGTTGAGTGTTGCATTAAATATTGAGACAGTGTTAAAACTTTTGATACAGATCTAATACAACATCTCGGCAAAAACTCATAGCAATTACCTAGTTTAAGTTGCTTGAAATCATGTGAAGACTGATGATGTTACTGTGAACCAAGTTGTCAGTGAGTCAGGACAAAAGCCAGCGGAAAAGCTGTTGAAGACTGATAATCCTCATCATTTTGATTCAATGCTAAAACCAGTGTTTCTTTTGGCCCCACTTTTTATCATCTAAGGTTTGAAATATTCTTCTCAAACTTTGCACTCATTACCAAAGATCAGGACTTTTAGGGTACTGCAGACATTTCCTGAAAATGGGACTTTGGTATGAAAAGCAGTAAATCCCTGAGCAAACCGGATTAACAATGTATACTGCTTACTATCCTTCATATCCAAACTCAGTCACCTGTGTCTAGCTGCAAGTGGTCCAGAAACAACTAAGGGTTCAGAAGAATACCTAGGCTGACCACTGTGTTTGTCTAGCTTATTCCTTTCTTTCAAGTCTTCTCAGGCTCTTGACAGTTGGATCCCATTTATCCTGTGATAGCTGTTGTATCACAAAGCACATCCTCTCCTTTCTTTATCTGTTCCTTTCTTGCCCCTGCCCATTTCTTCTTCCCTTCTCCACACAACTTTCCTCTCACGTCCTTTCCGTCAACTGTGCATCAGCCATGGAACAAATCCATTGCCAAACTGCCAGACTGTCTTCCAAGATGGCTGTATCATTTTGAATGTGTACCAGCAGTAGCTAAGGGTTTCTAATTGCTTCATATCCTTGCTAGGCTTAGGCACGGTCAGGGTTTTGTATATTGGCTATTCTACTAGAGGAACTTGAGTGTCTTCAAAGGCTTTAATAACCTCTATAGTCTCAAAGACTAGATAGAGCAGGGCACTCCATTACTGCAAGAGATCAAGAAACAGCCAAAAAACCCCAAACCAAACCAAAACACAAATATGGGGTTTTACTACTTAATCTTTGAAATTTCTTTGCTTGTGAAAGCAATAAATTACATTTGGGATGTGATAATAAACTCATTTGCTCTACAGAGGAAAACAGGTTGAGGGGAAAGAGAGTGGTAAGAGTGGGGGTAATATGGAGACCCAGTTTTCCAAAAGGTTCTAAAGTTTTAAGTTGACCAACAGCTTTGTAGGTTCCCTCTCGGTTTGTGAATGTTAGCAAGATACTGAAAGATGTGGAACACTGTATGGGAACGTCAATACTCATTTGTGTGGTATTGGGAGCACTGGGGTACTGGTAGTAAAACATCATGTCTTTCTCAACCTCTTCGGGTATGTACCCAGGTGGTACATTCTTTATAGTTAAGGATGCAACGAATTATTTGATTATTGTTTCTTACTTGAGTTAATTAAGATTATTTTGCACAATTAAAACAAGTGGAGCATGAGACAGAAGATGTAAAGATTTTTACATCAGAGGAGAAGCTTACAAGTGTGGCTCTCTGCCCGTTTCAAAGCTTCCCTGAGAGAACAGTATTCAGTGGCTGATTATCGGAACCTTTGTCAGTGTGAAATCCTCAAGCCAGGACACATCAGATCAACTCACAATGGGCTGTGGATGTGTAAGTGATTGCCTCTCAGTGCCCAGAGAGGCTGGCTTTTTCTTTAGTGTGAATAGATGGGAAATATGAGTCATAGAGACCACCAAAGTGGGGCCTGTCATTTCAAATGCGATTTTTGTTTGTTGTCTTCTTACATTTTCTCTTCTGGTGATGTATCACACATGTTCATAATTTATGGAGAGAGAAGAAATTACATGCCACATACAACAATCTGGTAAATATTTATGAATATTCTGCCTCTTAATGTGAGAGTGTGAAAATAACAACTCCTGATTGCATATTAGCAATTAATATAAGCCTGGAGAAGTAGACAAAAGATTCATAGTCCTAAAAAATCGGTCTTTGCTTCCACACAGGGTGTTCTTGTTAAATTGTCTTTCTTTTTTTTCTGACACGCTTGACTCCCTTTGGTTTCATTACTCTCCTAATAAACCCCGAAGCTGGGCTCCCACTGAACCATATAGTCTCTCACCAGGGACACAGTGGAATGCTTTCTACATCCAGTGTGGAATAGACACCAAGAAAGAAAAGCACCCGTTTTGCAATTTTAATTAGGATTTTGGGCTCTGAAAGCTGGTTAGCCAAGTTAGAGTTAGAGAGAGCTGTCTGAAGAGGCCATGTCTGGCACGCCTATGGTTGTGGTTTAGGTTGGTGGCTGCAGCTTGTTCTCTAGCTCTGCAAAGTCAAAAGGAGCACACAGCACTTTAATCATCGAGGAAACTGAATGCTGAGTGCATGAGCATCCCATTTTTGGCCAAAGGGTTTTTAAAGTGCCTTGATGTCTGTGGTTAGTATCATTACCTGAATAGCTGAGAACATTAGGTAGAGAACATCCCACTTATCATCATGGTAGCAATTGCCCTTTGAAGCTCTGGAGTCCTTATCAGGAGGTTCGCAGTTAGGACCCACGTCATTATATCAAAGCTCACTGTGAAAAGAAACTCTGGTTTCTTTACCAGTCTTGAGTCATTTAGATACAAGGACCCACAGGCACATTTTGTTCTTGGTCTTCTTTCGACTTTCATAGTTGGCCTTATTTCAACACCTTTTCTGAGTTTCATCTATTTTGCTTCCATATATATATATATATATATATATATATATATATATATATATGAGCTCTCCTATTAAACATTATATTTAGTCAAAATTCTATGCTATACTATGGATATGCAGTAGGAGATATCCAGACCATGGGTACTTTGCACTATAGATTGTCTGGTTTCTCCACCAAAGACATTGGAATTAGGGAAATAATGTGCCCAACTGGTCTAGCTTTCTTCATACAAGTTCTTTCCTTTCTCTTCTGCAAAAGCCAGTTATTTATTTTCAAATGGATCTTTGTCATCAGTATGTAAAGATGCTAATATTTTTCATATTTTAAAAATAGCTTCCCCTGTTCTGAATAAGGCTACTAAAGCTTACCCTTCTTTTTTCTTGTTTGCAGCAAAACTCTTTCAAGTATCGTCTGTAAGTCACATCTAATTTCTCTCCCTTACCCTCTTTCTCTTACTTCTCCCCCTCTTCTTCCTCTTCTCCCTGGTTCCAATTCCAAATAGGTGTTTGTCTCCATTGAAACTATTTTTATGAGAAATGTCTGTGATAATAGAAATCCAGTGGTCAATTGCTGTCTTTACTCTAGCTGACCTGCCAGCACAACTTGGCATTTCCTCCTAGAAGCCTGGTCAAGTGACTGAAGGACACAGCTTGAACCTGACTTCCCCACTATCCTTCTGGTTCTTTTTCTCTCATTCTTGCAAGATTATTCTTGGTTTTCCTTCTTCTTTCTGACATGCTTTCTGCCCCAGCATTTCCTTTCTCATCATTTCTTTGCTGCCTCTACTGCCCTCACGAATTCATTCATATTCCTATCTTTGGCAACTGTCCCTGCACTGAGGACCCACACGTGTTTATCTCTAGTCCCCTGCAGCCTTTATGTAGCACACTTTTCATCTCTCTAATATGGACACTTCAAACCTGAACAGGTCCTAAACCAAATTCTGCGTTTCCCTCCCTGCCTTCTTATAACCTACTCTTTTTCAAGCTTCTGGCAACCCCAGTCCTCTGATTGTTCAAATGGTACAATCTACTCTGTCCTTTTCTCTTCTCTCATGACACAATATGGTTTTTTGAAAAATGATTTTGGGTTCTACCTTAAAAGAATATCTAGAGTGTGACCACTTCTCACCTGATCTCTCTTCTCTGGTCCATGTCAGCATTCTGTTTCCTCTGGGTCTTTGCAGTAGTGCCCATTCTTGACTTTGTGTCCTGCTATTAGATTCTCAATCCTGCAGCAAACAGAATCTCACATAAAGCAAGTCTCCTTTGATGGAAACCCTTCATTAATTTCCAACCCCCGAGTGCAGAAACTAGTCTCCTCAGTCTTAATTAACCATTTCCTTCTGGTGACGTCAATGGCTCTTACACCCCTGACCTCCAGCATCTCCTTTCCTTCCTCTCACTCACTGAGATGCTTGCTGCACTGTAAACACCTGCATATACACTTCTTGTCTCTACCCTCTTATATCTCCTATGAGAATGTAAATTCCATGATGTTCTTGAGTGTCCTATTCTGTGGAATCCTCACTCTAGGAAAACATCTCACATACGGTAGGCAGACATGGAGTATTTCTGGAATAAATACAAATTAATTTTCACCTTAAAATACATCTTTAAGGGAACATGTTAAAATTATGAAAAAAATTATTTAAATAATAGAAATAGTAGTGTCATTTCCAAGTAGCTAGAGAAGATAAATAGAATAAAAAAATTAATAATAGCAGACAGGAAAGGAAAAGTGAAAGGGTGATTAGTACCCTGAGACAGAGCTCGGAAAGCAGAAGCCATACCAGTAATCACAGTCTACATGAAGGATACAGTTCTCATACTGAATTTTAAACACAATCATGCCCTCCTTACAAGATGTAAATATAAAACCAAACGATGCAGAGAGGCCGAAAAGAAAGAAAAAAGTAATTTTACCAGGAAAATGGTAAATAAGGGAACTGGAACAATAAATGCTCAACTGAGAAGATGTAACTCAAGGCTAAAAATGTTAAGGGGGAGAAAGGAAAGATGTGCTGTATTAATAGAAGACCTACACAGAAGATAGAGGAATCAAAGCAATTTACAATTCTCATCATAGCTTTGACATAAAAATGCAGGGATAAATTGAAAACCTACATCATAGTGAGAGGTTTTAACACTTCTTTCTTAGAGACTGACAGATCAGGTAAAAAATGAGGACACCGAGTACTTATGACAGATTTTTCTTGGGCATAGGGAGAAAATTGTGCTCCAAAATTATATTTATAACTTGGGTTTTGAGGGTATAAAAATAGGACACATACCTGAGGACAAAGAAAATAACCAAACATTGACACATTGTACTGTGTGAGCATAGGAGTGACTTCAGAATCCAAGTCCATTTTCTGATATTTGCAAACATCTGGATCCTGACATCATTTCAAGCAACAGTTCTGAGGGAGAATCAAGCTTAGTTGCACCAGAATTAGATTATATGGGAGCTCATTAGGCATGCAGCTCTAGGTACGCACTGTGGGAATGTGTCCAGCTGTCACATGCCCTTCCAAGGACTTCTGGTTCATGAGGACATGTGAATAGTTCAGGTTAAACCTCAGAAGCAGCCGGGCGATGGTGGTGCTCGCCTTTAATCCCAGCACTCGGGAGGCAGAGGCAGGCGGATCTCTGTGAGTTCGAGACTAGCCTGGTCTACAGAGCTAGTTCCAGGACAGGCTCCAAAGACACAAAGAAACCCTGTCTCGAAAAACCAGGAAAAAAACAAACAAACAAACAAACAAAAAAAAAACTCAGAAGCATATTGACTTCTCTGGGTTTGGATGTCCTTGCGGTGTAAGGAAAAACAAAAAAGCAAACTTCACATGCTATTTACGCCTCTGTTTCATAATTCCCATCATAGCTGGCTTCATGGGAAAGCTCTGGCCTAGGTCCTGGGGTTATGAAAATACCATTCTGGTAGTCTTCCTGCTTAATTATGATCTCAGTGTTTAGAGTTGAATTTTATTTAGGAAAAAAAAGGTAAGAGAGTGTAGTAAGAAGGGTTGCTTGTTGGTCCTGGCTACCTGGCTAGCTGAGACCCGAAATAACCACAGAGAAACTATATTATTTAAAACACTGCTTGGCCTATTAGCTCTAGCTTCTTATTGGCTAACTTTTACATATTAATTTAACCCATTTCTATTCATCTGAATAGTGCCACATGGATGTGGCTTACCAGGTAATGTTCCTAGCATCTGTTTCAGGTGGCAGCTCATGGTGTCTCTTTGATTCCACCCTCCTCCTCCCATGTTATAGGCCAAGCCAGTTCTTTATTCATTAATCAATAAAAGCAACACACAGACAGAAGGACCTCCCACACCAAGAGAGCACGTAGTGTGACTGTTGTAGATATGAGAAGTGTAACAAATGAAAAAGAGATGTTGTATAGAACAAAGTAGCTATGGTAAGTCCTCATGTTGACTTATGTGCTTGGATTGTGGGCAGGCTTTTCACTGTGCCCATCTCCAGCACTCCCTAGCTGCTCTGGCGCTCATTGCTCTAGGTCTTAGTAAGGCATGAGGACCAGGACAACTGGTTAGAGTTCTAACTCCTTTTGCTTTCCATCTTCCCTGCAGTACACTGTGTTCTATTGAAATGAATACAGCTTGCCTGGAGTATCGAAATACCAAGCGGAGCATCTTTCTTGGAGAGTGTTTGAGTAAAAATAGAACAGAATAATTCATGCAAATGAAAATTTGCATATATCCATAAAATTATCCAAAGATATATCAAAGATACACATCCAACACATAGCAATGGAAGCCTGCGGAGAGGAGGGAAACAGGGATGTGGGTTGGAGACAGGAGAACAAAAGCAATCAAGAGTATGGCCCTACACAAAATGAAGGTTACACCTCAAGCCCAGGGATATAATTAGTTCTAATCTCTGTATTAGAACTGTTTGGATCCACCACGGAGCCATATTCTCAAATCTGGAGGTGAATGAGTGATGTTGAGTGAGCCTTGTCTTTCCTGCAGCCCTTTAAAAACCTGAACCACCCAGAGATGGGAGTTCTGGCTTCATGGGGCCTCCTCCTGCACAGCCCATGTGAAATTCAGCCCTGCACTGCTCAGTGAAATTCAGCCTGAGTCTATCCTCTGGGTACTTGCACTGGAAATTTTGGAAATTAGGAATTTTCCTCTGTGGATTATTTTGCACCAAAATGATCCATTCGTGCTACTTAATCCAAGCTAACATCCAGCAAATATCCCCATCCCATTGTGAAAGCTGCCCATCCATTTTCTCTAGCATGAAGATCCTGTGTTTTTTATACATCCCATATCATGCTTTCCACATTTTACTCACTTATCTTAGTGGTCTTTTTTAGAAATTGATTTAGAAATCACATATTTCCCTGATGGTGGTTCTTGGTGAATTATAAATTTTCAGCTATCAGCCGGGCGGTGGTGGCGCACGCCTTTAATCCCAGCACTCGGGAGGCAGAGGCAGGCAGATCTCTGTGAGTTCGAGACCAGTCTGGTCTACAAGAGCTAGTTCCAGGACAGGCTCCAAAACCACAGAGAAACCCTGTCTCGAAAAACAAAAAACAAAAAACAACAACAAAAATTTTCAGCTATCACATTTATCTAGTCAAGTGTGAGATATTTTTATGGGTCAAAGAATTTTTAAAGGTGGAATTGGGCTTTTACCCTTTTAAAATTCTGTAGATGTGATAAAAGCCAAGACAGGAAATATCTTTTAGAAATAAGCCTGGAATTCAAGAATAGAGCACATGTAACTTTGGAGATTAATCACAGTCAACTTTAACTGACGATTTGATATGATTTTAGAGTGGAAAACAAAGAAGTTGTTCACGTTTTGGGGTCAACACCCCTCACAGGAATGCCCAGGGGCTGGTCTTCTAGGTGATTCTCAGTCTTACCAAGCTGGCAAACAATATTCACCAGCACACATTTTTTTTTTAAATGATCAAGAAGTAAACAAGAAACCCTACAATTTACTTATACTTGTTTGAATAAAACTTGCTGTCTTAGCTGAGCCTGTAACTCGATAAATGACCATGGGCTTGTCATCAAATCAGTTTCCAATTTACCTTCTCATGTAAGAAGTGGGGGTAACTCAGTCCAATCACTCTGCTTACAGACTTGTTTTTAGTATTGAATATGATTCTATACATAAAGACTAGCCATCTCCCAAGTAAAAAGCACATGCCAATAGCAGGCTGTCTTTCTTCTTCGGTGAGATAAAAGGCATTCCTGGAGATGTGGGAAATTCTCTACGGACTGATTGCTTTGGATTAGAACCTCACATGATCTCCTTTTCTCATCTCTGTGACAAAATATTGACAAAATCAACTTAAGGAAGGGAGAGAGGGTTTCTTTACCTCACAGTTTGAGGGCACAGTCATCATGGTGGGGAATCATAGCAGCACACGAGAAACACACCACCTTCTCTCCATTCCTCCCTTCTCCCTGCTGTGTGAGATTTGAAGAACATGCCATGGTCCCTATAGAAAGGAAGCCAGATGCAGAAACTGCCATGGCTCTGTGTCTAATTGTGGGTAAGATGCAAACATTCTGAGGAGGAGGGAGTCATTCTGATTATCCCTGGTCTGGTATCACTCTAACATTACACATTTCTTCATCCAAAGAACAGCTCCTATTCATTCTAATCCCAGAGGCCATTCTTGGGTCATGGAGCATCAACCTGTCACTAAGCTCTGCTACTCAGGGTATTGTCCATGGAACAGCAGCCTCACCAACATTTGGGAATTGGGCAGAATCTCAGGTCCTACCGAGGCCTCCAATATCCCAGTTTTATCAGGAATCTTTAAAGTATTCAAAGCACTGTGTATTAGGTACTCGCCTCCTTGCTGTAACAAAACACATGGCAAAACCAGTTTAACTACGGAAAGATTTGGGGTTCACAGTTTAGGGCTACAGTCTATCTAAGTGGGGAAGTCAGAGCAGGGGATTTGAGGAAGCAGATCCATTGTGCCTGAAGTCTAGAGACAGAGATGGATGCTAGTGCTCAAGTCATGTTTCCCAGCTTTGCTCAGTTTAGGGTGGAGCAATGCCACCCACAGTTAAACTAGTCTCCCCACTACTACTAATCTAACCTAGATAACCTCTCGCAGCTGTACTCAGAAGCTGGTCTCCAAGATGGTTCTAGATCCTGTAGTTGACAATCAATATTAGCAGCATATAGTGTTTAAACACACACACACACACACACACACACACACACACACACACACACACACACCCCACATGTTACTTGTAGTTGTTTGAGCAAAGCTCACTGCTTTCATCTTCAAAGTGTGTCCCCGGAAACTTCATCAGATCTCATCGAGTTCCTGCAAGGATGCTCTCATCCTTGTGAGAGGGAAACAGGTCTGGAGAATGAAAGGAGCTGGCAGAGGGGATGCAGTGGGGGTCCGTTGCATGGTGAGTGGGGCCATGATCACGTGCAGGCGGCTGTCTCCGTGTGAGATACCAGGACTCCCGCTGGAGCCACATCTGCCTTTTGATACCAGAGTTAATTAAACAGTTATAATACAGCAGACTATTTGCATGAGATGATGCTTTGTGGAAGTTGTCAAAGTTTCTTTGAAATGAGAAAGATTGATTTGTACACTGGCATTTTAAAGACTTGATTAATGTCATGCTATTTATTGTGGCCACCCCTGATCTTTAATTATGAAATTATGCAGCCTGGAATGAGGCTGTTGGCCCCCTCTGCGCTAAGTTTAACTGAACACCACTTCTCTTTGATCTCTTGATGCGGGCTTCAAAAATCAATATGCAAACTGCTTTGCTCTTAGACTCTTGATCCCCACTTCTCTTGGGGTTGGTCACTGATTTTTGAAGGTATAAGTGTATATCACTTCTGCTGTGGCCAGCTGCTTCTGTATTTGCATTCTGTAGATTGCTGTGGACTCTTGGTGGGTGACTGAATCTGAACTGTTTCTCTCAGGCTTTTGTTCTCTCTGTTTATCTTTTCTTAGGATGTAAATTCTCCAGGCCCCCCCCCAAAAAAAAAAGAAAAAAAAAGAGTTGTAGCTGAACATTAGGTTTGCACAGGAGCATAGGAGTTGTCCAAGCTTCTTTTGAATCAAACGAAAAAGCAAAAAGTGTCATGATGCTATTTTTTTTTTATAACAGTCCGATCTTTCTTACAGCAAGGAAGTTGTTGACCTATTTGAGTGGGCTCAATGAAATACAAAGGTTTTAAAATTGGAAAGGGAAGCAGAAAAGAACCTGAAAGATGGCAGGGTAAGAGAAAATTAGCTTTGTATTGCTGGCTTTGAAAACAGAATAGGAGTCACAGAATGCTGGGTGTCCCCTAGAAGCTGAAAAATGCAAGATTATGCATTCTCCCCTGGAACCTCCCAGAGGAAACTCACCCCTATCAGCATGTGGTGGCCTTCATCCAGTAAGATCTAAATGGGGTTTCTCATCTACAGAGCTGTAAAATAATATTAGGTTGCTTTATGTCCCTAAAACCTACTCCTACCCTCTTCATGTTTGCAACAATATTCAAAGTAGATTGGATTAGTCTTGAAACCCAACAAGATTTAAGATTAAATACTTCAGTTATGGATGAGAATAAAATATTTGTAAGCCTTTTAGATCATTTAATTGATTGATTGATGTCAACAAGAGGGAAATTTTTGACACCGTGAAAGAATCTTGTTGGACTGTTGTGTCAGGAGGGGGCCACAATGTATGGCCTATGTGGTCAGGAGGCCACAGCACATCCTATTTTTTGGGAATTTAACTGTTATCAATAATTCTCCTTAGTTCTCCCAACACACAATCATGCACAAGCGCCTGTTTTCTGATCATGGCACCATGTTTAGCTGTTGGCATGTCTAATTTTTTAAGTCAGGGTTCAAACTCCAGGAACTCATGATTAAACTTGCATTATTTAATACTCACACAGGAGCACAGGTCCAGGTTCTTGTCCATGGCTCTCAAGACAACCAAGACCACAGTTCAGGGGCATACCACACTGCTTCTGCCTGTACCTTCTACTGGGAAATAATATTTAGATGAGTTCCCTGTCAGATGGTTCTATCACTAGATGGCAGTTCTGAATGATAGACATGGCAAGTTAGCTGTCTTTCTGTCCTGCCTGTTGTTTTTGTTGTTGTTGTTTTAGACAAATTTTTAAACAACTTTGTTTTGAACTTTAGTTTCATGGGGTGTGCTTTTACAAAGACAAATGGAAACAACCAGCCTCTCACTCTTTCGTGTGTGGATAGCCTTGATTTGCCAACATCAAGTCTTCTACATAAAAATCTCACATGCTGTTTAACACTTTGTCTCTGCTGAAAATGAAAATGTTGCTTAAAAATCACACAGTGGCAACTTGGTGCAGAATATGAAACTTTCACGCTACTCAATGTTTTAAGAAATCATTCACTTTGAGTAAGTGTTAAGAATGACTAGGATGTAGAATCTTAAAAAATAAAATGATATTCCACTCTCATGCAAAGAATTTTAATGTAGTTTGAAGATGTTGAAGGATGAGTTTTCTGGGCTGGCATGACAGGAATGTTCTACATTCCAATGTGGTAGCCACTGGTCATGTATGGTATGGTCACTCTTAACTTGAAATGTGGCTAGTACAACTGAAAAAATGAATTTGCAATTTCATTTATCTGAATTTAAATGCAAAATGCCATATGTGGTAACAAGGCAATAATATTTGATTTTGGAGTATCAGTTATGGTCCAGATTCCAAATTTGGTCTATTGACTTGTTAAACAACTATTACTGCCTTTTGCTTGTTTGTTTTGTTTCTGTAAAGTTTAGTGGAACATCAATTACATTATTTTGTTTCCACATTTTCTATTAACATATCTATTTATGTTTATATGTGTGTGCTTGTGCCGTATGTGTGCACATGTGTGTGAGGGTACCCACAGAGGCCAGAAGAAGATTTCAGATGCCCTGAAGCTGGGGTTATTGGAGATTGTGAGCCTCCCAATGCAGCTATAGATGCTCCCCAGTCCTCTGGAAGAACAGCCAGTGCTCTTAACCACTGAATCATTTCTCCAGCTCCATCATGCTTTTAAAAATTGCCCTGTTGGAGTGGAATAGATACAATGCAACTAGTCTTCAAAGCCTGAAATATATAAGCTCAACCCTCATTGTTAGGAGGTGTGGCTTTTCTTTTGGAGTAGGTATGGCCTTGTTGGAGGAAATATTTCACTGTAGAGGAGAGCTTTGAGGTCTCATATATATTATCAAGCCATTCCCAGTGTCAAAGCACTTCCTGTTACCTGCAGGTCAAGATGTAGGACTCTCAGCTCCTTCTGCAGCAATGTGTCTGCCTGTACCATGTCACACCATGATGATAATGGACTGAACCTCTGAAACTGCAAGCCATCCCAATTAAATATTTTTCCTGTATAAGAGTTGCCATGGTCATGGTGGTTCTTCACAGCAATAGAATCCTTAAGAAACCCTCTTTAGAAATATTTGTAAACTCTGGACTAGATCAACAATTAATGGACTAAGTCCCCAAGGCACAGCAAAAGGCAGTCATGCCAGCTCAGAGTTAACTTCGGATACACCTAGAAAAAAATTTCTCCTCAGATATTCTGTTATGAGATGAGTAGTATCTTTATTAGCATCTTCTCTGGAAAATGTTCATTGTGAAGGTGAAATTTCAAAAGCAAACTAAGGGGCAGATTAGGAGTCATTTTCTGTATATTTGTATCTGTGTGTGTGTGTTTATGTCTGCTTTACAGAACAAGCTCTGTCATTGCCCAAGCAATGTCCCAGACACCTTACCTGAAACATTGTGTTACACATTTCAGGTAACTCACGTTTGACACTTTTTGAAGTTTTTTTTTGGCCTGTGTATGCAGTATGCACGTGTGTATATACACATTCACATGTGTGTGGTTGGACATAGACAAATGTGAGGAGGCCAGGGGTCGACATTGTGTATACTCTGTGATCTCTCTCCACTATAAATATTTTTGCAGGCTCTCTCATTTGAACCCAAAGGTGACTGATTGGGTTGGGCTAGCTAAACAGTTTGCCAGTGATCCCTTATGGCACACAACCCACCACTTATCTGGGTTTTAGAGATCTAAATTCCAGTTCTCAAACTAGTGTGGCATTTATTCACCAACCCATTTTCTCAGTCCCACTGTTTTTTTTTTAATTGTGATGTTTTTAAAACTTTATATATTAACATCTTCCACCTTTCTAACCACCAACTTTCTGACCACAAGGTAAATTCACGCATTGTGGTGATATTTTGTTTGTGCTCTAACAAATAAAGCTTGCCTGCAGATTAGAGAGCTGTTAGCCACTAGTTAACCATAGAGGTCTGGAGGTCTATTCAGACAGACAGGAAGTGATATGGCTGGGCAGAGAGAGGCATACAAGGCAGGAGGAGACGCTCAGCCCTTTTTGGTGGAGTAGTTAGCAAGGTGAGATGGCTGTGGCTTGCTCTCCTGTCTCTGATTTTTCAGCATTCACCTCGATATCTGGCTCTGGGTTTTTATTGTTAAGACTAATCAGCCTTACACTACAACACATGAAAAGTCAAGTCTTTTAAAAACCTGTAATGAAGGCAGTCTTGGTTGATGACTCATTTTCTGTAGTGTTTATGCTATGACTGCATAAAGGGTATGCTTAGCTCTCTGCTATTTCAACTCTTGTGCATGCATATATGAGCAAGCAAGCAATTTCAACAATAAGTGATTTTTACTAATGAGAGATAAATGTGAGAGAATATTTTTAACTATTATTCTGCCTAGTAATAAAGTAAAAAAATAGATATGAATATAATGAGAGAATTGTGGAAACTTTTTGAGTAATCCATACAAGTTTATTTTTAATATAATGTAAAGTGTATTATATAAGAAATCAGAAGAAGATGGGACAGGTAAATGTGGGAAACACAAGCCAGTCCTACTTTTTTGTTAGGGTTCCTATTGGTGTGATGAAACTATGACTAAATCAACTTAGGGGGGAAAGGGTTTATTTGTCTTATATTTCTACATTGTTGTTCATAATCAGAGGACAAGGCAGGAACCTGGAGGCAGGAGCTGATTCAGAGGCCATGGAGGAGTGCTGCTTACTGTCTTCCTCTTCATGGCTTGCTTAGTCTGTTTTCTTACAGAACCCAGGATGACCAGCCCAGGAATAGCACCACCTGCAATAGGATGGGCCCTCCCCCATCAATCACTAATTAGGAAAAATGTTCTACAAACTGCACTCAGCCTAATCTCATGGAGGTATTTTCTCCTCCCTCCCTCCCTCCCTCCCTCCCTCCCTCCCTCCCTCCCTCCCTCCCTCCCTCCCTCCCTCCCTCCCTCCTTCCCTCCCTCTCTCCCTCCCTTTTTCTTTTATCTTTTGGAGACAGAGTTTCTGTGTATCTCTTGCTGTCCTGGAACTCACTCTATAGACCAGGTTGGCCTCTAACTCACAGAGATCTGCCAACTTGTGTGATGGGATTAAAGACACGTGCCATCACTGCCCAGTACGGAAGTATTTTCTTAATTGAGTGTCTCTCTCAGATGACTGCAGTCAGACTTTTCTTGGCCTGCCAGCCTCTAAATAATGACATGGATACTTAATAGTAATTATAAAAGATTAGCCTTAGCTTAGGCTTGTTTCTAACTAGCTCTTATACCGTAAATTAACCTGCTTCTATTAATCTATGCTTTGCCACATGGCTCGTTACCTTTTCTCCATAATGCATGTCTACCTCCCTCCATGTCTCACTGGTGTCTCTCACACACCTAGATTCTCTCCCTGGAAATACTGCCTGTTCTCTTTTGCCTTGCTATTGACCATTCAGCTCTTTATTAAACCAATCACAGTGGTAAATCTTCATACAGTGTAAGCAAATGTTCCACAAAGTGGACATAAAGCTATCCAGGATACCTACCATACATGGAAACAAACCACCCTCAAAAGGCAGACCGGGGAAGTTGCCGGAGAAAAGAACAGAAGAGCTCCACCTGTTGCTATAGTTTTCTACTTAGGAATCCAATTCACGGTGAGGTGTGGATCCTCTGATCTCTGGGATTAACCATGATTTCTCATAATAAGTTTTTCTTTTTGGCATACAAGAAAAGCAGATTATAGTGGTACATTCCAGTAGAATATGCTAAAGAGGTAAGTCAGTCTGGGGTACACCTTAAAAACAAAGAAAGCAAAGGAAAATTCACATTGGTGAATTACATTTTTTTGAGCACTGGCCTGGCAAGAACTCTACTGTAAATGGAAGCATGGTAATAACTTAGTTTATGACCCTTTGGATGCTTGAAACATTGAAAAAATAGGAAGGCAAAAATATGAGGCATTATATAATTAGTACTCACACATGAAATCTAGTAAATACGATTTGTTATTACTCATTTTTTTAAATGTACTGTAGTACTTAAAACCACTATACATTTTGGTATGAACACCAAGAACAAGACAGGAGTCTCACCAAAACTCAGTACAACCCAGAGCAAAAGTGAGACTTGGAGCGTTGAGTGGAGGCTCCAGTACGTGGTAAAAGGGAATCTAGAGCTGCATGGTAATGACTGGAATGCAGACAGGTGCAGATGAGAAAAGCAAACAGGGCCATCAGCTGATGGAAGTTCTGCAGAGTTTTAAATCCCTCCCTGAGTTCATCCTTGGCCAAGAAGGCCCGAGATTGACTGACAATACACAGAAAGATGACTTCTATGAGGTTGTGTGTTGGGGATAATGTAAGGAATCTGGCTGCATTAAGGTCAAAAGATGGGGTGTGTGGGTGAGGCAATTGTGTATCCTTGGTGATCCTCTAAAAGGGTGGTGATTAGCTTGCTACTTCTCTTGTACCTAAGGAAGGCATTTATGCAGACTGTTAGAATTAACACCATTCTTTAGCTGGAGTCAGCAGTGTTATTTTTCGACTTCACTGCATCAGCAAGAGGTTGGGAAAGAAATGATTTCCAGGCTTCCAAGATAAGTAGATACACATACCAGAGAACATCTTTCCTTTGGGACAAACCGCAACCAAGAGGTAGGCTGGTGTCTCAGTCCTGCCCCCACCTCCGTGCTGATATAACTAAATATTGATAATTAGTAAAGAAGAAAGACTGATTTGGGGTCACAGTTCTGGTGACTGGAGAGAACAAACAGGATAGTGGCAGCGTCTTACACTGGCCTCACAGCAGACAATCACGTGTGTGAGAGGGAAGTCACACAGGGAAAGGGGGTGTGAGAAAGGAGGGAGGCCATTCCTAAGAAAAACACTCTCTTTGGAACAAATCCAGTCCTGAGATGTAATTTATCCCACATGGCCAGCATTTCCCTTCTCACAATGGTAGTCATGTTGTACATCTCCTTTGCTAAAAGTCTACCACATTCCAAAGCCATTGAATTTGAGGCCATGTTCCAGCACATGAACTTTTGGGAGACAAACCATATCTAGACTACAGTAGTTAGCAAGGCGTTGACCTCACTATCATATGTTTCTTCCTTTTAGGATGTTAGAATTGTGTTGGACAGTCAGGTCATGGTCATGTGATCATCACCAAATCTTTCTGTAGCTCAAATTTCTTTTTATTTTTCTGTCCCACCTGCTTCACACTCAACAAGAAGATACGACAATAACAAGAAAAGTAGAAAAACTTATGAATTCCTCATAGGAGGCTTTTAGGACATTGGAGGCATACTCTCAGAAGTTATGTGATCTCTTGTACAAATAGCATTGTTTTGAAAACAAAATGAAACAATCCTGCCATGCCCTTATTTGAAGGGTGATCACTTGTTCCAGGATGCATGCCACCACGATGTGCCACCATCTGCCACACCCACCAGAGGTTAAAATAATATGGCTGCCCTTGGGATCTTGGACCTTGAACTTACCAAATATAATGCTAAATAAGTCTCTATATGTTAGCTGCCTCTAGTATTTCATTGTGGTAATGTGAAATTAACTAATAATAGCAAAGACGATGGAAAGTTGTCTGGGGAAATCTCTAGTCCAAGCTCACTAAAAAAGGCATCATCCTTTTAATGTATGAACACGACTGTATTTACAGGGTTTAACTGTGAGCAGTACTCATTGCTGCTGGAACCTTGAAGCATGAGTCTATAATGAGAACGATGAAAATAAATGAAGACAATCCAAATGAGAAAAGCAAAGCGTATTTATTCTGGGCTTGTAGCAAGGGAGTGAGCCATGTTCATTTGCTTTTATGTAGAAAATGAAAAGCAGGCAGAAAAATGGTGAAGAAGCTTTGCAGTAGAAAGAAGAGACAGAGCCATGCATATCCTGAGTCGAAGCTATTGGCATGGAGAAGCCAGATAGCACAGCAGTGTGGAACTCTGTGATTGGAAAGCAGAACAGACTTGTCTTTCTCCTGGGTGGTCCTAACTTAGATGGAGGGAGGGAAAATAAAAAAGTAGAGAGTTATTAAGTGCTGACCAATTATAGTTGATCATTTTTAAAAAATTGTTACTTATCTTTCTAGATCGTTACTAGAGTTAACTCACTCTAGGATAGTCCAAGGATTATTTGGAGGGCAGATGAGAAAAGCAGACTCCAGTGGACTGCCTAGATCAGGGCTAATGGCACAGAATAGTGTGATGTCCTTCCTTTCTTTCCCCCTGCACTGAAACACTGAAGAATTATGGGTAACTATCATGAAAGGTCAGTGCATATTACTTCAATGTCTCTGGCATCCATCATTAGTGTGCTGTTCATGTTAAAGTCTCCTGTTTACTATTAGGAGGAAACACACACTTTCTATTAACTCTTCCTAATGATGGATACATTAGGCTAACACAATCATTTGCACACTTTTGAATGTGACTCAGACTTTAATTTTTGCTCAGAGTCACATAGAGGGCCCTTGAATCTTGGATGTTTGGACCCGTGCCTAGATTTTCTTTTTCTGTAGGTTGCTGTTGGTTGGTTCAACCTGTAGGAATGGAATAAAGATCTGTTTGAAAATGCATCTCTCTCACAGAGACAGATGGAAATGACTTGCTTTGTTCATTTCCTTACTCCAAGAATGCTCCAACTGCATTTGGTTTCTCTGACTAGTAAGAGAAAATGCCCGTTTCTATAGATTGGTCTTACCAACTTGGAAGCACAGTAAGCAGACAGAAGACCTGTCCAAAGATCAGAGATTGAAAGTCTTTGTTGGACTCAAGCAAGAGTTTACTGAACCCCGTGAGTTGTGTTTGTTGTTTGCTCCAGTGTTCTCCACCTGAGCATTCAGTGAGTTCATTCATGCGTGTTGAGCTGTGGAGCTGCTTCTGCCAACCTGTATCTTCACCTGACTCCAGGTCTCTCTGGATTAAAAGAGAACTCAAACAGTTGTCTCCCAAGGTTCTAAAACATCACTGGAAACTGCTTGGCTGCCTTTCTTCTTATCTATATTGTACCAGAGATCAGACGCATAGGAGCAATTGGGCCAAAAAGTTAGAACAACTTTATCTACAAACACTGGTGTTTGGTGCTTGAGACTATACATAGCTGGTGCTCTCTCTGCTAGGGGACAACATACTTCCAGCCCCCTGGTGGTCTTCAGTTTTTGTGAAGTGCAGAGCAGTGGCAGGGTGCCTGTCATGGTTTACCAGCCTGTGCTGCAGGCTGCTAAAGTGCTAGGGCTGGGGAGCATGAGCAACCCCTGTATGGCGTGGTGCTGGACAAAACTGAAAAGGGTTAGTTATCTGCTCTGCATAAAGTTATCTTAGAACTTAATGCCTCATAACCATAACACCAACCATCGATTATCACATCATTTCTGTGGACAGAGTCTGAGTGCAGCTTAGCTGAGTATCTCCAGCTTACTCTTCCCCAAACACTGCAGTCTACATGCCTTTAATTCCTCAATCCCCTGCCCCTGGGTCTCCAAAACGTCTGCTGGCTTCTCCAAGAAAGAGCAAACAGGAGGAAGAAAGGACATCCAGATGGAAGCTAGTGTTTACAACCTAATTTCCCAATTACGTCCCATAACCTCTGCCGTGTTTTTCTTGGTCATCTTGACAAGTACTCAGACAGATGGTTATTCAGGATTGTGAACGCAGGAGACAATGCCCATACACAGTCGCCTTAGAAGTCCAAACATATTAAGATGAAATAAGATAGAAGCAGTAGAGATCAGGGAGAACTGAAAGGCCGAGAAGGGAAAACACAAGCTCACAAGACTGGAACTTTGAAGAGTCAGGAATGACAAATGGAGACAATGCTGAGATGTAAGAGAGGAGCCAAGGGAGGGATAATGCCTGCTGCCCTATCCAGTGCCCTTTTATGGGTTAAGATTTAAGAGATAGAACAAATTTTGCTGAGCTCATAGTAGGGACAGGGATATATTTGACCTTAAGATTAAATATTCAGCCCAATACCTATTTGTTAAGTGCACGAAGCAGAACACTTTGCATTTTCTGTTATAATGAATGACCTTCCATTTTCTTATAATGACTTTTTACAATTTTAATCTCTGATGGTGTACTCCCAGGTGAATTAGTGTCTCTCTAATTATAGAATATATTTTCCAAATATTTAGTCAGTGTTCACTTTGGGGAGTAAAAGAGGTACTGCTCATTACAACGTAAGGTCAAGAGATGGGAAGGAAGACTCCTTTGTAATGTATATGTATGTACATACCCTTATATGTGTTATACATAAAATAAGCTTTTTCAAACATCTTTAATGTTATTTTATCTTCCTCCCTCTCCTTCTGAATTGACCTCCGTACCCTTCCCTAATTTCCTTTTTTCCTCACTTCATTCTTCACAGGGATGCTGGGTCATCTTGTTATCCAAGACAAGGCAGCCCTGCAGCTAAGACAGGACTTTAGCGCTTCTTAGATAGTAGGGGTGGGGCCCATGATGGATGCTGGAGCAGTCACACATGACCACTCCCTTGCTAGAATTACCTCTCCAGCCCAGGAAGAGGAGTGTGCATAAGGCAGGTGGAATCCTCAGTGGTCCAGTCCTTAAAAATGACCAATCACTCCCCATTCAGCTCCAGCCCCCAAATCCATAGAAGGGCACTGGATGAGAGCCTGCCTGGGAGTCTGTCTTGCTCGCTGACATTCTTTCTCATGTTGCGCTTAGAGATCTACTTCTCTGCTCAGTCATTCTTTTTTACTTCTTTTTCTTGTGTGACACAATAAACTTAGAAGCCTCCCCAAGTGAAGCACACCAAGGATGGAGAAGGGCTGCATTGTTCTCAAAGTACCACCCAGATGATCCCTGATGTAAGAGAGGAGACCTCTGTGGTTATACGGTGGAAACAGACCGAGTTTTAACTGTAGAGAAAAGGAGCTTGGGAAAAGAGGGAGGACTAGCTTTGGATACTTGGGGCATCTGGGGCAGAAAAAATGAATAGTTTTTTTTTTTTAAATTGGGGTTGTTGTAGGGGTCATGGATGTGTTAATAATGGGGATTTATTTTTCAAATGTAAGAGATTCCCTCCTCATTTTTAAAAGTTATTTTTCACGTAAACACAGGCCATGGGTAGTTTGTCCCAGAGGTATCCTGGTACCTGATGGTTTCTTGTTTGCGACTAGGAGCAGATACATTCTCTACAGAGTACAGTGGACAAATGTTTTATGGATGAAGAATGTGAGAGTTTATGCCCTGATGAAGGTGTGAATATTTACAAAAACCTCTGCTTTTGAGGAAATCACAGGAATCCTGGGGCAGAGAAGCTACCAAAACCCTGGGGAAAAAATTTCATATTTTAAACCAAACTAGTTTCTTTTCTTCATTTTGAGCTCAAGGCCGGTAAGAAGTGACTGAGGAAAACCTCTCCCTGCTCTCTGCCTTGCCTATTTAGTGAAAACTCCCCAGCAATTAACTTTAGACTCTTTAAATTCTTATTTTTTATTTATTCAGTGTGTGTGTGTGTGTGTGTGTGTGTGTGTGTGTGTGTGTAGACCAAAACCCAACATCCACCACCACATATATATTTTTTTCCAGCAAGTTCTCTTACTGGAACTGTGTGCAGGCCGATTAGGTTAGGCAGGGACCCCCAGGAATCTACCTGTCTCTTGCTCTCTAGTGGTGTATTACATGCATACACTATCATGTCAGGCTTTTTACATGGCCGATGGGGATTAACTTAGGCCACATGCTTGTACAGTGGGTAATTTACCTCCCGAGCCATCACCTTACTTCCTACAGCTCTAGACTCTTACCAGAGGCACATGCAAGCAAAAATCCTCACCCAGTCAGCTTCCTCCTATTGAGTTATCTTCTCCACTTTCCCACTCTTGGAAGCCAATAATGCCTTAATTTCTCATCTCCCCATCTATCCTTTACTCCTTTCTCAACATCTGTATATGCCAGAGTTCTCACCTACTGCTCTGAGTTACTTTTCACTGGTTTCTTTTACCTGGTTTGCTAATTAGTGGCTTGCAATAATGACATTATTTGCTTTTCTCATCTACAGTCTGTCCTTACAGACCCCTAACTACAGAACAAAATAGAAGGAGGAGGTATTTAGCCCTCTCTGTAACCCTCTTCCAGCCTGGTCTTGGGTGCTTTGTAGCAGGGATCAAGAACAGATGAGATGATGCCCCCTTTTACTGGAGAAAGCTTTTGGGAACACTAGGTAGAGAGAATATTGGTCAACACATGATCGTGTGGGTAGTGACTATGTCTTAATCTAAGCTCCAGTCTTGACTCAGAAAACCCCTTCTCCCTGCTGGGTTTCTATTTTCCTTTCCCTGTGAGATTTAAAGGAAATTTCCTTTTACTTCAAACGAAAGCAAACAACTCATGTCTCATGGTGATGGGAATAATGATTCCATTTGGTTTCAAGCTATTTGGTAAATAAAAGATATGGCAGAAATGAGGAACCACCATGAGCATTATCACAGTAGTGACAGAGATACCTAAATTCTCATCTTAGAATCAATACCTTTGGGTAACCAATCATGGGGAGCTGTGGGGTTGCTCCTGATTGGTTGGAAACATTGTGTGTCAGTAGCCCTCCATAGCTGAGAGTAGCTATAGTTATTAAGTATGCACCAAGGAAGCATTTTCAGGAG
This sequence comes from Chionomys nivalis, assembly GCF_950005125.1. Classification (NCBI taxonomy): domain Eukaryota; kingdom Metazoa; phylum Chordata; class Mammalia; order Rodentia; family Cricetidae; genus Chionomys; species Chionomys nivalis. The sequence goes on along the minus strand of NC_080097.1, from coordinate 1,416,267 downwards.
TAGGAAGGCTGGTATTTGGAACCATTAGTTTTTACTGACCAGTGGCTTCTCAAGTTTTTTGGGAACTCTGAGAATAGATCTTGTATTTTAACCATCTCATTCCTTCACCCCAAGCCAACATACTTCAACAGATAGAGAAACACATTCATGTTCCCATTTTAGCTCCTTTTTCCCCCTAAAGGTTTGGAATTTTCACTTGTGATTCTGCTCTAACCCCATTAAAATAGTATCCACAAAGTGTGGTAATCCCTTGAAAGGACATTCAAAGGCACAAACACAGTCATAGTAGCTGTAATTGTTGGAGTATTCAAGGATGTAGCTTCCAGCTGGTCTTTAAGTTGTTCTTTGGAAGTATTAGTATTTTCATTATGTTACTATTCCTATCTTTGTTTCCAGTCTTGAATTATATCAGAATTGGGAACATTTTCTGAAGTTTGGGGGTGGGCTGCATGTGCAGACAGGAAAGATGGAAAGAGCCAGCAGTGTTGTGCACTATTGTGGGTGTTTCTGAACATTCACATAGTTCTAACAGCAATGCTTGTTTAGCGAGCAGTCAATGCCATGTTATGAAATCCATGGTGTAGAGTGCTGGGTTGGGAGAAGGTCTCCATGGCTTATTATGCTCAGGAAGGAGGCTGTTACAGACATCAAAAGGCCTACACCACTGACTTTTGAATATTTTATTTGACGCATGAGTTTAAAATACTTTCTTCTCTCAAGATTTTAAACCAAAACAGGATTAGTTCATCTATGTCCATCAAAGGGCATCTGACTGTTAGCTTTCCTCAGCTCCTAGCTCAGATAGTTGCTATTCTTCAGCTGCAAGTTTAGTCCATTTGGCTTCCAGAGCCAGCTCTGATCAAAGAAATGAGTATCAGCCTTAGTTGTCAATTAGGGTCTATACTGGACAGCTTTATGTCAACTTGGCATAAGCTACTGTCCGGGGGACCCACAATTAAGAAAATGCCTCCATAAGATTGAGCTGTAGGCATGCCAGTAATGCATCTCCTTAACTAGTGGTTGACATGGGAGGACCCAGTCCATTGTGTGTGGGGCCATCTCTGAGCTGGTAGTCCTGGCTTCTATAAGAAAGTAGACTGAGCATGGCATGAAGAGTACTCAGCGAGAAACCTGGAAGCAGCTGCCCTCCACGGCCTCTGCACCAGCTCCTACCTCCAGGTTCCTGTCTTATTTGAGTTACTCTCCTAACTTCCTTCAATGATGAATTACGTGTGAAAGTATAAGACAAACAAACCCTTTCCTCTCTTGCTAAAGCTAGCTTGCTTTAGCTTGTGATGCTTCTTCACAGCAATAGTAACCCTCACCAATAGGGCCAAATACCCTTGAGAGACTCTTGCAAGTCAGATCCATTCATTGGACTAAGATTCTCTATTTTTCTCCTTAATTCTCGACTTCTATTTGACACTGTTTTGGGATTGGTCCATCATGACCTTGTTTTCTTCCTTCATTTTCTCTAGGTTATAATTCAGGAGTCCTAGATAGCATGCCTCATGCCTGAGAAAGCCCTAATGGGAGTGAGGAATGAAGACAGAATACAGTTTAGATACTGGAGGAAAAGCATCCGTAACTGAACAGCATCATGGTGGCCAGAACTATAATGGAAGACAATCAAACTTTGTATCACATGGACCCAGGTTTAAATACTGACTCAGTTCTGTATCATTGAACAATTTGATGGGGACCCACTTCAGTTCTGGGTCCTTGTCTACCTGCTCAGGGTTAGCAGAAAAGTAGCTGAGAGGATGCCAACAGTTCAGCACTCTCTGCTTGGGCAACCACCGGATCAGGTCTGCTAGGTGTGCACAGGCAGGAGAGCATGGCAGATTCTGGCCACCATACATAGAGATATTTCCAGGATGTGCAGTGTGCAGCATGGCAGGTTTAGCTTTTCCTCAGACAAAAAGGGTTTATGTGCTGCATGTTCCTTCCAGAGTTGAGATGGTGAGCGTGGCTCCTACCCAGAGGTCCTAGGAGCTGGTGGTGAACATACCTCTGCCATGTTGGACAGGGTGGGACAAACAGGCAGGGCCATGGAGCTGGTCCTAGCCATGACCACTTAGCATTTTAAAATAAAGTGTTTCTGGTCAGAAAATGATTACAGATATGCAATAAAGACAGATTCAGATGAAAAAGACCTTTGAATGGGTCACAAGTGTTGGATAAATGTACATAGCTTGGGAGAGAGAAGAAGTATAAACAGTTATAAAAAGAAATAGGTTTAAAAATAAAACAAAATCTTTAAAGAGACAGTAAAAGTAATGTAAAAGAGTACAGATAGTCATAGCTTAAAGGAGTAAAGAAAAATAAGCCATGTGAAGATGGAATATACACAGAGAGTCTGGATTATGCATATTATTGTGTTTTCTTTGAATTTTTTGACTGCAGAGAGACATTTGATTCTGGGAGCTGCTAAGTTAAACTAAAAAATATATTTTAAAGGTATCCTGACTTCAAACTTTGAATAGAAGGATGTATTACCTTGGGAAAGAGGTTCTGCTTTTGTTTCCACAGAGAATGAGAACCTTTGGATTTCTTTCAAGCTAATATGGTTTGATGAATCAAGACTCCCTGAAAGGTCTCTATGAACCTTAAAAAAATACTTTACTCAGCAAACAACAGAAAGCAATTTGGAGAAAACTATGCCAAAATTCCCAAAATAATTGTTTATAAATGTTTGTTTTTACTTAAAGGGGGGTATGACATAGAGATGAATACTTTGCATTGGTAAGGATCTTGGCCTATTGATACAGATTTAAGATCAGTTTTGTTACATTGTATATATGTATTTCTGCTCTTATTTAAGGTATTGTGTTTGTGCAGTTCATTTAAAATGTAATGTATAATTAAAAATTATGGATTAATAGATAGTCATTTATAATAAAACTTTCAGTCATATTAGTTAGGTTTTCTAGTTGTATAGGGATATATTTCACATGGATAGGTATTCTTCAAACCTTGCAAAGACTTACAGAATATCGCATTTAAAATATTTTAAGAACTTAGACTCTGCTGGGCAGTGGTGGCACACACCTTTAACGGGTTAACTGAAGATGTAAGAACTAGCTAGAAATATGCTTGAGTCATTGGCTGAATAGTGTTGTAATTAATATAGTTTCTATGTGATTATTTGGGTCTGAATGGTCAGGAAATGAATGATCAATTTCCATCTACAACAAGTCACTCAACCTCCCCCAGACACTGTCCTTATCCTCAGGTATATATAAGATTATTAAATTTACAGGATTGTTGTAAAGAGTAAAGAGACAGGGAGGTGAGTCAGCTGGCACAGAGCAAACATAAAACAAATGTTAGATATCATTATTATGATTATTACACCATGCTTACAATTAATTACTACCTAAAAAAAACGAGCACTGCTTCCTGAGTAGAGCTTGAAAATAGGGTTTTTAAGTATCTGCAATAGGCAGCAGAGGCTCATGGGAAGCTTTCATAAAGAAAAGAAGTGTTAAAGCAGTAAAATTTAAAATTGTTTTGAGAGGAGAATGACTTTCTATTTCACAGGGGGAAAGAATTGTCTAGGGATTCCCTGGTTGAAACGTGTCAACAAGTTCTGATGAAAACACCAGGAAAGATTGCAGGTGACACCAGGATATCAAATGATGAATTCTGACCAGAAGTCAACAGATGTTCAGCAAATCTGTGAATCATTTAAAAGACTGCCATATTGTGGTATCACTATACATCTCCTTGACTCAATAAAATAGTCAAGGATCAAAACACTAATGTACCCAATTTATCTTTGAGACATCTTTGTGCCTAATAAGTACATAGTGTCTGAGTGTCTTAATGATGAAGTTTTTTTTTTCTTCAAAAAGTAGATAGTACAATGTAATGATTGCTAAGGAACCACGGGACAGAAAGAGGTCAGACTTGTCACCAGGGAGAGATGATGCCAGGGCATGATAGACAGAAGTAGGGTGGTCATATGCTGCCAGCCACATTACCTGCATTAGGAGGAGAGCAGCCACCCACAGCAAATTGAAGGCAATGCCCTTTGGGAGTGTCTACAAAATCAGTAGAAACTTAAAACATTTTAAATATTTGTATCGTGTGTGTGTGTGTGAGTGTGAATGTGTGTGTGTGTGTGTGTGAATGTGTGTGTGAGTGTGAATGTGTGTGTGTGGAGTGTGTGAGTGTGTGTGTGAGTGAGAATATGTGTGTATGCGAATGTGTATGCATGTATGTGGAGTGTGTGTGTGTGTGAGTGAGTGTGTGTTGGATATGCACCTGCCATGGGCATATATGTATGTCAGTCTCAATTCTTACCTTGTTTGAAGCAGGGTCTTTTTGTTTTTCTGCTGCATACTCCATGAGAGCTGTCCTGTGAGCTTCCAGAAATTCTCCTGTCTCTGCCTCACATTCTTCCACAGAGGTGCTGGGATTGCAGTGGTGGGTTGAGGTGTCTTTTATGTTGGATCTGGGTATCTAAAGTTAGGTCTTCATACTTGTGTAGCAAGTACCCTACCTGCTGAACCATCTTCTTAGCCATGGCAATCTTGAGTTGTCTTTGTGAAGATACAGTTTTGTTATATGATCAGTATACATCAGTGTGAGGGTATAATGGAACATTTACATGCAGACTTTAAAAAAGCGAATCAGTAACTACTCATACCTTAGAATTTTGCCATCTCTTTAGTCTACTGCTATTGCAGCTGGCATTGAAACTGGGTTAATTTTATAAAGAAAAGATGGTTGTTATTGTTGCAGTCACAAGGAAATTATTTTTTTCTAACATAATATTTTTACTAATTATTTGGGAATTTCATACAATGCACAAAGATCACACTCAATTCTTATTCCTCCCAGGTCTACCCTTCCATCCTCACACCCTTCCCTAAAAGAGAAAAGAAAAGAAACACACCAAGTCCAATTTGTATTGCCTGTATACTCAATGGAGCATGGTTAAACTCTTAGTGGCTGACTCTTTAATGATAGCCCTTCTCCCCTCTGCTACCAGAAGCTATCAACTGTGAAGAGCTACACTTCAGTATCTTTGTCACAGTTTTTAAGGGTTCTCTTCAATAGCTTCCTGTCTAAGCTGTTTCTTTTATTGGAGAGTTGGGGTGGGGCTAGAGATTGTCACAGAAGCCTTCAATATCTCTCATTTTCAATTATGAGTCTACCGTCATTGATACCAATACAAAAGAAGCTTCCTGGCTCATAACAGCCAGCAGCAGCATGGATCACGGACTTACACGTGGTTTCCAGTGGCAGCAAGTCCACAGACATCCACATGGCCTTGGTAGCAGCATGGACCACAGATGCCACAGTCTCCTGCAGCAGAGAGACCTGATCACAGACATCAGCATGGTCTCCAGTGGCTGTGTGGATCACAATTATCAACATGCACCCCCCCCCCCCCAGTAGCACAGACCTTGAGCATGAACACCGCCTGGGGTGGCAGCACTGAGCAGGGTTTCTGATGGCATTGTGGATCCTGGATACTAACATGGCCTCTGGCAGAAGCACACACCACAGATGTCTACATGACTTCTGGCCTGGACTATGGGCATCGACGCACTCTGTGGCAAAAGCACCACAGACCACAGAGGATGACACAGCCTGTCGAGGAAACATGATCCAGAAAATCAACTGTTTTCTTTTTTTTCCTCAGATACCTTGTTTCTTGCTCAAAGCCAGGGCGACCATTTGGCTGGGTAATGCATTCAGGGGCTGAACCTGCTTGAGCTTCAGGCTGCTGCTCACCACACGGCTGACCCTCCTTGGAATGATGTGTTCCTTTGTGTGGCTGTACTCCCAAACCTGGTGCCACATATTTAGTGCCATGTGCTGCTCTGTGCCACCATATTCCTCACTTCTCTATTGAACATGCATTACAATGGCTTTGTAAACTGCTGTGTGCCACACAGTGTACATACATTGCCCAAACACTTTACATGCAAATACTTACTGCAATGAATCACTGCTCTGGTTCAAGGTTCCTGGCTTCAAGCACCATAAATACTGTGCTGTCACTGAGATTTACCTCCAATAACCTCATGTTGCCCAGATCTAGGATGATCTGATGGCTTGGCAGCACATCCAGAGGCAGTATCCAGTGAACCACAGGCTGCTGCACATCTCACTGTCCTCAGGTGCCCGATGCATTGCAGGTTCATGAGCACGATCATCATGCTTGCAGCCTGTCATGAGCTGCAGCAGCAGCAGCTCTATGCTGAGGGGGGGGCTGTGGGCTCATTGGCACCACCAGCCTAGTGGGTGGGAGCCGGGTGAGGCGGGCGGGGGTCGGCGGAGCCTCCTGTAGCTGGGCTCTCATACTGGTTGCAGACATGCCAACATGTCTTTAGTTCCGATTCTCTCCACTGCTCATGCCCAGCTCCATTCCATCATCTTTTTCTTTTTGTCCAATTCCCCATGGAAATTCTATAGGTCACTTTTCTAGAAACTGTCAACCATTTTCATGGGTGTTCTACCATTTCATAATTCCACAAACAACATATTTTTCTTCATTTTTTTGGTTAATATCACTAAATATAAACTGTATTCTTGGTTGGTGAGATTTTTTCTCTTGACACTGTAAACATTTTTTATTTTAATGTCTTCTTGTGTAGAACTTCAGATAGAGTGTTTTTGTTTCATTCCGTTTCACTGTTTCTTTGTGATTTTTGAATAAGATTGGTGTAAGTATGGACATTTTAAGAATTTATACTATTTAGTCACCTGACAGCTTCTTAGAGCTATAGTTTAGGGTCCATCATTAATTTTGGAAAGGTCCCAGACATACTATCTAAAATAATACCTTTAAAACATTTTTAAAGGTTTATTTTTACTATTTTAAAATTATGTGCATATGTGCACTTCTGTGTGAGACATGTGAACATGAGTCCAGAAGAGGGCGCCAGATGTCCTGGGGCAGGAGTTGCAAACGGTTGAGACAGCCATGCCCCTTTGTTGTCTTTCATTTGTTTTCATATTGCAGTTATGCATCTATTAGAGCTCTCTCTGTCTCTCTCCCTCTTGCTACCTTTTTCTCTCTCTCCCCTTCTCGCTCTCACTCAGTCTCCTTTTGATAAAATTTTGAATGTTTTCTCTCTTTCCACGTTTTTCTTTTTACATCTCAGCTTGGGGGTTTATGTCAATAGGGGGTTTATATTGGCGTATCCCTTGGGCAGGTCAGATCTACACTGAAGTCACTGTGGGTACTCACTATTCATTTTGCTTTCTGATGGGTAGTCTTGTTTTGTTGCCTTAGCGTCCACATTTCTGCATGGTTTCCTTTTCTTTCCCTTGTACCCTGTCTATTTTAAAAATCTCCATTTGGCATATCAGGATTCCCCTCTCCTGTAATTTTAGCTTCTGTGTAACATCCGAGTGTGTGTCTAGTGAGCATTTGGGTGTTTTCAGAGGCCCCCAATCATGAGTGCATTGTGTTTAAGGAACCAAGAGGGGCCAGAACAAGAGGCCTCTCTTGATAGTTAGGAACAAAGCTAGAGAGGTAGGCAGGACTTCTGTGCTATAGTCATACTTGTGAGGAGTGATCTTGAAGCTGTTCAGAAAGGAGGTGGCTGGAGAAGTTTCGAGCCCATCATGGCCCCTTGTGGTAAACTAATGAGGACTAGATCAAGGGTGGTGTACTGAACCTAAGTTCTGCAGAGGAAGACTTTGTTGGACAACAGTAAAGGGAGAGTGCCTCAGGATGGGGTACATTGACCATGGAATCTTTAAGTCAGTTGAAGATCACGCAGACAGAGCTGTGGCTCTATAGGGAGGAGTGTACGAGGCTGTCCAAAGCATGGGATGCCAATGTCAGCTAAATCTAAGACACTCTGCATTATCTTTTATAGTCTTTGACTTGTCTCTTGATGCCAACATCTCCATCCGTGGTTCTTATTGTCTCAACAGTCATGTGACATCTTATTTCACATTATGTGTTTTCTTTCTTTTCCCATGGAATGAATTTCTTAGTTTCTGGCTAAGGGAAGGTTCTCTAGCTTCTTGTGGCTCCTGCCAAGTGATGTAGGTCATTTTTTTTTCTTCAGCATCTCTGTTTCTAGTACCAGCTACAAATGAATTTAGATTGTTTGGCTCTTTTAGCGGTCTATGTGGTATTCATCTCTCCTTCTGCTTTGATGACATTGTTCTTATTTTGCTCTGGGAGGCAATATATTCCCAGCTCTGAGCAGAGAAATATAAATTTGCAGGATAAATGAGTCATTTTTTAAGCTCCACCTTTTGTAATTATTGATATATGACCATTTTTAGGGGAAACCAAGTGGAAGTCTGCTAAGAAAGGACACGGGCCTTCATCTTGGAGGCCCGTGGAGCCCATGGCAGTCATTTGGTAGCCATGAAGATCCAGGTCAATAAACTACCTACTTTGGGTTTCTTTTTCTGAAAATAACATTTTTGGAATTCTTTTGTGTTTTTAAAGGGGTTTTTACTTTTCATTGTATTTATTCTGTTTTGTAGATAGTTTATTCTGTTAATGAAAATGTGACTCATTTCTGGGTTTGAGGTATTATTAATAAAGTTTCTATAAATATTCATGTATAGTTTATTTCTAATATATGATTTCTTCATTTAATGATTAAAAATTATCTTAGATAATTTGGTCACAAGTTAAGTATAGGTTTAATTTTATAAAAAATAATCAAAGTGATATTTTTAATTCCCATCAATGATCTGTGATGATTCAAGTTTCTTTTCGACATTCAGCAACGTATGTCATCATCTGTTTCTGTTTAGTTCACCCATTCTGTGTGCTCTTGTGACATTTCATCGTCCCCATTATTTGTATTTCTCTTGGCTAATGATGCTGAACACTTTTCATGTGACCCCAGGGTACTTGTGTGTGCATGTATATTTTTTGTGTGACATGCCAGTTTTAATTTTTCATGCAGTGAAGTAATTGTGTCATTTATCTTTCTGATATTGAATTATGCTCATTATTGAGTTGATTGCATATTTAGAACAAACATCTTTTATCTGAAGCAGGTGTGGAAATATTTTATCTTTGCCTGTAATTTGCATATATCCCGGTGCAGTTGCTTCCTGTTTTGCACCAAGAAAACATATAGACAAAGCCACAGCCCCTCAGCTTTCAGGGTGGCTCTGTCTTCTGTTTGACACATAGGTCACACAACTTCCTCCCATTGGGTCAGTTTCCTTCTCAGTTTCCCAAGGGCCCATGCCACTTCTCTGATCCCTCTTTCCCACCAGGCCCTGACTGTGGAGGCTGATGTTCACATCTGTATTGGTCATTTCATTAAGGACCTCATTAGATCAACTTAGCTAGAATTCTTCACTCTGTTTAGCTAATGTCCTTGATATCTGACAGAGCTGGCATCCTTCACCATTGTCAAGTGGCGGCTGGTCACTCTGCTAATCTTCAGCAAGTAGTTTATTAGTTTGGTTCAATCAGACTTTCCATTCCTCTTAGTAATGCTATTTACTGACTCCTCACTTCCCACCTCCCTGGCTATAAACCACTTTCCCTGTATTTAGAGTTAAGCTCAGTATTTCTCCCACCTTTCTCAATGCAAGGGTCCAGCTGTCATTATGGTCTCGGGTGAAGGTTCACCTTGTCTGCATGAAGTGAAATGAGCATCTCTGATGTCCCCCGCCTTCTGCCTTTGATGTGTATGGTCTGCATCCTGTATGGCAGTCCCACTGCTTGAATTGCTGCGCCATCTCTGTGACATTTGTGTCAGTACACTATCCATTGAGTTAGCACCCTGGGAAGAGGGGGATATGTCTATTCTGTAGTATGAGGGCACTACCATGCAGATGTAGTCGAAGTCAAAGATTTTAGTCTACCCATCATCTAACATAAAGCCTTAGGAAAAACATACCCCATTTCAACCTCTTAGCCTGATGCAGTTGGCTGGTCCATGTCTTTCTTTCATTGTAGGTAGGAAAGTGGGCTAATCTTATACATGTGAGAACCGCTTCCTCCACCCCCATCAGTCCATGAAGCCTTTTAAACTTGTAGTTCCCAATTGTTCATTAAGAATGCATGGAAGTGGGAGCACAGGTCATCTCTTATGAGAGCGGGTATCCCGTAATACCCAGGGAATTGAACAAATTGCATGCTTTCAAAACCAGTTTGCAGAATATCACTATAATAAATTTTGGGGACATAATGAGAAGAAGAAAAAATCTCCCATGTTCATCTTTTAGTTATGAAGAGGTCTAAAAGTGCGGGGGCAGATTTCTAAAGGCCACACGTACTCCTCATGTCAATCAGTCAGGCAGCAGCATTTTGAGGAAGATGTTACTATTTCTTTGAAGAACAGAAACAGCTAAGAGAAAAGCAAAAAGCTGACTCCTTCTTCAATAAGACCAGGGTTTCCTTTGACTCATTAGTCACAGCGTCAGTGATAACAAACACCTTTAATAAAGTAACCTGTACCTTTGTGTCTCTTTGGGCCGCATGTCCTGCATATCCATGCTTGGAGTTTATGGTACCAGATGTGATAAAGAATGGCCAGGCATGGTGGCACACGCCTTTAATCCCAGTGGGAGGCAGAGGCAGGTGGATCTCTGTGAATTCAAGGCCAGCCTGGTCTACAGAATGAGTTCCACAACAGTCAAAGATACTCAGAGAAACCCTGTCTCAATAAAAATAAACAAATATACAAAACAAACCGAAAAAAAAAATAAGAAAAGAAAACAATGTGTGATGGTTAATTTCATTTGCCAGTTTGGTGAGGTTTAGAATCACTTGGAAGACAAATCTGTGGAAAACATTTTTTTGTCCCCATGAGACAGGGTTTCTCTGTGTAGTCCTGGAACTCACTCTGTAGGCCACGCTGGCCTCATTCTCAGAGATCTACTTAAGATTAAAGGCATATATCACCACTGCCTGAAAACACCTTAATTAGGTTAATAAAGGTGGAAAGACCTGGCCCCTCTGGGCAGCCCCATTCCCTGGGTTGGGATCTTGAACTGTGAAAACTGGAAAAGTAAGTCAAGCACAGGCATCCATTACTCTGCTTCCTGACGCTGAAGGCAATGTTGGTAGTTCCTTCAGGTTCCTGTTGCTATGACTTCCCTACCTATCATTGACCTAACCCATGAACTGAATTGTAACCTTAAAATGGTAAATTTCATATTTTACGTATATTTTATTGTAACACCCTCCCGCCACATGTCAAAAATGGAAAGCAGGAAAGGGGAATCTTCAGGTGTCAAGGATAAAGCTACAGAGATGAGTAGTTGGGGGAGCACACCAGCAAGGCAGTGAAGGCAGATATAGACTAGTACATGGCAGGGAGTGGTTTTAACCTCCCCTGACACTACAGTCTTTGGAGAATTTTCTCAAGCATGTTTCTGGACTTTATCCATGGAGATTCTCATTTAATTTTCTGAGGGTGACCTGAACTAACTCTGTAACTGCTGATGGGACTACTGGGGTAAGAACCCAAGTCCCTAAGATATATATATATCCATGCCAAAAATGCAAATTACAAGGGAAGAGAAGAGATGGTGGATCAGGGGACAGGGCATTTTCAGGCCCAAACAAAAGAAAATGGAGAGCAGCATTGGGAGTAATTTAAAAGGTTTTCCTTATCTATGATGTGGACTGAACCCAAGGCCTCCTACACACTGGGCAAATGCTCTGTCACTAAGCAATGCCATCAGCAGTGTCTAAATGCTTAAAGGCTTAGAGGAGAGAGTGAAAACATGGTTAGAACCCAGTACTATCGTAAGAAAAAGCTAATTTTTGATAATTAAATACAAATTCTACAAAAGAGATGGAAACAGAGACAAGGCAGAGACTTTGAGAGCATTCATAAGGCCCAAGAGAGACGTACCTGGATGACAGTCAGATGAAACGGATGTAGAGTCATCTTCCAACGAGAGCTACAGAGGCTTAGAGCAATACCTGTCTCCCAAAATGTAAAAGAAATAAAAAAGTACCCTCAAGTGCTTTAAAGCTAAACTAAGAATACATAAATAAGCAAATAAACAAGCCAATAAATAGATAATAAATAAATTAAAGTCAAATAGAATGTTTTACATTGTACTAGAGACCAAAGACTGATGCTGAAGGCAGCCTCACGTGATGCTGAAGGCAGCTCAGTGCACACTTACTGCCCAAGAGTCAAGGCCAAACTTATATTCAGATCTACAGAGGAAAAGGGATTATCCTGCTTGAGTTCCTGCAAAAGGAACAGGCAGGGCAGAGTTGAGCTACAGGGGCATAGCATAGTTTTTGTTTTTTCTAAATCCCCTCCCCTTCCCTCCCCTCCCCTTCCCTCCCCTCCCTTCCCTTCTTCCCTCCCGTCCCCTCCCCTCCCCTCCCCTTCTCTTCCCTTCCCTTCTTCCCTCCCCTCCCCTTTTTCCCTCCCCTCCCCTCCTCTCCCCTTCCCTCCCCTTCCCTTCTTCCCTCCCCTCCCCCCTCCTCTCCCCTCCCCTTCCCTTCTCCCCTCCCCTCCCCTTCCCTTCCCTCCCCCTCACATCCTTTAAAGTAAAACACAGCAGGCCAGAGCCTGTGGAAGAGGACTAAATCATTTACTTAAGGGAAAGTCATGGTCTCCAGTACTTAAACTAGAAATCAGGAAAAATCAGAATAAGAAAGTGAAGAAAGAAAAAGGTTGACACAAATAGAAGGGAATACACAAGACGGATCATGGGTTAGCAAGCACACAAGGACACTTGGAGCCGCGTCCTCATTAGGGAGAGCAAGAAAAGCAACATTTCACACCCATCGAGTTGTCAGAGATCAAATATTAAAGTCTGTCAATAAAAACAAGGAACGGGGAAGCTGGTCAGAATATGAATTACAGTGGTGACAGAGCTGTGTGGCAGCTGACTTCAGAGACAGAGGGAGCCAGCAGACCCAGCTGCATGTGGGTGACCCCTCTGTTTATTGGAAAACTGTTTTTATTATGTCACAATATTAGAGCTATGGATAGGTTTTTATAGTTATGGATACAATGTGATAAAATTCTATATAATATTTGAGATGAGCGACTTAAGCCAGTATGCATGGAAGTTTATATAACAACAGTGAGTTAATGAAACAACCCAGGTACCAAAAGACAGTGGTTATATGATTACGTGGACATGAGGCACGTAGAGCGACCACACTTTGGGAGATAAAACTAGGGAGCAGTTGCCAGGGCCATAGTAAGGAAAGAAACACGAGTATTAGTGGGGCCAGGGTTTCAGTTTAGAACAAAGGGAAAGTACTGGAAATTGAGGGTGATGGCTTCATGATACTGTGGATATATTTAAAGCCACCGAGTCACACAAATAGAAATAGTTAAATAGTACATCTTAAGTGTATCTACAGTGAGAAAATTTTAAATTAATAATACTGAATGAAAGAAACAACTTACGGATGGACAGGTATGATACCTATGTATGTTATTTAAAATATGAAAAAAAATATTCAGCCTTCACTCATGTATCCTGAGAGTCTAGCTCCAGGCCGGGTGTGCAATTAACACAGACCTAACAAAACACAAACATTTCATTTTCAGTGGTAATTCTGTGTGCATTTGAAATGTACATAATGGTCACACCAGCGCCATGATTAGGGGAAATATTCTGATTGTTTTATCAACCATTTCCAAGATTTACAAAACAGAATGTTGATAAACTGTGGAGGGGTAGAGGGAGAGTTAGCGTTGGGGCATTACGGCTTTCAGACATTTGTATCCATCTTACTCTGAGGGATTTAATTACTCGGCATTTCCACGTATTGCGGCAGACCAGGTACCACATGAGTGGTCCTAGATTTCAGTAAACGAAGGCAAGCCAGTCTTTTAGCAGAAGGCCTTCCATTTCCACAAGGTCCTCGAAGAAAGATCATTTGGAGCTGTCTGCCTGGCTGGATTGTACACGGATTCTAGCTAACTGTAAATAACCATGAACAAAGAATATCTCAGTAGCCAATATTTTTCTCTGCTGGTATCAAATGAAATTCATTTGGTATCAGCTGGAGTTTTTATAGTGCTAATGGAAGTTATTTTCAGTTATCACGTCAGTCTGTAAGTATACAAAGGCGGCAATTTCGCTGGAAATCTGGAGATCAGTTTGTATGTAGGGGGTATGCTTTGACTGTTTCAGCAGCATAAGCGTCTATCGTAGGAAATGTGGGGAATCATAAATAAAGAGGGAATGATAAAACAGAACATCCAACACGGGTGAAGGCTGGGCTTGGAAGCGGCTCAGAGCATGAACATCTGCACACGGAGATGCAGCGATGTCCACAACACCCTGGGCACAATGGGGAGCCCTCGCATCTAAAAGCTCATCCCCTCCAAATGTTAGCCAGCTCTCCCCTCACCTCGCTGATGACTCCTGCTTCTGTGCAGCTGCTGCTGGATTTCATTCCACGGGGTGGAGGAACGGAGCCGGAACTATCCATTTTGTATTTTTAATAAACTCATGTAATTTTGCAGCACTCCCACCAGGTATAAGCACGACAATGGAGCCCTGTAAGTAAAAATATGCTCCCTGCAGGATTTTAATTATTTATATCCGGCAAACCAAACGAACTCCCATCTGTAGTTGAGAGCTTGCGTGAAGACTGTAGGTTCAAAATGTGGTGCCAAAGCTGTGCAGCCAGAGAGGGAGTGTTTCCCCTGTGAACACGGGAATGCTGAAGGAGGAAGAGAGCTGTACAAACATCAGACCTAGGGGCACTGCAGAAAGCTTATTCTGTAGTGAGGACTCAGATTGTAAGGAATCCTAAGGGTGAAAGGTGCGGTGGCATCCACGTTATGCTGTAACACCTGCTTCCTGGTAGAAAAGAATATTGCTTCGGGGCATGAGAAAGAACTGCACTGTAGAGGAGCCCAGGGAGATAGCTCAGTTGGTAAAGTACTTAGTGTCCAAGAAGAAGGACCCGAGTTCAGATCTGTAGTTGTCACGTAAAAGCCAGGAACAATGGTGCACACTTGTAACCCCAGCAGTGTGGTAAGGGGTAGCAGCGATAGAAAGTCAGACCCTTGGAACTCATTGGTCAAGTCAGACTATTCAAATCAATGAGCTTCAGACTCAGTATCTCAAAAAATAAGGTCGCAAGAGCCTGAGGAAGACAGCCAGAGTTGACCTCTGCCCCCAATAATTGTGCACCTAAACTTGTTAAGGTTATGATATTTTTGTATGTCACAACATTTTTACCATGTTATATACAGACAGAAAAAAATAATGAGAAAGAAAATAAGGGTTAACCCACATTGGTTGTATGGACCTTGTCAGGCATTATGGAAGAGCACCAAATCTTACAGATTAGTAAAGATTGCCCCTCATTTCCTTTCACACTTCTTCCTTTATGGTCGCAAATGTTTACTGGTGATGTAAAAGCTGGGCTTCCAGCCATTGGACAGCACCGTCCTTCAAGCATGGCCACCCTTTGCTCAGATGCAGCAGGAAGGCACAGGTGTGTACATCCATGTGGTGCAGCTCTTTCTCTTGAGTCACTGTACCTGTTCAAGTTGTTGTGCAGTGTGGTGCTCACAGTAGAAGCACATATGTGGCCCAGTGAAAATCACTTCCTCTCCACTACATCAGAACAGCCCCCGCCCCCACTTTCTCCTGATAGCTGTGGTTCAACAGATCACGTAGAAGTTTTTGTCTCAGGCTTTGTTTCTAGGAGACCTGACTGTAGACGGTGCATGAAAGTATTCCATTGACTTTTGAATGAATAGATTAAACAATTGATTAAGGAGCCACAAGGGGATGTGATATCGTGGGCGTACAGCAGTGTGTGCATTAAGAGAAGGATGCTACAAGTCCAGTGGGGATTGAAGACAAGGACACAGGAAAGAAGATGCCGCCTCTCTCCATTTTTCTTGTTTACCTCTAGAACCCGAAGACAAAATAAATCCACACTAGTCCAAGATCCTCAAAATATTCCTGAAGAAGAAGAAATGGTTTTGAGAAAAGTTTGCAAAAGATTAGCTATATTGTTGGGATATAAATCCTTCCAAACTACATATTATGTACCTTGTTCTGTCTGGGAGAGCATAGAGAAGAGATCCCTACCTTCCAGTAATCAGCAAGAATGCCAAATGTATTTTATGATTTAAAATTTGAGGGTACAAAAATACACCAACCTGTTGACAAGTATTTCGTTCTCACATAATTTGACATACCTCAGCAAATTCCTTTTCCTGCTAACATCAGCAGATAGGGTTCCGGGAAAACATACACGCACTCCAGTTCTTGTCCTGCTGTCTCCTGCTTGGTAAGCAGAAAGGGAGAGACATTTGAATAATCTTACATCAGGTCAATGCTGCAGAATCCTCTAAATGTTCCCAGAGCTACCCAGAATGTTTGCTTCTATTATAGAGCCTTCGATTAAAAGTTGTGCGTGGTTTCTCAGAGAGTTAGGATGTGTCATATGATTAAGTAGTTAGAATTATTACCGCACCATTTAGCAGAATATTTAGCTAAATACGTAATTTTTGAGACAGTGTATCACTATGTAGCTCTGGCTCAACTGGAGATCTGCCTGCCTCTGTCTCTCGAGTGCTGGGATTAATGGTGTGTACCACCGTACCTAGCTTGAGTAAGTTGGTCTTATTGTTCTTAATAAAATGTGTAGTATTTTCATCTCATTGATATGAAATTATATGAACATATGTAAAATAAATACATTTTTAGCAGTGTTGAGTAGAGATAATCAATTTCCAGTAACTTTTTCATTGAATGTTCACTATTTATTTAGAATTTAAATATATGTACACTTATGGTTTTTCTTATGCTTTTTTATAGTGCTATGGATCAAACTCAAGACCTTAAACATACTAGGAAGACAGGTGCTTTGTGTGTGAAATGATATGCTTAGTTCAGGAAGCATTTATTTTGAATTTACTGTTGACCAATAGTACATCTAATGATTATATAACATGGAATACATTTTTCTTGTCTAGAACATTATTATCATAGGAAAGGAAGAAAATTTAAATGTTTTAACTCTAAACATATCATATTTAGTAAAGAATGATAAGCAATAGTCAATTCTCAAATATTGAAGTGGATTATATGAGGTTATAAGTTTGAAGAAAGAACAATAGCAGAAAAAAGGAAGAAATAAAAGACAAATGGTTCTAAAGTTAATAAAGAGCTCCACATATTGTTGACTTGGTCGTGTTGCGTGTTTTGAACTATAGAGACCTAACCCACCTTGCAGCCTAACCAAGTTGTCCTGCAAGACTTTCATGGATGCTGGTAGAAGACACTGCTGGGTCAGAAACAAAAGGCTTCATCATTCAGGGTACAGAGGACAGCACCAACTATGTGTTTGAATCCGTTGCTCATACCTGGCAAGGCCCATGGTAGGATGACTTTATGCATTTGTTTGCCAAGGCTGAGTTACATTTCTTAGAAGTGCCATGCTTCTAAGTTTCTGGTGAGGAGAAGAGCTATGCAGTATGGAGGAGAAGCAGCAGCTACTGTGTAGTTTTATATACAGTGTTCCAGATATACTAAGTGGGTGGTATCAGAGCTGCAATGAACTGTAGGAAACCCAGCTGGTATCTACTGAAGAATACTTGGTGGTGGTGGTGTGTATGTGTGTGTGTGTGTGTGTGACTCCAATACAGTTTGGTCATGAAAATTCTGTGTTGGTTTGTTTGTAAGAATAGCAAAAACAGTTTGATTTTTCATATCTTTCACAAATGACCCCATTTTCTTGTGATCAGAGAGGGTTAGGGAAAACAATTCAACAGAAATCACTATCTAAATGCAAAACATCTTTTCAGCAGTCTCTCAACAGAAATGCCTCCAAACGGCCATGTCACAGACCTAGAGTCATGTTCCCAACACAGGCTTATGGTTGAAACTTTCTTTTTTACTTATTCTTTGTGTCTTTTGCATCATTTCCTGGTCTTCATATCCACCCTCTGCCCTTGAAACCTCTCTGTCCTAATAAAATAAAATAAAATAAAATAAAATTTAAGGGGAAGAAAAGAAGAGGAAAGAAAAAAGAGAGAAAGAAAAATCAGTCTTGTCATAGAAGCTGTAGTGACCAGTGAGTCACTCAGTAAACCCTTTCTTCCACGTATCTTTACTTGGAAGTGTGCCTTGCAAAGAGTCATTGGTCTGGTTCAAGACTTCTGGTTTCTGCTACACTATAGATGCTGGGCCCTCTCTGGAACTCCTTTTGGTTATCCTGCTCTTGCTCTGTGTTATGGAAATCCTGCAGCTTTGGGTCTGCAGGACCAGCCCCTTCACATGCTCCAGCGGATCACAGTCAGGGTGGATGTTGGGGTGGCCAACTCATAACCCTGGTTCTGGGCCTGGGTTGCTGGGTTGATCAATCTGCCAGTTCTTTATCCTCACCACCAGGGTGAGCTCTCCTGCCTTGCTCTGTTCACCCTTTTGCAGCAATGAGCCAGGGATGGGGCCAGTTCTCTTGCTTTCAGAGTTGGTTCTCCCACACCTACACCTTCAGGGCCAGCTCTACTGTGTTGCCCAGGCGAGGTGTAGGGCCACTTTCCTGAGTGCTGCAGTTGATGAAGAGTAGGGGATAGACAGCTCTCCTACCTGTCTCAGGCTTTTGATGTGTGGCAAGTGTGTGTGTGTGTGTGTGTGTGTGTGTGTGTGTGAGAGAGAGAGAGAGAGAGAGAGAGAGAGAGAGAGAGAGAGAGATATGGGAGGAAGGTGTGGGGGTGTATGGTGGGGGTGGGGAGTAGGGCATCTCTTCCCTACCCATGCTGCCACATGACAGATGACTAATAAGGACAACTCTCTCATGCTCACAACTTCAGGGCTTGCTCACTCATACCTCCATCAATGGAGTTGGCTATATTGTGCTGCCCAGCGAGATGCAGGGCCTGCTCTTGTAGACAGGGGGCAGTTTTCCTGCTCTTGTATCCAACAGAGACTTTTAATTCTACAGTATCTTTGTTTCTGTGATTCTCTTAGTAGGAGAAGTTAGAAAAAGTTTCTCAGTAAATGTTAGAAAATGTATATTTGATTTGGCTACCAGTTCTGCTGCAGAGGGAAAGCCCTGAACGTGCTATAAGCTTTTAGTTATTGGTGCTCTATATAAAAAGGAAGATTTGAGGGTTTAAAGCTCAGTAATTATATCTGTAGGAGATGCAGTTGTCTGTGGTTAATTCATATTCACTGGTGACTCCTCCAAGAACTTAATGGGACATATAGTTCATTCTTACCCTCTCCCCTAGATTGCCTTTTAAAGACAGTGTGGGTTTTTGCAAGCACCAGTACTGGGGTATTTATATTTAAAACTTTGACTGTTGATATCAAACATATTATATTTCAAGGTGTATGAATACTGGATTTTACATCTGCAGATTTTATTTCTTGGGGGAAACAATTTAAAGACACATTCTTCAGAGTTTCTGTTGATTTTCATCGTGGAAGAGATAAACATTAACATACCATTTTAGCTATAATTATAAATACATCAAACATGATGTAGTTTTAATGACACAAGGCCAACTGAAAATGAAAAACATGAATGTGATTTTAATTGAGATACGTGCATAATTATAAGGGTACCCCTGAGAGGAAAAAACACAGAAAGTTAATTTTTACTCTTCTTCCATCCTCATTCCTTACATGCTATTCTTGTTCATTAAATCCCCTAAAAACTTTGAAGATATTCAGGTGTAGTTTTCCTTTCTTGCTCATAGAGTTGAGGCCTGCATCCACCTAAAATTCAAGGAGAGAGCTTATCTGAAGATTTCACTTTGCATTTTTAGGAGATTGGCTCAGTGGCTCACAGAACACTGGCTTCTACTATTACTGAGCAAACAACTCAACAAAAGGATCTCTGATCCATCAATCATCTGTGGGAGACACTTGACAAGTATATCAACAAACAGTAATTCTATTATAAGAGCCTTATACTTAGTTTAAAGAGTGAAGTCTCTTGTTTTTCTCTCTTTCATGCCTACATTAACGTTACAGACAGAGTGAATGAAGCACACTAACCTCCATAAGACTCGAATACCTATACCATTTTACTTAAACTCATCTTTAACACCTACAAATTGAAGATAATTAAATACCTAGTCACTTCCTTATTAAGTAACACAGTAGGTGTGGATTTCTTTTAGATTTAGCTATCAGTCAAATGATTAACCTAGGACAAATATACAAAAACTGAGACTGAATGACATGGGGATTGCAGGATAATATTGCGGGACTTGATTGGAAGCTGTTCTGGAGATGGCTCTGAGAACATCTGCATGCCCCTTCATCCTGCTGGGGCCTCTTCTCTCTGTAGTCTGAGCTTTATGTCACATCTGATAGCTGTGTGCTACAGCAATAATCATGCATGGCATTAAGTGTTAGCATCAGGTAAAGATTTATTTACTGCTACATAGTGTTTAACTCACATATAATTATGCCATGTGTATCTGTTTCTTAAGCAAAAAAATATATTCAAATTAGGGGAAAAGTAAATTAGGGGGAACACTTTTATCAATCTGGTAAAAACCTGATTCGGGATGATTCATAGAATTGCCTAGCAACAATGTATTTTGATTTTACAATCTTGGGTACAATTTTGCTCCTCAAAATACAATAAGAAGGAAAATTTCATTTGTCTGCTTAAAGACTTTCCACTGTTATTTGTGGATTTCTCAAAAACATGGAATTAAAAACAACACTAACAGCAACCTTTTGAATTCATACTTTATCTTTTAGAGCCATTGTGGGGAAGATTTTATTATTCACACGCCATTTTAACCAACAACACAGTGATCATTATGAAGATTGTTACCCAGAACATTTATTAGAGGCATTTTCCTGGATTGTTTAGGATATTTCGTGTCTGTAGGGAAGAAGTACTTTGCTAAAGAGCATCCTAGCCATACAAAGCATCTACACAGCTTCACGTGCTGCTTTCCTGAGAGTTTTAGGTGCCATTTTAACAGCAATCAGCAGGAATTGGAGTCAGTTAAGTGTTTTGTCCCACTAAAGTTAACTTCCCATTATTTCCAGTTTCTGCAGCTCTGAGCCACTAAGGTGATTCTCCAGGCCAGTTTGCCAAGCAGAAGTCTCTGGATATCTCTTTGTACACATGTATCCTTTCAAAGTAGTCACACTGTGAATTGTCTTGGTGCCTATAAGGTGGATCGACTTCTGGGATATGTCAGAAAGCCCATTATGACACTTAATGTTGTGGCTGGTATGTCTCCAGTGCACCTGCTTTGAGGACTGTAAGCTTCCAGGAAGTCTTGTGTTTTCAATCTAGAGACATTTGTGTTTAAATAGAGTGAAGGGCGACACCTATCCTCGATGACATTTACCTTCAGCAGAAAATTACTAAGATGCTAATCCCGCACTACTAGTCTTTCTCCTGTTTACAGTCCAAGCTATCCTCACTTGAATACCCCTCTATTAGGTATCATATAAAGAGAGCAGGGCCATTTGTTCTGTTAGCTTCTAGAAGGTCAGCTCTATGGGGTCCGGGGAACTACGCTTGCTTTTTTCACTGCTTGGTGGCTAGTAGCTAGAGCAGGTCTCGGTAGATAGTCAAGGGTCACGAACTGGTAATTGCCTTGTAACATTATAGTCAGTGATAAGTCACATAGATCTGTACATTTAGTGTTTTGATTTCAGTGGGATTGAACTGCATTTCTCTCCATTCAGTTTGATGTTGGCTTGCTGTATATTGCCTTTATTATATTTACCTAGTTCTTTGTATTCCTGCTGTCTCCAAGATCTTTATCATGAAGGGATGCTGTATTTTGTCGAAGGCTTTTTTTTTTTTAACATTTAATGAGATGATCATGTGGTTTTTTTTTTTTTCAGTTTGTTTATATGGTGGATTACATTGACAGATTTTCATATGTTGAACCATTGCTGCATCTAGGGGATGAAGCCTACTTAGTCCTGGTGGATGATTTTTCTGATGTGCTTCATTATTTGTCATAGCCAGAACCTGGAAACAACCAATGAACAGGTCTGCAAGACAGAAACTTAACAAAGAAATAAGAGAACTAACAGATCTTATAACTCAAGTGGGCTTAACAGACATCTATAAAACATTCTACCCAACCACAAAAAACACCTTCTTCTCAGTATTTTATGGAATCATCTTTAAAAATGACCATATACTTGGTCACAAAGCAAATCTCAACAGATAAGAAAATTGGAATAAACCCCTGTATCTTATTGGATCACCATGGCTTAAGTTAGAATTCAACAACAATTATAGAACAACTACAAACTCATCAAAATTGAATAATGCTCACCTGAGTCACCACTGGGTCAAGGAAGGAATAAAGAAAGAAATTAAAGACTTCCTATAATTCACTGAATTCAATGAATAATTCAATGAATGCACAACATATTCAAACTTATGGGACACTATGAAAGTAGTGCTAAGAGGAAACTTCATATTAATAACTGCCCACATAAAGAATTTAGAAAAATCTCACACTCAGCTTAATAGCACACTTGAAAGCTCTAGAACAAAAAGAAGCAAACTTACCCAGAGGGAGTAGATGACATGAAATAATCAAATTGAGGGCTGAAATCAATAAAACAGAAATAGAGAACAAAAAAAATTAATGAAACAAAGAGTTGGTATTTTGAGAAAAATCAACAAAATAGACAAACCTATGTTCAAACAAATCAAAAGGCAGAGAGAGAATATCCAAATTAACAAAATCAGAAATGAAAAGGGGGACATAACAATAGATTCTGAGGAAATCCAGAGAATCATCAGATCATACTTCAAATACATGTAGTCCACAAAACTGAAAAATTTTAAAGAAATGGACAATTTTCTGGATAGGTACCACATGCCAAAATTAAATCAAGACCAGAAAAACAATTTAAATAGACCCTTAATTTCAAGAGAAATAGAAGCAGTCATTAAATGTCTCCCAAACAAAAATAGCTTAGGGTCAGATGGTTTCAGTGCAGAATTCTATCATAATTTTAAAGATGAATTAGTACTGGTAATTCTCAAATTAGTCTAAACAATAGAATCAGGTCTGATCTCCAAAATATATAAAGAACTCAAGAAACTAGACATTAAAATTCTAATTAACCCAATTAAAAATGGGGTACAGAAATGATCAGAGAATTCTCAACAGAAGAAGTTCAAATGGCCAAAAGACACTTAAGGTCACGTTTAACTTCCTTAGTGATCAGGGAAATGCAAATCAAACAACTTTGAAATACCATCTTACACCTGTCAGAATGGCTAAAATCAAAAACACCAATGATAGCCTGTGCTGCAGAGGATGTGGAGTAAGGAGAACACTCATCCATTGCTGGTGGGAATGCAAACTTGTACAACCACTTTGGAAATCAGTGTGGTGGTTTCTCAGGAAATTGAGAATCAACGTACCTCAGGATCCAGCAATACCACTCTTGGGAATATACCCAAGAGATGCCCAATCATACTACACAAACATTTGTTCAACTATGTTCATAGCAGCATTATTTGTAATAGCCAGAAGCTGGAAACAACCTAGATGCCCCTCAATGGAAGAATGGATAAAGAAAGTGTGGCACATCACACATTAGAGTACTACTCAACAATAAAAAACAATGACATTTTGATTTTTGCTTGCAAATGGATGGAAATAGAAAACACTATCCTGAGTGAGATAACCCAGACCCAAAAAAATGAATATGGTATGTACTCACTCATTAGTGGACTTTAGCAATAAACAAAGGACATTGAGCCTATAGCACAAGTCTAGAGAAGCCAAATAACAAGGTGAACCCAAAGAAAAACATGTATTGATCCTCCTGGAAATTGGAAGCAAACAAGATTGCCGGGCAAAAGTTGGGAGCATGGGGGTGGGGGTAGGGTGGGGTGGGGGGAAGGAGAGAGAGGGAAGGGAGAAGGGAAAGACTGGGGACAGTTTGGGGGAGTGGGAGTGTGGGGATGGAGAAAGGGCCGATATAGGAGCAGGGAAGAAGATATCTACATTAAGGGAGCCTTTTTAGGGTTGGCAAGAGACTTGGCTCTAGAAGGGATCCCAGGTGTTCACGGGGATGTCCCAAGCTAGGTCCTTGGGCAGCAGAGCAGAGGGTACCTAAACTGGCCTTGCCCCACTATCACACTCATGATTATCTTGAATATCACCATAGAATCTTCGTCCGGCCACAGATGGGGATAGAGAGAGAGACCCTCATCAGAGCAACGGACTGACCTCCCAAGGTCCAGTTGAAGAGCAGAAGGAGGGAGAAGATGAGCAAGGAAGTCTGGACCGTGAGGGATTTGTCCATCCATTGAGACAGTGTGCCTATTCTAATGGGAGCTCACCAAAGCCAGCTGGACCAGGACTGTAGGAGCATGTGATCAAACCGGACTCTCTGAATGTGGCTGCCATTGGGACTGACTGAGAAGCCATCAATGATGGCACTGGGACTTGTTTCTACTGCATGTACTGGCTTTTTGGGAACCTAGTCTATTTGGATGCATACCTTCCTAGTCCTGGATGGAGGGGGGAGGGCCTTGGACTTCCTTCCCACAGGACAGGGTACCCTGCCCTCTTAAGGAGGGAGGGTGAGGGAGGAAAGGGAGTGGGAGAGCAGGAGGAGAATGGGAGGAGGGGAGGAAGTGTAAATTTTTGAATGGAAAAAAAAGTGAAAATGAAACCAAAAAAAGATAATTCACTGTGATCAAATAGGCTTCATTCAAGACATGCAGGTATGATTCCACAAACATAAAGCAATAAATGCAATCCACTACATAAACAAACTGAAAGACAAAACCCACATGATCATCTCAAAACTAACTCATAAAAATCAGTAACTCTCGTATCTACAAATAACAAATGAAATGAGAGAGAAATGAGAAAAAGAACACTTCTCACAACAGCCTCAAATAATTTAAAACATCTCAAGGTAATTATACCTAATCAAGTGAAAATGGCTATGATTAAAAACTTTAAGACACTGAATAAATAAGCTGAAGAAGTATCAGAAGATGTAAAGATCTACCACACTCGTGCATTAGTAGTATTGATATAGTAAAAATTGGCATTTTACTAAATGCTGTCTGCAGATTCAGTATAATTCCCATCAAAATCCTAACATAATTCTCCAAAGGTCTTGAAAGGAGAGTTTTCAGTTTCATATATGGAAGCATAAGAACCAAAGATAACGAAAACAATCTGGAATCATAAAAGAACTGCCGAAAAGTATTACCAAGAGAAAGGGGGAATATCCTTGAATCATTTGCACAAGAAAAGACTTTCTGATCAGAACACGGTTAGCACAGACACTGAGATCAATGATTAATAAATGGGACCTTGTGAAACTGACAACCTTTTACAAAGCAAAAGACACTGTCACTTGAACAAAGCAGCAACCTACAAAATAGGAAAAGATTTTTAGGGACAACATATCTGGTAAAGGGCGAATAACCAAAATATATAAAAAAACTCAAAAAACTAAATATCAAGAAAAAACAATTTTAAATAATCAGGTACAAAGATTAATAGAGAATTCTCAAAAGAGGAAATTCAAATCATAGAGAAACAAATAAATGTTCAATATCTTTAGCCATCTGGGAAATAAAAATCAAAATTACTTTGAGGTTTCATCTTACACCTGTCAGAATGGCTAAGGTCAATTAACAAGTGACAGCTCATGTTGGTGAGGATGTAGAGTAATGGGAACACTGGTTTATTGCTGGTGAGAGTGAAATCTTGTACAGCCACCACAGGAGTCACTGTAGCAGTTCCTCAGGAAGTTGGAAATAGATTTATCTCAGGATCTATCTCTATCAGTTTTGAACACATACTCAAAGGATGCTTCATCCTACCACAAAGACACTTGAGGGACTATGTCCTTTCTGCTTTCTTCATAATATCCAGAAATTGAAACAACCTAGATGTCCCCCCAATAGAAGAATGGATAAAGAAAATGTACTATAAAAGCAATATACAGAATGGAGTGGGGGGAGGAGAAGAGGATTGGGGATAGGGGGAGGGGAGTGGGGGAGGGGGCAATATGTGGGAGAAGGGGGAGGGAAATGGGAAACGGGGAGGAGGCGGAAATTTTAATTAAAAAAGAATAAAATAAGAAAAAAAGCAATATACAGATTCAATGCAATCCCCATCAAACCCCCAACACAATTCTTCATAGACTTCAAAAGAACAATATTCAACTTCGTATGGGAAAACAAAATAAAACAAACAAACAAACAAACAAACAAACAAAAACCCGGATAACTCAAACAATCCTATACAAGGAAGGAACTTCCAGAGATGACACCATCCTACTACTATAAGCTATAGTCATAAAAATAGTTTGGCATAAAAATGGGCAGGTGAACCAATGAATCAAATCAAAAACCTGGATATTAATCCACATACCTATGAATACCTGATTTTTTACAAAGAAGATAAAATTATACAATAGAAAAAAAGTATTTTCAACAAATGGTGCTGGCATAACTGGATGTCAACATGTAGAAGATTGCAAATAGATACATTTCTATTGCCATGCACAAAACCCAAGTCCAAGTGAGTCAAAGAACTCAACATAAATCCAACCACACTGAACCTCATATAAGAGAAGGTGAGAAGTATCCCTGAAGGCATAGGCACAGGAAACCACTTCCTAACTATAACCCAAGTAGCACAGACTCTGAAAGAAACAATTAATAAATGAGACCTCTGAAAGTGAGAAGCTTCTGTAAGACAATGACACAATAAATAAGACAAAATGTCAGCCCACAGGATGGGAAAATATCTTCACCAACCCCATATGCGACAGAGGGCTGATCTCCAAAATATATAAAGAACTCAAAAAACTAGATATCAAAATACCAAATAATCCAATTAAAAATGGATCTAAACAGAGAATTCTCAACAGAAGAATACCAAATGGCCGAAAGACACTCAACATCCTTAGTTATTAGGGAAATGCAAATCAAAATGACTCTGAGATACCATCTTACATATGTCAGAACAAGATCAAAAATACTGAAGGTAACTAATGCTGGAGGATATATGAAGTAAGAGGAACACTCCTCTATTGCTGGTGGAAGTGCAAACTTGTAAAGCCACTTTGGAAATCAGTGTGGTGGTTTCTCAGAAAATTGGGAATCAATTTTTCTCAAGACCCAGCAATACCACTCTTGGGCATTTACCCAAAGTTTGCACACTCCTACCACAAGGACATTTGCTCACCTGTGTTTCTAGTAGCATGACTCATAATAGCTAGAACCTGGAAACAAGCTAGATGCCTCTCAACCAAAGGATGGATAAAGAAAATGTGGTACATTTCACAATGGAGTACTACTCAGTGGTAAAAAACCGATGACGTCTTGAAATTTGCATGCAAATGAATTGAACTAGAAAAACCCATCCTGAGTGAGGTAGCCTAGACACAGAAAGACAAACACGGTCTGTACTCACTCATAAGTGGATAATAGACATAAAGCAAAGAATAATCAGCCTATATTCCATGACTCCAGAGAAGCTAGGTAACAAGGAGAACCCTTAGAGAAACATATGTGGATCCCCCTGGGAAGGGTAAATAGACAAGATCTGAGAAAATTAGGAGTGTAGGGAGAGGGAAGAAAGGAGGGTGGAAAGGGAGATGGATAGGAGAAGTGGAGGGTTGAGGAACAGGATGGTCAAGATAGGAGGACAGAGAGGGAGAGCAAGAAAAGAAATATCTTGATTGTGGGAGCCATTATGGGCTGAAACCTGGCACCAGTGAAATTTCCAGGAATTCACAAGGATGACCCCAGCTAAGACCCTAAACAATAGCAGAGAGAGTGCCTGAACTGGCCCTTTTCTGTCATCAGATTGATCACCACCTTAATTGTCATCATAGAACCTTCATCCAGCAGCTGATGGAAACAGATGCAGAAATCTATGGCTAAGCACTGGACAAATTAAAATTTAGTTTCCTCTAAGGGAGTCTTACTGGGGAAACAAACCAGTCTTAAGGGTAGACTGCATGCCCAATAGATGGCCAACAGAATGTGAACTCAATAGCATCTTTTGAGATTCCTTGTCTCATAATGTTCTATCAGAGCTTTTACAGTTATTTTTTTAAATTTTATTCATATTTTTTCTGCTCTCTTTTTACTCTATGTATGTTTTGTGTATATATGATGGTTTCCAGTTTAGTATTTTTATGGAACTCATGAGCGTGCAAACAAGTGGGTCTCTGTTTCTGATGCCTTCTCTTGGACTCTTTTCCTTCTGTTTGCTTGTATTGTCCAATTTTTATGTATTATTTTTTTGTCTTATCATTATATCATATCATATCATATTATTAACCCTTACAAACCTGTTTGTTTTCTAATGAGAGATTGAGAGAGAGTGAATCTGGATGGGTGGTGGGTGGAGAAACTAGGAGTAGAAGGAAGGAAACTGTAATCTGGATATATCATAGAAGAAAAAATTTCTATTTTTAATAAGAGGAAAAATTTCTAAAAAATGCTAAACAGATTTTTTTTTTTTTTTTTTAACATTTGTTTCCGTGCTGGAGATCAGACCCAGGACCTCATGTGCTTAGTTCTGTCACTAAGCTCCAGCCTGGGCTCTCCAGATATAGGGTTGCTCAGGCTTTTTAAAGACACAAAAGGTCTTTATGTTAATGATCCTTTCCCTCTTCTTGCTGAGAGACATCTTCACCAACACAAAAACAGACAATTAGCTTGAAAATGTTCTTAAATAATTTAAAATTTATTAATCTTCTATTGATAGACGTAGGCCAATAATCCTAGCATGTGGGAAGTAGAGAAGATGAATAATTCAAGGTCATCTTGAACGTTAGAGCAAGTGTTTGATTTTATATACAAGCAATAAATAAATAGAAAATTGAAAAATCCTTTTTGGTTTGTTTTGTACAAATCTATACATAGTATTAACCCAACATTTTTTTCCACACCTTAAAAATATCATAAAGAGTGAGTTCCAGGAGAGCCAGGGATATACAGAGAAACCTGGTCTCAAAAACAACAACAATAATAACACAAACAGCAACAAAACCCAAAACCAGACCAAACCAAACCAAAGCAACAAAAAATTTGTTTTGTATTTTGAAATCAGAATACAATTACATCATCTTTCCTTTCCCTTTCATCTCTCTAAACCCTCACATATACCTCTTCTTGCTTTTTTTTTCAAATTCATGGTGTCTTCTTTAATCATTTGTTGTTATACACATATTGTATACATGTGTATACATGTTGCATACATATGTATATGTTGTTTTTAGAATTTATTTCCTGTGGTATGTCTAATATTCTTTTTAATATATAGCACCCATTTAAAATATTTACTTGTTAGATAATTTTTACATGTTGCACAGCATGTATACAGCTCACGCTAGGTGGGTCTCCTCTATGTTTATATACAAGAGCTGCCGCCACTGCTTCCCAGTGCTCCTATTGAATGAGCATCCCTCAGGCAGAGGAGATAGTTGGACACCTTTGTCTGAAAGAGTACCTTGGGAATTCAAGTGGAAGGAATCTGCCTACTGAGGGTCAGGCATGAGGTCTAGTACCCAGTTCCACGACAGGAAAAAAAAGTTAGACTTGGGAACCACATCTTTTAAGATCTCCCTGGGAACCTCACGACAACTCCTCTTTCAGTTCAGTCAGCTTATCAGTAAATACACTGTATCCCAAGACCCCCAAATTATTGTACAAAATGTTTTTCTTAATTAGAAAATGCCAGACATAAGCATTTGATTCTTGGCCTTAAAACCTCAGACACCAGACTGTCTGGCTCTGCCCTGCATGCCTGGCAAAATGAGTGCACGGTGCCTGGCGCACAGACATGAATCAGGAGATGTTTTTGTTGAATGAACAATTGAACAAAGGAGCAATGCTTGCTGGAAAGCAATTGTTTGCTAACTTCACACTTTCAATAATCAGTGATGGAAAAAACAAGCCAGAGGCAAAATTCCTAATTCATCGAAAATCACTCAGAGGGAAGACCTAGGCCGATTGCACTGCAAGCATATTAGAGCCCTCACTGCCAAATAGCATGGCATTTTAATACCAAGATGAATGAATTGGCTTTCTTATTATTTCACAGGCTTTGTCATATTTTTCTGTTTTCTCTTCCTTGTGTCTTTGCCTCATTTCTCTGTCTCTTCTCTCTTTCAGAAGAGTTCATCAATTTTGACATCGCAAGAGAGAAGGAGGGTTAAACTTAACATCGGGTCATGGTGTCCAGAAAGGAACAACAGATGAAGGTAAGGAGTGTGTGATACCATGTTTCACGGTAATTTTTTCTCATAGTGGAAGATAATTTGTTCATTAGCTGTGGGATATTGGGAAGAGAATTCAGTCCTTTAGAGAAAAGAATGACCAGAGGAAGTGAGGTCTCATGGTCATAGTAATTCATGTTGAAGATCAAATCTAGGCTCCTATAGAAGGGAAAAATGAGGAGGAAAGCAGGTACCACCAGGTCTACTGAGAAGGACTGGGCTCCTATTCTTTTGCTTAATTAAATTCAATATTTTTTTTCTTTTTACTTTTAGTAATTGGAATGCTTTGGGTCCTCAAGTCCTTTTCATCTTTGTGAAAAGGCTGCACATAAATTGGTTTGGGCAGCCAGAACAAACACCATTGTCTCAAGTTCTCACATAAGGCAGGAAAGGTTATGGGATGTTAACACATCAAAAGGTACTGAAGATAGGGGATGAGCTAAAGTCAGAATCATGCTCCATTCTCAGCCAGGTTCTCTGGACCAATACACTCTCTTCAGGTGCTGGGATCTTCCCAGAGGAAAGACCAGATGGTTCTTTTCCTCTTATGGACACAGAAATGGCCCAGTGGGATTGTGAAACACTGACAAAAGTCTTCACCTTTGCAGATGTCTCTGGGAGTTCATTATAATAAAATCTAACCGTTTGTTTTGTCTTGTATGCAAAACAGGGGTGCCGAGGAAGAATGGCAGATTGTTCTGCTAGACATATCATTCTTAATAAATGGGTCAAGGAAAAGGAAGTGACAGGAATCAGAGAAGAGTATTATGTTTGAAAGTAGGAACATTGGGACTTTTCCTTCATGCTTACCAGTGAACAAGTTAGCTCACCACCACAGATAAATGTACATGTGAGCGTGTGTATGTATGTGTGTGTTTGTGTACACAAGCATATAATCACATGCTGTATAATAACAAGTTGGTCAAGGACAGTCTTTGAACAGGATGGTGGTCAAATAAATGGTGGTCAATCTGTCTTAGTTTGTGTAACTACATTCTACTGTTCCACATTGATGAAATTGACTAGCCAAACATATATCAGAATATGTATCTATTATTAAACAAAACATTACCATATGTTGTACACGTGTATATATTATTAATATATAGTAAGCTATGACAAGTCACCTCAGATACTATAATTAAATCATTATACACAAGACAAACCTCTGCCCTTTCTTGGTGTGGTCAAAGAACTGTGAGATTATTAGCTATGGGGCACTGGAGGAAAGCTGAGATAATCAGGGGTACCAGCTATAACCCCCAGACACTGACTGGAATCTCTTTTGACATCTCCCGATCTCTTAACTTTCAACTTGGAGGATGGGAGGGCACACCTGGAAAGATGGTACCTTTTGCTAAGGAGCTGAACACTTCTGGCTTCTCAATCTCAGAGTTCAAGGAGTGGCTTCAGCAGAAACTGAAGTCAGTGCTACACAGCAAGGTGAACTGGCAGAAACAGTATCCAAAGCCCTGAAACATGGCTGCCTTTTGATTCCACCTTCTAAATTGTCATACAGTTTTGCACAATTATATAGGCAAAGAGATTCTGGGAAATGTAGTTTGGGTTAAGGTGGGTTGGCAGTCCAAGATGCCATGCTCTGGTCTGCTTTGGACTGTTTCCTAGACTCATGAGATGCTTCTGATTAGTCCTTTTGTATGGGTTTCAGAATGTTCCTAGACCTTCAGTTTCTCTTCTCTGCACTAAGCATTCTATGACTGCTGTCTTTTCCTTCTGCTCCCGAGGCTCACAACCCCCCCCCCCTTATTTGTATTCTCTCTGGCTCCTCCATCTCTCTTTAGCTGCTGTGGCTGGGTTCCAGGCAGGACCTTGGCACAGACTCTGTCTGTCTTGGCTTTGAGAATAAGAACCTCATGGTTCGGAGACTTGTCCTATTTTCTCAAGAGTTTTAAACTGTGCTTCTGCAGAGCTCGGCACACGCTGTGATTCTGCAGTCAATTGTCCCTCATTAGGGAGCCTCTCTTGTACACATCTCTTTCTGAAGCTGGTGCTGACTGATGCCCCCGATTTTGTATAGAGCAGAGCATTTTCCTAACAAAGAGGAGCAGTGTACGTTGGCACAGCTGCTTGGTGCCTTTCCTAGAATGCTAGAAGGAAGCAGATATTCATTTAGTTTTGGCCAGTCTCCCTTTGTCTAAATTGCCCCATTTGGCTTGCTCGGCTGGCTTTAGCCTATTAGACAGCGATAGAGAAAACTCCCCCTCTTGGTTCAGGAGCATAAACCTAAGCACACCAGCTTGTGCCTGACTGGGACAGAGATTTACATAAACATCCCTGGGCCATCAGAACTTTGATAGTATGCCCCTGTTCCAGATGTAGGGCATGTGTGCACAAACCCCTGACTTGTGGATGTCTACCTGGAGAAAAGACATGATTCAGAATAATGACTCTGCAAATTGGAGGCCAGAGACCCAGAAGGCCCCATTCTTTTGAAACTGCACACAATTTGGGCAAGGAGCCACACACACATTTCTGAGGTGAGAAAAGCTACATATTTTTCACAATAAAAAAAGGTCCTTAGCACTTTCAGAATAAGTAATATCCATCTCTCAATTAGAGTTAACAGCTAATCAGTGTTCAGCGGGGTAGTGCAGCCCTCATCGAACAGCAGGCAGCTTGTTTTATTTTTTTCAGTGCTGCCTAAAGATTATTTGAAAAATCTCCTTCTGAGACCAGTGTGCAGGAAGCCGCCTACCCCCAGTCAGAATTTAAAGTGATCCAAAATACAATATTAATGATTGATGCTGCAGCTCACAGTTTGTCGCTGGGGTTTAATTAGATAAGCATTGCAGCTGGTTTTGGGTGTAGACAAGTTGATAGGGCACAAAGCCCCTGTGTGGCTTCCCGTCTACAGGGCATTTATTCAAGTGGAAGCAGAAGCAAGCTACTAAGAATGATGATGAACTTTTTTTGTGGTGCTGAAATGAGTAGAAGTCTGATTTTAGTGGATGGGAGAGAAGCATTTTGTCCTTACAAAGTGGGTTTGGCTCTTTTATTTATTTGATGCTCAACTTAGCACCCACAAACATCTGCCAGTTGCCACCAAACCACGTGGAAAGAAAGAGCTTCCATTTGTGTCTGTGGGTATATATGGTTTTGAACATGCAGTATATTTCTGCATAAGACTGGTCCTTTCTTATGCATCAGCATCGGGTCAGCCTGGTCCTCATCTTGCCCATGCAGAGAAAAGCTGCAACAGATGACTCCTGGCTTGCTCTGTCCTCATGAAAGCTTACAAAAGTTTTAAACTGGACTACAAAGAGCTTAACTTTTTTATTTAGTCGAGGGTATTTTTTTTTTAATTTTTAATTGCCGAGAAATTTGGAGTCTTGAGTTGGCTGTAAGTCAAACTAGAAATAACTCAAATACACTATATACCCTGTTTACAGCTAAGCTGTACATATATACATGAGTTGTAGTCACATGGCTCTTCTAAATAATTTACTAAAGGTCACTGCATATTAAATATGCAAGATTTTGAGAAGGTATTCCTTCTCAAAGAAGTTGGCTTGGACTCTGTACCTCCCAAGTGCTAACTGTTGAGCAGATCTTTAAAATGTGTCTGTAAGGGACTGAAGAGATGGCTCAGTCTGTTAAAGTGCTTCACAGACATAAAGACCCGAGCAAGTACAGAAGTGTGCACCACTTCTGTAGTCCTAGCACCATCCAGGGTCTTGTTGGCCAACAATCATAGCCAGTTGTGTAGTCTCAGGTTCAGTGAGAGATCTCAAAGAGTAAGGTGGAAAGTGATATAGGAAGACACCTGATAATGTTCTTCCACAGGTACACTCATGGGCATACACACCACATACACATTATACACACACTCATTATACACACACACACCATAGACACATACACATTACACACACCTGCATGCACACACACACTATATACACACACACACATACACATGCATGCACACAAAACAAAAATGAAGCTAGCTTAGTTGTTTTATGTGGGTAATAATTATTATTGCCACATAGCCATCTTGTGAAATTCTTATTTTATTATTGCTAATAATAACACTTTAAAAATATTGAAGTTGCTTGTGAATGCTGTGGCTTGTTATTTTCATTGAAGAGTATACTATTTGATAATGATTGCCAACTTGACACGGTTTAGACTCACCTAGGAGACCAGTCTCTGGGCATGCTTGTGAGATCTCTATCTAGATTTGGTTAATTGATATAAGAAGACTCATCCTAAGTGCCTCATAAATTGAAAGGGGTGAGGTGTGTGGGTTTTCAAAGCTTTTCCTTATGGTAATACACTAGCTACCTGCCTAGCTTAGGGAGTGGTAAACAGGTGTAGGGCTATTTATACAGATACAAGAACATGGGAAATGAAATGTCCTTTGTGATAGTATGAATTAAAACCCAGAACTTTGACCCGGGATTTCTGGTTCCAAGGTGACAGCTGCTCCTCTACCTGTAGTTGGCTGTCTCTGCAGAAAGTATGCAAAATAGATGGAATCCGGGAAGAAGACGACTCAGGTGTGATTGGTTGTGTTATTGCAGAGTGCAGATGTCAACAGAGCAGGTAATTCATTAGGGCAGATCAAGAAGCTGAGCAGCAGGGATGCTAACAGATACACTGCAGACAACTATTCTGTGTATATATATACAGGAGAGTTGGATATGTTGCAGATCAGAGAAAAAAAAAGAGCGTGTTCCTTGCAAGTGCATGCAAAAATGAGTGCTGATCACTTGCAAGTGATGCTTCTAAATTTGCTCCACTGATAAAATAACGGACAGACATATGGTTCCTTTGTGTCTACTCAAAGTGATGCTGATGGCAAGGCTGCCAACAATGAGTAGTAGTCTGTTTGCAATCCTGCATCAGGATCTTTGAGGATAGAGATGGATCATAGTGCTTTAAACATTCAAATTTATCCTAAAAAAAAAAAAAAAACTTGAAAAAAAGTACAGAAGACTGATGTCTTGATGAAGCAAAGCCTAGTATATGGGGTGAAATGTAGACATGGGTACTTTGAATAAAGACCTGGATGATGGAATATAGGAAATGCTCACATAAAGTTAGTGTATTGATACTAGAGAGTTCTGTAATGTGTACAAACAAGCAACTACTTCATAGAATCACTATTTACTGTAATAAATTACAACAGCGGTTACTTCTTAATATATTGGTGTCATTTCAACTTCAAGTCCAGTTGTAGATGGAAGTTTCTGTCCTGCCTGGTCCTGCATCCGTTCAGTCCCAACAAAACACACAGAGGCTTCTATTAACATAAACTGAGTTAACATTAACTCAGGCTTATTATTAACTAGCTTTTACAACTTAAATTAACCTATAATATGATCTATGGTTAGACATGTGGTTTGGCACTTTACTCAGTGAGGCATTTTCATCTTGCTTTCTCTGCATCTGGCTTTTGACTGCTAACAGAGCCTTTCTCCTTCCCAGAAATCTCCTAGTCTATTCACCCTACCTATACTTCCTGCCTGACTACTGGCCAATCAGTGTTTTATAAAACCAATACAAGTGACAGATCTTTACAGGGCACAAGATCCCACAGTATCCAATTAATAGTTTTCCCCAAGAGTTCTAAATGCGAGTCTCTATATATTGCCTCCATGGTCTTCATGTGCTACTCTAAGTCTGCACTTACTCTTCCAGTAGCAGTGACCCAGTTCAAGCATGCTTCTACATACTTTAGTCACACCTCTTTGAATACATCTGGCTTCTATTTACAAGGTACGATTATACTAAGTGGTGAGAGAATGGATTTTTGGAGGTGTCAGGGAGATAGGACATACAATAAGAAGGGCAGAGGACCTAAAATCAACAATTAGCACCCCAAAACACTGAAAAGCTACCCACATACACATTTTAGACTGAACAGTTAGGTAGAGTGGAGACCCGCAACCAGACGATCACTTTGCTAAGGACACCCCAAAGCAGGAGGTTACTAATGGAGGAAGATTTGGACAGTGGACTGAGATCTCCCTAAAGATGAGGACTGAGACCTGACAGTCAGATCCCACAATCCGGAGGACAATGTTGAACTTGTTAAGGATGACTTTGGTGAGATGGAGGGGCCAGAAACCTTATCTTTGTGGGTTGAGAAGCGAGTAGGAATTAAGTCAAGGGAAATGGAAAGCACAGTTATTTTTACACCAAAGATGCCATCTTCCATTTATTCCCCTGGAGTCACAGTGAAGACAAGCTGTGAAGGATGTTGTCCACAGCGGCCTCCCATCCATCTGCAGTGAACCTTATTTCCAGTCCTCACTGTGGCTTCTGGGAACCAACCAATCCTGGTGTCAGTCCACCTGGAGTAAAGCTTCTGTGAGCATCTGGCTTCTTCAGGAGAGGCCCATACTCTCTAATCCATCAGAGACAGCTGAGTTTAATTCTGTGGAAATTTCTAGGCCAGTTATTTTTCCTATAACTGATGTGTGTTTTTCTTATGATTTAACCAGAGTAACTTTGTCTGTGTGCTCCTTTCCTGAGGTCCTCATCTGTACTCCTTAATCACTCCTTAATTACAAATGGCTTCACACACTCTTAACACATCCACACTGCAGTGGTATACTATTGGTGTTTTGATAAATAAATCTTGCCCGAAGACCAGAGATAAAATGAAATCCACTAGAGGTCAGGCAATGGTGACACACCCCTTGAAGCCCAGGATTTTGGAGACAGAGTCAGATGGATCTCTGCATCTTCAAGGCTACCTAGGCCACACAAAATCTATGCAGAAACAAATCCAGGTGGTGGTGGCTCACATCTTTAATCCCAGTCCTGAGGAGTCACACACCTTTAATCCTAACACTAGAGGGAATATAAAATTGGAAGAGAGAGAAAGACTTAGTCTGTTTAGTCTGCAGTCACCTATCCTTGGTAGAAGTAAGACTTCTCTAGTGGCTTGGCTGCTTTGCTTTTCTGGTTTTTGAGTTGAAGCTCAACTTCTATATCTGGGGTTTTATTATTCATGCTATACCACAGAGGTTTCCTTCTAGGTCTTTGGAGTCAGTGGAAACTTCCCTGTCAAGTGGATATTCATTTACTTTGGGGGGGTTCTTATTCTCAAAGTCATTCAAAATCTTTACTCCTTAGTAATATGCTCTGGTTACCCCACTTCTGTCAGATAGTCATTAGCTTCACAGTCAGTCTCTCTTCAGGAGTGTTTAACCCTTCCTCCACTTTAGGCTTTCAGTTTCTCTTCTTCCACAATAAACCACTCCAATACATATCCAATCTAAGCATCTCCTGCTATCAACTAATACAGAACATCACGACAGTCTCATAAATTTTGCTTCTCTTCTTGTTCGTACACCCAGTCTTCCACATAATTACCATAGGAATGTCTTAAAAACTACTGTTTAGCTGTACAGTGTCTCCCAAAGGTTCATGTGTTGCTGCACTATCAGATACTGAGAGATGATGGTACTTTAGGGTGGGAGATCTAATGGCCACTGGATGTACCCTTGAAGGAGACGTTGAGGCCATTAAGCTCTTTCTGTCTTTCTATTTGGTTCCTGGCTGCCACAAGGTGATCAGGTTTGCTCTCCCTCATGTCATCACCATGATGCTATACCTTGGCACAAATCCAAAGCCACAGACCCAGCCTATTATAGATGTCTGAAACTAAAAGCCAAATATACCTTTAAATTGTTTATCTCAGACTTTCTGTCAAAGTAAACCAAACCAAACCAACTAATCCACTATGCTTTGTCATTACTGAAATCACATTGAGACTGAAATAAAAGCCCCATCACTGTGGGAAATTCCTTTTAGGGTTGGTCTTGCACTATTCTCTGACACCATCTCCTTCATGTCCACCTTG
This sequence comes from Chionomys nivalis, assembly GCF_950005125.1. NCBI lineage: Eukaryota > Metazoa > Chordata > Mammalia > Rodentia > Cricetidae > Chionomys > Chionomys nivalis. The sequence continues at coordinate 1,378,280 of NC_080097.1, read as the reverse complement.
CTCTGGCTGCTTCAGCTACTTCAGAATCCCCTAGCTCAGCCCACAACCTTTGTCTGAGAAGTTTCCTTCCAGATATGCCTGTGGCCTGTCCCCCAATGCTATCCTCTCCCTATGCAGATGCTAGCTGCCCTGTCAAGAGTCCCTGAACACTTGATCTGAAAATATTCTTTCCTTCCACTTCAAATCATGATCAGACCCAACACTGCTCACATTGTAGGAGCAGAAAGTCACCTTCATTAGAGTTATTGTGTCCCTGGGGCCACCTTCACTGGGTTATCAGTGGATGGAGTTTTAGCCTTATGGAGGCAACCTGAGCCCGCTTGGCATGATGGATAAAGGAAAGGACAAGTCCCCCAATTCATTCCTCTTCAATTACTCTGTCTTAAAGCTGTAAGAAAGATTTTGTGGTGTTTCAACATACAGAAGAGACATGAAAGAGCAGTCCTGCATTACCAAAGCCTGACCCTTAAAGGCCCCTAAGGCTGCCTGGTATCTGGCCTCTCATAACCTGCAGTCACCCTCAGGTCTTAGAACGAACTCATTCCCATAGTGCCATTTCTGCAGCTTTGTCTCTGATGTAAAGGCCTCCTTTATACCTTACAGAGGTCAGCTCATGAGTGTCATTTTGGTTTAGAACACAGTATATGGTCCCTTTGTCTGTGTCTTCAGTTTTCTCTTCAGAGCAGGGACACGTGGATCTTTCAAGTACAGGTAAAAAGGGACATGAATGTCCAGGTCCTCTCGGATTGCCAGTGGGTGTCAAGGTGGTGAAGGTCAAAATATCTATGCTTTGCTATTCCTCTGTGGACAAGCATATCTCTCTGCAAGTCTCATGGGGTCAGATGACCAGTAGCTACAAGCTTCTTGGACTTCAAATGCAGGGGTCTTAGGACAGTGGTACTCTATTCCAAACCTCAGTTGAAGTTCTGAGAGGAACAGGAAAAGCTCATGGAGTCCAGCACTATCCTTTCAACTCATAAGAGGTCGGGAACTGCTCACCTCAGAAGCCATGTGAGCACCATGCTGCTCTGGCTACAGTGTTCTAACTCACCAGGACTCTCATTCTTCTGACCCCTTCTGAACTTTCAGAATCCTTCTCTAATTGCCTCTGGAGTCTCCTCTCATTCCCCACCTTGCCTTGATCATAGGGATGATCACATCATTCTCTTCAGAGAGGTCTTGCTCCCCAAACAGAGCAGCTTCTCTTTGTGATGTAATGTCGCTGACAGTGCTTTCCAGATATTCCTATGTGATCTTTTCCTTGCCTCTACTGTGTGTTTGCAATTGGATCCCCATCTGTTTGACTCATCACTAGCTCTTATTCTGAGAATGTTTGGCATGTGTGAGGAACACAGCAACCATACCTTGAATGGGTACGTTCTGGTGTCTTGAATTAATGAAAGAATAAGCAGTCTTGTCAATCTAACACCCTCTACTTTTTAAATTCTTCTTAACATTTCATGAAAAGGCCATCCTTGGTCAACCTTCCCTTGCCCTGCCTGGTTCTACCATAACCTGTTGAATGTTGTTGGGTATTGTGCAATGCTTAGATTGTGGCAACCATCCGATGATTCTCCAACTTCAGCTGAGGGTGAAAACTCTTCCACCATCCTGGGTCATATCCCCTTCACTTGTCAGAGTAGTTTTTTAAAAACAACAACAACAACAAAAAACATTTTCTTCCCTTTGCTGCTCTTAAGCCACCTGAGAAAATAGAAGATGTTGGGTGGAAATTATCTCAACTATCCTGTCTTTCAAATACTTCTTTCATTTTAAATTAAATTTTTGAAAAATGCTGCGGGAGCACCTTCTGCTCCTTCAGCCAATAGCCACTGAAATACCAGGCCACTGGGGCATTGTCTATTTCTCTTTTAAAAAGAGCTGCAAGCCTCCGCTCACTCTCTTGGTTCCAGCTTGCTCTCTTGGTTCCGGCTTGCTCTCTTGATTCCTGCGCTTGGTTCCGGCTCCTGCTCCAGCGACTTGACTCCTTTCCTGATGGTTGGTGTTTTGTAAGTTTTACCCCTAAAATAAATACCCCTTTAAATCCAAACTGGTGTGGGATTGTTTCATGCATTATCTGATGCCCAACATTTAGTTTTAGAACCCATTCCACACCCTCTATCCCCCGGCTTGGCTGCCTGGCTGCCTGCCGCCAGCTCGGCTTGGCACGAACCCTCCCTCAGCCGTACCCTCCACACCTCCCGGGATCCACAGGTCCAGTCAAAAAAATTTCAATATGGCATCAATTTCTCCTACATGAGCACACTCCTTACTTTACTTCCTAAGGGGTCACTTATTAGTCTTTCTTCTATAGCTTGAGCATCTCCTTTCATGTTGGTTCTTTACCAATATAGAAACCTGATTGGATCTCTCTGGTATTAAAAAGATAAACAAAACTAGTCTCTGAATCTACCCTCTTACCTTGTTTCTTTTAGTCTGACTTATTATTTTCAAATTTTGTATACTGTTTCTTGAATCTTTTCTTCCTGTTTACATGGCAACCTTCACAATCTCTTCGGTCTGTCTCTACTACTCAAATAATCTCGAAAATTCATAGTCCTTGTAATATCATATATAGGTCAATAACTTTTGCTCTAGGTTGGTGTCAATATGGGTCCTTCCTCATCCCTATTTTCTATGATGAATGTGTGAATGGTCTCTTCCATATTCACTTTTGACAATGTGTGTTTCCTAGGAATCAGGTGAAGCTAAGACCTTGGATTCTCACAGAACATCAAGTGGGCTTCCCAATTCCTCCTGTTGTCATTCTGTTTCTAGTCCAATCTTATTTTCAAGAGTTGTCTATTTATTTCCAACTTCCCCTGTTTCTGCTTGTTGTTAAGTCTTGACAGCACAGCATGACTGACTGAACCCCTTCCGTGTGTGGGAGATGTCTGGTGATGAGGTGGTTAGACATTTCTCTGTCAATGGATTCCCATTACGTTGTGTTCCAGGGTGGGCATTTTCTCTTCCCCCTGTATCCTTGTGTTCCATGCACCTATAAAGCCAGCTCCTGATCCTTGTTCCTGGGTGAGTTTCACGGGCTCTCTTAGTTCTGTGTGCATCTCATGAAAACAGGAGGTCACTCTTCTGTCCTAAGCTGATGTTCCAGAGGTTTGAAGAGACACACAGATGTTTCCAGGTAGTTTCTTAACCAAATGCTATGTGACGTCAACCGAACTCTCAAAGGTTTTTGGCTTTTCACATTTCATTAAATGAACTTGAAATAGAAAGAAAGACAAGAATTAAAGGTTTGGGGGAAAGGAAGGGAAGAGCTCATGATGCAGGGAGAGACCTGTGAGTGATTCAAGGATGGACGTGCTGACTGCCTGTGTAGAAAACAGAGTGATTGTTTCTTAGCTCATAACTTTTTATAATTTCTCCCTCCACTCTTCATATTCTTTGTTTTACAAATCTCACAACAGTGAATGCTAACTTACCCACCTCATGTGGCTTTTTCTCATGAACGGATCCTCTTTCAAGTCTGACTGCCACCCTTTGTATGCAGCCCTCCCTCATACCAACAACAGCAGGTCCTCTGAGCTAGACTTTGCTTTCTTGCTTAGTTACATCAGTGTTTTTTTTTTTTACAATGCTTACTGATTAATAACAAGGTTATATTAAGAAAATTCAGGCTGTATTGGGTCAAGCAAGCACATTGAGCATTATGCAGATTAGATAGGCTAATTAGCCTGTGCCCCTGACAATGTCGACCACTCTGAGCTCCAATTTAATTTCTTTCTTTGAAACAGTAATAGCATCCATCTCAGAGGATCATGGGGAAGACTGAGTTAAGAGAATCAGGCTCTGAAGTTGAAGCTGACCACTCTCCTGGTAGATACTGGAGCTGATCATTTATCTCTACATTAGGTGGGTTACTTTAGAGGGTAACTCATATGTATCATATGAGTGATACTCATACTAATGTACAGTGCTCATGCAGAGACAACCACAGTGTTTAGCAAGCACTCATAAAGGCATAATGGGTCAAATTCAATTCTCTACTCCATCAGTTCCCAAGTATGTCACTTCCTGGTTTCATCATTACAGCAATATTTGCATGGGATATTGGGATTTTTGGAAAGTTAATGGAGGGCACTGGTATAGGGCTTAGTTTGTTAAATTAAAAATATTCCTTTCATTTTGCATAGTCATGATACAGAAACCATGATATGGTAAAATCTATAAGACATTTTACCTGTATAGTACTTGAAATTCTGCCTGTTTAAATTAGTGAATCAGGAAGTATCTGGAGGAATCTATAAAAAGCAGATACAAGGTAAGTTTAAGTGGTTTTAAAACACCCTGTCTTACACTTTTTGAAGCACTGCGAAACTTTAACAAACAAGCAAGATCCTGGAGTTCTCTTCCAGTGAGCACTAATTAGGATGGTCAGCTTTAGTCAACATTTATCCCAAGTTCAGATCATCTTCTCGGTGAGGGAACTGATGGGTCCACGGGTGATGCCCCACACAGATGGAGGTCAACCGTGAGTAGTAGCCCAGTAGCCCTAATTAGTGTTCATGGCCCTCAGGGTCTAGTGACTCAGCTGGCAGGCTACACATTGCCTAATGATCTTGTGTTTCTCCACTGAGTCCAGTTTCCTCTGTCAGTCTTTTGAACATAATTGTGTTTAAATGAAGGGGTAGTCTTACAAGGTCACAGACTTACTTTGGACATGACCATGTTTATAACTCAGAGTTTCTGATTTGCATAACATAACGACCTTGCTTGCTGTACTGTTCTGGAATGACTTTGAAGGATATTGACTGATTCCAAGGGACTCACTCTCTGCCAAAACTTATGTTCTAGGAGGTGAGATGGAAGGCAAGCAGAGAAGTACAAGCTCAGGGATTGGGAAATTAGGCAGACGTGAGCATCTGTTACCTCTTCCACTAGTGCATGGGCGGCTGCTTTTACGAGACTGTTTTCACAGGTGCATATGGTGTTGTCTCTCCTCCACTTGTTTTTCTGGGCTCATCTGGAAGCGCCCGAGCATTCCAGGAAGTCCCCTGGGTCTGTAGCACCTCCAGGATGACTCAGTGTGGCCAGATGAAAGGTGTTGAGCAGACACACTGGACACTTGGCTAACTTCAATTTTTCAGATATACTAAACTGAAATACTTGAGGACCATATCAACCCCAACTACACAGATATGATCACAATAAAGCCAATTTGCATACGCATGTGGGCACTTCAGTATTTCCACCCTTATCACCTGATCCTATGGCTGAGTCTGGACAATGTGCCTAGGCTTCTAGTTGGCAGATTGGTGGGATAGGTTATAGCAGGATTGTATGTGAATTTGAGAACAGTCAGTTTAGAAATAGCTCAACTGACAAACTGAGGGCATTAAAATGAAAGTATGAGTGCCTGAAGAACAGCACTTGAAAATTAATAATTGTTTTTGTGTGTATATGTGCATGAATGTGTAATGGCATATGCATGGAGTTCAAAGGACAACTTGCTGGGGTCAGTTATCTCTTTCAATCCTGTGAGTTCTGGGGCCAGCAGACTTGGTGGCAAGGAAGGCTGTTGGGATACCTTGTCAACCACAGTAGTGGTATTGAGAACTGTTTAGAAGGTGTGGCATATATCTTATTGGTAGTCCGCACAGATGGAAGGGGGCCATTGTTAAAGAGGAATGACAGATGATTCCTAAGAGGTTGCTGGAAAAAGCTGGTGGAATCAGTGGCCTCAGGTAGATATGGATTCAGGAAGAGAAGGTCTTGTATGATGGGAGACAAGAATGAATCATTGGGATACCCTGAGTTGGAACTGCATATAAATTTTCCTCATGGTTCTATTTCATTCACGAAAATATGCATCTCCCTACACAACCCCATCCTCGACATAGGGAGCCTTGAGTTTCTATTTGAGAATTTGTTATTAGCTTGTCCCTCTGACCCTTCTGCATGACCTGAGGCTTCCTGTGCCCTCCGCACTCATCTCCCTTGACCTTCAGCATTTTATAAATCTCCCCTTCCTTCTATGACTTACCTTGATACCTGTTTCTTATTAGTACCATTAGTGTACTGCGTGGTATTATCAGTTGTTCAACATTCATCTCTCACCGTCTTTGACAATGGTGATTCAGTGGACAAGAGGGAGGTAGATGTGAAAATGGCTGGCTGATTGAGAAATGGTTCATGCGAGAGGCTATATGTTTGAGATAAGAGATCAAAGTGTCAGTGTTAGAGGTTGTGTTCATTCTTCACATCCATCCTCCTTCTGTTAAATCTCTGTGTGTGGGGTGGAGAGAGGGCTCAGATGTTAAGAGCATTGCCTGCTCTTCCAAAGGTCCTGAGTTCAATTCCCAGCAACCATATGGTGGCTCACAGCCATCTGTAGAGGTGTCTGGTGCCCTCTTCTGGCCTGCAGGCATACACACAGACAGAATACTGTATACTTAATAAATAAATAAATATATAAAAAAAATCTCCGTGTGTTTAGGATGTGGTTTTACTTGCAGTTGTCATTCCTGTAAGTCATGTGGTCACCCTTGATCTCCTCTAATGACACACTCATCCACAGTGCTTTTTTTCTTTTCTACTTTCTGAAACATTTGAAGAACTGAAGATGTACAATCTGAGTAAAGGAATATCTGTGACTCTGGAAACACGTCATCCTTTGTCTTCAAGTCCTCCATCTACTAGGGAGCACCGATGTCCTTCTGTAGGGTTGCTGGCTCCCTGGCTTGGGCATTGTGATGGTCTGAATGAGAAATGTCTCCCATAGGCTTATATATTAACACATTTTGTCGCCCTTGTTAGTGTTATCGGCAAGGGTTATGAAACCTTTAGGAAGTGGTTCATTGCTGGCTAACTTAGTCACTGGGGGGCAGACTTGAGGGTTTATAGTCTCACCCCACTTCCTGTTCACACACACTGCTGCCTGTGTGTAGATAAAAACATAAGTCAGTTTCCTGCTCCCACTGCCTTGCATTGCTTTCTCCACCTCAATGGACTCTATCTCTCTGTAACCATAAGCCCAGATAAACCTTTTCTTTGTTAAGTTGCTTTTGGTCATGGTGTTTTATTATATCTTCAGAAAAATAACTAATGCAGAAATACAGTGAGTGGAGAATAGGATGCTCCCTTGGTCTCTCAACTGAGATCTCCACCTGTGCACTTGACCTTGATTTCAGCAAAGGAGGCGATGGGGAGTTCGTCCACTAATATGCAGAGAATCGTGAGTTCACTAAAGGCAGAGACACTTTTGGATCACTTCAATACCTAATACTTGTTATAAAGTGTTATAAGTTCACATTATCTTGAAAGCTTGCAATTGGCTTATATATTAACACATTTTTGAAACAATCACAGTAGCATATATGCATATATAAATAGTACAATTTTATTGTTTCTATCGCAGTGTTAAGACTCATGAAGGTACCCACAATCTCCAGAGGAATATCCAAAATGTCCAATACTTTGGTTTAATAATACATTAAATATTTAGGTCCATCCATGCTCTTCTTTGTTCTCTCATTCATATAAGAAACGGTAGATGTAAATCTGTGTAGCTAAGCAGTCTCCTTTTTATCTGTTTAGATCTCTCGTATAGTTTCTTCCATTTGGACGTGCTGACCCTTTGTGTTCACACACGCATACATACATGTGCAAACAGCCACATTCTTCTCGATGAGTTCTTCCTCATTCTTATCACATGCTCCAAGGGAATGGCACCTTTACTGTTCCGTCAGATGTCTGTTGTTTTCCTTGTGCATGCACACATGTACACACACAAGTGCACACACACACAGAGTTCTCTTATTATAGATAAAATTCAGCATATTCCAGATAGATGGTATAGCCATATCATCTTTTTTAATTTTTTGATTGTTTGATTGTCTTAAGAAATACTTAGCAAGGTGTGAAATACTAAATTAATGGCCTTTGCCTAGTGTTACACGGCCCAGCCCATCTTTTGAAGAAAGAAATACTGGTTCTCTGACATAAATCACTCAGCTTGGCAATTTCTTTTCCTAGTATGCTCTCCTCTGTATCTCCCCCTCATTTATGGTGAATTTATACTTTAAAAAATTATTTATTCTTCTCTCATACAATATTTCCCAATTGCAGTATTCCCTCCCTGCCCCTCTCCCCCTCTTATCGCTTTCCTTCAGTCTTCTCTGTGTGTCTGTTAGGAATTTCCTATTGGTGTTTCCTTGGAGACTGGTTACTATAAAACACTGAGGCTATTTAATACAGGACTGGGTAAATACTGTGACGTACTGTGGTAAGATCAATTTCACAGCAAGGCCAATGATTAAAGCCTGATCCACAGCAGCTTCTTTGTTTCCAGCATGGCTCCCTTGCAGCGAGCACTAAGTTCGTTTTCATCACCCATTGCTCTGATGGTGTCACCTCTTCTCCTCACACATATGGTGACCTACTGCCCAGATCCAAAGCCACGTCCCTTAGCTCAAGATCCTCACTATTTCAAGAGCCTTCCACTGTCTAGTCCAACTCAATACTATGTCGTAAAACATTAGCTTCATGTCCCTGGCCTTGCAGATACTATGTGGTCCATATTACCCATTTGCAGGATGCTAGCTGGTTCCCGATGGGGTTCTGAACGTTGCTCTCTCTGCCTCTAAGTCCTTTTCCCATGTTCCCAGTCCTCCAGTTCCAGTTTTTGTCAAGGATTGCCCACTGGAATGTCGCGTCTTCCCTAAAGTTTTCTTAATTAACTAGAATGGTAAGCTTTCTGTTGTACAGTCATTTACATCCATGCCCTTTTAAAACAAACATACAAAGTAACGGGGTTTCTTCAGACATTTTCACTTTAACTTGGTTTGGATTAACTCATCTCCTTGTCTCCTTTTTCTATTGTACCTTTTCCCCAGTATTTATTCTGAATAGTTGTAAGGTACATCTAACATTGATTTTTTTCAAGTGTTCAATTCAGTAATGTTAAGTATGTCACATTATTGTGCAATCAATTCTTAAATTGAAACTGCATTTTATAGAAAACTCCTGATATTCTCCCATTCTCTGGTAACTGTCATTCTATCTTCCATCCCATTAATTTTACTTAGTCTTTTTTACATTAGTGTAACACCCTTAAGGTTAGATATTGATTGATAAGAGGTTTATTTAGCTTCCAATCCTGGAGATCTAAAAACACAGGGCTCATGTCTGTTGGTTCTGATAACGTCTTGTGTTGGTGCACTACTGAGGGGTTTTTAAAGGTTCCCTATGCCTTGTATTTCTAAACAACCTAGGAGGGTTTCACTACTATATCTTAATTTCTGTTGCAGTTTCTTTAGGAAAATTCTTCTAACAAAGTCACAGTCTTTGCGATACACTCATTATGATGAATCAGGGGTTACCATCTGGACCCTGGTATGGTGGTTGTGACAAGAGGACACAGGGTGCTGTATTCTAGTTTTAAGTCCTAGGGTCTAAGATGCTGAACTAGAGACTCCGTGTGGCGGGTTTAGGAAAACTGACGAGTATTTTTCTCTCTGTTCTATTTAGTTTTCTCAGTTCTGTGATCAAATACCTCACAAGAAGTAACGTAAGGGAAGAAGTGTTGTAGAATATTATTTTAAGGTGTGTTACATTTGTTTATGCTCTGGAACATTTGTTTAATTATACGAAGATGTGTTTGATTAAATAAAATTCACCTGTGGTCCAGAGGCTGTGTCAGCAACTAGCTGACCCAAAGTTATAGGAAGGAGCCAGGAGAAGGGTTTATAAGGAGGGGCAAGATCAAGCATGAGTGAGGACTTCTTGGGCGATTCAAGGGGGTGAGCTAGAGGGGCTTGCTCTTCAGCCTCTCTGGGAAGCAGGATTCTGCTCAAACCTTTGAATCTTGGACTCTTTAGCGGGACAGAGACTTAGATAAGTTCTCTTAGTAGTTTTGGAAAGAGTTGATGCTTGAAGGAACAGAATTTCTTCAGGCGGTAGCTCTTGTGTGTAGCCACTACTGGTAGCGGCGGAGTTGCAGTTCCTTACTAGGATAGCCATGGTGTAAAAGGCAGACAGTTAAAAAGAGGGACAACAAAGCAGGGTTCATTTCAGCCTACAGTCACAGAGAACACTCTCCATCACAATGGGTAAGATATGGTGACTAAAGGAGGCTGCTCAGAGTTGGAAACTACACATCTGTAGTTAGAATGCATTGCATCCATAGTTAGGAAACTGTTTCTTTCATGGTGAAAACAGCTATTACCAATCAGTCCCTTGCTCCTCCCTTTTCTCCCAGACAATGTGTGGCTGATAATAGTCACCCAACAGTTGTTAATTCCATTCCTTCTCTTTCCTTCTGTTTCTATCATGGCAATTGTTTTGGCATTCACAGACTACCAGAATTCCCCAAACAGTCCAAACAAGCTCTGTGTATGAGCAGAATCTAGAATCTGTCATAATGTTGGCCACCCTGAAATTATGTTTTTATGCACTGTGCTTTTCAAATTGGGGCCAATCAACTTGTCATTCAATGAACTGTTTTCAGTTGAGACTGCTGACACATGGGGATACATATGTGCGTTTATAGGATAGCTTTAAAATATGATCATTCTCCTGGCATCGATTCAAAGCAGAATTCTTTAGCTGCATTGAGTATGGTTCTTTGGGATCAGCTTAGCTGCTTATGATCTTCCCAAGGATTAAAAAAAAGCATCAAATGCATCTGATAAATTGGAGTAAAGGATTAAGGAAACTATAGATCCTGGAGACATGTACCTTATTAATCAGTTACAACCCCAGGTGCACTGTTTGAGGTCTACGGTAGGGCTTCCACAGTGTGAAGCTGGGTGCAGAACTCCCTTGACTGAACATTTTGTTAGGTACAATTCAGGGAGCCTGCTTGTAGGTTCACACGGATCTGGCGTACTTTTGCCTCTGTATATTGCAGTCTGGAAAAGTCTGAGCTATGGCTATGAAGAAAGATTGATATCTCAGCTGAAAAATGACTGCAGAAGCCTAGACTTGGGATTCAACAATGTCTTTGACTTGACCTCTTAGATAGGCAACTTAAACTTGACCTCCTGGTACTTCTGCCAAACTTGTCCACCAAGTCTGACTCCCTGGTTCTTAGGACTTGATACTCTCCTGATGACTTTAAACAAAGACTTGAGGAGGTTGTCCTCAAGCTCCTTCTCTCAGACTACACACTCAGCCACCAGTATGGTCTGTACATTCTGATCACATAAAACACATCCAGATTGTTCACTACTCACTGCCCTTAACATGTCATTCTGGGACATCATTATTTGAATGTGGCAATTTTTGTGGCAGCCTTCAACAGGAGTTCCATGTCTCTCCATGTGCCTGTCGTGTCATCAACCTCCCAATGTTGACTGGAGCCCAAAAGCAGATCATGTCTCCTGTATGAATGGTTTTTATTTCTCTTTTCCTTGTAATGAAAGCCACAGTTCTTCCAATGATCTACAGCTCTTCACAGTCCCCTGCTCTGGCCTCACATTCTTTCTCCCTTCTTCCACACTAGCACAATGTTTTCCCCAATCTTCTGAGACACCAAACAGCTCAATGTTGATCTGAATCCGAATTCATTAGTGGTGATGTGTTCCCAGCTGGTGTCTTTTGAGCCTGTTTCAAAAATCCTGTCAACACCTTCTGGAGAAATCATGAGACACTCATCCAATTAATCAACAAGACAAGTTTTTTCTGCCTCCAAAATTCTGTGTCCCCGATGCTTCTTTCTTCACCATTATCACTGTCAGCCATTCTTGCCCCTCCAGATACTTATGTCAGAACTGCGTGAGGTATAGTGCACCTCCAGGAGGTACCCACAGAGTCACCTTTTATCTACTCAACCTCTTCCTTTCAAGAGGCCCATCTTGATAACCCTATTCAAAATTACAAGATGAGTGCTTTTTTTCTTACATGAGTTACATGAAAGTACTAAGATTGCCTCAATGTTTAATTATCAGAGTCCCAAGAACTTAGAACAGAGCCCAGAAATAGTCAGCATTAATTTTACAATAATTTAATGAATTACATAAGATTAGAAGACCTGGTTCTACAGCTGGAATCGACATTTTCACACAATTTAGCAATCTGAACTCAAGTGTCTTTGCAAACGAAAAACAAAGATCTTCAACTTCTGTGTCCTGACTTTGGGGGACTCTCAGATCACTATGACAACCTGCCAGATACAATATGACTTTGGAGTCATGCATGACAGAAGAGGTGGCTAGTTCCAGATGCTAATGACCAGTGATAGAGCTCTTGTTGTTTCTGGTTCTCACTATTCTTTCCCCAGCAAAACTTTCATTGTATGGTTGTTATGCTTTTAATCTAGAATGCCCAATATGTTCAGGTTTTGAATGCTTAATTTCCGACCAGTGGCACTGTTTTGGAGGCCATGCCATCTGGCGGAATAGGCCACTAGAGATAAGCCTTCAAAGGCTTACTCATTTTTAGCCTATTCTTTCTGCTTTCTGGTCCTGTGACATCTGTGTCACATGCATGAGTTCCTCCAAGCATTTCCCTCCTCAGTCTCTGAAATTGTGACTGCAATAAACTTTTTTTTACTTATTAATTAGATTTTTTCATTATTCTGATCAAACACCCGAAAAAAACAATATAAGGATTGAAGGACTTGTTTTAAACCACAGTCATCTTGGTGGGGAAATCATGGCAGCAGGATTTGTGGCAGCTGGTCCCATTTTATCTTCTGCAGCTGGGAATCAGGGGAAGATGATTGCTTGTGTTTATTCTTTTCATTCAATTTGGTATCCCATCCCACAGGTAGGATGGTACTAGCCACACTTAGGGTGGGCTGTCCCACCTCAATAAACCCAACCTAGGTAATCCTTCCTAGATATGCATACAGAGTTTCATGGTATTCTAAACCTCGAGTTGACAGTCAGGGTTACCCACCATATTTGCATAGGCTGTTTTTATTAGATTGTTTGGTCACAGCAGAGTGAAAGCAAATGATACAATAGTCATTTAAATTCTAGCTTACAAGAGAGCTGTAGCTGCAAACTGGCTAAGCCAGGAGCAATATAGAAAAAAATTTGCACTTCAGTTTCCAGGTGCAGCATTCAGGAGGGAACTGATCAGAATGATGTAGTTAGATTCTTGCATTACCTAAGATCAAGTTCACATTACCCCTGGCTGTGTAATTCACTCTTATGTTAATGATGTGACTGAGTTCTGATACTCAAAAATATTGTAACCTCTGTTTTTGAAGTATTTCATTTTTGTTGTTTTTGTTGTTGCTTGGGAAGACTCACATTGCAATTACTGTTTATTAAGCTGGTGATTTGTAGTTGGAATATATGCACCTATGCATGGAATCCTGAGAATTCTGTAGTATTCTCTCTCATTTTAATGCCTTTCCTACTTACCGGCCTGGTTAGAGTTACTATTTCTGCCATGTCTATTGGCTGGATGAATTCCCACAACAGAATTTGCTCTAAGCATACTGCATACCTTCATGGCAATGTAGTACTATGGACAGTGACTATGCCCTAATAAAGAGTTCCCAAGTAGTACAAAAATAGAAGCTAGTATTATATGGTTAGAAGGAAACCAGACAGAGCCAAATCTCAGCCATCTCTATTTCCCATGACTTTACTGTAATAGGTTTATTCAAAGTCAAGGGAAATTTTTATTCGCTATAATCTAGATACTTCCCAGTTTTATGAAATGTAACTCATGTTGATGAAACATTTCTTGTTAGAATACAGCCTCAAGAGCTCATGATGGTTTTGCCAAATATTATTTTTACTAAAAGCAAATGAGCTTGGGCTGAGGAAAGACTATGTATGATGAATGTCTATTTTATGATGAGATGCCTTGAAGGAAATTAGCATATTTGGTTTCATTTGACACTTTCAGTTGTCTTAATAACAACGTAAATATTATTTAGCTACCACTTATAGATATCTAAATTTAACTTGAGATATTTAATTAAATTTGTAGAATCATTATTTACTTAAACCCAGAATTATATTTTAGGTCTGCCTGAATCCAAAGAGTGCTGTCTTCCCAGGCCAATAATCACCTGCCTTGCCTACACCAGGCTTTAAACAAACAGACAATCTGATAGAATAAGAAATGCCTAGTTAAGCCCAGCATATATATGTGTGTGTGTGTGTGTGTGTGTGTGTGTATGTACGTATGTGTATATACACACAAGGTAAACAAAGATAAGATATGTAACACACACACCAATATATCTTATATATCTTGCCTTTATTTACCTTGCCTTAAGAAGTGATTTGCTGATAATTTGATCTTTTCACAGTATTTTCATATTGAACATTCTGGCGTTTTTGGTGTTCAAAAGAAGGATGCATATTCTTATAGTATATTGAGCCATCAGAAAAAAAATGCAGGCTTTTAGTAGGAATAAAGAGCATATTAATTTCTCCTTGTACTTCTACTCTTTGTATGTGTGTACGTGTGTGATTAGCAGTTAGACCTCATCTTCTAACTGTGGCTCTTGGGTTGTTGTTATTTTATTTCCTTTCTTTCTGGGAACAGATTAATTTTCTGATCTATTTGCCTTTTGAAAAGTCTCCTTCATAAATCTGCCAATGTACGTTCACCTTCCACCTACCACAGTTACCTCTTCTTAAGTGTCCTCCACACAATGACAACAGCTGAGTTAAAACCATCTGCTGGGTCTTTCATGTCTACTCACACATTCAGTAACATAATATTATCACTATTATCTGAAAAAAAAAAGATTTATCATAGCCTAGTAGAAAATGTTCTTTCTAACAACATTTCCTCCACTGTCCAGAAAGTGTACGTTGGTCATATAATTAGTGGATACGGTGCTTTTAGACCTGGGTCATTTGGAGCTTCCCACAAGTTGATAAAAGGTTTCACATTCTCTGCATTATCCAGAGATTATTCTAAGAATGAATCTGCTTGAATTACCCAATAAAAAAAAAAAAACCAAAAGTTTACTGAGCCCAGAGGAATAGCCAACCTACAAGTCTTAGAGAAAATATTTACAAGGTACATGCCAAGTAAAGATGTATGGCTAGAGTATGTAAATCAAAAGGTCCTTACAGCTGAAAAAATGAACTGACAGCTCAGAAACAAATGAAGTAGGGAAAGAATCCAAATAGGGTTTTCAATAACGGAGACATAGCAATGGCTAATAAATAGATAAAAAACTTTTGAGCATAGTTAATTATCAGACACACCCACATTAAAACAACATACTTGTACATTCCATAAAATATCCTTAAAAATAGTGCAAGGATGTGGAACAATTGGATGTTCCTGCAGGGTTGTCAGGAATATAAAGTATAAGAGATATGCCTTTTCCAAGTTTGGTAGCTTCTTAAAAATGCAGATTTATATTAACATATGACTCAACCCCTCTCCTCTACGCAAGAGAAATGTAAGCCATGCCCACACAGAGACTTCTATATGGATGCTCAAAGGGTCTTCATTTGTAACAATGCCAGGCTAATAAGCTGCATGTTCATTGACGGAAAATGACTTAACCGTTTGTGGTATAATCATGTACGGGAGTATTACTTAGAAACAAAGAAGACTGCATACAACTGGTGTAGGAGTTCCTTCTGTTTGTGTGTTGCTTTCACTGGTTAATGAGTAAAGAAACTGCGTTGGCCTAGTTGATAGGGTAGAACTTAGGTAGGAAGAGAAAACAGAACTGAATGCTGACAGGAAGAAGGGCAGAGTCAGAGAAGCCATGGATCCTCTGCCTGAGATGGATACGGGTTAGAATCTCCAGTAAGCCACTGCCACATGGTGGTACACAGATTAATGGAGATGGGTTAAACTAATATGTAAGAGTTAGCCAATAAGAAGTCAGAGCTAATGGCCAAGTAGTTATTTAATTAATACAGTTTCTGTGTGGTTATTTTGGGTGTAAGCTAGCCGGGTGGCCAGGACAAACAAGGAACCCTCTCCTTGTAACATATAACCACATGGACAGACTCTAAAAACATCATGCAAAGTACATTCTATGTGGTCCTATTTTGTTCCAGTTGTAGAAAACCAAAACACACAAGCAGTGTTCAGGTTGTGGGGAGGAGAGAGAAAAACTGATTGAAAAGCACCTATGGAAACTTATATGGTGGCTGGGGATATTGAAAATATTCAACATCCTACTTACAATACTTGGGTATACATGTCAAAGTTCATCAACTATATATTTAGATATATACTGTTTGTGTTGTGTAAATGTGTTTGGGAGTTAGTTAAAAATAATAAAACTTACAATAAAATTAGCAAAAAAAAAATATTAGCAAAGAATAAATAAAGTAGCAAGTAGCCAGTGGAGTAACCATGAGTAGAAGATGATGTGGGATGCCCCTCTGTATGCTGTGAATATGTTTATTACCATTGGTTAATAAATGAGCTGATTTGGTCAATAGTCAGGCAGAATAGAGTCAAACAGTGATACAGGGAGAAAAAGGGTGGACTCAGGGAGTTGCCAGCCGCTGTCAGAGAAACAAGATCACAGTTGGACTAGGCACCAGTCTATGAGTATAACAGAATAGCATTAGGAATCTTTTCATTGACTTTTCATTTTTGCCATTTGTGTTTGGTTCTATGCTGGGTCTCTGGGCCATCCTGCCTTCAGGTCCTGGCCCTCAAGGGTGAGCTTTCTCTTGTAGTAGAGGTCTCAAGCTGGGCTAGTTGTTGGTTGGTCACTTCCATAATTTCTGCACCACCTTTACCCCAACACATCTTATCGGCAGGACAATTTTTAGGTTGAAGGTTTTGTGGCTGGGTTGGTGTCCCATCCCTCCTCTGGAAGTCTTGCCTGGTTACAGGAGATGGTCGGTTCAGGATTTATTTTCCCCATTGCTAGGAGTCTTAGCTAGGGTCACCCTCATGGGTTGCTGGGAATTTTCATTGCACTGGGTTTCTAGCTCATCCCAGAGATGCTCCCAGATTCCAGGTATCTCTCCCAGCACTGTTTATCTCCACTGTTCCTCACCTGATACCTCCTGTTCCCATCTTCCTCCACACCTAGATACCCCACCCCAGGTAGACTTCCCCCTCACCTCCCACTTCTCCATCCGATTGATGGCTTTCTCTATTCTATTTCCCCTTCTCAGAACATAAACTTTTAAAAATGCTATTTGCATCACGGAAAGTTTTCTTTATTCTTTAACTATGGCAGACAGTTTCACTGGGTATATTAGTCTAGGTTGGCCATCATGGTCTTTTAGGACTTGGAATGTATTGTTCCAGGCTTTTCTGGTGTTCAAAGTTTCAACTGTTTCTTTATATGGGATTTGTGTTTTTTCCCTCTTGATGCTTTTAAGATTTTTTATTTTATGTATTTAATATTTTAACTGTGATGTGGCATGTGAGCTTTTCTTGGTGTTTGTGTGCTTCTTGTATTTGTCTGAGTATGTCTTTCCTTAGTTTGGGGAAGTTTTTTGATCTTGTTGAAGATTTGATCTACTTTTGATTCTTCTCTTCACATATGCCTATGATTTGAAGATTTATTTATTTTTTATCATGATGTCCCTATAGGTTTTTTCATGTGCTTTAAAGGTTTCAAATATTCATTGCTTGTGTTGTCTAATTCTTCTACTTAATCTTTACCTATTGGTATTCTTTCCTTTTCTTAATACATTCTACTTATAAGACTTTCCCCAGAGTCTTCTAATTGAGTTTTGGATTTTTCAATTTTATCTTCACTTTTGCTCGAGTCTCTTTAATATTTTTCTTTTTGCTAGATTCAATTTTCAAATCCTGAATTGTTTTCATGGCTTCATTCAGCCATATGTTTGTGCTTTTCAGACATTGACTGATATTCTTCTTAAACTCACTGAGGTATTTTCTTGGGTCTTCTTCAAATTCCTAGAGTTTTTTATTTTTTTTTGATGAAGCTTATCATTGTTCTTTTTAAGTTCTGTGCTGGAGATCATTTAGGTACTGTGGAACAATGGTCTTTTATCCTGTCACTTGTATTATTTTCAATAAAATGCTGGTTTGCCATAGCCAGGCAGGAAGTATAGACGGAGCAACCAGTCAGGAAGTAGAGGCAGGGCAATGAGAATGCTGGGAAGAGGGAAGCACAGTCTGCAGTCGTGACCCAGCCTCAGAGGAAGCAAGATGTGATTGCCTCGCTGAAAAAGGTACAAAGCCACATGGTTAACTAAGAAAAGAATTATGGGCTAAGGCAAGTTAAAAGAATTAGTTAATAAGAAGCCTGAGCTACTAGGCTAATCAGTTTATAATTAATGTAGACCTTTCTGTGATTTTTTTTGGGACTTAACAGATGCCAGATTTGGCAGGACAGAAACCTCAGTCAGTATTTAGGTGATTTTGGGTCCATGACATGTGTGATAGTAAGCAAGGACATGGAATCAGGCAAATATAGCATGTATTTTAATATGTTCCAGTATTTTTACATTGTAGAATTAATAGATTATGAACAAATTAGTAAATTGAAGGCCGAAATTTTAGATTTGACATATGTCTGATAATGTAAGGGGAGCCATGTGTAAGCCTCAAATTCGTAAGTATCAAATAAAAATTATCCAAAAGGAAAAAACATTATTTTTTATTGCATGGAATACATGTATATAATGTGTTTTGACCCTTCTCTGTCCTCCAACCACTTGTCTCTCCAATGTCATGTGGTCTTTTTTTTTTTTAACCCACTGAATTTACTTAGTTCTGACTGTATTGCATGGGTGTAAGACCATCAACTGGGGTGCACATACTGAGTTCTATCCTAGGGGAGCAAGTAGAAAAAAGGATCCAAATGATAGCATAAAACTTGAAAAGAATCTTACTTACCTAGTTCAACTCTGGGTACTTGCTGTCGTCCAGAATTCATGTAATAGTAAAGACACTTATAAACAAAGCTAAGTCATATAGCTACCTTGAGGATAAAGATCTAGGGTGTGGTGCAGGGGAAGGGATTGACAAAGAACCTGTTTGGAGCAGTGTAGTGTGCAAAGAAGGTTTTTAGAAGTTGTTCCAGCTGGTTTGGTGTTTCATGTCTACAATCCTAGCTATTCTACTTGGGAGGAGGACTCGGGAAGATTGAAAGTTTAATATCTGTCTGAGTTGCAGAATAAGTTAAAGGTTAGTCAGTACAGGGTTAGACTTCACCTCAAAATAAAAGGTAAAATGAGATGGTTGATTGTCTTCGTTAGGGTTTCTGTGGTTGCAGTGAGACACCATGACCAAAGAACTTGGAGAGGAATGTTTATCTCACTCACAGTTCTGTATAATAGTTTGTCATCAAAAGCTTTGTGGGCAGGAACTCACACACGGCAGGAACCTGAAGGCAGCAGCTGATGCAGAGCTGTGGAGTGGCGCTATTTACTGGCTTGCTCCCCATGGCTTGCTCAACCTGCTTTCATATAGAATCCAGGACCACCAGCCCAGGGATGGCACCACCCATAATAGACTGGGCCCTACCCCTTCCATCACTCATTAAGAAAATGCACTGTAAGCTTGCCTACAGCTTGGTCTGATGGAGGCATTTTCTCAAATTTTCTCTAGCTTGTGTCAAATTGACATAAAATTAGCCAGTACAGGGCTATATCTCGGTGTTAGAGTGCTTGCCTAACTTGTTTTAATTTTAATTCCTAGTACCACCGATACTACCACCATCGATGATGTTCTTCAGTGGGTTGTGGACTGCACCTGCTGATGATTCTTGGGTAAACCAAGTTTGGGATGCCCCTTAAATTCTTCTTAATTGACCTGGGTTTCCTGTCATTTGTTTCCCTGTAGAGACTGAGCCTCTGAATTGGCCAAAGAGGTTACAGCTTCTGATGTTATATTGGCCATGTCCATGGCACTTTAGCAAATGCAAAACAAATTCAAATATGCTTCATTAGAATTACTATAACAAGGTAAGAAAAAAAATTAATTATTTTTCCCCTCAGGCCTTTGGGCTACAACCTGTTGTTAGTAAAGCAAATGTAGCTATGAAAACAGTATTTTTCTTGCCCATAGCACAGACTTTCAGCTCTTATTTTAATTGGAGTTGTGCATTTGAATATTCATAAGCATACATCACAAGCTCAGAAACCAAGATGGTTTTCTATGTAGGATACCCACCAGAAACAAGGTCACCATTTATTTGAAAAAAACAATATGGCGTGTGGGATGGAATGAGGTTATGGTAACACAAGTTTTTCTGACCCTAAATGGGCTGTGTTCTGACACATGGCCTGGTAAGACAAAATATTTTAAATCAGCAGAGTCCTGGAAAATCCAGGACATATGGCTGCCTTAGCATTGGAACTAAACTATGATCTTTTCAGTGAATTAAACAGCATTACCCCAGTATATTTGTGGATTCCTTAACTTATGGGTTCAGTCACTTTCTGGGAAAGTATAGAAGCTCTTCAATGTGTGTTTTCACCCCTTAAGTATTCGCTCTGGCAGCCATCTGTAATATTTCTAAACAATGTTACTGTTTGTATGGAGTGGATGTCCCTCTCCTTCCTCTGGGTCAAAGACTCTTCCCTCTTCTCTTTGATAATTCTCCCCAGGCTCACCTTATATACTTAGTATCTTAGGGTGGATAGAGTATGTACATTCCTTATTATCCTTGTTTTGTTTCATGCTTTCTCTGTCCCTAAAACTGACTTTATATGTATCACTGCAAACTTCTATTATGGTATATTTAAACACTGTAAATGGTGATTGATTTGTTATTTTTTAGTGTGGAGACAGTAAGTTGTTTGAGGCAAGGGTTTTTCCTCCTCCCCCCTCAGTTTTATTGTTTAGTTCATTTGTTTGTTCCTTCATTCTTTCTTTGAGATAGGCTCTCATTTAGTCCAGTGCCTGGCTTCAGAACTTGCTATGTAACCAAAGATGACCTTCAATATGAGATCCTACTGCTTCCACCTCCCAATTGCTGGAATTTTAGGTGGGCACCAGAACTAACCTACGAGGATTGTTTCTTAAAAGTAGTTCATCTCCAGTTCTTGTCAAGGTGTTTGATGCCCTCTACAGTCACAAATTTATTAAAGAATCAAGCAACAGTTGGGTGAGTGAGTGAATAAAGAAAAGGGTGGAAGACGGCTGCAATTATATTGTCTTGAGGAAATTAGGACTTAAGAACATGCACCTGTGAGTGCGCGCGCACGCTCACACACACACACACACACGCACACACAGAGACAGAGAGACAGAGACAGAGAGAGACAGAGAGAGAGAGGAGAAGAGAGAACCATAATAACAATAGCAAACAAGGTATCATGGATGGAGTTTATAAAGGAAAAGAAGAAAAGTTTTACAAGCTGAGAGAGTTAGAAGGGACAGGTTCATGGAAAGAGATGCTGAAGGTCAGTCTGTACAGCAGTGAGGAATGAGTGTGAGGTATAAGAAGGGAGTCTCCAGTGGTACACCTGGAGGGATTGAGGCTACTGGATACACTGAATTAAAAAGTATTAATGTGCACTCATTACAATGGAAAGATGAAGAGATCAGAAGAACACCAAGTATTGGTGAGGATACAGCAGTCAGAGCTCTCTTACACAGCCAGTGTGAGTGGAAGCTGTTTTCAAATCACACTTGAAGAACACACCCAGCAGAAACACACATACATATTTACTGAAAGATCATACTGTCACACAGTGAGATATCTGAAGCACTACTATAAGAAAATACCACCAGGTTGGAAGTTGCCCAAATGTTTATCAACAGAAAATAAGTAAATCACAGTATATACAGGTAGTAGAAAACTTAAACAAAAATACGTGAATTACTCATATAGGCATCATGAATCAACAGGTCCAATATCCAATAAAAGAAGACAAACACAAAAAGGTACATTCTGTAAATTTCTATTTTAGAGCACTTCTAAATAGCAACCATCAACTGGTGGTTTCAGAAGTCAGGGTGGGGTACTCCAGAGAGTAAGAAGGAGCAACGGAGCCTGGAAGCTTGGTAATGTTCTGTTCTTAGTCTGTGAGATAGTTCATAGTTATGTTCAATTTGGATGTATTTGTTTGACTTTTCACTAATGTCTTATTTGCTGTTGCACATTGTTTTTTAAAGGATATTTAAGAAAGCAATCATACTTCAGTAAGTAATGTAGTAAAATAATATCTTAATAATTTGGCTTAGGGATATTTTTTGCTAGAGTTTAATGATTTCTGCAGAAAGGAATACCATTAGTGGGATGAGGGAAGGGTATGTAAAGATTTGTGTCTAATCCAAAGGATGTATTAAAGGGAGCCATTTAGGCACAGGTGGGTGAGGAAAGAGGAGTGTCTTGTTTTACATTTTCCACTTTGGACTTTTGTTTTAAGGCAAGGGATAATTTCAAGGTGTCAGGAGGGAGGAGTTTGTTAGGAGAGAAGATAAATGAAGAAATAAAGTCCAAGAGAAGGTATGAGGATGATTAGGGACAGAGGCTGGAATGCGGACTTTGTAAGGAGATCAAGTCCACCTCCCTGGAAGTACAGGAGTAGGGAGGACATTGAGACTCTTGAGGGTGCTCAGTTTGTCTAGGAGGCTAAACTATGAGAGGTAGGTGTAAAGAAAAGACTGTGAAAAGCAATACGGTCCTCACGGAACATTATTTGGGGCTTAGAGAAGAATACTTTTTGCCTGATACAAAGGAGAATGCCATCAGTGTGTTGTTGTGGTTTTATAGGCAGGACACTGGTGTTTGATGTGAAGTTAACAGCAGGTGATCAGAAGGTTTGCCTAGATAAGGGTGAGGTTAGGTAAATCTTTAAGAAGGTTGTGGTTCCAAGGTGTGGTGAAGGATGTTTTCATAATAACTTACAGTATACTGAATAGTTTGACAAGAATTAACTGAAGTATCTATATAAACCTGGAGACTGGAAGGGAGGGTCCACAGGAGCAAGGGTTCAGAACCAGTGGGAATCATGTATGGTGTGTGCAGAGTGTTGGGGAAACGAGAGACCAATTTCCTGTTGCTCCTAGCGTCCATCTCAGGTCCTCCTGAATTGCAGTTTATTCTTCTCATCCCAGACGCAACTTTTCACTGTGGTCATTCATCACCCCTCTATCTAAAACTCCTCAAAAAAGAAAAATAATTGGAGGTTGATGGAATTTCAACAAAGAGTTGGGCACCTTGTGCTTTGTAGCAGTGGTCCTTATGGTTGGGTACAGATGGAGTCACACTCAAGATGCCCTCATTGCCATAGAGGGGCGGGTTATAAAATGCCAGTAATTCCAGTGAACAGAAAGCTTCAGATAGATGTTCCTCAAACATGCACACCCATTTTCTCTGTATTTATTTTTGTGCTGATAGGGATTGAGCCCTGGGTCCCCAGCCCTAGAATGATTTTCTTAATCCAGAATTTGTTTTATTATTATGATTATTTCTAAACTCCCTGTCAGAGATTCTTCTCTTCTTTTAAAAATAAACATCAAAACCTATTAATGTTACGAATGGGGCCCCTGAATCAGGACTTATCTGAGCTCTTGTGTGGTTAGCCCTCAGCAACATTTTTCACCGAGCTGCGTATTTTCCACCCACAACCTTTCTGCCACCACCATCACCATCATCTGTGGCTTTTACCCCCAAATTCCCACATTATACGCTTTCAGCATCATTATCCCAAATTGGAGAATTTCAGATGGAATCATCTGTGAAAATATCAGAGGTAAAAGTGAGCTATTACAGGGTGTTGATGTCATCCCAAGGCCTTGTTTGCTATTTTTCTGCTCATTTTACTGCACTTAACCCAGGTATAGAAAGGACTGAACTATAATCAACTGTAATTTGTTGGGGCTAATGGAGGGACAAAGAGGCACTGGTAGTATAAGATGGTGAATAACAAGGGTGGGGATGGGGAAACATATGCATGTGTGTTTTCTTGATAGTACAGACATTAAAGAAAAAAGCACATCCATCCTAACAATTTACAACCCAACTAGAATGTTCTGTGACCTGGGGCAACAAGAATAATGGATCAAGATTACTTGGGGATAATAAACATTTTAGTCACTGGCCGGTGAAAAAAATATACCTGTGTTAAGAAACACAAAAAGCAGAAAACTGATAGTTATTATATAGCCAACTACTGCTGGAGGGAGATGGGTCTGTTGGAGCCACATTCACATACCCTTTCATTATGCATTTTAAAAATTGCCACATTGTTATTTTTAATTCTGCAGCTATTTCCGTGGATTATCCAATGGCAGCCCTGATTTTTTTTTTTTTTTGAACTCTAGGGAGAACCCAAATTCTGTATGGCTTGCTGTTTTCACTTCTATAGACAGGACAAGAAGCTTGAAAAATGTCAGTCTCGTGAAGGCCTCAGAGGTGCTTGCCGCTAAGATGCCCTATGCTTTTCTTGGGAGACAAATGGCAGCCAGTTGACGGGATCTGGTGTTCTTTGTATCTTGACATCTTATTTCTGTAGGAAGGGTTGTTCATTTTGCTAGAGCCTGTCGGTAGGTCAAAATAAATCAAGATCTACATTAGCTCCAAATTCGTAATCACCTTTTCTGCCAGATTTGAGTTATGTAAGTGTGTGTACATTGGAAATGGGTAAAACAATCCCCTTATTTTTACAATCAAATAGTGAGATATGTAAGAATTTATGAATCTGAGGGCATGACAAATCTATGCAACCTCAAAGACACTTTCTCTTTCTCAACCGTCATATTCTCTTTTGTTCTTTACTGTTGCATGTGGAATCATGCGGACTCAGGACACCCACCTACTACTTCTCTTTGAAGGCTCGTCTTCTGTAGCTTCAGTTTCTTGATACTTGTTTGGTTGAGTGATTATTGTAGGCGATTAGCTTGCTTACTGGCTCATCAACACTCCCAGACAGGCTGCAGTGAAAGCACAGCACCCTGTGAAAGGGATAGGCACAGTTTGTGGGTGCTGGTATTGTTGCCACTGTCCTTGGTATCTGACTTCCATGTTGGAGAGCCAGGGATCTCAGAAGCTTTGCTGTACCTTTCAGAGTGTGATGAAATAAGCTAGAATAGTCTGTACATATTTGTTCATTTTATACATTTTACAGAGCTCAATCTAGGCATTTGGGGTAGGAGATGATATTTTCAGGAAATCTTCACAGTCTACACACACACACACACACACACACACACACACACACACACACACACACACGGGACTCAATAAGTGTTCCAGGAACCAGGTAATTAGTTACAAAATTAGCTCTGTTTATTCTCCTCACTTTCTATGTAAGAAGGAACCTCAGATGGCAAGAACCTGTGTCTCTAAGTTGATGCTGGGAGGAGATTGGCCCTCTGACGTGAAATAACTGTTAAGTGAACAGCATTCACATATATTCTCAGAAATTTATGAGATTCGTCATCTTATCTTTTATATCCTTACTAAGCTTTTCTTAGTGAAAACACAGCATCAGCATGTGCCCCAATCCAGAGCATATCACAATTATTTTGATTCACTACAGTGAGTTTACATCTCGTTGAAACAAATGAAGGCCAATGGAGTTGCAAAGGTTCTAAAATTCAGTAAGTGTCAGTCATCAGAAGACTTTCTCAAGCATTGAGTAGAAATGATGGCCCTAGATGGAAAACTGATGGAGTCTCTGATAGGGAGGGAAAATAAGCCTGCAAGACCAGGGCACTGATGGGTATGCTTAAATAAGAGCCATCAAGCAAAGCATGTGCACGTGTAATCTAAGGATTGTTGTGCTAGGGCTTAGCTGTTTTGAGACTAGTGGAGGATGAATCTGAGCCAGGAGTTTCACACAAAGGAGTCAGAACTCTCAAAGGAGCTCCTGGAGGTGAGCTGAGTTTAGTTTTCTTTGCGGGGCTGTCTCACTTTGGGGAAATGCAGACAAGGACATGGTTACAACAACCATGAGATCGGCAGTGTTCTTCCTCTAAGGTCATACTCAGAGGTTCTTTACATAGAGTTGTCGTCCAGCTCCTGAAATAGACCTTGGTCACTCAAATGAGAGAGAACAAGGCTTTACAGGTGGAGTTTACTTCCTGAAGCCTGAGAACCAGACACCATCACCTGCGCTTGGCAAAGACTCCAGGCAGCAGTGGAGGAGGAGAGGGTTTGGAGTTAGGTCCTCATGCTTGTTGTGGCGAGATCGTTAGCCTCTGAGCCATCTCTCTAGCTGTCTTACAATTTTCTTTTTTAATAAAAGACTCCTTCAGCGTCACATTTAAAATGCCTCTTTCTTAGTTTGTAGCTGAAGAAGGGTGTGAGAAAATTCTGTTTTCCTTTTGTCATGGTGTGGGTAGCATCCTGCCTTTCTCACACATTTCTCCTGGACTTTCTCTAGTGAGTTTCTCTGCATTACGATTACCTTGAAAACCTTTATTCTACGACACCTCATTTTCCCTCTCATTTCTGCTTTTCTCAGTGACTGTGGTATCCATGCCTCATGCATGAAGGTGGTATCTGTCTATCATTTTTGCTAGTGGCTGCCCTTGTAACCTGCTTCTGTGTGGTGAGAAGGCAGAGATTTTCCATTGTGTTGCACTCAACACTTTTTAAAAAAGACAAATTAACTAAAAGGAGCTGCAAACTAGAGAGAACGACGGGGCATTAATATACGCATATTTTCCTTTAAACATGTTGATTTATTTTGTTTTAAAAATCAGAAATGGCTCTGTCCCCAAGGTGAATATACAGTATTTTAAAATTCCTTCTCAGGTTCTCTTCTCAGCTGCTCTAATGACAGAAAATCTCCAGCCCATTTAGTATTCTAGCATTTAAAGGACTCTCAAGGATCAGCTCCTTGGAAACTCCCTATTCTTAAATTTGCAAAATAGGCAGGCGGTGCAGAATGCCATGCTCCTGCTCCCTGGTATTCCTTTCAGGGGTTTGATTAACTCTTTGGTTCATCTCAGCATAGGGGATGTTCAAGTGTCTGCTTAGCTGGAGAGGCAGGGGGCATTCAAATGAAGGTTGCTGCCAGCCAAGATTGGATCTGCAAAGCCCATTTTAGAGCCTCACTAGAGACCCTCCATTGCTGGAGCACCGTCTTGAAGCCTTTTTTGCTCATAAATGGCTATTTGAGTGGTCTCAGACCTGGGCTAGGGCTTGTGTCTGAAAGTGTTTCCCTTTGGGAGAAAAGGAATGTGAACTAAGGGAGCCCCCCCCTTTTGGAGGGGGAAAGCTAAGGAGGAATGTAAGGGAGCTGGAAGGAAGGATAGCAGGCCAGGAAGATACAAGCGGGAGGAATTGGGGGGATAGTCAGGAGAAAGACAAGCTTTCTATCTGAACTCATATTGGGAAAAATCAGCACAGGATTTTAAAACAAAAGGTACTTGTGTGAGACATGGGGACGATCTTTTTAAAGGAATGCATGTATATATGAGACGGGGCTGAACTGGTTCTCTTGTGGCTACGATAAGTGATTCTGTGGGCTAAACGTGTGTTCTCTGGACGTGGGAAGAGCATTCCTGTCAACCCCCACTAGGGCCTTGGATCCACTTCTTTTGTTTTCTACAGCTGAAGACCAGCAGCAAAGATAAGTTAAGTGGGTTAAATCTTTGAATGTCAGCATCTCTTTGAATGTGGTAGGCAGCTGTGATAGATTGCCAGTGACTCCACTTCGCCCCTCCAGTGTAGGCTGGACCTAGGGACTTGCTTCTTAAGAACATAATCCAGTAAATGTTAATTCTGCCAGATGATTTAGAGACTCGGATTTCTGGTTGGCTCATTTCCCTCCTCACTTACCTCTTCTCAAAAGACTGGCTATTATATACAGACTATAGTTAGCTAATTACTAACAGCAACAACCAACAAGTAGTCAGGGGAGACAAGGGGTTCAACCACCCATAGCCTGCTAAATAAGGTGCCATTATGTGAGCTTGAAGCAGCTCTGTTTTATGCTGAGCCCTGAGAAGTGCTATAGCTTACTCTCACCTTGACATTAGCTTGTGCCAGTACTACAGCAGAGGACTCAGAGAAACCGGTTCTACCCTTTGATTGACAGATGTGCTATGGGAGATTTGTACTGCAGGAATAGATAGTTGATACACAGAAGCATTATTATCACAAGACTCCTGTTGCTTTGTCCCACACATCCGCATGGTTTCTCAGTCCAGCAGGAATGAATCTTTGAAGTTCTCTATTTTTCTCTTCTTCCACTATTGAAGTCACAGCCTGTTCCAACAAAGCCCTTAAGTCCTGGGAAGTTACAGGAATGAGATAAAGAGGTCTTCCATCTACAGAATGCCTTCCAAGCCACTTGTCCTCCTTATCCATCTGTGGCTCTCCTGGTGGGCGACTGTGCACCTTCAGCCATGAGAACCTAAAACCTGAATCCTGGTGTAGTATATATAATCAAAGTGTTTATTTCTCTCATCTAACAAAAAGTCTTGAATTGAGTAGCCAAGAATCATTGAGACTGACAAGTCAGAGAGCAAGTGTTTTGGGTTTCCATGGGCCTTACAGAGACTGTTATACAACTTGATCTCCATTTGTAGTGCAAAAGTAGCTGCTTATCATATGTAAATAGGTGAAGTCTCGTGAATGGCTCTGTATGCCACTTAAACTTTATTTATAGACAATGAAATATGATTTTTTCCAGTAATTTTTGTGAGTGTTGTTCTTTAGATTTTCATATAATCATTTACAAAATATAAGAAAATATTTGTGATGGCTAATTTTATCTAATTGATGAGATCTGGGATAAACTAAGAAGCATGCTAACAGGCAGGTCTATAAACACATTTCCAGGAATTAACGAAGGGGAGAAGACTCTAATGGGTAGCACCTACTAAGAGGTGTCCCAGATATAAAGAAATTGAGGAAGAAGCAGTCTTACCTGCCTTTGCCTTTTGATGTTGTCTGTTGCTTCTGCTGCCACTGCTGCTGATTTCAGTCTCCAGTTTTTTCTCTAGGACCATTCCAGTCTTTCAGCCCCAGATTGGGACTGCTAAGGCATCTAGCTTCATGTGCTGAGCAGCTACTGGTTCTCAGTTAGCATGTGCCTAACTCCTGTTAGACTGCTGGAACCCTATCATCTAACACATTCTAATGAGTCTCCTTTTATAACACACATATATTCTATCAGTTCTGTGCCTCTACAGAACCCTGTTGAACGAACCCTTCACAGGCGATATGAAAACAGGTGATGACTATATTTTCTACCTTCGGAATTGGCCTCCTTTTCTGCACTTGCACTCATTTCTAGTACGCTGTTTGGTCTTCATGGACACACTGTGTCTGATGTTAATCCAGTCCCTGTATCAGCATTTCCAGAAAGAAAGGAAAGGTAAAGGAGAAATCAGTGGGGCTTATATCACATCCACTTTGAGACGCTGTACTGTATCTCAGTATCCAGAAAAAAAAAATCAATAGGACTTAGGCTTTTCTTAGTTGGAAGAATGGATATTGGGAGACAATTAGCAGCATGTTCTAGAGCTAAGTTCCTCCTTTGCTCTCTGTCTTCGTTAGATTTCACTATTAGTTTGACAAAGCTTTTAATCGCTTGAGGGACTGTGTGATTGTTAATTGATATAGAAAGTCCCAGTTTACCACGGGCAGCTTTATTCCATGGGCTCTATAAGAAAACTAGCTGTGTAGTTTGGAAAGTCATTTATTTTTCTAGGCATTGTTTTCTACTTCTTGAAACACACTGCTCTCAGAGTTTGTGAAGTAGTGGGCAAGAACATGGACTTTGGAATCGGACTGGCTTGGTCCTAGAGGCACCTCTGCCACTCTCAGACTGAGCAAACATGGACAGATGCTATCTTTAGTCATGCTATTATTAAGTGTAGATTATTTTGTTTAACAAGAAATATGAAGCCAGGCGGTGGTGGCGCACGCCTTTAATCCCAGCACTCGGGAGGCAGAGGCAGGCGGATCTCTGTGAGTTCGAGGCCAGCCTGGTCTACAAGAGCTAGTTCCAGGACAGGAACCAAAAGCTACAGAGAAACCCTTTCTCGAAAATCCAAAAAAAAAAAAAAAAAAAAAAAAAATGAAGTGAATGCCATGGAATTTTGCCCTCTACTCTGTACCCACTCTCTTATACTTTATTCTTGTTGCCATGTCCCCATAACATTACACTTCATTTATATTAGCTATATTATACATGTATCCTACATGTACTGAGGTTTCCTACACACGGAGAAAGTTTGTGAATCTTTCACTTGCTACTCACCTCAAATTTCTTGTTAGCTTCTGGAGCTTGGGGGCTATTCTTTTATTCACATTGAAGTCCTATCCTTACTGCTGATGCAAAAGTTTCAGTAAATACATTTGTGAAAGAGGAGAGCCTATGTAACAGTCCAAACAGTCTTTTATTTCACCTCTTACCACTGTTATTTCAGTTATTTTTGTTTCTCCAAAAACTCATTAAAACAACTTTTTTTTTTTTTTTTTTTTTTTGAGACAGGGTTTCTCTGTATAGCCTTGGTTGTCCTAGAACTCATTCTGTAAAGAAAACAGGCTGGCCTCGAATTCACAGAGATCCACCTGCCTCTGCCTTCTGAGTGCTGGGATTAAAGGCATACTCCACCACCACTCAGCAGAACATCTTCCCTAATGTATTATAGACAGATTTCTGCCCTAGCTTTATGCATATTCTGAAAGTCAGGCAAACTTGATATAAAGTGCAGACCCCATTCCTCTAGGTAAGAGCCTATCAGTCAGAAGGATTCTTTTTTCCATATGCAGACTCTTGAAATATGTACATCTCATTTCAAAATTCTAGGTCAGTTTGAAGGTCACCATATGATTCTATGTCATATGCAGTGAAATTCATGATTATTAATGATTATGATAATAGATCTTCCTATTTATTACATAGTCTTATAACTATAATTACCTAAAGACCCATAAAATAGTGATTGCCTTAATTACTGCAATAATTAGCTAGTAAAGGGGCAGCCAATTAATGAGGGAAAACATTACAACTAATCTTTCAGAATTATTGTAGAATGCATTTGGATGGTCATGAAGAATTTCAGGAGACTGACTGACTCCATGTATGTGTGTGTCTGTCTGTGTGTGTGTTGCTGCTTTGAGACAGGCTCTTGCTATGTAGGCTGGACTGAACTATTCTGTGCAGCCTAGGCTGACTGCACGCTAGTGATTACCCTGCTTCTATTTCTCGTAATGTGGAGATTACATGCCAATACTAACACACTCAGTCTGTTGTTGTACTAGGAGCGGCGGGCTACGTTCCTGGCACCTGACCGCCCGCATGACTAGCTTATGCCCCAAAATAATTACACGGAAACTGTATTCTTTTAAACACTGCCTGGCCCATTAGTTCCAGCCTCTTATTGGCTAGCTCTTACATTTTGATCTAACCCATTTCTAATATTCTGTATAGCAACACGAGCTGACTTACCAGGAAAGATCTTAACCTGCGTCTGTCTGGAGTGGTAGAATCATGGCGACTCACTGACTCGGCTTCTTTCTCCCAGCATTCTGCTCTGTTTACTCCACCCACCTAATGGTTGGCCTATCAAATGGGCATAGGCAGTTTCTTTATTATTTAACCAATGACCTTCTTCCATCATTTCCCCTTTTTCTGTTTAAACAAAAAGGAAAGGCATTTACTTTAACATAGAAAAATTACATATAGCAAAACAGTTATCAAGTAAGAATTACAGTTATAATATTTATATCTACTTTATCTTTTATCATAACTAAGGAAAACTATGACTATTTATTCTTCAACTCCATCAAAGACTCCAGAAGGATATAATATTACCTAAGCAAACAAGAAATCCAAAATTCTAGAAATGACAGAGACATCTCGCTGCCTGGACAGTCACCCAAAGTTCTTTTGTACCGTTGGGGCATCCATCTTCAGCTTTCAGGCCCATAGTATCCAGCAGACATTTTCATCAAGCAGGAAATTCCGAAGACAGTTCAGTCACTTTCTGCTGTGTCCTGCAGAATGTCTCGCAGACTCTTTCATGAGTCAGGAACCCCGAAAGATCATCTCACCTTTAGGCAAGTTCAGCAGTCCTCTTTCTGCGGGTTCTTTGTGACCAGTTTTTGCAACAGTCCAGGCAAGAGCAGTTTCTTGCCCAAATGGCTATCAAACTCCTTAAGGAACCTCTTCGATGCCCATCTTCCTCTTGGAGTAGATTGGTGCTGCCAGGAGCAGACGTGTCTCATTGTCATGAAAAACCCTAAATTATTAAAACATTTAAATGCCATATTCTGCAGTCTTTGAAAGATATGAAGAATGCCTATTTAACTGAAATATATCTCTATATATCTAGAAAAATCTAACACGACTACAAGCTTGACTATTATCGATGATTAGCCATTAACAACCTATATTTCCTAATTAAACATTATACTTTAAAATGAACTACACAATCAAAATACAAGATCAGAAATACATATACATATAACAAAATTGACCTTAAAATCCACACCAATGCAAATTATTCATATCTATATCATATCCCCCTTTAAATGTAAAAGAACATTTATAAACAATATTTGGGAACATGGGTGCAGTTTTTCTCTCCAAACTGCTTCCTGATGAATGGGGGCGCTGTTATTCAGATCTTTCATGGCGTAACCTGTGTGCCAGGGTCATCTCAGTCGGCAGTTGAGTGAAGTAATTTTCTGAAGGTGTTCACAGCAACCTTTCAGGAGGGTGTGGTCTATCATACCATATTCGGATAGAAGGAATCCAAACAGTCTCATTCTCTGTGAAAACAAAAGAAGAAACTCCTTTCCAAAGCATCATATCCTTAGACCCAAATTCTGAAATCATAATACCCTTATATCCATTCTGGTTTAGCTTGGCAGCCCATGTAATGAAATGTCTCTCTGTACTTAGCTCCTTCACAGTCAAAAATTTTAAAGAAAACACAGTAATACAAAAAGTCCAGACTCTCTGTGAATTTTCCATTTTTACGTGGCTTATTTTTCTTCATTTCTTTTAATCTACAACTATCTGTACTCTGTCTCTTTAAAGAGTTTACCCTTTTTTTTTTAAACCATTAACTTTATTCTCTATATTTGTTTCTTCTCTCTCTCAAGCCTACGTACACTCACCAACACTGTGGTCTTTTATGTCTGAATCTGTTTTATTGTGAATCTGTAATTTTTTTACTATCCAGGAGCATTTCTTAAAATGTTAAGCGCTTCTTAAAAACTTAAGTTGCACCATGTACAGGTAATACGTACCGCCTGTGTCCTGCCCAGTCTAAACCTTACCTGCGCTGTTATTATGGTAATTACGGTAGTTGACCCACCTCCATCAGTCTGTCACTTCACAAAAAGAGGGATCAGGTTTGTATGCTGGAGCTTCACTAAGCTGAGGGAAGGAAATTTGTGAGAGTGGAAACAGTCTCCCAGTAGTTGCAGAAAGGCCATGTTGATTGTTCACAGAACAATCTTGGTGTTAAAAGGGGATAATACCTCTGTGTCCAGAAAAGTCATGTGTGTGGCAGACTGTACAACCTCCCTTATTGCTACAGTCACCTTTAGTGCTGATGCTCCTCACTTGGATGACACTTCTGTCCCATCAGCATCCTGGATGGCCTTATCTCAACTGTGTCAAACTTGCTTCTGAATCATAACTGTCGTCATGATCTTGATGCTACTTAGCTCTGACAGCCGTAGCCTCGTAGACTTCGTCTGAACCCTGTAGAGTGCCATTCATCAGGTTTGTCCTTCAGGCTCCCGCTACTCAGGCAGCACATTCCACACCTATTTCATCCTACTCACCCTGTGCCAATGGCCTTGCTTTACTTGATGAACCCTTTCCATCCCATAATACTGAGCCAGATATGGAGTAGAGGCTTTTGTTTATATGGATGATATTTGGTGATTTAGTAAATCTATTTAAAATTCTAATTTTATGCTTCTCGGCAACAGGTCTTCAATTTTCTTCCCTCGATACTTTCACATAGCAAAAGGCACTCTATGGGTCATGTGACACTTACACCCCGCCTCCCCCCACATCAAAGGAGAGCAAGCCAGAAAACCGGGCGCACAGTGCATGGTCATGGTGGC
Source organism: Chionomys nivalis (assembly GCF_950005125.1). Taxonomy (NCBI): domain Eukaryota; kingdom Metazoa; phylum Chordata; class Mammalia; order Rodentia; family Cricetidae; genus Chionomys; species Chionomys nivalis. Next base: position 1,344,430 of record NC_080097.1, on the reverse strand, counting down.
TTGTGACTCTCCATCAAAGTCTGTGGCTAACTACTCAGAAACCTTCTCCAGTCTTTATCTGCGTTTTCTTTGACAAAAATTACCTAAATTTTTTGGAAGTCGTTACTTCGGCACGAATGCTCATTTTTCAAACAGTGCGTTTCTTTGGTTATGATATCACATTTCTAACCCATATGGTGCCCAGTTAAATCTCTAGTGTAATGTTCCATTAGTCATTTATCTTTTCTTTTTCAGGAAAGTGAAGGCTAAGCTTCAGGAGACCCTTAGTGCCCCCAGTCTAAGGCACTCGACAACCCTAATAATTCTTCCTGGTAGTTTCATCGCACAAAGCCTGGCTGTTGTTACTTGTGCTATCACCTTTTCATTTTATTATCTTAAGACTCATAAAAAAAGATGTAGAGAATGAAGAGTAGGTGTTTAAAGTAATTGGATCCTTTAGTTTGCAGTGACAGAGACTTGGCTAGCATGAAGCAGGCAGTGCTTCTCTGACTTTTACTTTGTTAGTTCTGTAGACAATCCATCAGGCCAGGGTCACTCCTGCTGTTAGATTCTAGCTAGTTCAGATGTTGGAGTTTAGAGTTAGCAGCATCCTGCTGTATTAATTAAACCAATTTGGTTATTGTTCTTCAAATCAGCAGAGCCAGAGATGCAGTTTATTGTACGGTACTTGCCAAGCATACATAAGGTCCTAAGTTTCATACCTAGCTTTGCAAAAAGAAAAAAAAAATACAGATTTTTTGGCTTTCTAATATCACTAAAATGGGAGAGAAACAGAAATGTATACCAGCTCTATTCAGAAAATGTTTGAGTTATAAGTGTTTTGCAATTAAAATAGATTTGCACTTAATCCTCATCAACTCAGGAGCAGTATCATCCACCTGTGATTTGTGATTGTAGAGATGTTATCTTCATCATCTAAATATGGACAGCAGCTGCCAAGCAATTTTTTAAATGGAACTTTTTTTTTTCCACTGAGGGATGCTATGCCTAAGGGAAATTATTTGTGCTCTCAGAGAATAGATTCATGAATATTCATGAAGTGGACATATCTGTTGACCTACAAGTCGTATCCCCCTTGAACTACTGTTTTCTTAAAGGTAACCACTATTATGGTTACTAATACCAAAGAAATCTGCTTGACTTTGCAGTTTCTAATAATGGAATCACTGTACATGTAATTTTGTATTATATTTCTTTGGTTTGCTTTGTACTTTTCAGACAGGGTCTTGTATAACTCAGGCTTGCTTTGAATTTGTCATGTAGCTGAGGATCACCTAGAACTTGTCTCTACCTCCGAAGTTTGTTTTGCTTTTGGGGGCAGGGTCTTGCTGCATAGACCATGCTGACTTTGAACTTAACCATTCTCTTGACTCATATTTTAAACACTGGGACATGTAAATTGTTAAATTAATGTTTTTCTGTGATCTCATTAATAAAGTCACATGCAATATATCTTGTTGCCATATTCTATTATACAAACATACGATTTTAAAATCCAGTGTGATCAAGTGTGTTTGTTGCTTATCACTGCACATGTGCACAACTTTTTTCTGAGCATGCTTCCAGAAGTATAATTTCTGGACCCTAGAAATATAGATGTTTAACGTTTAACCTTAATATATGCTATCCATGAAGATTTTCAGAGAATCCATACTATAAATCCCACATTATTGGATAGTTCTGTTTTACATTCTTAGTGGTTCAGAATTTTGACCTTTCATGCATGTATTGGTGATATTATTGCAGTTGATCTTAATTTTCCCAAAGACGAATGAGATTGGATATGTTTTTCATGTTTGTTGCCAATTTGGATATTGTCCATTGAGAAGTGTCCACTTAAATCTTTTTTCTAATTTCCCACTTGTCTGCATTCGTAATAGTACTTCAGCTGGGGCTTATGTGATTTACCAGTTAGAGATACTGCACATGTCTTCTGTTTATATCTCTGTGTTTACTTATTTACTTATTGTTCAATTTTGATATACAGGAATCCCTCATTTTAATGTATTTGAGTTTGTTGTTACTTTTTACTTATGAGTAGTTGTGTAAACACCTGTTTGTAAAATGTCAGTATTCTCATCATCTTCTTTGTTTCATTATATCGTCTGGAACTTTAAAATTTTTCCCTCCACGCTTGGATAGCTAACATAACAGGACTGAATTTTGCTTATGGTATGATGTAGGGGTTAAGAATGATTTTCTTTCTTCCATATGGATAGCCAAGCTGAGCTGGTACACAGTGTAACTTACTTTCCACAGTGGATAAATAATAGCAATGATGATAATGATAATTTAATGAATAATACTTTCAGTGGAAATGACCACAGTCAAAGCAAACAATTCAAAATTAAACTTAAAGCAAATGTTAGGTGGCTGGCTATGCCTGAGAACCATCTTGGAGCAATATTAATAATCTTTACAAAATCAGTTCCCGTGTAGCTGTGAAGAGGACACAGTATCTCTTTTTGAAAACTAACACGACTGTTTGACGACTACTATTTAACATCCTTGTGATCATGACCCGAGGTAGGATGCTTCGTTAGGTGTCATTCACTCAGTGACAGTGTGCTCCTTTGCCTGTGATATCCTTTCTATGAACCTGCGCTTAACACTCCTTCTCACGGTTTGTGTGAACTCAGTTTAGTATTCTTTGTAACTTACTGTGCAAAATGAAACGTTTTCTTGTTTTGTAAAAAACTGGACTAAAAATCTAAAATTCTGTTTTGCTTGTTAGTTCAAGAGAGTGTATCCTCTTTCCCTTTATTATTCAATTTGGAATTGCTATTGGGTAATGCATATAAATTCTCCAGTATATTATTAGAACAGTCTATTAAATTATGAATTTATGAGCAATGTATCCATCTTCTGCATATGGATATTATGTAAAACTGTGGTCATGCATTTCATTTGCTCAGCACAGTGTGACCTGCAGGGATACAGTTTGTCTATGAGCATCTTAAAACTAGTTACAGGCTAGTGGGTCAAAGCAGAGACCGAAACAAGAGATAAATTGTTGCTTTTCATTATGAATAATAAGTTGAAATGCATATGCCAAACATTATATTAAATATGGTTATCTCTATTCCTTCTATATATTTAGGTGCCTGTGGAAGCTTATATAGAACTCAAAATGGGAAATATTTGCTGTTTATGAGTGGTCTGTCTCAGGATAAGAAGGTGGCATAAGGGGTATGGCATTTTGACACAGAGAGATAACTCTCTGTGTGGTCATGGAAATTTAGAGCTACTTAAGCCAAACTCAATGATGCGTGATGAGAACAAGCAGGCTGTGACTCTTCCTACTCAAGTGACTCTGTAATGACCTCAGGAGACTGGCTTCGAATGTAAACCATGGCGTGACTTGATCTTGAGCTTGCCTCGTTTATACACACACTCTCCTCTCTTCTCCAGATGTCTCCCACACTAAAATTAACCAAAACCCAAAACTAGGCTGTGCTCAATAAGTGTTTGTCAATCTCTGTAGTTTTGTTTTATCTGGCCAAAGGATACCCAACCTTCTGAATCCTATAAAGTATTTTTTTTTTTTTTGTATCTGAAATTCCCTTTTATTTTTTACCTCCTTAAGATTCTGATCTTGATAACATTTCTCTTTGGATCTGTAGTTATTTCCTTAAGTGACTTCCGATAATTAAAAATAAATAAATTAAACAAACCATCACCATTATCACTATCAAAAAAACTGTTTATAATAGGTACACTTCCCAAATGTATCTTTGCTTTTCCTTTTGCTTAATTTAAACATTTTATGCTTCTCCATGCAAAGAAAGACTGTACTCTTTTCACACAGAGTTGTTATCTGAAGGCAGATGTCCTGTCAGGTTTGGAAATTTCTGTTTCAAGCACTCTTTGTTCTGTAGACCTTGATTTGGTGTCTTGAATCTAGCATTTTACATGTAATTATTTTAGATGTCACTGAAATAAAGTTTGAGTGACTATTCTGAAAAATACATACTTTTGAGACCTATGCACAATGAAGTTGCACCCTTCTCTCTTGGGGGAAAAACCACATTGTGGTTGTGTATGACGTAACAGTTGGCATGCATTCTGCAAAACATCATTAGGCAATTTGATCAATGTCTGAACATCATCAATTACACCAGCATAGATTTACAATATACCATTACTATGTAATATAAAGCACACTATGGGTCCCAGGGATGTGATAAATAAAGGGAATTTAAATAACGTGAGTTATATGTGAGTGGTAGAGTTATTTCTTATCTTGAAAGCATAAGGCCCTGGGTTTGATACACTGTACCAGTGTAGCATGAAAGAGGAAGATGCAATCAAGAGACATGCTGAGGGATGAAGGGGCCTTGGGAGATGGTTCAGTTGGTAAAGTGTTTGCTCTGTGAACACGAGGACCTGGGTTAAATTCCCAGAAGCTAGGTGTGGTAACACATAAGCTTGTGATTACAGTGTCGGGGAGGAAAAACACAAGTGGTAACCCTGGGACTTGATGGCCAGTCAGTCTGGCCTAATCAGTTTGTTTCAGACCAGGGAGAGACACCTGAGGTTGACCCCAGCCCTCTATATGTGCACTATGCATATGTACACACAATGGCAGCATTTGCACAAACATACTCTCACAAAGAGACATGGTGAGTAGATGGTGGTTGAGACTGTTGCTGACAAAACATGAGAGATCGGAGGCTTTTTGTGTGAGTAGCAGGAAGGGCATCAATGATAAAGATTAGCACGGGAAACATGCTAACCTTTCATTGTCATGTATGATGTGTGCACACTTGCATAGCCACCCTTGCATGCGCTGTTGGCACGGCAGCATTTGCATAGCCACCTTTGCATGCCGCTGCTAGCACAGCGGCTTTGTTAACACCACCATCACAAACACTGTTGTGCCATGTCACTAGGCAATAGGAATTTTCCAGCTCCACTTTAATTATTTTTGGAGGGGGCATCTTCTTATGAGCCATGTATTGTTGACAGTAATGGTTGCGTGTGACATGTGATTATCCTGCTCTCGAGTAAGAAAACGTAGTAGAAATATTGTTTCCCAGGAATAAATGAGAAGCAGGTGCAGATTTGCCAGCATTTGTGTTATTTCCTGTGTTGAGATGTTGTTATGCTGACAGGACCTTCAGATGCTGCCCTCAAGACAAATAATCTCTGTTCCCAAATATCCTGGAGGAAAAAATTGGAAGCTCTTGACTTTCTGCTGCTCGCTTCTCAAAAATATATCTGATTACATAGACACATTTTGCAAAAACACGCATTCTGCCTGTGCACTTCACTGAAGGACGACCAAAGCAAATGCTGACAGGAGCGTATTCAGTCACAATCACAAATCTAAGGCAGAAGCAATCATAATTGAGCAATAAAGGCCATATCCATCCCAGAAATGTTCAAACGACACAGAAGCTGGGCTCCTGCAAAGGTTTTTAATGCTCTACTCTCATGGAAAAGGGACAATAATGTTCTTTCATTAAAGTGTTGGTACTGAGACCAAAATTATCCTCCCACTTCGGTGGATGTCCATTTTTGTATCATGGCCCACCCAGCTGCAGCCAAAATACATTACAGTTTCCAAGAAGACTTCCTGCGATCTGTTCCGCAGCAACTAAATAGAAGGAAACTAGTTTGTTTGTAGACATGATGGAATGTTTGGAGTCCTGAATCTCAGAATGACAAAGGCTCCTGAAGCCTAACTCCACCCCTGAGTTACTACCTTTACAAGCTTGGAAAGCCCTGGCCATACCCTGTATGAAATTAGCTTGTTATCCTTGCCCTCAGTCTGCCCCGAGCCGGTGTGACATTCATTGTGCTGGCCAGCTGGCTATTAGCAATTGGGGGGTTTTGGAATTCTTTTCTTTGGATAGTGAGAATTTATGAAAATGTTAGGTCCTGGGGGCTAGGAGAGGAAATGATGCCTAAACATACAAAGTAGAGAAGAAAATGGTAGGAGAAATAGAGCAATGATATCTAATTTCGATAATTAGTCATTAGCATCATGGGGGATCCTAGGTGATAGGGCAGAAATGCTGGTAATGCCGCACTCTGCAGTGAAGAGCTCAGGGTTCAACAGGGACTAACAGTGGCTGCAGGACAAAATGATTGAGGTTGGCTTGGAGTGAAGTAGCATGTCAGCCTGCCCAAGGAGCCCCATCACAAGACACACAGATATGTGATTCGTGAAGCTGTCTGAAAATAGCAGTGTGAACAGGAGCCTCTTTCTAGGTAGGACTCTTTCTTTGGGACATGGAAAAGCTCTTTTTCCCTAAGAACCCTTCTGTTTCTTCTCTCTCAGTGTTAGTTGGGGTTCTATAAAGAAGAAGAATTGATAGGATGAATATTATTAACAGTAATCGACTGCTGATAGAAAGGGTGGTTGGCAGTGGTTGCCAGCTGTTTGCTTTGAGGTTCCCTCCTCACTCTTCTCTGTTCTTCATACTCTCAGGGAGTCCTGCAGGTTGGAGCTTTGCCTGAAATGACCAATGGGGTTATTACTGGGAAGTAAGCGAGTGGGAGAAATGGAAAAGCCAGGAAGATTGCCCCCGAGTTTCCATCTTAGGTGACTGCCTCAATAGCAGCCATGCTGTCTCTGTGGAATCCATCATGGTTCTGAAAAGTCCCCCATAGTCCCAGCACAATCCAGACAAGAGCAGTTTCTAAGACAAAACAAAGATGTTTTGTTTCTGGGGTTGAAAGGGCAAAGAGTTCCTGCTGCAGAGTTTCTGGTTTTCCTCACCAGCCCAATTTTACCTAAAAATCTAGTTTTTCCAGTTGTCTTATCTAGATGGCCCTTCATCCTGACTACATCATCAGCAGTTGTTTCCCACAGGTGTATCATGGCATTCTTCTAAAACGTACCCTGCATCTATTCTCTTTGGAATAGTACGACAAATGTGGGGTAGAGTGGAAAGATAACAAATTCTCAAAGAACAGATATTCTACTGAGAAAGGCAGGTATGATTTCTTGGATAAGAAAGAATATGTCAGCAATTAGAATTCCACCAGGCTTCACAGACATGTGTCATCCAAAGAAGGAGAGTGTTGACAGGGGAAGATCGAGGGGGAAGAAATAATGAAGATGGTACTTTTCAGGATAACTGTACAGGTGAAGGCAGAGCTGAAGGGTGTGGCCTTCTGTTTGGGGACTCTCGATTGAGGCTGGAACATAAATCAGGTGTTGGGGGTCATAGCAAGAGCTAGGAATGATGGATGTGGTTTCTGTTGAGGGATCTGAAGTTACGTCTGTAGTTGGCATCTTTTCAGTCCATTGTCTCACCGTCTGGAAGTTTACATTTCAAACCTAATCTGCCAGATATAGAATGAATCACAATCTCTCACATCAAGATGGTATATGGCCCAGTTAACCACTAATACCAGAAATTTGGGTGACATCCTTTCTCTTGGTTACACAAAACTATGTGCCCAAATATTACTCCCTGTGTCTCTCAAATTTGGGAGACTTTAACCACTTAACTCTAACATCTGGCCACCATGAACAAATACTTTTTTAAGATGTGTACGTGCCTCCCAGTCACATGCTGCTTTAGGCCAGGGTACTCTTTTCAGAATGCAGAGATGACTACCAGCTATCCTGGGGACTCTTCTGGATCCCCTTGCACTCAGATGAGTTAACTCTGCTCAGAGGAGGACTCACGAGGTCCTCTGGGAATGGCAGCCTGCCTGCCTTTCTAGTGTTAGGTATTGAATTTTATCTTACAACCTTACTAGATCCTTTAGAGTTACTGAAAAGACTCTTGACCTTTTTTCACACTATTCTTTCTGTCTCTTGTGAAGGATGTCAGAATTAAAATGGGATTACTTCTGCCAAATTCTAATGAAAAAATAGATATTCTAGGATGTGAAAATTTGTCTGACAATAAAAAGTACGGGAGTGCTATGGAGAAGGGCTTATAGATACCAGGTGAGTTTCTGTTGGAAAAGGTCAAGAATTCTTTGACTATGGGCTGAATAGGCTAGCAGCCCCTGACTTCTATCAGGGAAAGACACTCAGGGACTTGGCATTTGGAGTTCTCAAGAAACTGGTAGATATCAAGGGTGAACCCAATATCGAGGTCATCCCATGAGCACAGATTATTCAACATTCATGCTCAGATGTTGCTGGCTCCCACTTTCACCCCCAGCAGAGTAGGGGGACCCTCTCAGGAAGTAGACCTTTTCCAGTCTGCCTCAGAGCACTGATCATCTTCTATAAATACTATGTTGATTGGAGTCCCCACTGTCTGTCAATTGGTATCATCCTGAAATAACAAGCAAGGGTTTCCTATGAGTCAACCACAGTCACTTCACTTCAGATGCCGCCTGAAGGGTCTAAATTCAGAACCACTAATTAATTCATTCCCAGTGTCAGGGCAAAGGAACCCAAGCCCTCCCATTTCCTCTCCTTGATGCTGGCTGGGTGATATCACATGGGTTTCCTTAATTTAGCAATGTCATATTTGACAAGCATCTAGCACACTCTCACCGATCTCTGTTTCCTTGAACAGAAGAGAGAAAACAAGAGATCAAGGCATGGATGCATCAGCCTGGCGGGTAAATGGCAAAGGTTACAATGTTATATTTAGATCTGTAATTTGCCCAGGAAAGATAATTGGGAAATTAAGTTGTCTGGTTAGGAAGTCAGCAGTCCTTCTGTTTGTGTATAGTCCTGTAGTCTTATAGAAGTTCGGGGCTTCAATACCTTCAGGCGCTAATAATTAATTTAGAAAAAGTTGGAAGATGTTGCACATCAACTGCCTTTTTTAATGAGATAAGTCAAGAGGGCAGAGAGAAGGGAGTTTCTCGTGGTAATTGGTTGTTAGAATCGCACATAGCCTTTTTAGCACATTCCTTTGAAATGAGTGAGCTTTCAGATCATGTAAGAATCCCTGGCAATAGCTACTATTTAGTATATTCAGTAGGATTAAAAAAAGCACATGAAGGTGAGAGGGAAGAAAGAACTGGGGGGACAGAGTGGGGATGGATTTGATAAAATCACATTATAGGCAAACACAAAATACTCAAGCAATTAAAAAAACATTTAAAAAAAGATGAAGAGAAAACCTTGCTCAGTTGTATCCAGAGAAATCACAGAAAACCAGCACCTTCTGTGTTCTTCTGTTCATGGGAAGTTTTGGCTTTTGAATTCCTATAGGGAGACGAGAGTTTACCAATTAGGAGATAGGAGTTCACGAAGGTATGGCGTAGTGATAGAAGTTGAGGTGTTGAGGACTAGGAGGGTGGGTGAGAGTTTTACTGGCAAATTTCCCTATGAAATTTCTCTGGGAACTGCTTTTAGCAGAAAGTCTGGAGTCAGGATTTGCATTTCTAACACCATCTCCGATGAACTCTGTGCTGCTGGTCCAGGAGCACACTGAGTCTCAGAAGTCTCAGAGGGTACTTTCCATCCCTGGTTGCAGAGGAAGCTCACTATAAGAACTGATAAAAATACACCGATGCTTCATTTCACCTGAGATCAATTAAATGAGAAAGTGCGCATTGGCTTCTGGATGTTTGAGAAGTTCACCAAGGGCAGTTCCTACACCACCAAGCTTCAAACCCACTGGAAAAAGTGACCCTGCAGCCCTGCGCTACAAGTATTATTTCTAGTGCAGGAACAATGCGGCGTGGGAGCTTGTTAGAGACAGAACCTCAGGCTCTACCTCGCTCACTGAAACAGAACCCTATTGTAACTAGACCCTCTGGTGATCCAAGAACACATTAAAGTTCTGCAGAAGGGGACCGTTTAAGGAGCCCCATAGGGAGGAATTAAACTCAAATTTGTGAGTTCCTCTCATCTTTTATTCTCACACAGTTTCCTGATTATTTTTCCTCTCTCTACTCCTCCCAGTTCTTCTCTAACTCTCCTCCCATCCAGATTCACTTACTTTATGTCTCTCATAAAGAAACAAACAAGATTCTAAGGGGGTAATAATAGAATAAATAAAATATAGGATAAGATAAAAGCTAACACATTGGATTTGAGTAAGGCAAGCAAAGAGAAGGAAAAGAACTCAAGAGAGGGTACAAGAAACAGTGTTCTACTCATTTGTACACTCAGGAATCCCAGAAAACCACTAAACTGAAAGCCACAGTATTTATGCAGAGCACCTAGTGCAGGCCCTGTGTGTGCTGCTTGAGTCTCTGTGAGGTCATGTGAGCTTTGTTTCTTTGTGTTTTCCATCCCCTCTGGCTCTTACATTCTTTCTACTTTCTTTTCCACAGGGTTCTCTGAGTTCTGAAGGCAGGAATTTGATGAACATACCATTTATGACTGAGTGTTCCAAGGTCTCTTGATCTCTGCATAATGTTTGGCTCTGGGTCTCTGTAGTTTTTTTCCCTATCTGCTACAGGAGGAAACTTCTTTGATGATGGCTGAGTATAACAGAATGTCATTAGGAGTCATTTTATTCCCACATTTTAAAAAAAAGAACAGTTGTATTTGGTTTTACTCTAGGTCTCTGGGCCACCTAGTTTCAAGCTTTTGGCCACTCAAGCTGTCTCAGGTATGGGTCCCATGTTGTGGAGTGGTTCTTAAGCCAAATCACATGTTGGTTGGTTATTTCTACAGGCTTTATGCCGCCATTGCCCTAACATGTTTTGCAGGCAAGATACCATTGTAGATCAGAGGGTTTGGGGCTGGGTGGCAGTTATGTTTCTTCTTTAGTAGTTTGCAGAAAAGTACCAAAATACTTTAGAACATAGGGGTATAGGCTCTATGTAGGCACCAGCTCAATTTCTCCATGGAATGATTCATGTGGGTGCTGTCTTCAGCAATGAGGCCTTGCTGTCAGTTTGTGGAGAGCAACCTACAGTAGTCTTGACGACAGCCCGGATTGTTTGTGGATTCCCACGGGACACCTTTGGCCGATAACTCAATTAGATGCAACCCAGTCCTAGTATTAGAAGCTTCAGTTGGTGAATAGGGATGTCCAGTAGGGCCTCTGTCTCCCCATTATTTGGTAGTTTTCTTTGTATTACCTTCATATATGTGTATGTTTCAGGAAACTTTTACTGTATTAGGTCTCCATACTACTCCTTGAATGGCTCATGATCTTAGCTGTCCCTCTCCATATTTTCTCCTCTGTCCCCATTTTACCTTTCCCTCCCAACTTGATCCTTCTGTCTGGCCCCCTCCCATCCATCTACAATGATTCATTCTATTTCCCTTTCCTGGGGAGATCTATCTGTCCCCACCCCACTCCCTTATTCCCTTTGTGGTTCTTGGGTTATAGTTAGGTTATCACTGACTTAACAGCTAGTATCCAAATATCTTTCTCAGTCTGGGATACTTTGCTCAGGATGATTTTTTTTCTAGTTCCATTAGCTTACCTGAGAATTTCATGATTTTATTTTATTTTTTAAATGATGGAGTAATATTCCATTATGTAAATGTATAACATTTTCTTTATCCATTCTTCTGTTGAGGGGCATCTATGTTTTTTCTAATTTCTAGATATTATAAATAGAGCAGCAATGAACATGTCTGAGCAAATGTCTCTGGGATAGGATGAAACATCCTTTGGGTATGTATTCCAACAGTAGAATAGCGTATGGTGTGGGAGGTCCTTCTGTCTATGTGTTGCTTTTATTGGTTAATTAATAAAGAACTGGCTTGGCCTATAGCATGGGAAGAGGAAGGTGGAGTTAGAGAGACACCATGGAGTCGCAGTCAGAGTCAGACATGCTGAAACTTTGCCACTGCCAGGTGACAATACATAGATTAATGGAGATAGGTTAAATTAGTATGTAAGAGTTAGCCAATAAGAAGCTAGAGCTAATGGACCAAGCAGTGATTTAATTAATACAGTTTCTGTGTGATTATGTTGGGTCTAAGCTAGCCAGGTAGCCAGGAACAAACAAGTGGTCTGCTACTACAGCCGTTTTTTGAGGTAGATCAAGGTAAATCTCATCTTCCTGAGGTTACACCACATTGATTTCCATAGTGACTGCACATGTTTGCACTCCCACCAGCAAGGGATGAGTGTTCGTTCCCCTTACTCCATATCCTCACCAGTATGAGCCACCACCTTTTTTTTTTATTTTTTTATTTTTTTATTTTTTTAATGATTTTAGCCATTCTTACAGGGGTAAGATGAAATCACAGAGATCCACTTGCCTCTGCCTCCTAAGTACTGGATTAAAGGCCTGTGCCACCACTGCCCAACAGTGTAACTGGTCTTATGTTGAGGTCTTTGATCTATTTGGAATTGAGTTTTGTGCTCAAATATGGATCTATTTGGATTCTTTTACATATAGATACCCAATTAGACCAACACCACTTGTTGAGAATGCTGTCTTTTTTTTCAGTGTGTGTTTACTATTCTTTATCAAAAATTAAGTGTCCACAAGTGGGTGAATTCATGTCAGGGCCTTCCACTTGATTCCTTTGATAGATGTGTCTGTCTTTACGCCAATGGCGTGCTGCTTTTGATCACCATAGTTCTATAGTACTCTCAGGATGTATCAGGGATGGTGGTTTTATTGTTCAGGATTGCTTTAGCTATCTTTTGTGTTAGTGCTTCCCTGTAAAACTGAAAATTGTTCTTTCAGGATCTGTGAAGACTTGTATTGGGATTTTAATGGGATTGCATGAATTTATAGATTGCTTTTGGTAGGATGGCCATCTTTACTATACTAATCTCCAGTTGACTCTTGGGTGACTGCAACATGAAAATCTTGGTTGGATGTGGATAGTGATTTACCAAAGTGACAACATTGGAGTTTCCTGAGCATCCTGCAGGCAGTTCTATCACTGAAGAGTTACCTTTTTTTCAGTGGATGTTTGCTGCTTAAATAACCTCAGGGAAAGGACTCGTGAATCTTCTACCTGTCCAGAGACTTGTTGTTTGTACCCTGCAACTCTCTTGCCCTCTTATTTCCCTTCTGTCTTTCCATTTCCCTCCACAAAGGAACATTTCAGTCTAGAAGAAATAACACGCAACATTCTTTTCAGCCTGAGTATGCTGTCCTATCATATTCCCAACCCCAGGAATTAGGACTATATATCTTATGGGGCAGTTAAGAGTTCTTTCTTCCTTACTGCCTCAGACTTCACAGTATAACGGTGGTCTTAGAACATGATTCTGCAGCTAGGCTTGTCTGACAATAAAGAACATTTAACATATTTTACACATGTCATGTATTACAGAGCTTTGTAATTATCAAAAAACCTTCCTGTTTATTGTAGCCTCATTAAAATACTTTACACAAACTTATTATTCTTTTCTGATGAGCGATTGCACTGAGATTGAGAATATTTAACTACTTTTTCAGATATTCTAGGCAAAATCCCAGTAATCCAGTATTGAAAGGTTGTTCTTTTAATTTTAAATCCCTCTACAACATGACAGTATTTTTGTTTCTTTCTTTTTTAAAAAAATTATTTATCTCATTCTTGTTATCTGATTATGAAGCACACTGACCATGATAGAAAAAAAAAATCAACAAGTCATTTTAGGCGAAGGTGAAAATTTAAATGCTGCCGTGGGTTCTGTGCAGAACAGGCAGGGTGTGCCGATTGACAGATGAGTTTTCCCCGTGTGCAGAGAAGCTGCTTTCACTTCTTACAAAGCTCTGTTCTTCATGGTTATTATTGCTCAATACTTAAACATATTTCAGAAAACAACCAGTTCACAAAGTAAGCAGTTTTTTACTAAATGATAAGTCAATGTTGTAATGAATTTTGAGAAATTTTTGGCAAAGTGGGGATATGTTCACATTTGTGATTTGGGAATTAGAATGTATCTATTTTAAATAAATAAATTTTAGAGAAAAATTTAAGCGGAGGTGCTAGAGGTATTCCTATTGCCAGGGCAATCCACATTTTATTTTTTTCTTGTTTCTAGTATAAAACCATCAGTCTGGTTTGATGAAATGAATCTAAAATTGAGACATTTGAGTTCTCTTGGAAGCCAAAGTTTTCCTGTGTGGTCAGGGAAAAGACAACATATGTCTGTCACCTCATCTGTGTCCTCTACCATTAATCAGCTCCCCTTTTGCTGGGGCAAAAGTCAGAGCTAGTGGGGCAACTCAAAAGCTAGTTTATACTTAAAAAATATCCTGGTCATTTGTTCATGTACAAAATAATCCAAAATCAATATTGAATCACACTTCTTTCCTTGTCATCATTTATAGATATTTGGGGTTCTGTAAACAATCTAAGATGCAGTCTATGTTTAATAAACTTATATAAAAATTAGGCTCAAGCTTGGTAAATTGTGTTAACCATCTTCATATATAGAGGATAAATCGAACCAGAAAAAGGATAACTCATAAGGTTCCCGGGTGATGATCATATGCATCAAAATGAAATCAGAGATAAAAGCCATTGTTCCCCTGTTTAGCTTTGGATGTGAGTGGACTCGGTGGACTTTAGGATATGTGAGGTAAGAATCATGTCCGAGTCAGGGTTGGTAACCTTTCTTCCATTGTAGCCTGTCCTCCATTGTTTGTGGAGGACATACATTGTGGAGGAAAGCTTGAACAATTGAAAAACTTCGATCTTCAGCAGAATGTTTCCTGAAAATTGGATGCTCATGTAAATATTGCTCATGACCCTTTTGAGAATGTCGCTTGCATTCACTTGTGAATTCAGATGCAAAACTATGCTAATTATTTATAGTAGAGAGAAGAATTGATAAATCGACATAGAATTCTTTTCAACTCTGAAATTGACATCCCAATTTTGGAATATGCATATTAACATTGTCCTTATAAGTCAGAAAGAAAAAAAAAACACAAAGCAAAGAAAATGCAGGCTTGGACACCAGCAGTGGCCCCGTTAGCCAAGCAGTCAGTCGATTGAGCGCCAGCTGCTTCTTCCTAGTTAAGCCTTCCCCTTCCAACAGGCAGTTTTTAGATTTTACTTTCTATTAGGCCAACTGCATGGGGGAAGGAAAAAACCCTCCAAATTGCATTATACAGCACTCACTTCCCTTCCTATAGATTTCCCCCTCTCATCCTTCCAGGAACATTGATTTTCTACCTGGGTTTCAGAAAGAGCTCTTCTCCCCAGGCATCTTCATTTCGGTTGCTGACCAAAGCATTATTCATACTTTTCCAGCGACCATGCCGATGTCACACCTGCTGCTAGGTGCTCCATTCTCTGAGTGACACAAGCCATGCCAGCCTTTGGAGGAGAAGTGATTTCAGAATGATGCTTTCCAAGAACAGAGAGCCTTCCACTGATGTGGTAGACAGTGCTGTCTTGGAGCAATCCTATATTAGCATGTAGGTAGTTTCTCATATGGACAAAATGCTTTTCTGTGGCTCTATTACATGCCCTGGTCAATATCTTTATTCTTAGCCCAATTCTGAAGATGGGGAAATGGGCTCAGGGAGGATATGGGATCACGGCTGTCCCTACTACTGCCTCATATGGAGCTGACTTTTGCCTTGTAGAAGTACAGAGACTTCATTAAGATAATTAGAGCCAGATCCGTATCTAAAACATATTGTGAGCAGAACAGACAAATATCCATGGTCAGAAACAGTAAGAATAACTGGCATTATTAGTACGGTGCTTCACAAACTGTATCCTCTCAACTGAGAGTCAAATTCTGAACAGAGACTAATTCAGTTGTGTCTGCCCAGTGTATGGTTACAGCAAGGAGAAAAGCCACTAATACAATCCTGCAGCCTTCTTATTTAACTTGGAATTTACTTTTTTGTCTGACATAAGACGTAGGAAGGGAGCAAAAGAAGACTCCCATCACCCTACTGTGACCACCCTGTAACTTGACGGCTACACCTGCCAGAGGTGAGAGGTTGAACTCTGGTCCCAACCCCAGGACTTACTCATTCCCGTCCTAATTCCTGATTTGCTCTTTGTAAGTTCCCACAGTATCTTGTCTTGTTGGATGATTTAGAATAAAGCTCTTTGATTAGAACTATAGCTCAGGTCCAAATGTGTCCAAGGTATTTTACCTTAGCCTGAAATCAAATAGTCTGTGGTCTTTAAGATGTAAAACAAAAGGATAACGGACCAGGTTTAGGAGGAAAAAAGATAATCATTATCATTTTTTATGAATGCCAGCATTACTATCTATTTTTATTTAAGAATGACTTAGAAAGCGTTTCCACTGAAATATTTCCACTCCCATTTGAAGAGCAGCTCTGAGGACAATGCATATGGTAGAGGGTCCAGACATGCACCATAGGGTAGATAACAACAAGCCTCAGTACCATCTATAGGCTGGGGAGTCCGTTCCTTAGGACCTTCACAGAGGTGTCAGGATACACACAGTGTGCTGGCCCTCCTTATACACATGTCCTTTGTTCATTGCTGACCACAGTGCATAGATTTCTGCTAGAAATTCTGAATTTTGTTCTCACACTGTGTTATGTTGGTGACAGTGTATGAACTTTGCAGCTGACATGTCTGTAGCTTGTTGATTTGTGTGTGTGTGTGTGTGTGGACCACAGGCTAACCCCATCATGCATTTACAAGTTTGGAGATACCTTCTCTGAAGACCACTTAAACATCATCTGCTTTTGTAACTGGCTTCCTTAAAATCCAATATATTCTGAAGGATATGATCAATAAGCAGATGGCCCAAGCCCATACACATGCCAAGAAATGAGGCGTCTAATTAACAGTTAGACAAGGGTGTGAGGCGATTGCAGAAGGAAAACAGAGACCCTGCCTGGGCTGGGAAACCCCTGGATAGGGGAATCAGGGCTGCTGGTGTGACATGGTGTTGAGCGGTGGCTATCGGAAAAGAGAACGCAGCAAAACCCTTCAGGCATACTCATTAGGACTTTACAAATTTCCCAATTATCTTTTGACCTGGTCTGGAGCAGGCATCTTTCCAGTGCCTTGAGAAAAAACCAACAGGGAAAGAAAATAGAATACAAAGCGTTTGGTGTTAATAGAAACCTGGTAGAAATGAGAAGTGATGCATTCATGGCAGCAAGTGATGGCTACAGGAAGGACGAGCATCTATCATGGCGACAAAGGAAGTTTTCCCTTTTTTGCAAAGTGGTGGGTGCTCCCAGCAAAGGCCAGGAAGAGACACTTTGTGGGAAGAGGCCAATACATTTCACAGTGAGTCCCCAAGGTACTTCAGTAAATCTGCAAACTCCATGGGCGACATCAAGGGACTCAAGTACCAAGACTCTTCCTGTATATACATCTTTTGGCCCAAACAGGTACTGAGATGGGTTCTCGCCTCTGCACCTAGGAAAGCCACCAAGGAACATTTCTTGCATCAGAGAAGAGGACTGGCGTCCATGTGACAGCTTTCCTTGCCATGCAGGAAATATGATATGAATCCACTACCAGTCTGGTCCTCCTGAGTTGATTGTTTTGTGTTATAGTTTCAGTGTGTCTAGACTTGCAGGCTGTAAAATAGAAGACAGTGCCTTGAGTTTGATGCAAGCTGGGATGACTGTGTTAATGTTTTTTTGAAGTCAATGTGACTGAAAAGGTTAAGACTGTAGCTTGATGGAGGTGATACATCTCTCAAAGCCACTGGAAGCCTTGACAACAAACACATTAAACAAAGCACACACCACACCACACACACAGCAGGCAGGACAACTCCTTTCTTTTTTGATTTGTTTTTCTTTCTTCCCTGAAGAGAGGAAAACTAGCATTCTTTATTTCTTTCTTGAGAGAAAGGAAAAAGACAGTTGGAAAAAAAGGCTTAGGAATGTTTTTATCAAAATTTGCACTAATCATCAACTATTGGGCATAACATGATAGCCACTGTGTTTGTTAATTTTGTATCAACTCATCTAGATTGTGTAACTTAGTTACTCCTCATGCACTACAGGCTAATATGAATGTATTTTTAGATATGACTATATTTTAAATAAGTAGACTTTGAGTGAAGTAGATGGCAGTCATTGTCAGTGTTTCTCAGTCAACAGAAGGCTGTAAGAGCGTAAAGGATTAACGTATACAAAGCAATAGCCCTCATATATACCAGTAACAAACATTTTGAGAAGGAAATCAGGAAAATAATCCTATTGGCAATTGTCTAAAAAAAATACCTTAGACTGGTGGTTCTCAGCCTTCCTAATGCTGCAACCCTTTAATACAGTTCTCCATATGGTAACCTCAGTTATGAAGGAGTGAGAAAGATGACCCATGCAAGAGAAGACTGCCAGAGTTAGAAATAACTTGCCATTGGTTCTTTAGTGTTCTCCTTTCCAACCCTCATATAGCCTCTATGACATGGAATCTTGGCACATCACTCATTAGGACACTTCCCAGCTTGAGCAAAGAGCCACGAATAAAGTAAGCACAAAACCTGAATCCATGTGTGTCTAGTGGCCTCTCCATACCAGAAGGACCCTGAGCATTCTCTAGCCCAGCCCAGCTGAGAGGTAAGGCTATGGGGAAAGTGAGATGGCTTTGGCAGCTGTATGCTAGCAGAAGCCATCACTTGGTTGATGTAACATCCAACTTGTCATTTGCATCTTTGTTCCTCCTGGAGAGGTAAGCTCAGGTGTTTTGCTACTTGGATTTTCTAGTGTGGACTTGAAAGGCTCACACAGTAAATTGAATGCTAAGGTTTCAGGACACTTCCCTTTCTAAAATCTGCCTCTTTGCTCAGAGTCACCCTGCAGAAGACTGGGGCCAGAGAATCGTTTTATAGAAGTTCTCTCTTTGGGTTTAAACTGCATGAAAGAGAAGAGTGCTCCTCCAAATCCATTCTCAGCCTGAGGTAGTTACTAAACCTGACAGTAGTCTTAGCTGGGGAAATGAATTATTGACCCACTGAGGATCTTGGGAGGGAGAAGTAGTTGGCTAATGATTCCGAGGATCCTTTAAGTCAGCCCAGACTCAGTCTTTCTAACAGAATTGTCATCCCCTTAAGAAAATGAACTGAAGGATTTTTTCTACTGCTAAAAAAAAAAAAAAAAAAAAAAAAAAAAAAAAAAAAAAAAAAGGCAAACGATTAAGTTGCAGCTTAGAGTGGGTCTGAAATTCACCTAAGATTCCATAGAGGGGAACCAGTGGGGGTCGAAAAGTCAGTCACACTCCAAGACTCATGGTCTTTGGTTGGGCCGGGTAACACAAGTGTGCAATTCTAGCATTTGAGAGGTGAAGGCAGGAAGATCAGGAGTTTAAGGTCATCCTCTGCTACGTGCAAACTTTAAGGCCATTATGGGTTATATTAGACCCTGAAAAATATCTCAATGAACAATAACAAATCTTTGATCTACACTGGTATTTTCAAAACTGGATTTCTTGCACACTAGAATAATGTGGGCAATCTTTGGGGGCTGAGGTGAGTTTGGGGCTGTGTATTAACATTCTAGGTCAACAGTCATGAAGCATTAGAACCTAGGTGACTGCAAACAGCAGAAGTTGGCTCTTAAATTCTGCTGTCTACAAGTTGAAAATGCAAGGTGGTAGCAGGTTAGGCTCCTTGAGAAGCCTATTTAGGAGCAGCCTTTCTTAACTTGTACAGTTTCTTGTGACTTCAAGTTCAAGTATTTCTTGGCCGATGGCAGCATACCTCCAGCCTCTGCCTCCATATTTATACATCCCCCTTCCTTGTATGTCCTTGTCTTCATAGCACATTTTGCTCCCTGTATATTTCTTTTTGAAAGGAAACCAGTCTTACTAAATTAAGGTGCCCTACTCAAGTATGATGTCCAACTAATTACCTCTGTAAACTCTGTGCTTCTTAAAGAGATCTCACAGATGCCAAAGGCTTGGACTTCAACCTTGTTTTTTTTTTTTTTTTTTTTTTTTTGTTTTGTTTTTTGTTTTTGATGGGAAACTCCAGCTCTTAATAGTAGATAAGAAAAGGGTTCTCCTTATCTTCACCCAAACTTCAACTAGTGATATGTTGTTTTGCTTAGTTCAAATTGTAGGATGCATTGAATATCTTTGTGAGAAAGACTGCCACTAACACATAAGATATTGAACCCCCTAGTCTCTAGTTAGCCATACCCAACAACGAAACATAGGCAGGAATGTTTGGCTTAGAAACCACAGGTATGCAAGGCTTTTTAATAGTCACTTTCCTTCTAATGGACCCTTATCGTATTCACCATCTCGGGGTATAACAGAGGGCCACTGATCGAGGGTATTGGTCTGGAAACACCACTAGGAATATCTGAATGTCATCACACAGCTTTTCTGTCCCACCCTATCCCCATTGAGCCCCTTTGAGTTGCCATATGGTCAGTGTCTGTGTGGTGTGTTCTCTCTCAGGGTTTCTGCTTAAAGTATTGCACCCCTCAAGAGTTCCCATGTCCTTGGACCTGACAGCTCCTTTAATTAAAGGCAGTGGGTGATAGATGACAGGTTTGTCACTGTGAGTGGTTCACTGAGGATCAGGAGACATGGGTGGCCCTAGTTTCCCATCTGTATCACCCAAACTGCACCTGCATATCCCATTGAGTAAAACCTAAAAGAGGTAGTACCTATTGTTACTGACCTGTCCTCTGTCTGCTTCAGGTAAGTCACATGCTTCAGCCACAGGAGGATGTGCTGACTTAACTAAACGTAGGGGTTCCACAGCTTTGAAGGCATCGCTTCTGTTCTATCTTTGCTTCACTACTGATATGGAATTCCCCTCTGTATGCTGTGAATATTATTGGTTAATAAAGGAACTGCTTTGGGCCTATAGCAGAAATATAGGGGAACAGAGCTAAGCAGGGAAAACTAAACTGAATGCTGGGAGAAAGGAGGCAGGGTCAGAGAGAAGCCATCTATCCCTGCTGGAGACAGACACCTAAACTTTAGCCAGTAAGCCATAGCCACATGGTAATACACAGATTCACAAAAATGGGCTAAATTAATGTGTAAGAGTTAACCAATAAGAAGCTAGAGCTAATGAGCTAAGCAGTTATTTAATTAATATAGTTTCAGTGTGATTATTTTGGTTTCTGGGCAGCCAGGAAACAAACAAATGGTCTCCTACAACACACTACAGAATGAGTGGTGCTGCTGCTTTTCCCAAGTGTTAATTCCAGACTTTCCAGGAAGGGCCCAGTGTTTAGTGGCAGTGAAACTCCATTACTCAATGTAATGAGCCAAAATAAATCATTTATTTCCTTCTTTCAGCACGAATGCCTACCCATGCTCTGGCCACGATTGGCTTCTCTGCCTCATGATGGTTTGGGAAGGCATGTGATGCTTACCCAGCCTTGTCAGCACGACCTTAAAAGGAACATTCTGGCTTTGAGAATTTCCCCTAAATGATTACCAGGGACAGAGTTTTTGCCAACCTAGTGTGGATTGAATATTCCATATAGGGTTGGCAAAATCCCAGTTACAGAGAGCACCATCCCATACATGTGCAAGGAAAGTATTTAAAAATGACAACCAGGTCATAGTAAATTCTTTTACAAGTCCAATATTTATTTTGCTTTTATATACAAAACTCAAATTTCAAATGAACATATAACCAAATAAAAATCCCCCCAGCTACACAATCTTGAATTGCCTATTATCTAAGAGACACAGGTAACCATATAAGCAATAGATGATCATAGAATGCCACCTATTTTATGTAGAAAAAAAACATGACATTTGGCTATTTGAAGAATGTTAAATAGAGAAAGGGATATCATAAAAGCAACCCAGGAGTCAGAGAATTTTTCCATACTCAACCTCTTACAATAATCTGAATATTAAATCTGAAATTGGCAGTGACAACTCAGGACCCTGCCCATGCTAGGATCCACCAGTGCTTCTAAATCATTCTGTGTTTCTAATTTTTCCTGAGGACATGTACCATTGACATGTGGGAAAAACACAATTACGTTGTGCTACTCCCAAACTGGGTTCAGAGTGAGATTTTTGTTTTTTTTTTTCACCTTTCTATTATTTCCATATGTAATTATGGTAGCAGGGAATCTACTACCATTTTGAATCTAGCATTGCAATTGTGTATTAGAGCCAACCCACAATGTCCCTGTTGATTCATAGCAAAATGCCCACAGCAAGGATAAGCCATAAAGTTCATAACCTCTCAAATGCAAGCCTTTTACCTAAGTTGAGTCTAACACTTTCATTCTGTTTTCTAAAATCAGCTATTCAAAGGATTTTTTAAGATTTCGAAGTATTTTTTTTTCTCCTCATGGCCCTGGCATAATCCACCTACTGATTTGCTTTACACCGATTAGCATCTGGAGCTGATTCCTTTACCTGGGACCTGTACACACAACTTTCTTGGAAGCAGGCAACTCTGTCATTAGAGTACTCAGAGACAGAAATCAAATTGCTTTTATTTATGAACAGCTCATGCACATTTTTAAAAATAACATGAGAAAAAGAATACGCTTTTAAAATTCCGAATCTGTGGTTTTGAAGCTGCTATCATTTTAGCATGAGCTCAGTGCTGACATTTTCAGATCAACGATAAAAATTTCTCCCAAGAGAAGTATTTCTATTGGAAATGGGGGAAAAGTGAACTAGACTATAATACCTGTACTATGACTGTGGGTCTCTTTGGGAGGAGTAGTCATAACATACAGAGTGCAGATGAATACATCTTAGCTTACACAGAAAGAATACATGAAATGTTTGTGATATAGCTGCTACTGATGCAGTTTCTAATATTAACAACATTGCCATTATATACATATATTTTCTTGTGTTTCTGTGATTCAAACACAGGGCAAATGATCTTTCACTGACCTATATCTCCAGCCCCAAATTTTCTATAATACATGACAGTAATCCACAGCCCATACTGCTTGGATAGGCCATCTTTACAAATGGACACAAATTGATTTAGAAAATCCCTACCAAGGTGAAATTCAGCTTATAGCAATTACAGATTGCTTTTTGAATGATGAAGGAAAGTATGAAGTAACAGTTTTCACCCTGTGATTTCCTTTGTCTTGGTTGCCGGCTAAATATCCAGGAGGTCATCTCCGCTCTCGTCACTCTCCACGGTCAGCTGTCTGGTCCACCACTTCTTAACCTCGGAGCCACAGGAAGCTGTGTCTGGCATGGGGTTCATCTTGCACACCACCGACTTCATGGCTGTCCTTCCTCCAAACCGTAGGTTAACCGAAGACACCGAATGGCTTATTGGTTTGGGAGCTGTGGAATTAAGAGGAGTCCCGTTATCCACTAGTTGCTGTTTCAGCATGCTTTAACCATTCCTGGAAAAACCTTGATACTCTGAGCACGGTGCATTTGGCTCCCAGTTCCTGTCTCCCGATGTGAAGTACGGAACCCTTCCAGTGTTTGATTCTTTCCAATAAACTTATGCTCATAGTCAGCTAATAAGAACTCTCGGGAAAACATGCTGCTGGCTCCTTTACTTTAAAGAAGGTAGACTGCAAACACCTCCAACTGGTGTAAAATAGAAGTGTTAAAGTGTGTTCATTAGGGACACAAAGAAAAGAGTGATAGTGTAGTATTTCAAAAGGAGAGATGGCATGGCGACAGGTGTGGAAAGTGGAAGTGGCTTTGGCTTTCCGTTGCCTTGGCCTTGTGTCCCCTGAGTAATCTGCAGAGAAGAAGTCACTGTCACGTACATGTCTCTGAACCTAATCTGTGTCCACTGTAAATGAAGAGAAGGCAAACGTGCTCTCTGTAGTGCCGGGAGACTGAAGATGGGGCATTGAGATGACAAAGTGCACAGTGTGGTACTTGGTGCCTCCTTAAAATGCCCTTTGCTTTTGTCTTTGCCCCCTCCGACTTTGTATGCCCCTAGTAGCTTGTCTCAGTGGTTACCTTCATTTTCCACATTGAGGCTACATAGATAAGCACTACTGTTGATAATCTGACCACATTCCTCTGTCATCTGTCACCCACTTAAGTGAATACCAAGGAGGACATTCTCCCCATCTCTCATATCTGTCCTGTAGTGTTGGACTAGCCGTGTGGACCACGCTCTTATCACTGTGTCGAGACTGCTGTGATGTTCTGTATCCTGTCACCTGCCTCCAGGTCACTGCCAGTCCCTGACAGAGGCAAATGAACTCTTGGCTGTGTTGCCACTTTAGTCTTTCTAAAGCATAGGTTGAAAATGACATCTCTTGCTCAGAATTCGTTAATGTCTCTCTTCTAACTGCTTATAGTATGGAAATGAAACTGTCCATCTGTCCTTTAGGGATTTTCACATTGTGGCCCCTGCACCTACTCAATCTTGCTTCTCATCACTCCTACCTTTGCTTAAACAAGACAAGTTATAACCTCTCTGATCCCTCATCAGGACCTTCCTTACTGGTGGCTTTAAGAACCACGGCACACTTCTAGCTTCAGAATGTAAACTGTATTGCCATCTGCTTTGTGAACAGACATGTGGCAGAGGTTTCAGGGTCACCCATTCTCACTTGGCTGGGGTTGAAGCTGAGCATGGTGAAAGGAGAGAATGAAGCCCTATTTCACTATAGGCCTAGATCTTGATAGGGAGGAGACTTGGGTATGTGCAGAATTGCTCCTCTCTTATTCCTGTGTGTCCCTTCATGAGATCATCCTGGCTTCCTTGTACCTCACATTTCTTCAGGAGAAAACTCTTACTAAATCAGCAATATATGGGAAATAATAGAACTGTGAGGATTGAATGACCTAGTAATGACCTGGGAGTGGTGACTGGCACACAGCGGCCAGTGCCACATGGAGGTCTGTCATCATTACTCATGTCGTTGAGATAAAGACGCTCACATCAGGGTGAGTGATCAGCTCAGACACACAGCATGTGTAGGGATAAAGTGGGAGCTGGGCCTTTCCTGAGAACTCCATGGCATTTTCTGAAGATCATATCTTCCCATTCCTTCTTAGATAAGTTTTGCCCATATTTGAGATGCCTTGACTGTATCCAGGAAGCCCTTGGAAACTTCTGGATCTTGGCTGTAACATCTTATTTTGTTAACAGGTGCCGTCTTCTCAGCAACGGCAGCTGAAAATGAGGGCTGATATAGTTATGTTTAGAGAAGTTGCTTTGAGGAGAATGTTACTGATGAGGGTATCCATTTCATTGTTTCATTGTCTATGATAATCAAACACACACACTGTTTGGGTCTGAAATGTCCCCAGAGGCCCTGGGTGTTGGAGGCTTGGCCCCAGTTTGTGGTATCGGGCAGTGGTAGAATTTTTAAAAGGTGGTACCTAGTAGGTTTTGGGTAACTGGGGTCATGCCCTTGAAGAAGAATGTGGGACATCAATCTTTTCGTTTTTCTCTTTGTCCTGGTTGTGATAAGGTGAGCAACTTCCTCGTCATATATTCCCACTATGCTTTGCAGCATTATTATAGGCTCAATAGCAATAGATCAACTGACCGTGGACTGAAACCTCCAACAAAGCGAGCCAATAAACCTCTCTTCTTTTTAAGTGGATTTTCTCCCATGTACATTATGGTAACAGAAGGTGGGCTAATTTGCATATTAAATAAATTCTAAGACCCAAAATTTAAAAAAAGAGCAAATGCTTCTTAAATACCCGAAATGGGTAGAGAGATGAGTGATGTACCTACCTGAGGGCAGACGCCATTGTCCAAACTTCCTTTGGGGTTTCCCAGGATCTGCCGCATCCTGTCGACTGCCTCCTCTGTCTGATAGAGTGGGGCTCAGGAGCTGCTGCTGACTGCTTGTCTGCATGGGAGAAGAGTGAGTCAGCTGTGGGTCTTTCACTTAAAAAAATAAAAAAAAACCACATACTTAATTTGTCACAAATATCTGTAGTGCTTTTGGGGTACAGAATGGTTTTTATCAAAAGTTTGTAGCATACAGTGATGAAATCAGGATAATCCCCACATCTGGCTCCTCAAATGTCGACCATTTCTGTGTGTTTACAACCTTGTGACTTTTCTAGTTATTTTGAAACCTGTCAGAGACTATTGAAGACTGCATGTGATAGTTATCTTCACTGTCAACTTGATAGCCCTAGGGAAGCCCAAACTGAGGATTCCTGATGCTAAGGACTCCTTGGCACTTTGTCTCCATCCATAGCTCACTGGGCACTTTGGTCTTTCCTAACCATTGTCATCTTCTTTTTGGAGATTTACTTTATTTCTCTGTGTGTGTTTATCTACAAAAGTGTATGCCACACATGCACAGATACCCACAGGGGCCAGAAGAGGCCATTGGATGCCCTGGAGCTAGAGCTTTGGTTGGTTGTGAGCTGTCGGATGTGGGTGCAGAGAACTGTCCTTGGTCCTCTGGAAGAGCAGTTGTCTCTCCAGGACCCCCGCCACACACACTGTCTTGATTTTCACACTACTTTAAACCTTTAAACACTCTCCCTGCATCCTTGACTTTTGGGCTAACTTTTGAGAGCTCTGATATCTTTACTTCCTCTCTATCATTGGTCTTGTCTCAACCTGATTTGGCTGCTCCTCATAAAGTATTGCCAACTGTGAATTTTGTTTAACCTCTTTTGTTGACTGTTCCCATAGAGTCTGTGGAGAAGGAAGAAGGCAAGTGATTCCTGGTTTCTTGTAGAGAGTCGTGAAACTCACGTAAAACTGTACCAGGACATAACAGAGCCATCTGGAGCCTCTGCTGGACCATGGAGCCTTGTGCTTCAATTTGTCTGTCACCCCTGACTGTGCTGCTCTGCATCATGAGCTCAGCAAAACTGGAGGCACTGCACAGTGTGCTAGATGGACCCCATGTAATTAGCATCAAATCATTGCAGCCGCATAAAGGGGTGGGGCCTCCTTGCCAACTGCTTCTCATAGCACAGAGCTCTCCCAGATGCTGGTAATTCTGGTTTTTGTTGTTGTTGCTACTGTTTTTGAATAACTTTGAAAATGAAACTAGCCCAGTTTTAATAGATAGAAGCTACCCAAATGTTTTTCTTAATTCTATATGCTCCTCTGTTGCCCAAATAAGAAAGAATAAATTCCCAAGTGCATTTTATTATTGAAGAGGGTTGAAAGCTAAGTGCATGCATTTTGCTAGCTTTACTGAAAATCTACACAATGTGCTGAGAAGAAAATATTTATGGCAAGGCTTCATGTAAATCACAGTCTTTTAAAGCACACGTGTGTATGCCCAGGTTTAGCTAATATGATAATCTTTTAGACAAAAGAAGCAAGCAAACAACACTCAGGATGTTAACAGTTTTTAGTATTCGTATTGTGTAGATTGGATCTTGAACGGCCCATAAGTTTAAGGCTTGGTCTTCAGCCTAAGATACTAATAAGAGGGGAGCAGAGAAAAATGTGGAGCTCAATAAAAATCAATAAAAAGAAGGATGGAAAAAAGAAGATACTAATAGGAGGTGGTAAAATGTTTGGGAGGTGGAGCCTAGCGGGAGGAGGTTGGTTATTATGAGGGTCAAGAGAGGGCTGTCCTTGAAGAGGATTTTGGAGTCCCATCCCCTTTCTATCTCTCTTGCTCACTGGACACCATGCTTTCCCACACATTCTCATCATGACGTACAACTGTAACACTGTATAGTGAGTCAACCACCCTTGGACTGAAATATTCCAAACTGAGAACCAACTAAACCTTCCCTGCTTCTAAGTTGATTATCTCAGGTATTTTGTTTAGTAACAGAAAGTTGATTAACACACCACACAAACCACAATTTTATCAAAAAATCTCAACTGAATTCTAAGTGATAAAAATAAAAACCCATGGATGTACTTGTTCTTATTAGCTTTTGTTCTTTTGCAAAAACAATCACCTGAAAAGAAAAATACTGTCATTTTGTTTGAAATGCTTGTGGTCAGGATCAACTCCCACAGAGCGTCCTTGGATCTTACCTCAGGTTGCGTATTCTGGTCCTGGCTGTTGGCGTTAGTGTCCTCACTTGGCTGGGTGGTCTCGATGCTGGGAG
This sequence comes from Chionomys nivalis, assembly GCF_950005125.1. Classification (NCBI taxonomy): domain Eukaryota; kingdom Metazoa; phylum Chordata; class Mammalia; order Rodentia; family Cricetidae; genus Chionomys; species Chionomys nivalis. Next base: position 1,316,730 of record NC_080097.1, on the reverse strand, counting down.
GGTTCAGGAAGCGGCTCAGCTCCTGCTGCTGGCTCTCCCTCAGGCTGTGGATGATGCTACATGACTGCTGCTGTTTCTGTAGGAAGATGCTGCGCTTGCGTAAGGAGGAAAGGTGCCCCGCTTCTGTGCCCCATTCCTACCAAGTCAGTTTTTTCTTCCCTCTCTGAAGACCTGTGGGTTTGCTGTAATCCATGGGACCAGAAGAGCTATGGCAGCTTTGTTGTGATTGGGTAGCAGTGGGCAGCTGGCCTTGCTCTAGGAAAATGTACTTGAGTGCTTATTTTCCTTGGGGATTTTTTTTCCTCTAACAGAAATGTATGTTTCTGTAGTGGATGTTATTCCGAAGGGCAGGATCAAACAAATCTTACATAACGTTAATTGCGTTGCAGGAAGTGTTTACTGATTGGTTTGCCTTTCTTCTCTGTATGTGAAGCATAAGTCAAAAGTGCCCATAAACATTAATTGCCCAACGGAAGCCCTCACTGGAAATACAGTATATGCTAATGGAGTATATATTCATTAATATGTGAGAGTCTCACACAAACTTATGGTTTAGGAGGCAGCAGGCACATCATTAAAATTCCACGAGAGGTGGTCTTTAGAGACTGAACAACGTGATAAACCATATGTTGGAACTTTTTGCAGCAATTTAAAAGTAGTTTTGTAAATTCCATCTCAGTAGATATTTTTGGAATTTCATATGGTTGAGTTTAATAAATGGAGATCATAAATATTTGAATATCAATAAATTGCTTTTTAAACCTCCGTGTTATACAGCTTTGATTCAATTGAAACGTTTGGTGGAGCCTGCTGAGGGGAATGAGGCAGAAACTGGAGTAGCGTTAAAGCTGTAGCAGCATCAGACACCCTGAGTGGATGAAGATGATGTGTTTTAAAGGGTATCAGGCTAGACGCTGAAGGGTTGTGTTGCTGAAAGGTTGTATTGAGGACTTTCTTCTCTTTCGCTCCACTTTCTCTGAATGTGAGTGTGTGTCATGGTATTAATTGTCAACTGGACAGAATCCAGAATCACTTGAGAGATGGGTCTCTGGGCATGCTTGTGGGGGATTATCTTGATTATTGGTATGGGAAGATTTATCATAATTGTAAGTGGAACCATTCTATGAGCAACGGGTCCTGGACTTTATAAAATGTGGAAGATGGGCTGCACACTGGCATCTATCTGCTCTCTCCATTTCCTGATTGTGGATGAGATGTGATTGCACAACACATGTGATTAAACTCCTGCCTCCTCCTCTGTAATGGACTGTATCCTTGACCTGTGGGCCAGGATAAGCTTTCTCTTTTAAGTTCCTTTTGTCAGAGTATTTCATCACAGCAACGGGAAAGGAAAGCCAGCGCCCCCCCCCCCCCCCCCCCCGTGCTTGTGGTTCACTCACAGCCCTGATGCGTTTCAAGCACTTCTTCAGCCACATGCGAATGGTCTGCTTAGCCACCTCCTCCTCGATGGTGTACTCCAGCTGCTCCCTGGCCAGCAGCTCCTCCAGCTGCAGGCTCTTCCTGATGTCCACAGAACGGTAGGAGAGCATGCTAGAAGACAGGAACAGCAGCAGCACCACTGGTCAGATTCACCTGGTGTTTAGAGCCTCAGGTGTTCAAAATGCAGAGGACACGTCTTTCCAGCTCATCAGTGTAGCATCTGATGCCACTCACAGCTGGGTGATGGGCTGGTTATGTCACCTCTGTGTCTCCCTTGTCTTGTGTGAATGCTGAGGATAGTCTTGGCACCTACATTTTTGAATACATTAACTGGCAAGCTAATGTCTGTAAGATACTTAGAACGATGAATGTATCTGAGCGCCAATGCTGCGGAAGACCCATGTTAGATGATTCCGGCAGCTCTAGCTATAAAGTACATACTCTTGAATACCTTTTGCAGAAAGATGGTTCCATCCACTCCTTCCTCATGATTCGCTGTAATTGGTGATGGTTAATATCCTTGCCTGTGAGTTATGCATACCCCACTCCACTTCCCTCTATTTTATTTATCTCTCTGCATCTTTCTTATTAATTTCACAAGATGCAAAGCTATAGCTGAATAAACACTCTCATTTAGTCCTTGGCTCAACATGTCTATGCAGTGGTAAGTAAAACTATCATTTTTGTGCAGAGGGGAGTCAGATAATTCCTAGCAGGGACTGACCAAAGGGGAATACAGACCTATCTGGTAGAACTGTACACTTGTGTAGCTTCAGCACCCTGGAATTTCATACAACCTCTGTTGTGAACCTGAGGCCACCTTCGGAGCTCCAGTCACAGCCCAATACCTTCAGGAGTAGTGGGTCATTGATCTTCTCTTCTTTGCTAAATGTCCCCCCGTTGTGTAGAAAATCCTGCATTGTGTTTCATAAAATGCTTCTAAGTCCTTGAGATTCATCAGAAATTTTATTATTGCTTAACTTCTGTGGAGAATGAAGGGCCAACATCATCATCGTTAACTTTGCTTGGTTTCCTTTGCTCCAGAGAGGTCAAATGTTAATTATTGATAACAACAGTGGGTCTGGGTGCTTCATGGACAACCTAAAAACACTGTGCCACCACTAGAAAAGATCAGCATTCTGAGAGGCATGTCATTCCTCCTCATACATAATTGTGCCCCGTATTTTTCTGTGCTCCTTAGCTTATTCATGGATGAAAGATGGTAAGAGGCAGAATTTGTGACTTTAGGGAGCTTTTCCCAGGCCTTTCCCTTGCTAGTACGACCCTTTTTCTTTTTTTTTAGCTGTAAGTTTTATCTACCTGAATGACCCCCAAATTTGTGACAATACCCAACAATTAACATGCCAGGTACAATATTAGTAAAATAGCTACAGTCAGTCAAATGTTTTAACCAGTTTCTGTGTCACAGATACTTCTGGCATGAAAGTTTGTGAAGGGTTTCTTAGAATGATGTTTCACAGGCTATTTTATAAAGGAAATCAGCTATATTAAAAAAGACCTTTCCATTAGTTTTCGTGATATGGGTCATAAGTTCTATATTGACTCATTAAATAATATGCAGTTTAGGTCAAATGACACTGTAATTTGAAAGAACTTGTGGAGCATAAATGATATTTTAAGATTTATATCAAGAGCTTCAAGTTGTGACCTTATATGTAGAGTTCACTGCAAACCTACTTAAGGTGTGGCCAGACTAGAGTATCTGGGGATTTAATCCAAGACAACTGTTATCTTTACAAAACAGACACACACAGACACAGACACACAGACACACACACAGACACACACACACACACTCTGTGGGACAATGGTCTGTACCCTGTCACTTGTATTTTAAATAAACACTGATTGGCCAGTAGCCAGACAGAAAGTATAGGCAGGGCCACCAGGCAGGAAGTAGATGCCGGGCAATGAGAATTCTGGGAAGAGGGAAGTTTAAGTCTGCAGTTGTCACCCAGAGAGAGAGAGAGACACAGAGTAAGCAAGATGTAACTGCCTCACTGAAAAAGGTACCAAACCACATGGCTAACACAGACAAGAATTATGGGTTAATATAAGTTATAAGAGTTAATAAGAAGCCTGAGCTACTAGGTCAATCAGTTTATAACTAATATAAACTTCTGTGTGACTTCTTTGGAACTTAACAACTACAGGAACTGGGCAGGACAGAAACCTCAGCCAACATACTTACACACACACACACACACACACACACACACACACACACACACTGAGAATGGCTTGTGTGAAAGTGAAGGCAGAGATTACAGTATAGATCACACTGCTAGCTAAACATTGCAAGAAGCCACTCGAAGATCTAACAGAAGGTTGGAACAGAGTCTTCCTCATAACCTCACAAAGAACCAACCCTGCCCATGACTTCAGGTTTCCTGCTTCTGGAACCATAAGCAATAAACTTCTGCTGTGGGAACTTGAGCACAGAGTTTCTAGCAAGATGACACAGATGCTCCTAAGAGAAACTGAAAGAGCTGAATTTGAGCCTTTATCCTATCTGGTGCAGAAAACGTGAAAATGTAGTGCTTTAAGCAACAGAGCAATTACAAAAGAGCAGGTGGGGCAGATTCTTAGCAGACTCACCTGAGTGAAAAGATATGGATTTCAGCTCCGTCTTTGTCAAGGAACCAAGTGACCCTGAGGAAGTCACTTAATTCTTGCAGGACCACACCCTCATCCCCATATCTTCTCTTTCTTTCCTCCTGGGAGGGCAGGCCATGGCTTCCTATCCTTGTGTGAGGCATTGATCAGACATGATCATAACGAGGCAATGAGAAAGACTACTTCATTCCTTATCACCATGGCATCATGGCAACTCATATTTTAAATATCCTTGGTAACTGAATTCATGGGCCTTAGTTTGTTATAGCTTTCATTTCTGGCCCCAGCAAACTCAGTGACACTGGTCTTTAGAACCAGCTTCATACCTCAAGACATCATGAAAGGTGACATCACCACCATTGTGTAGCCTCTCCATCTCATAACACATGTGCTTAAACAGGAGCTTGTCTTTGTCAAGGTCCACTTCCAGCCTCCCACGTAGCAGCCGTAACAGGAACTTCACTCGGAAGGTGGGGATTACACCCTGGGTGAGACAGCACAAGGGCCAGCAAAGACAGTTATCAGGAGGCTCTAGGAATTCACTGGGAGGGGATCTGTTTTTACAGGGCAACCTAGACAATAAAATGAATCTATGAGCCAAGACTGGTGGCTCAGGCTTATAACCCAAATATCAAGTAGGCAGAGTCAGGGGGATCACCAGCATAAACAGCCCCAGACAGGAAGAAAGTCATGGGCTTCTTTGAAAGCTGCGCAGAATGATGTGTGATAGGCATATAATGTGACGTACTGATCAGTAGCCTTGTGCTGCTCTGGTCTAATGGCTTTCCTAACTTCTGAGCCAGGGAGGGTGAGGAACACCCATACAGCTTTCCCTAGCCGGCCTTTAGTTCTTATGCTCAGCAGTCTATCCAGCTCTGCACACGCAACCTTGATGAATACTTTCAAAGAGTAGGCAGCACACCCATACACAACCCTCCTCATTTGATTTGGGTCTCAGGGACTTATTAACATTTGTTATTCTGTTTCCACTGAAAGGTTTCTTTGTAGGTCTTCACAGTGATTAGAGCAACTTACAGATAAGACAATGAGGCTTCAGCTTTGCTCTCATCTGGGATAAACCTGGACACTGGGACTCTAAAAGTTATCACTCTATCCCATATAACACAGTCTAATCCACCAACTCTGACTATATCTTTGGATGAGCCTGGTGACCTACGGCTTCTTCCTAGTCATTAGGATGTCAGTGTGAATGGGGATGTAGTCTTTCCTAAACATATCAAATGAGAACAAGTTCCTATGGGTAATGTTTACAGAGAAAATACAGATCTCGGTGAGACAAAAGAACCAGACCAAGTATCCCTGTCCTCCACAGTTCACAAGTTCACTGGAGCCCAGTTGGGGGACAGGGAGGACTAGTGAAGACAGAAAGTAAAGTGGGGGTGAAGACGCCAGATCCTGCCTTGCATATCATGGGTGATGACCACACCTTGTCTTCCTGACCCTTTCTTCTGTCAACTATGCTAGTTCCTTGCCTTTGTACTCTCAACTCTTCCTGAACTATGTTTTGGTCTTCCCAGGATGGGTCTTTCCATGGCTGAACTTTCCTCATTTCTTTTTTTTTTTTTCCGAGACAGGGTTTCTCTGTGGCTTTTGAGCCTGTCCTGGAACTAGCTCTTGTAGAGCAGGCTGGTCTCAAATCACAGAGATCCGCCTGCCTCTGCCTCCCGAGTGCTGGGATTAAAGGCGTGCGCCACCATCGCCCGGCCTTTCCTCATTTCTTGATGTGAGCGCAACCATCACCTCTTCACTCAAACCTTCATGACCTTCTCAGCTAAATCCATGTTCTGCCTGCTTTAATGTAGTCTTAACTTCTGGAACTCCATAGGAGTCGAATATCTCCTACAAAAGTGTTAGGGCCAGAAGTGTTTCACATTTTGGGTCTTATAGACTTTGGAATATTTGCATTTATAGAATGAATGATTTGGGGATAAGATCCAAGTCTAAGCATAAAATTCATTCATGTATTTTTAGTTTTTAATCTTTCAAAACAAGTTCTTGGGTGTCCTAGGCTGACCTTTAACTTAAGGCTGTCAAACTCCTGATTCTCCTGCATCTGCCTCCCACGTACTATGGCTACATCTGCAGGTGCGATTCATTTATGTCTCACATATGCCTTATACACATATCCTGGAAGTGACTTTATAAAATATTATTAGTGTGCGTGGGTTTTGACTGTGAGGTGTCACGTGAACTCAGGTGTGAGTTCTTTGATTTGTGGTGTTGTGTTAGTACTAGAAAGAATTTCAAGTCTGAATTTTGGGCTAGGGATACTAACCTGTGCCACATCATTTCACCTTGATGGATTGTCCCCCTTTAGTACATAAGCTCTGTGGGCACAGGAAGCTTAGCATTTGGGGATTGCTTTACCTCAGTGCCCAGACATGTGCTTGATTTTGAGAAGGTAAAGATAAAAGAGGTTAAAGAGGAGAAGAAGAAGAAGGGAAGAACAAGCAGGATACTGAGGAAGAGAAAGGGAAAGGGGGGAAGAAAGAAGGTAGGTGAGAACAAGGAAGTTGTCTCTGCCTTGGCTAACTCTTGGAAACCCTGGTTAAGATATTTACATACTAACTTAGAAATAGTTCAAAATAACCAGGTCTCCATGCAACTAATTAATTTTTTGGTGGTTCTGGGGTTTGGAGCCAGGACTTCTTGCATGTGCAGCAAACACTCAACCCCTGAGTTACAACCTCAGACATCACTTGTAACTCATATTTGCGTTTCGTCTAGATGGCTGCCTAAGGTTGAGGGGATGGTAAGTGTGTAGTAGGTTTCCCCTCTTGGACCTGCAGTTTCTTCCTTCTGCTCAAGCCCAGGACAGATGTCCTTCAGTTTTCTTCTTTTGCTGACCTAGTCTAAAGACTAGGCTGTTCACAGCTGGAAAGAACGCGAGGAAAGGCCGTTCTGCTCCCTGTCCTCTCATGCTCATCTGACTCAATGACAAGTTTCCACAATGCAGCAGTGAGAGTTCCAGATTTAGTCTATCTCAATCCTTACCCTAAGACCCTTAAAATAGGTCATTTGTTCCCTTTGAGATGGAGCAGCCCATTCCCCCACCCCTAGGTCGAGGAAGATCTTCAACGCCTGATTCTCCTGCTTCCAGTTCCCAAATGCTGGGAGCACAGTCATGAACCACTGTACCCAGTTTTATTTGGTGTTGGGGATCAAAACCATGATCCTACGTGTGCTTGGTGAGTAAGTGAGCCAGACCCACAGTTCCTACCTCTCTCTTATCATCCACCATGTTCCATATGATTTGAAAATGGCGAAGATCATTGTAACTTAAAAGCTGATCCTCTTCAGTGGAATAAAATAAGGAGAAATTCTCCACAATTATGGCTAAGAAAAAAATTCAGATGTTAGACAAATATACTAATGTGTCACTTTTTTAGAAAAAGTAAAGCATCTATAATAATTAATAGATATTATCTCTCACATTATAAAGCCAATTTTTCAAAGTGATTTCAGTACAGTTTCCAGGTTGGCATGTCTCTCACTTGGGCTAAGCTATTTTTTCAGTACTTGCCTTTCCAAAACATGAGGGTTATGGGCTCAAAAGCACTCTGTGTAGACATTCATGCCAGCTGGCTCCTACTCTTACTTGAGAGTTCCAGGGCATTTTAAAGGGTCATATTGTGTCTGGGTGGCCCCACAGCTGGGTGGACAAAATATATCTTTTAAAACAAAAAAAAGTGATAAATGAGGCTATGAAAGTAGCCCTCCCTGATTTGTGTTCAGCCCAATCCATGGGAAAAGCTCTTTGGTAATTAATGAGCATAATAAATAGGACCACTCTCGAATCTGCAATCAGCTGCCATTTCTATGCCTTCCAAAGGTCTTTTCAGCTCCTGGGTTGAGAGGCAACAATTTATAATTAGTGCCATGAAACTCCCGCCCCAAGCAATCCAGGATAATTACTCGAAAATTGTACATAATTATCTAAGTACCTGAGTTTGAAGAGATGAAAAAATAATTCCACGAACATCTCTTACCTACAAGCAGATTCAGCATGATGTAGGCGATGATGACATAGAAGGAGCAGAAGTACATCAGTGCCCCTGCGTAATTGCCACAGTCTGTGGCCCAGTATGTAAATTCATCCGGAGTGCAAAATGGAGGCTGAACCTGTGAGGCAGTGGAGGACATGGAGGGGAGAGTAAGATAATGGGAGGGCACAGATTTCTTCTGATTGTAGTGCTCAATGAACCTATTCTTGACAGTATGGGATGTAGTTAATGTAAGGCCATCATGATTAATCTGTACATAAGTATAATACACATACCAAATTCACATTAAAGTTGTGTAAGAACCAATTACCTATCCTGAGACACCAAAATGAGATGTTATAGAAATGTATGAAATTCAGTAATTAAAAGCCATGCATTCCGTTGGACCCACAAGCCCTTCTGTGATACTGACCTGGCTTCTCTGAAGCAGAACGACTAGTTCTTTCCTCTGTATTCCCACATACTCTTTTGGGTCTCCTATTTAGGATTTATTTAATTCTGCCTTGCGTTGTACCTGATTTGATAAATTCGGCTTCTATTTTTTCATGTTTAAAATTTCCTATGCCCCACTATGTGCTATATTTGCACCAAGCATTAGAGATAGATTAATAACAAAGGCATGCCCCTGTTCTCTGAATGCTGACGACAGTTTAAGATCTCATTTACCAGCACAAGGGTCATTAGCTCCATATAGTAATTTAAATTTAATTTGTATTAATTAACAAGCAAAAATAAATGGAATATAAAAGAGTTTTTCAGATACAACTGGTCACACCAGTGGCTCAATACTGAGCCATACATGGCTAGCAGTTTCCTGTCTGGACAGCACAGGCTTCTTTACTGAATGTCTATAGGACATCACTGTTGTCTGTGAGGTGATAGGGAGGGGAAAGAGAGAAGTTTAACTCTACAATTCTCTAGAGCTGTTATGCATGTCCAAACAAAAAATACAGATTACTGTAAGAATGGATAACCTATGGTTTAAAGTGTGGGCAAACATGCCCGAAGACACAAATGTTAACACCATGGTTAGAGGATCATACAGACTTATTGGACAGAAAGGAGGATACCAAAAGGAAGAGTGGCTCAGTCTACATAACGTATTCGCCTTGAGGAACCTTTGGATCTGCAGAAGGCCTATGGCCCAGGACAAAACAGAGACTTGGTGAGTCTCTGATGAATGTGTTAAGTAAATTTCCTTGTTTTGATTGCTAAGCTATGAAGGATAGGAACAAAGGAACAGTGCTCATTACTAAATATTATTAAAATAGCTTAAGTTATGTTAAGTGAATATTTGGGATATTTTGCTCTTTATATTCATATCTTATAGTGTTAAAAAGTCAAAGTTAGGGACTAGGTGGTCAGATTATTCTTTTCTTATTAAATACAAGGCCTTTGTGCTAACAAGGATACCATTGCCATGTACTTGTGACTTTATGTTGAGGCACTGAAAATGATGAGGGGGTATTTACCATACAATCATGCATAATCTTGTTCCAGTCTTCCCCTGTGACGATTCGGAACAATACAGTAATGGCTTTGCCAGCTGAAGAAAAATTGGCATGCCTAATTCAATAAAACAGAATGGAGATTGCATGAGTTGTCATCGTCATGAAGAATATGGGTAGTCACCACCAAACAGCTTGGTTGCCAGGTTATGGTTATCAAAGCTTAAAGCCTCTTGCTAGCAGTGTGGCTTCTTGACAAACCAGCTCTCACAAAATCACCAGTTTACTGGCTTTCATTTTGATCAACTGAGTGAGCTTTGGCTACAAAGAAGTGATTCCTTCCTTTGCTTGGTCATCGAAGAAAACTCAGACTTCACCAAACAAATCACCTGCCAGCAAGGCATTTGCACGTGTTTTGTCATATTAGAACTTTTAAGATGACAACAGCGGATGCTTCCATAATGTGGAAGATGAGCTTCTGAAAATGCTTTTCTCCTAACAGAGTGTTTTTGTAGGTTCTAACTTCCTACCAAACTGCTTTATTCCCAACAAAATGATATAGCATTTCAGAGAAGTACATGGAAATTAGGAGTGGTTATTCCCAACAATAGGTAGAATTATAAATTTTTTTGCTTTGTTTTTGCATTTTCTAAGGATTCTAAAATAAACATGCTTATCTTTGTCAATTTGAAAATGTCATTAAAATATGTATGCTTTATTTTATTTTCCAACCGATTACTACCCCTTTTCACCAACGCTATGAAAAAGTTTACTTGGTAAATGAATAGGAAGACAAATACATGCTGACCTGTTAATGTTCTCTCCGTATTTCACAGTACCAAACAGAACAACCCCAGCAAAGGCATAGCACAGCAGCAAGAGGAACATCCCTACGATGATAAAGAAGCTCTTGTACATGCTGACAACCACGGTCAGAAGGAGCATCTTTAATGTCACCTGTGGATGAGAAAGGGTGCAGTCAGGGCAGATGGAGAGAGGAGGAGAGGGGGAGGGAGACACAGTTCTAGCTGTAGGGAGGAGCCACCTGGTGAATAATCTATAGGCAGGTTGGCTGTGTAGCAATTCCCAAGTACATCGTTTGAATGTTGTTTCCTGTTAGATATTAAATCTAAATATTATTCAAAAACCATCTGGCATTGAGAAATGTTATTCATACTTCAAACAGTTCAGTCATTCAAGAGAAATTAATTGTATTAACAATACAAGATTCTTAGTCTTTCACTTCCTCTTCTTTTTCTACCCAGACATCTGTAAGGTCAACACATTTTTGACTTATAGCTAATATTTTTTCAGTCAATTAAAATTTTTTTTAAAACAAGCTTTTTTATTTTATACCAACCCCAGTTCCCTCTCCCTTCCCTCTTCCAACTCTCCCTACTCCCCATCCTCAGAGAGGATGAGGTCTCCCATGGGGAGTCAACAATGTCTGTCACATCACTTGAGGCAGAGCCAAGCCCCCCTTTCCATGTATCAAGGCTGAGAAAGGTATTCCTCCATAGGTAATGGGCTCCAAAAAAATTGTCACCCACAGACGTCCTAAAAAACTAAATGTAATAATTGTTTAATGTCAAGTAACTACCAACGATTAAATCTAGTAATTACATGGATATATGAAATCGATATGTGAAACAATGCTAGTGACAAAAGAAGCAGTATCCCTTGACAAACGAGAACACAGGTAGTATGTGGTATGCATAAATGCTAACAAGGACTCTAGAACAATGGAAACATCATCAATTATAAATTTTCTGCAATAAAGTTAATTTAAAAAACATTAAGTTTAGGCACATTAAGAATGACATTGACTTTTGGTTTCAGAGTTAACATGTTTTCTTTCATATTTTGCTCAGCAAATATGATAAACAAAAGTAACAACAGGAAATATAGTCTAAGATAATTAGCCTTCTGATTTAATGTGATATTTAATATCATTAATCTTGACTTATGAAGTTTAGTTCTTTGTTGACCATAACAACCAGGTCAGTTGGCACCAGTGATTCAATGCTTATGGAACCATTGAAAGGATTCTGCATGACAGACTTACATGCTTTCCACAGATGGAGAAAAATCGAAAGACAATCACACAGGCTCCCATCATGTAGGTGTATGCATTCTGAAATTTAAACAGAAGACAGCCTTTTTTTTTTCAATTTGCACAAAAGATCTTGTTATAGTTCCATTTTTCATTTTGCTTTCTGTGAAATCTAGTAAATAATTAGTTTAATAAAATGTGAAAATTACTATAAGAAATTTATCTAAAATAAAGATGCCGAAAAGGTCACTGCAAAAACTCATGAATAAGTATTAGATTTAAAATCAAATCTGAGATGAAACTTCTGGTTTTGTTTTGCTTAACTGAATTCTGTATTTTGAAACTCTTCACGTAAAGCAGTGACCAGTCCTTTGGAAGACAGGGCAGGAAATGTAGGGGGTAACCATGCAATGGGAGGAAGTTGAATGAGACAGGAAATAAAGGCATAATAAAGAGTGGTCAAATGTTGAAAAGAAGGCTTGAGGGGATTGGAGAGATAGCTTAGCTGGTCTTAGAAGTCTTGCCTAACACATGCAAGGCCCTGGGCTCAATATCCTATGCTACCCAGAGTAGTAGTGATGTCTATAATCCCAGCACTTGGGAAGCAGGAGAAGAAGGATCAAAATTTTAACGTCATCCTTGACTACATATTGACTTCAAGACCAGCCTAGGCTACATGGGACCTTAATTCCAACAACAGCAACACTTGAAGACAGCTTTTCCTGAGATCAGTCCCCTGTTTATAAATAGATCCATTTTAGAAAAAGTACCCCTACCCCCCAGCTCAAGAGAACTGCATCAGCTTGCTCTTCAAGTGTATGCTGAGGGCCAGAGATCACTCTGTGCTTTATGATTCACAAGGTTTCTTCTGAGAAACAAAGATGCTACTGGCCACAGCATAACAGCGGTGACATTCAGCCGATGCCAAAGCATGAGCATTCTCCAGGAGCTGCCTTGCCAAATGACAACAGTCCCAGATGGGTCCCTGGAAGGGGGTCCACTGAGCTCCTTGGTGAGGTAAATGGACAGGAATGTGGGCACGGAGCATCGTTGGATGGAATACAGGGACTTTGTGTGCCTTCCTTCTCAGCAGTCCGCTGCAAAATACGGCAAAGAATGATTGCTTTTCTCGGACCAGAGGTTTTTCTCAGGGGAAGAACTAAAGCAGTCAAGTAGAACAGGGAAGCTTTTTGGTGGCTCAGAATTTCCTCTGTGGGTGATATTTGAGATTAGGAAGCCTACCATATTCTTCCATTTAGAGTGAGTAGCATTTAGTCAAAAGTTTGTCTAGATAAAGTAAGCACAATCATAACATGCTTTTTCTGCCTCTTCTCTCCACATTAGTTCAGGATTTATTATTTATTTATTATAGAAACCCTAAGTCCTTACATTAGAAGTCATGATAACCACAGCCCCTGGGATAAAGACTGGGTGATTTTCACATGGACCCCAAAGTCCTGAAAAGACTTAAATTTCCATTTGTTCAAACCTTGTGATATATTATATGTTGTGGCTCCTTCTACTTCAGCCACAACACCTCCCTTTGTCCAGTCCCTGCACCCTTTGATCCTAGCCAAGGGCATCTGAAATGTTCTGTAGATGGAGTCTAGTCCTTTGGGGGAATGCCTTCTATGTCCTATTTGATATAGGCGTTTCCCACTCCTCACGGTTGTCATGGGAACATGGATTTCCTTCATCTTTCCCAGCATACCCATGGTTTTTCCTGGTTTGTGAGCACATGGTGAAGGTCTCTCTAGCTCTCCAGGCTATGAAGTTTATGAGAGCAGTGAATATATTTGTTTTTCTCATTTCTTTCTTCTTAATCATCCTATACTACTCTTCTCATCATTATATCCAAGGCCATTTATTATTTGAGAAGGTGGATACAAGTATTTGAGAACCTAAGCAACTTCTAATGTCAAAGGCAGCCACTGGTTTAAGAAGGCCACTCAACATATTTATGAATATAGCAGATCCAAACTAAAGCAAGATCCTTCTGATAAGCAAATGGACTCCATGAGTACTGATACTTTCTGTCAGTCATCTAATATTAAAGAGGGTGGGAGAATGTGGGACTCTGATAACACCAACCACTGGGCCTGTAGAAGACTAATGAAAAGATAGTACTTATAATTTATGCCTTATATGCTGCTATAATGCTTAGAGCAGTGGTTTTTAATGTGTGGGTTCCAACCCCTTTGACAAACCTCTCTCCAAAAAATATTTACACTATAACTCATAAAAGTGGCAAAATTACAGTTATGAAGTAGCAACAACAATAATGTTATTGTTGGTAGTCACAGCATGAGAAACTGTATTCAAGGGTCTTGGCATTAGGAACGTTGAAAACCACTGTCTTAGAGCATACAGTGTGAGCCACCATCACATCAGTGACCATATTTTATTTTCGTTGGATAACACCACTGTAGACTAGCCAAGTTTTCCAATGGCTGTAGATTTGAGGGCTGGACCCCAGACATGGATATTGATGGGTTCAGAAAATCGGTATGAGAAAATTGGGAGAGAAGAGTGCCTTGAGTACATAGGGTTACATTATAAGTCTTAGTCTTGCTTGTATTGGGGTGGCACAGATGCTTCTTTGTCTCAGAGTACAAGGTCTGAGTCTTCAGATTCTAGCTCTTTAGATCTGCACACCATAGGTCTTTGAAGACCCAGGATTTGCCTATGTCGGAAGTGTAGGTGTGTGCACATATACATATTTGTGTGTGCCTGTGTGTGTGTGTGCATATGCAATTTGCAAGCATGTCCTGGGGCTTTTATGAGCAAAGCTCAGATTTAGAAATTTGATCCAATGCCCAAGAGGTGACTGGAAACAGCCCTGGACTAGGGAAAACCGAAGTATCAGCTAAAATAAAGTTCAAAGATGTGCCTACCAGCAGAGCAAAGTGAAGCACCACCCACACGACACCAAGAGATGTCACCAAGAGATCATATCTGTTTCTTCTGCTCTGCCAGAAGCCAGCTGGTGACATTGCAATGATCTTCATGGTAACCTAGAGAAAGCAAGAAAGAAGGACACCAGGCTAGTTCTTAGACATGTTTAAATCAATTAGTTAGACATGTTATATATAATTAAGGACATAGTTAATAAGAGAGTTAGTCACAAAGATACATTTTTTAAAAAGCCAAGCAGACTGCTTATCTATTCTCTATATTTGTTCCCTGGATTAATGACTAAGTACTCATTGCAGGCTATTTTTCTACCTTGACTGAAAAACTGTATTTTGGGAAACATCAGCCAGTTTACAGAAAATGATAATTCACTTGCTTTTCAAAAAAGATTGACTGGAAAATAGATGTGACACAGGGAACACACTTTAGATAATAGTGGCCCCACTTGTATGTTTACATCTGTGCTGTAATCTGAATCCCTGATCAACAGTGGCTTGTGTCCTGTGCTCCAAACATGCAAACCCTGTTAGTAGGCAGGCCAATGCTCAGACACAACAATCAGCAGGAATGTTTCAGCAATTAGACAAATTGGAAATATAAAGTGAAATTTGTTGAAGTTAATCAGCACAGCCAGAAAGGAGATAGATGCCCATGAAATCCACCCCTTAAAGGTTTCAAAAACGAGAACACAGAACTGGAAGTAGACGCCATCACGGTGGGGTACTGTTTTCCTTTTCATTGATCTTAGCTTTCCCCAGAGCAGCAGGCTCATCACTGTACCTCTAAGACAAAGATGAAGGTGAAGACAACTGACATGGTTGCCAAAGGAACGGTCACAGGATCCTCGACGTCCCACTGCAAGCAGAGCACAAGTCACTGTAGCACCCACCAGGCAGACTTTTCCCTCTCTGCTCCCCATCTTAGCACACACAACAATTTTACATTTACTAAAGGTCAGAGCTGCAATCACACACTCCAAAAGTCTCAGGGTGAAGCAGTACCTTGACTGATAGCAACACAGACTGGGCCAGAACCAGCAACGCGATTGTCCTCTTAAAAAAGGGATGCTGGGTTATGTCATACATTTTAGCTCTAAAGCCATCGTTATCTGAAAAAGAAAAGTGTAGGCGAGGGCACTTTAGACACAGGCCAGATTTGCTTCCTTGTCTTTTCTATTCTTTAATGTTCATCTTCAAACCCATTACAGCCTTCCCCTCCAGTTCTGTCTATTGTGAGTGCTTTGTAGGAATGGCTGGCACTTGATATTAAAATGACAGTGCACAGTAACATCCATATTGGAAGGAGAAACGCATCATTCGATTTCTGTTGGCTTAATACATTTCCCTCATATTTCTAAAAGGCAAGCACAAATGTATTTTATTTAAAAATTCAGTTTTTTTTTCATTAAGGCTTATTCAGAGAGCACTGAAGCTCAGCCTTTAGGTGGCTGATTTTAATAGCCTTATGGAGAGATCAGCAGTTTGGAGTCTGTTTCTGTATTAACTTATGCACAACCCCCTAGTGGCCTCACGATTATTATTTTAATTTAAATCCGAAGCTCTTAAGGAATCAGGAACACTAGTGCCCAACATGAATAAAATCAGAGCATCTTTGATACCGGGCCGAGGTGGGAGATGAAGAGGTTGTGCGATCTTCAGTCTGCTCTTGAGATCTTCCCATCTTCTCTGATCTACTGTCAGCAAAGCCGTCCCCTTGGAAACAAAGGAGACAGTGGAGGGAAAGGAAAGGACATGGAGGAGACCTGACAGAAAGACAGTCTGCAAGAACCATGGCGGTCGGAGAAATTTGGTCAGAACTAGCAACCCACACTGAGAGGCATTCCTGATAGGGATGGGTGCATGCCAGGGGCATTCAGCAGCCTCAAGCGTGTGTCATTGAAAACCTGTAACATTTGGGCTTGAGGAAGTTTCCAGAATGTTTTCTTCACAATTACATTCCCCAGAAAGAATAGTAACAAACTGGGGCTGGGTTGGTTTCATAGTAGCCAATTCCAGGTCGTCTGCAGTGCTGCTGCTGGACAAGACCATTTGTCCTTTACACATTTTTTTTTAAAAACACTCCAATATGTGCAATTGTAAGACTATTTTTAGGATATAAGAAACCATAGAATTTTCCTTTTTCAGAAATGAATGCTATGATAATTTGCTACGTAGGATCAGATATCCTGTGTTATAAAGTGGAGTACTTGATAAAAATGCACATAAATTATATTGCATTGTATTATTCTACATTAGATTTTATTATACTGCATTATGGAGACATAAGTATAATTTAAGACTAGGACTGGGGGGAATGTCAACCCTTTCTCCATTTCCTTCTGAAGAGATAATGACTGTCCTTCCAGGGAATACCCTTCTCCCTTGGTTTTCAGAAATGTGAGCTTTCTGACTGTAGAAATAAACAAGAATAAATTTGTTTAGAATTTTTTTAAGTTGGTATAAATTGTATCCATTCTGTTTTTCTTTGTCTTTAAAACAAGTCTTATTATTATATTTATTATTTATTTCTTTGTGTGTGTGTGTGTGCGCGTGTGCACGCACGAGTGTGCACACAAACACACATGTATGCCACAGCACATTTAGAGGTCAGAAACATTGCAAACATCTGTTGTCTCTTTCCACCACGTGGATTGAAATTGCATCATCACTTGTTGGGAAGTGCGTTCACTAGAGTCATCTCACTTGCCCACGCTTTTTTAAAAAAAGATTTATTTATTTTAATTTATGTGTTTTGCCTGTATGCTGCATTTACATAACTCATGTGTGTGCATCACACACACACGCACACACACACGCACACAAGAACCTTTCCAACCAACAAATCAAGTGTGTGACATCTGGTAAAATAGCTGCTGACTTCTGCCTCCCTCTTGGCATCTGTTTGGACTGACACACCACGCTCCCAAACAAGCTGTCACTTTCTGACTCTTTTAGGACATAACTATGGTGTTGGAGGCAAACAATCCTCAGTAATTCACAGCTGTTTCAAGACTGACAGTTAATTATACAGCTTCTTCCTGTTATTGAGCACTGTAGGCTGGATCACTTATTGTGACTGACTTGGGAGCTACCCTGGAGCCCAGGCCTCTTGCACCCAGGCCCTTGCACAGGGACCTGTGTACCATCCTGGACTGGAAGTGCCTCATCTCTCTAGCAATGGGCTGATTAGCTTCTTCTTATATTCTAGAGTTCCCAGTGTCTGCTCCACTACATGTCTCAAAGGCATCTAAAAAGACACATCTTTCTCGTTCTGCCTGATATTAAACTGAACACACTGAAGGGTTAGAGTGTCTCATTTCTGAGCGTGTTAGGAAGTAAAAGAGAGGGTGGCATGATTGCTACTGCTCTAAGAGCCATGATTCTGAGAGTTGGAGTAGTATTGGGGTCCAAAGGGGGATTTTTAAGTTGTAGTCTTTGAAAAGCCGAATGAAGTGACATGCTCATTAGGCACACATCAAAGGTGGCAATTGACGGAGTCCGTGGTACCACACACGTTGAGCCTGGGGACAGTGAGTGATAGAGTCTCACATATAGCTACACAAACCAAAGAGCTCTGGCACACAGGCAAATGGAGCTTGCTTTGCAGTTTGGAGATTTTTATGCTCTTGCACTCGAAGAATCACAGACCGTGCTGTTGTAGGAAAAAGTCCGAATCTGGGCCCAAGTGTTTATTCCATACGGTGGTGGCTTTCTCAGCCCCACAGTGCAGCGCTTTGAGATCTGGCAGAAGCTTTTTCTGTCCAGTGAGCGCTCAAAGCTTGTGTGCATTTCAGTGTGATTCTTCTCTCAGGAAAACATAGCCAAGGGACACTCATAGAATGTTTTTCCTTAAACCTGTGCTCCTTAGGAAACCACTGCTGTCTTCCTATCAGTGATCTATATCCATCATGACAGCTGTTAAGACTGAGAGTGCTTCCTGAGTTCAGGAAGTATATAAAGTTTAAATAGATTTTAAAAAAATCTTCTTTCAGTCTATGACTTGACCTGTACATTTTATATGGCTTCTACCTACCTTATCAAAACTCTGAGTTTGCTCACTGAGTAATGAAGAAACACACAATTTGCATCTTTGTAAGGGCAGTATAGACTGCACTCAGAGCATCACTTCAAGGAATCACATTTTAATAACCCACTGACTGCACCCTTCCCATCTGAGCAGGAGATGGGCTTCTCAACTGTGGGCGATTACTGTCACCATAGGGTAAATTTATTAAGAGAATTATTCTCCCAAGTAATGGACCCAAACCACAGCAGTGGTGTGGTTTGTAAAAGAGTTATACAGGTTAGTTACATGAGTTACATTTCAATTTAATGTGGCTCCGTGCTGTGTATGAAAAAAATATTAGCTTAAAGCAAGAGCAAGAACAAAAATTAAGTCTGTGCTATTAACCTGAGAAGGCTTACCTTGTTTTCATTGAAGTTAGCAATAACTACACCAACAAAAAGTGTCAGTCCAATCATGCAACCCAGGAATACGAAAACGTGAATATAGATTCCGTGGATCTGTGTAAATTAAAGAGTTTTTAAAATGATATTAGAGAGTTTTGATATGGTAATGTTGTTATGCATTTCAATGCAGTATTTTTTAATGATTTTATTGAGCTATGCATTTTGTTTTTGCTTCCTCCCTTCCTCTCCCCTCCTATTCTACCCTCTCCCATGGTCCCCACGCTCCCAATTTACTCAAGCGATCTTGCCTTTTTCTACTTCCCATGTGTCTCTCTTAGGGTCCTCATTGTTGTCTAGGTTGTTTGTGAATTTTAGGCTTGTTTTTTTTTTTTTTTTTTTTTTGCTTTATGTCTAAAGCCACTTATGAGTGAGTAATATAATATTTGTCTTTCTGGGTCTGGGTTACCTCACTCAATATGATGTTTTCTAGCTTCATTCATTTGTCCACAAATTTCAAGATGCCATTATTTTTTTTTCTGCTGTGTAGTACTCTATTGTGTATCAGAGAATTACATGGTCTTGCTTACCGGTCCCACACGATGAATAATGACATCCCTCACTTCAACCCAGCCTTTCAAGGACAGAACTTCAAACAATGCCAGCATGGCATTTCCCACATTGTCAAAGTTAAAATTCCGAGGATTCGCCCTGCAATTAGGAAAGAGGGATGCGAGATGAAGGTCCAGTGCACACCCAGCGGGCCGGTACCTATAAAGTTTTCTAATTCTGAGTGAAGAGTCTTTAACCTGGGGGAAGTTGGGCTTAGCAGCATTCCTTTGCTAAGTTATGGCAATGAGTTTGTATGCTCTCAATATCAATCACTGATTCATGATTCCTTAAACACTTAGCCCATCATTCTTTATTTTCTTTGTGGGGAAGGGATGCCCAAATCTATGTTTTCTAATAATTTATACTTTTTGCTTCTCAGTTGTGAAACTGTTCCTTTTTATTACCTTGTCGGTCTTAGTTAACATATTCTCATTGTTAGTAGAATACATTTTCAGAGTTTTCATTATATTTTCTTTATGAGAGGCTATCTTAAATAGTTAAAAGAATGAACCGACTTTAATAAATTTAATAAATTAAAAGATTTTAATGATTGCTACACATTCTGAGGTTGATGGAGAATATAGCTCTGGGCTGTTGAATATTGTCATCCCATTACATCTTTCTGTATTATGTTTTCATCAGTTTTTCCCATGCGACCTCATCTATCAAAATCTACTTTTCATGAAGTCAGCATTCTAGAGAGGCATTTAGTTCAATATTTTCAACCATCTTTTATGCATTCTTAACCAGAGGAACAATTATGAGATGTGTCTTTATAATACATGGGGATCTAATGAGAAAGCCCAAGACTACAGCTGACTTGGTCCTTAGAGCTTGAGACTGATTGTCAGACACATTCAGTATCAACGTAGAAGCACCACTGAGATATTCATATTTTAAAATTCTGATTTCTATTTTTGTATGAAAGCACAAATATACCATCTTGGATTTTTGCAACCATCTTTCCCCGGGGAGGGTATCAGTTGCATTTCCCATCTCTTAGAGTACACAGTGCTGGTAAAGAGTATGTACACCCAAGGTTTGCTTGCATAAGATCTGAAAAAAATAAATAAAATCAAGGGCGCCAACCCTCAGATCTCATGTCAGTCTTTCTTACTCATCTGTTTTCTTTATGTGAAAAGTGCTTTTGCAGCTAAATCTTCAGCAACTTAAACTGCTTTCATGTCCCACATATTTTAGAAGTTAGAAAATGCTAAGAAAATATTTTTAGGATAAATCAAGAAAACAAGGCACACAGTTGAAAGAATATAACACATTTTGGAAAATAAAACTTTTCCAGTTTAATCATATGAGGTATTTGTTTATGTTGTGCTATCAAAATTGCCAAGTTTGAAATTTGACCTGTAACTCCAGAGGGCTTCAGTAAGTCCCAAACATAAACCATATCGTCATTTCATATACTGCCATCATTTGAATTGTAAGGATGTTTAAAACATTTTTTATGGTTGATTTTTTAAAAAATTTGCAGTCTTGTCTATCGAAGTCATAAAACTAAGACTGGTTCTGAACTCAGAATTTGGTCATTCTTTTGCATCCTGAAGAACATGACCCAGGGCCCCTGAGATCATGATAAAGCTAATGGATCCGTCTCTGAGGACGATGGGCACCATGGAAAACAGTTGTTCCATACCTGCCTGCATCTGGCCCCTCCTTCTTTCCTACCCACCTACCCCTGGCCCTTCTCCTTTCCCTAGTCACCTGTCTCTGGTCTTTCCCCCTTCTCTACTCACCTGTCCTTAGTCTTTCTTCCCTCTCCCTACCAACCTACTCCTGACTCCTTCCTATTCCCTATACACCTGTCTCCAGCCCCCTCTGCATCCTTCTCCTTGCCAGTCCCTTTTTTCCCTACTCACCTGCCCTGACCCCTTCCCTTTCCTCACCTTTTTCCCAGCACCTGTCCTTTAGAAACCCAGTGTGCTTTCTCCTGTGACCCTTTGGTCTGGAATGAGGCCTTTGGGCTAGGATCTCTCCTGTGACCCTTTGGTCTGGAATGAGGCATTTGGGCCAGGGTCTCTCCTGTGTGTCATTCTCTGCACTTGTGCCATTTGTAGGAAACAGACATGGATATTGCAGAAAACAAAAGAACCTCAACGTTGCGGCCTCTTCTCTGTACTGATCACATCTCAAACTCTTGTGGCTTAGATTATTTGATCCCGAGACCCCATAAGACCTGATGTCCTTTTGCTGAGATGCATTTAGCATAGCTTAAAGTTACCTAAAGAGTGAACTTTTGGTAAGCTAGGGGATAGGTTAGGGGCTTGTCGATGCATTATATTAAATTATTTGTAATTTGTTTTCTATTTTCCACTTCAAGTTTTTGAGGGACAAAATCCACAACTTACAGCTGAGTAAATGCGAAGCATTCCTAGTGTAAGTACTGAGCAACTACAATTAGTACAAAAGCAGAATACTTTGGATTTTTACCACCTGTGCATGCTACTTCCTATATTCTAGATCCATTTTTAAAGTAAAGTACATGATATTCATGGTATAATGTATGCTTAATCCTTTTAGCTAAGATGATTTTTACTCTCATCAATTCTGGGTGATTCAGAGGAAAATGAATGTATTTATCTGGAGAAAGTCTGTGGAGTTAGTCTGTTTCCTGCATTAGACAGTGAATATTTATATCTTAATTTCAATTATCAAAATGTTTCTCCAGACATACTCCCAGATATGTTATTTTCTTAATTGTAATTTAGCTAGCATTAAATCAAAAATTTCAGTTTTTAACTCTGATTACATTAAAGAAAGAAAGTGTAAAAAGCATCAAAACTACTGTTGGCATTTGCTAGACTGAAGATTTTTGTTTCACAGTGACCCCATGCTACAATCCAGGTCAACCGGACAAAGACCCATGTAATGATGTCCAAGTGACACCCTTATATTTGCTTGTGATTTAAAAATGTTGTTAAACTTGCCCCTTCCCACAGGTAATAATGAAATATTATATTTAAACTAAAGTTGATTTTTAAAGCCACATAGAACAGGTTTTATGGACAAGTTTAATGTTGCATGACACAACCTGGGACAGGTTTGTTTGTCTCTACACATTGCCTTCCAGTGAGTTCTGGCTCCTGTCCTAACATCTTCAGAGGCTGCAAGCTTTTAGCCATGTTGTCATAGGTTAGATCCTTTTCATGGAAATGTGGTTTTCATATATGAAGCATTCACTTAGACGTCACACCTTAGCCACCTATCACCCCCAGTATGAGAACTCTAGGTGTTTTAAATATCTATGCTATAATATCTGTGTTCTAGAGCCTTGTGAAATCTGTGCATTCCCAGGAACAAGGAAATCCAACATACAGCCTTTCCCTACAACTTTTTTCTGCCTGTAACTATCCTTGGTGTTTCCCTGTGTGTATCCCCACACGGTGTGGCACACTTTCCTCTTGAGACTGTTAGCAACAAGCTAGCTTTTCTTTTCCTTTTCCTTTTCCCTTTCCCCCTTTCCCCCTTCCTTCCTTCCTTCCTTCCTTCCTTCCTTCCTTCCTTCCTTCCTTCCTTCCTTCCTTCCTTCCTTCCTTCCTTCCTTTCTTTATTTTATTTTTTTGGTTCTTCCAGACAGGGTTTCTCTATAGCTTTGGACCCTGTCCTGGAACTCACTCTGTAGACCATAATGGCCTTGAACTCACAAAGATCCACCGGCCTCTGCCTCCCAAGTGCTGGGATTAAAGGCGTGCACCACCACCACCCAGCCAACAGGCTAGCTTTTCAGTGGTGGTTATCAACTGATCAACTGGATATTTTTGTATTTCAAATTTTCTGCTAATCCCCTGCATTTTGAAACAAGAATGCTCAATTGCATCATTCCAACTATGAGTCTCAGCTCCTGCACCTAGAAACACACCAGGGCTTCCTCCAGTGGAGCCTTCCTCTCCCCTGAACAGAGCCCTTTGAAATACAGTTCCATCCAGATGGCTCTAAGAAAAGACCATATCATCCATCAGGTAGATGAGATGGTCGGTTTTGGCAGGTGGAAAGGCAGCTTTGCCTTGAAGCCTCTTGCTGCTCTGCCAAACTCTAATACTAAGGGTCCATTTATGGGACCTGATTTAACTTGGGTGGGGAGCACCTTGGCTTCCTCCATAGTAAGAAGTGAGGACACCATAGTACTCTCCCCCAGACTCACTTATTCTCAGGATGCTCTACTTATGTTGGATAATGGAGGGTGATAAGGTCTTTGTAAATTCTGGGGAGTTGCTGTCTTTAGAATTAAGACCAGCTCAGAGGCTTTAGCCCAAATTCCAAAACAGCAGGGGGAAAAATCCCATTTGATGTCTTGATATAAATAAGTCATTTATGGTATAATGAATATTCATCTCATCAAAATAAACCTTTTGTACCTCTTCAAGTTTTATTTTAATGTAAATTAGACGTTTCCTAAGTGAGTATTGGGATAACGCTTCCCCATGAATTAAATACCTCTTCTCCATGCTCAATCCTACATCCTAAATTAACAGTCATTGGATTAAAAAAAAAAGAAAAACCAATAGCAATCATATTGAATTGCTAATAAAAGAGAATTTTATATTAGAAAAGTAAGTGACAAAACAAGATTAAAATGAGCCAGGGCTATGACTGAGTGAAATGTTAATTTCTTTGAAAAGTTTTGATGAGTAGAAAAGAAAGTCAGTTATGACAAAAACAGGGTATCTGTGGTTCACCCATTAGTCTTAAAGAAAATTTAAAAGGTAATTAAAAGATCAAGGGAAGTTGGTAGAACATCAAGTTTATCAATGAAGCAGAATAATTCTATCCATAATCATTAATAAAACAGACAAGAGAGAAGGTACTGAGCAGGTCCCACCTGTGGTGAAAATACTATGAAAATTTATTTTCCCCCAAAAATGGATTTTAAGGAAAGAATTGGGTCTAATAAACTACACTATCAGTTATTCTTCCCTAGTGTTTCAGCGATGGAGACCCGTCAGTGTACATGGGTTTTGTAAATGAAGTAGCTTTAAAATTTAGAGTTCTCGGTAACTGTTATAAGGACATCAGGTCCTCTTAAAGATGTACGCTCAAAATGAGTTCAGCTTTAATGTGATTGGAAATATTTGGTTTTAAAGCCTCATTAGTTTTAAAAGCTATTTGAATCCAGATATGTGCTTTAATCCATTAGAAAACATCAGTGTTCTTTCATTAGTTTCACAAAGAAACACGGGATACAATGTGCCGCTTGGTTCTTACTGGTCTTTAAAAAGAAAAAAAAACATGTTAAACCCAATATTTTTCCATATATTATTTAAAATAATTCAGTATTTTAAATATAATTATTTGAGTCTCACGCCAAATTATCCTCATTTAAATCCCAACTTATATAATAAGTATAGTATTGCTAAGAATATATTTCTGATGAGCTTACCAAACACGTGGCACCCAAAATCCAGGCTTTTTCTCTCCGGGTCTTAATTTCAAGTTTAAATTCTTGGACACACTTACATTTATTCTGAAGATGCCATTGCAGTCTTCCTAAGGTAGGAGAAAGAAAGGAAGTAGGGGAATCTGGTCATAAGTGAACTCCGAGAGAAGACAGGATTCATTTCTTATGCATGTATCCTATTGGAGGCTTCAATGGAGGTAAAAGCTGATGCTGGTTGAGGGTCTAAATGTCTATTTCCCTAAAGGAGTCACACAGCGACCGATAAAGATGTTCACTAACTTAAGTCACTGGGGAAACACACTTTAGAGCCACTGTGAAGTATTTCATACGCAATGAGAACTCTGCAATGAAAAAGTTAAAAAGACTATGGAGAACAGGGACCCTTGGAACCAACACACACCATGAGGCTAGGAATGGGCACAGTGGTCCAGCTGATGTTGAAATTTAGCCTTCCCTTCTGTGATTGGACAGACAAGCGGGTGCTGCACTTGGGCAAATGGTCTGACTACATTCTCTGAGGATCCTGTGCTTAGTTCCCAGAGTGTACAATGACAAAAAGAGGATCTTATAAGAGCTGAAACCCAGTGAAAGTTGTTAGATTAGTGTTGTCTCTTCTTACAAACGTGCAAACTGGTTCCTGACCTCCAGCTCCCACGATATAAACAATTGAGCACGACTGATCCTTTCCTAGACTCTGCCTTGCCGTCTCACTGCTTGTATGTCTCTCTTACACACACTCTCACTATGAAACCTGCCATATGTAACTGGCCAAGAGGGCCCTCATCAAAGGTTAAACAGGTGGAGCTGCCCAATTGCAGACTCCTCACATCTGTTAGTTAAACAAATCCTTTTCCTTTAAAAAAATATTCAACATCAGGCATTTTGTTGAGATCATGGGATATAGACTATTATACCATATCCAGAAAACACATCTATAAAAAGAAAAAAAAAAACAGTTACAGAGATATCTACCTTGACAATGACATCAATAGCCAGAAGGTAGAAGCACAAATGTCCATAACTGGACACACAAGAATAAATTATAGTATAGTCATTCGTACAGTGGACTAGCCATAGCAAAGGATGGAGTACTTCTAAGTGATATACATAGGTGGCCGTCGTAAACACACATAAGCTAGGTTTAAAAATGCCAGTCACAAAAGACAGTTTGTTATCTGCTTTCATATGAAGGTCTAGAACAGGAAACTCTCCTGGGAAAGCAGTGGTCAATTAGGCTAGAGGTAGAGTTGGGAAAAGGGACGGGGGGTAGTCAGCATGTACAGGGAGTCTCCTTGTAATGATATGAAAATGACCACACTCTCTAGCTGCAGAGCCCTCAACCTGTCAAAAGCCATGGCATACTCTAATGGGGCGAATTTGAATTATGCCTCAATAAGGAGCTATTAAAAGGGATTATAAAGGGAAAATATCATAAGTTTTGTTTCTTTTTCTGTCCAATATCCTTTTGGTTATTTTTGGCCCAGATTATATTTTGACCCCAAACCTAGGTTTGGTAAAAATTTTGATCATCATTGGACTGAAAAACGAATCTCTTCCTGGCTCCTCATTTCTGCCCATAGGTTAGCTCACCATTCCTCTCTGCATCATGACCTTGGAATTGTCTCAGTTTTTCTTGTTCTCTGTGGACCATTTCTCCATTGTTTGTACATGTGTATATTCCTGTGTGTGTAGAGGCCAGAGGATGATGTTTAATGTCTTCTTCAGTCGTTATTTTTGCGACAGGATCTCTCACAGAACAAGGAACTAAGCAGGTAGGCTACTCTTGCTGACAGCAAGCTCTAGGCATTCTCCTGTCTCTGCCTCCCTGACACTGTGGTCATCAGTGCAGGCTTTCTGTGCCAAAAATTATTTGAGAGCTAGGGTTCGATCCTAGGTCCTCACTTTACATGGCAAGTACTTTATCAACCAAGCTATTTCCATAGCCCCGCCCCATTACTATTTTTATCTTAGCTGTTTAGTAATGACAAGATCACTTCTTTCTAGATTGCCAGTGAAATTCTTTAAAATAAAACCAGACTACTTTTGACCTAAGTAACAAAAGGATGAAAAATAACGGGAAGGAAAATTTACCTGTAATTGCCCAGAGACACACAGTCGAGTTTCTGCTGTATATTCTAGTCTTTTTTTATGCATACATGAGGTCACACTGTTTTTTATCTTTTCATTCTTTTAAGCTAAAAATATACTGAAGTTATTTTTCTCATAATCTTACCTATTCATCTGCATCATTATTTTTAAGGATGGTATTGTAATATGTTAGAGGCCCCACAATGCATTCGGTCCTGCTGCCCTTTCCAGTGTTGACTTTCCGAGCCCACCTTTCATCCCACAGGGCATCCTGGTATCCTAGCTAGAAGCACAGCATGTGGGGGTCAGGATGCCTGCAGGTGAATCACAGGTTTCTTACTTATTACACGCGTGACCTTCTGTTGCATGGCAGCTTCATCCAAATTGAAACATTCCCTTGAGGAGGGAGGGGTCCCATGAGACTCAGGAGATAAACAATGGAAGAACAGAAACTTGTAATGCTCTCCTACGCCCATCCCCTGCAGGAATAACTGTAGTGGAAAGAGACTGGCTATCTGAGCTGTAGAGTGAAGATTTAGCTGAGGAATTTCTCAGATTGTTGAACTGCCTGGAAGCTATGCAGAAAGCTCCAGGGTTGCAATTTTGTTGAGTATTTGCTAACCTGGGCTTTGTGGCGATGTAGTTGCTTTTGATTCATCCCTGCTTCTTATAAATAACCCTTCACCCATACTCCTGTTAGTGATCATGATAAAAACTACATGACTCACCAAGTTGACACAGGTGCAATCATTACTTTGGTCTGTCACGAGTGTGTGTGTGTGTGTGCTATGTGTGTGTGATACTACAACTTCCACAAATTATTTAATTACTTTACACTTGCTTTCTTTATTCATGCTATATAGGTAACAAAAACAATTCAAGGAATGGTACTTTGTACTTTGTGAATGCCTGTTTTCCTCTTCAAGACCTTTCAGGCTCCTTGTTTCTCCTTAAGGAACTTTCCATCTCATCATCACTGTGCCAATCAGGACCTTGTGAATCTCCAACTTAAATTTCTGGGCTTATTTTTTAGTCTCATCAACATGAAAGGGAAAGGAAGTTTAAGAGTGACTACCTGAGACTGGTGTGTGTTGGGGCCATATGTTCTTCCTTGCTAGAGATCTTTACTTTCCTTCTGATTTGAGTTACTGAAAGCTGTGTCAAAGTTGTTTACCAGCTCTGCTTCACGAGCACGTGTTGCCATGGCCTTGAGGATTAGAGGATAAGGTTTTCACCTGTTGGCCCACCTGACTGTTGGGTATATAAGCCTCCATGGTGCTACTGAATAAGGGGCTTCTTACCAGTGACTAGAGGTCTCTGTCTCTCTGTGTGTCTTTGTGTGTTTCAATCTCCAGCCCCTTGCCCAAAGCTCGCGTACTGTATGGTAGTGCATATTGCACAGACAGGCGTTTGTGTGCTGTAGGTGTGGGCACTTTCACATAAGGAAGCCAGTTTAGTCTCCCTAATAGATACCTTTGTGTGAGTATCTATCATAGTGCTCTAGAGGAAGAAACAGATTGGGAAGGAAGAACTGACTAGACAAAGTCATTGCGTCTGAGGGTCCTGATTGCAAACCTCATACTTCTGTTTTGACCTGTTCAATAACCCCTGGGTAGGCTTGGGATCTTTTTTTCATTCTTCTTGGTCTGCTTGGGAGGGCCTTTCCTCTTGGCTTAGATCTTCCCCGCTTCCCAAGCCTTGCTGGTGTGGTTGTTTTCAGCGGGAAGTAGAGTTTCCCACACTGAAATAGGATGGCACATGACTTCCATTACTCATAGGCTCTATGACTGCTGGCTTTATGTTACAGTCACTTGAACATGAGAGATACATTCTGATCAGTCAGAAAGTGCTTCAAAACTACAGTGGTGGACAATGAGGGCTGCTGAGAAGCCAAGGACAATGGCACTGGGTTTTGATCCTACTGCATGTACTGGATTTGTGGGAGCCTAGCCTGTTTGGATGCTCACCTTCCTAGACCTGGATGGAGGGGGGGAGGACCTTGGACTTCCCCCAGGGCAGGAAACCCTGACTGCTCTTTGGACTGGAAAGGGAGGGGGAGGGGAGGGGGATGGGGAGTGGGGGGAGGGGGAGGGAAAAGTGAGGTGGGGAGGAGGCGGAAATCTTTAATAAAAAAAAAAATACAAAAAACCCCAAAAAACAAAAAACAAAAGCCACAGTGATTGACTCCTGATTCCAATCCTGTTTCATTTTACCTGTCCTAAGGCCTTAGATATGACCAGTATTTAGAAACTACTTGTCAAAGGCTTAGAAACTACTTGTTGAAAGCTTTCCTCAGGGTTTGCTCACTGAGCTTGGCAACTAAACCCTGGGTTCTACTTCTATCTGTACGGATCTCAAGACATCTGCTGTCAAGTTTCCAGAGTAGGAACAGAGGAGGGAGTGTTTACCTAACTATGACAAAAACAGTTTTCCCCAACTAGAAACCATGTCCTGAACAACTCAGTCCCTTTAAACTCCCTTCAAATGAGCTGTAAATGCTCAATATTCGTGTATCTAACTTCTCTTTGCCCTTTTAGAAAGATGGACTAAGCTAGACACATAAACACACTTGCCTGAAGACCTGAGTTCTTTCCCTGGAATTCACTGTGCAAGGAGAGAATTGACTTCTAAAGAGTATCCTCTGATTTCCATACCAAGCCATGGCATATGTACACCAGTTCGTTCTCTCTCTCTCTCTCTCTCTCTCTCTCTCTCTCTCTCTCTCTCTCTCTCTGTCTATCTCTCTCTCCCTCTCTTCCCCTCCTTTTTTCTGTTCTTCCTTTCACGTACACACCAATACAATTACAAAAGAAAAACTAATTAATACAAAGTTTTTAAAAACATGGACTGAAATTCTGAGATGGAACTGATGAACTAATGTTCCTTTTGCCCACATTGTGTTCTTGGATTTGATCACTGTCTTAAGGGTTCTATTGCTGTGAAGAGACACCATGACTATAACAACTCTAATAAGGTCACACTTCCTAATAGTGTCACTCCCTATGACTAACCATTAAAACACATGAGCCTATGAGGGTCATTCCTATTCAAAACCACCACATTTCACTCCCTGGCTGCCATAGGCTTGTAGTCACAACATTATACAGAAATGCATTCAGTCCAACTGTCCCATACTCTATCTCCTATAGACCTCACTGTTTTCAGCAAGATGAAAAAAGCGTCTTCTCTGTGTTGTTCGTCTACAGAGTGCTTTCCATCCCCCCCCCCATGAGTCAGCGGTCCTGGCTAGGGCTGGGTATGAGTACAGAATAGAACATCATGGTGCTCTGAGGCCATCATTAATACAGTGACTCACCCAGGATTTCCACAAAGCTTCAACTTGAAATGTTGTTATTATCTTTTTGGATTTTGTTCAGCATGAGTCTAAAATAACTCTTGATCCTTACATAAGCTCGTGGATAAAAGCATCAGCTCTTTATTAATTCTTTCATTTGCTGATATGGTACATCATGACCTTTGTACCTGTACCATGTTCCTTGTAATGTCTTCTCAGGTTAATGGAAGTTGTAGAATGCCTCTCTCCCTCTATCATGTCTGAAATCCTCTTATATTAGTGTATCTATAGTATTTTGCCCGGACAAGAGTCATGTTATGCTTGATATTAACCAGAGAACTTGGAGTTTTTATCATGCTGAATTCATATTGGCCATATTTGTTAAAAATGTATAATGTCAAATTTAGTCCTAAGGCCATGCTTTTTCTGTGGGAATACAGGTTATAGCAATATGGGCCCAAAGCTCTTTCTTTCTTTCTTTTTTTTTTTTGAGACAGGGTTTCTCTGTAGTTTTTGGTGCCTGTCCTGGAACTAGCTCTTGTAGACCCGGCTGGCCTCGAACTCACAAAGATCCTCCTGCCTCTGCCTCCCGAGTGCTGGGTTTAAAGCCGTGCACCACCACCGCCCGGCCCAAAGCTCTTTCTGATAGAGCTGGTATCCTGCTCTTCTCTGCCACATCAGATAAGACCCGGTGAAGGGTAGATTCACCAGATAGAAGGAACTCAAATACGTCTTTGGAGAAGAGCTGTGTAGCTTATCCAAAATGCAATAAAAATATGCCATTATATAATATTACCAGGATAGGAGGTCATTATAGCTAATTTCCAGTTATTGACACTGACTGAAGAAAGAGGAAACAATATTGCTGTGAGGTTATGAAAGATGGAATTTTTGTTGGGGACCTTGTAAGTTGTCATAAAGGGGACACCTCTATGCAGTTAAAAGTGAATATGTATACAGTGATTTTTTTCTCATGGATAAGATGTCCAGAAAGGAAAAAATAAATACAAAAAAAAAGGTCTCTCTCTCTCTCTCTCTCTCTCTCTCTCTCTTTCTCTCTCTCTCTCTTTCTCTCTCTCTCTCTCTTTTGTGGAGTGAGGTGAGTGCCTTTTGCTGGTGAGTTTTACATGACCAGAGAGAAGGATCAAGTTAAAGAGAAGTTTCAGAGACTCTTAATTGTAAAATCCTGGGAGGCCCGGTTCACTGTCAGAAGTGGAGTGGTGATTGGTGCTGGGACAGGAAGGAGGAGGAGCCTCTGAGTATTTAGAATCTCACAGACATTCTACCAGGAAGAGACATACTATGTGCTTACAACAAAAAGAAACTTGTGGGAAAAGAATTTTTAGAGTTTGTGAGGGGGTTCCTGGTAGTTACTGGTATACACATATTAAAAAGAATGGCAAAACTACTTTGGTTTTAACTTCAAGAAAGTTGAGAAGTCTTACCCTCCGGATAATGTTGGGATCGTTGCACTTGGCTAGCTTTCCAGCAAAGAGCTGGACCCCAAAGCTTGCAAAAACAAGCATCAGCGTCAACAACAGAATTGAGACCTGAAAGAAATTGATGAAAAAGTAAATCTCTTTGTGAAAGTTAAGTATTAGGTTTCAACAGTGATTTTTTTAAAAAAGGATTTTATAGAGCATATTGTGTGAAATTCATATTTGTTGTCAACGATACCTTCTGACTTCACCACCATGGGTCATTCATTTACCTTCTTAAAATGAGAAAAAGAGAAACTAACAGTAGGTTTTAAATTTTTAAAATTAAATAATATGTCTCTCATGCAAGAGAATGAAACAAGGCATATTATATGATTTTTTTAAATGAATACTTTTTAATTTAAATGAACAAAAAGAAATGTTAAAAAAATTCTGTTGTTATTCATTTTCCCCAAATGGAGTCATTGTCTTACTAGTTGAGCATAGATTAAAGAGATAGTGGCTTTGCCTTCTTGAGAGCAAGGGCTCTTGTGCTGGGGAGCATTCTGTGCATCCTGACTCAATCTATTAGTTGTCTTGGGCTCCCTCTGCTGGCTGCTGCTTTTGTTTCAGCAGAAAAATAAATAGGTAAAAGGTGACTTCTGTGCCGACCACAGAACTGTAGTGGATGGAAAATCTAAACAGATGTCTAAAGTCATCCAAAGCCATACAAAGTGCTCCTCATGAGAAAGACATGGCGAGATTTCCTTTCAAACCTCATCAGTGGTTCAGAGACTCACATATGTGAACTGCTGGGTAGGGTGACAGTGTCTTTTCCTTCTCAAGAATCCATGTGAAAAGCCACAGTGTTACAGCCTTGTACAAAAAAACCCTGGGTCTTTTAAACAAACATACCTTTAAAAATATGAGCACCTATGCACTTCTTGTACCATCAGAGCATAGTTGTCAAATGCTTTCATACCAGCTAAAGCTGCAGCTGAGCTAACACTACTTTTTCTAGAAAACAAGAACATCTGTCCATCACTCCCTGTTTCTCATACACAAGCAGAACTCATCCATAATAAAAGAATTTTGTGATCATTCTTCTGGAAGATGGAAACAGACTGAGCAATAAACCTTTTATTTTATTTTATCTCTAGCCTTGTTCTCAGAAGACACTAATATAATGTTTACTCATCATATTCCCCCTCGGATCATATCTATAAGTGTTACATGCTATTTATTGAGGCTGCTCAAAGGAAGGTATGTCTATACGCTGTGTTTTTTAGATGTTGTTTTGTTAACAGTTCTAGGATGGAGGGGCACAGTCTGTTTTCCATGTTCAGTGGGACACACAGAAACCAAATGCACCGAGTCTCAATTGCATTCACGAAGTAGATGGGCTTGCATTTTGTTATCCTTAATAAAAAGAAATCCCAGAGTAGAAACTGAAGTCAAATGAAGAATGAAAGCGTGGATCCTAGCTGTGGTTTGCCATGCACTGTGCCTACAAGTGTTTCTTAGAATACAATAAGTCAGCTTCAGTGGGTGGAGTTTCTGAAAGAGTTTCCTTGTCTCCTTTCTAATCCTCTAACAGTGAACAAAACTATATGGACTTGCCCTAGCTATCCATGTCTCCCTTTATCCTTTAGTCAATGAAATTATAGGACAAGATTGTAGTGAACAAGAAGCAGAGAAGCAGACGGGAGTCTCACATACCAGAAAAATCTCCTTGAAGCCACTGAAAAGTTCTCGGACAACTTTTCTCATCTGGGGTACCAGTTTGAATATCCGCAGAGGTCTTAGGCACCGAAGGACCATGAGGAGTTGGGCTCCTGACTCAGCAGGCACATTTTGGGGCATCCAACAAAGAAATATCAGGCTCACCTAGAAGGAAACGTAATCTCTGGAATTTATACTGTCTCTTTGGCTGTGCACATTTCCTTCCATTCAGTGGGGATGCCATGAGTTTCATGGGGGACAGACACTCATAGATGTGCACACCATCTGCTCACAGTAAACAATGAGTTTATCCTATGCCTGCAGAGGGCTCCAAAGAAAGGCCTCTAGTGTATGGGGTCGTAGGGTACCCACTCTGAGTCTGTGTATTCCCCCTCCCCCATCCCACCTTGTGTTTTATCTTACTGCTCTCTTAACTTTGTCCCACTCAGGTAGCATTATGGGATTCTTTTCATCAAGGACATTGATTATTATCAACATGCAACCTCCACTCAAGGGAATTCTCCTTTTTCTTGCACTGAAAATAAGAAATTTCCAGGTCCATTCCTATAATTTCCCAATTTAATTTAACAGAACACTTGAATGGCTACCAGTGATAATTAGAATTGCAAAGGATTTGATAACAAGAGGTTCAATAATTACTAACATGATTTATTTGACAGAAATATTTTTGCATTAAAAGAGTCATAAGAATTATGGGATGTAAACTGGTTTGATGCTTTAGATTTTATTAATGCAGTCTAATCCACACATAAAACTTCAATTGCTATGTATATCTGTAGATACTGTGATACTTTTAATATAGATTATTTGTTTAGATTTCATGTTCATACCCTTTATTTACATACAATGGGTCATTATAACATATAATAGGTCACTATAATTTATTAAAGAATTTATGACAACTAGACCTCAGACATCCCACTCTTGTACTAAGGTATGCAGAAAACTATTACACTGTGATAGTTAGAAAAGAACAAAAACTTACAAGATAGATAAATATGTCCATGACACCACCAAAGTCCCTGATGACAGCGGTAGGAGTGAAAAACAAACCATCTGCCATAATCTTCAGATTAAGCTCAATGCTCATGAATATCACAAACACATACTCAGCAATCTGAAATGGGCAAACGGCACTTTGGTTGTAACAAAAACAGCAAAAACAGGGTAGTAATTTTCTACTGAGCTGGGAGCTAAAGGTTTCTGCATAGTACCTGTAAAGTGGGTGCATGCATGACTCTCCGGAAGGGGGATTCAAACATCATGGAAATGCAAGAGCAGATGGTCACGGTGATCATGACCCAGTCCAGGTAAGTGACCAGTCCCAGCAAATCACTGCCAAAGAACAAACATAACTGAGAAATGCAAATGCTATGCCTGTGTTTGCAGGGGCCAGGGACCAAGGCTTTGGTAACTCTATCATGACCGGTGTTTCTAAAAACAAGTCTTCCATGGAATATGCCGTCTATATATTGTTTGTGTCTGGTGTGTGTTTGTGCTACATGCTTATGTGTTCATTACATATGTGAAGGTCTGAGGTAGATGCTGGATTCTTTTCCATCTTATATTCTTGAACCTGGGTCTCTCACTGAACCTTTATCTGCCCTCCAATTCTAGGATTATATGCACAGGGGACCATATCTAGGTTTTTATAAGGGTGCTGGGGTTTAAACTCAGGCCTTCATGTTTGCATTACCCACTGAGCCAACTCCCCAACCTAAAATTTTGTATTTTTATGAAGCAGAAAATAGCACGTGTGAAGCTCAAATGCGCAGGGAAAAGAGAGCTTGTCATGCTTACTAAAGCTGGTGGTACTTTGTGTTTTTCACAGCTCCCGTGACAGGGTCTGTTTTCGATCTGTAAGAGACAACAGCATATAAAATTCTTTAACACAACAAGCATGTTAGTAATCACAAGCATCTCTCCATCTGAACTTCTTTTTATAATTTCTATAAAATGACTATTGTGAGCTATGTTAACTGCACACCACTGTGGAAGGCAGAGACCACTGGATAAAAGAAAAATCCAAAGAATTCTCAATATCTTGGTTTTGGATTTGAGACTCCATTCAAGGATTTCTGGCATGACTTATCACAAAGTTAAACTTCAGCATTTGTTTAGAAACACTAATTGAAGATGCATGTGTTGCTAGTTTGAGGATATTCTTCATAACCATTTAGATAGACACTCCATCGGTTAAAGAGAGTTCTTCACTCCACACTCCGCTGTGGTCCTGTGGAAGAATTAATATGGTATCTCACTGGAAGTGCATTCCTAAGGCTTAGTTTTGGGGACCCTGTGAGCAGTTGTCAGTGAGGCCCCGGTAGTCTTTTTATGTGCATTTCCAATTACCAGGTCTTCATCAGTCCACTCAACTGCCTTGCTGACAAAAGGAGAATTACACCCTACTAAATGAAGTGGAGACTTAGTAATTAGATGTTAACATGTAGGCAGCCAACAGGGTAATTTGAGATGAAAACCTCACTTAAGCACTGATCAACTTCCACTGTCTCTTTTCACTTGGCCAAATCTCAGGGGTCCTTTAAAATTATTATTCCATACTTTAAATAGTGAAGATTTTTCTAGAACAGAAGAGGGACAATTGAATAGTGATCAGGAGAGAGTCACAGACTAGCTGGCGTCCTTGAGTAAAACCGTCAACCTCCTCAGACCTAAATGTCTTCTTTGGTTGGTGGGGAAGTCTATTAGTTACTTCCTTATTCTGTAACAAAATGCCTGACCAAAGCAACTTAAGACATAAAGGGTTCATTCTGGTTCACAGCTCCAAAGTATAGTCCATCATGGGGGGACAGTCATGGTAGCAAGAGCTTGGGGGCAACTGGTCACATTGTACCTGCAAGAAGTAGAGAATGATAAAGCAAACACTCTGCTTCCTTCTCCCTTTTCATTCTGATTGAGACTTAAGCCCACAGAATGAGGCCAGCTCACAGTTAGACTGGATCTTCCTACTTTAATACACCAAAATAGAAACCCTCTTAGACATGCCCAAGGTTTGCACCCATGGTGACGCTGGATCCCAGCTGACCACCAATAATCAATCATTGCAGGAGTGCAAATACGGTGACACACAGCCTTCTGTGATACTGGACCAGTTTGTGTCAGTTTTACAGAGATGCTTTACTTATACAGAGAGGTGGTGTAAGCAAGGGGGATTGTTCTGTGGTGTGGTTATGAAGAACTGGAGGTTCAAGTTAGAGATGTCAGTAGTGTGTGTCCTGAGTCCTGTGGACTAAGGGTTCACTCCAGGTCTCTTTCCTACAGTGCAGAGACTATTTCGGGGTACATGTCTTCACATGGGCTTCCTCTTTGTGGGTTCATGTCTAAACTCCCTTTTCTTAGAATGAAGTGAGATACTGGATAGGTACCATCTTGAGGACTTCATTTTAATTTAGCTATGTCTTTAAAGTTCCCGTCCCCAAACATTGGCACATTATGAGATAATGGTGGTTAAAACATAGATTTTTTTTAAGAAACAGTTGAGCATTCACCAGGTAATGATATTATATGATATAAATTATTAACAAATAATATCTGAGTACTTTAATGAGGGCACAGGGAAAGACTAGAAAGTTCTCCACTTCCCTCCAGGTCTCTCATGTATGTAGGTATGTGTTATGGTGGTGGGGTGCATTTGTGTTTATGTGGTGAAAGCCAGAGTTCAACTGCCATTCTTTAGGCATATTCTACTTTGTAGTTGGATATAGAACCTTTCACTGGGGCCTGAGGCTCACCAGTTAAGACTTCTAGCCAGTAAGCCCCAGGGAGCTGCTTGTCTCCAACCCTAGTGCCATGCCATCATGCCTAGCTTCTTACATGATGCTGGGGATCAAATACAGGTTTTCAGGCTCACACTGTGAGGACTTTGTCCACTAAGCTATCTTCCCAGTTCCATGTCAGGACTCTTAATATCTGTGATATGTACTTAAAATAACACTAGACAAAAATTCCTTTTATCCATTGGTTGGCTATGATAGTTGGCTTAGGTCTCCCCTGAGTTGTAGAAACAGAGATGCTTACCCATTTCTTCCACACTGGTGGGGTTGAGACAGTGGCTAGTAGGTTTCTTCTCATAACAACTGGTAATGCAAACACTAGATAAAACTCTTTGTTCTACAACAAAGGTCTTCAACAGAAAGTACAAGTCTGACAGAAGCCTTAAACAATAAATATCCTTAATCATGTCACTGATTTTCCTTTTGTTTAATTTTTTCAAGGGAAAATTGAAACTGAACAACACTGACATACACAACTGTCAAAAATGTGCTAATGCACAGGGTTGTTAAATACTTTATCAATGGGAGTGTCCTACAAATGTTACCTGATTGAAATCTTTGTTTTCCACCTGTTCGGGAGCTCAGCAAAGAGGAGCAAGATGATTAATTAGCCCACAGTTTATTTTGTGATCCCATTAGGCCTACCCAGTCCTTTTTTGCTTCCTGTGACAAACTCCCTGCTGTTCACAGGACTCAGGTCAATACCTGGTCCACGAGCAGCGAGTGGCCCATACTTACGCATTGAAGCGTGCTCGGACCACCACGCGGCAGAAGTTTCTGAATCTGTGCTCCCGCCCCACGATGAAGAGCGGTTTGTCGAAGTACGGGTGGTTCTCTCGAAGCTCCTCTTCTTGCACTTTCCTTCAAGCGAACATTTGTGGGGTTAAAAGAAGGCTAAAGGAAAGAACCACTCCCAAATGAGAGCCTTGGGACACAGCCACATGGTACCTTTTCATCTCTGCTTGTTCCTTCTTCTCCTGAATCATCTTTATCTCGCTGTCTTCTCTTTGCGCATTTCTGTATCGCACTGTGTTTGAGTGCTAGAAGTAAAAGGTGTATGAGGTGTATGTACAGTGGAAGACTTTTAAAGGCTTAAAAGACCGTTTTTAAAATTAAGCCGGGCGGTGGTGGCACACGCCTTTAATCCCAGCACTTGGGAGGCAGAGGCAGGCGGATCTCTGTGAGTTCGAGACCAGCCTGGTCTACAAGAGCTAGTTCCAGGACAGGCTCCAAAACCACAGAGAAACCCTGTCTCGAAAAACCAAATAAATAAATAAATAAATAAATAAATAAATAAATAAATAAAATTAAAAGCAACATTTCTATTTCTAAGTGCATACTATATGGAGACTATAACATATATGATAGTTTATACTTCTCTCTATATACATATGTACAACACTATATGCATATTTTTAATGGCCATGAGCATCTTCACAACTAAATTTTCCCTTTAAAATACAAAATGCTTAGCATACACATATTGAAATTGTATGGTGTGCTAGGCTTTATCATACTGCTGAGGTTATAGCAAAGGATTAAAAAATTAAATCAGAATAAATAAGTCTGAGGATATATAGTGTTGTACTTAGAAAAAAAGCTGAGGTTGTAGCTCAGTTGTTGGAGCTTTCTCTTAGCATTCACAAAGCCCTGGGTTCCATCCCCAGAAGTGCATAATTTGGGCATAGTTGTAAAACTGTACTGAGAATCAGAAGTTCAAGGTAATCCTCGGCAGTGGGGTTTAGATCAACCTGGGCTACAAACACACATCTCAAAGCCGTGTTCTTACTGGACACTTAGGTAGACTGTCTATTTCTACTAGATCATTTCAACAAAAGAACCAGGAATCAATAAATATTGCTCATTATTAGCTCTTGGTATTAATGGTCTAAATCTACACAGCAGACATGGAATAACAGACTAGATTATATAAATACAACCCACAGGACCCAGTCAATGTTAAGTATATGCATATGCTTTTAGGGATGACCACTTAGCATTGGATAAGTAATTCAGGGGATCATCCCTGCAGAATACAGACTCCCCGTCTCTCAGGAGCCATTAATTGCATGTAGTTTCTTCATCTATGGGTAAGGCCTTGTGAGAGTTCCCCCATCCACACTGGCATGTCAGTTGGTATTGTGTTCAGCTCTTGTTTATGCCCGCTCATTGGTGAGATTCCATGGGTGCAGTTTCATATCCTGGTCCTCTGTCTCTTACAATCTTTCTGCTCTTCCTTCTGCACGTTAGCTGTAGGAGCTGTAGGTATCAGTTGGGGCCAGGACCTCAAGCCAGTTGTTCTTTGCATTTTGTGTTATTCTTTTTAACTGAGACATGTGTTCTGCATGGGATGTCTGTACTTTTTTCGGGTAATGATCTATTTTTGGTTCTTTGCCATGTAACTTGCTATCTGAATTTCCTGATTGCATCTGGTTAGAAAACATCTTAACACGATATAAAAACTTAGGGATGAGAAATGTCTAATCTATCATTTAAATAACATTAATAATCATGTTTCCAAAATCTAAAACATAGCTTAGAACTCACGTCTTGAGTTAAAGTTTCAAGAGATTTGCCCCTGCTGATCCTCTGGCTGTTGGATCCATGTCTTAGTGACCTAGAACAACCACAGTCATCTTGTCAAAACATCTCAAGACCAATTCTTAACTTGTAATCAATAATCATGAGTAAAGGATTAAGTTTCCTGATGTATCAGAAATGACTCATTTCTGTGTTAAACATAAGCTTGTGGTCTACCCACTGGTCTTTGATCCCATCTAACAAGTTTTCAGATTTCTGTTCTTTCTGATCTTGAAAGTGAGACTTTGGCTATCTCCAAGCAAAAAATCTTTGAAGTAAAGATTTTTAAATCTTTGAATCAGATAGGGAATTTCTTTATTGTTACCACCAGCAGCTAGAACCAGGTCCTCACCATGCCTGCCTGCCAACCAGGGTAGAGGCCTGAGCTTTGTATTGAGATACACTTGTAAAGTCTTTCCTGGATGTCTCTGGAGTTCATCTTCCTGGAGTATTTACCTGCGCTCCTGGCGGATGTGATGCTGCACACTAAGGATTGACCTCTCCTTTGCTGGCTGCCCCTCAAATGATCCGCTCAGCATGCGCTGTCGAGTGCAAGCTCTTGCAAAAAGAAAGAAACCCTAGATAAATGCATGGTTTGTACACTCAGGATGAATAATACATTACTGCTCCTGGCTCTTATTAATTTTAAGTAAACACCAATGATAAGGCAAAATACAGCCAATAACACATAGAGGAAAATGACCTTTAGACTTTGTGTCAGAAACACAAAGTAGAAGTTCCACAGACAAGAGAAGCTAAAAGATAAACAGAAAGCAGCCCTTCTTCCTTGTCTTCTTCTTTCAAATTACCAGCACAAAATGATGACAAGCTTTTCTATAGATATTATGTCAGTAGCAGGGTTAGTCATGATATTTATTTCAATCTTAAACATGGAGGTCTCTGTAAGCCCTCAGGGAAGGTTATTTTTTTCCATCTGGACTCCTGGAATTGTGTCATACATCTTCAAAAAAATGTTTGAATCCACTTAGTGCTGCCTATATGTGTAATGGGTATAGAATCATCTACTGGAGAAATGTATAATATTTTTGTTTTCATTTTGTTTTTTTGGTTCATATCTCTGAATTTACTTACTTCTTACTGCCCTTCTCCCAGGAGTCATCAATTGCCAATAGCATCTCAGGTAAGGGTAGGGCTTCATGAAGCCCTTCCCCATCTATGCTGGGATTATGGTCAGCTAGCTATTACGTAGGTCTTGTACATGTATTCCCCAGCTACTGCAAGTTTATATGTTTAATGGTCCTGTTATATTCTGAAATTAATTTTTTTCCTGAAGATGTCCACTATTTCTGGCTCTTACATTCTTCTATCTCCTCTTTTGTATCACATCCTGAACCTTTGGGGGAAATTGATAGGGCTGGTAAGATGGCTAAGAGATTAAAACAATTGCTATGTAAATTTGAGGATGGCAATTCAGACCGCTAGAACCCACATAAATGCCAGCTAAAGGGGTCTTAGAAGGTAGAGACATGGGATGTCCTACATGCATGCACACACATATGCACATACACCTGTACACACTTATTCATCCATAAACTCACAAATCTCACTGCAATATACACAACCACACACATATAACAAGAATGCTTTTGATAGAGAGGAAGATAATCATAGCATAAATCCAATGAATATAAATGTATTACCAGAGAAAAGACCCAAAGATTCCTGCTGTTGGTTTAGTAAGAAACAAGGACCACTCTGAGGAAACACCCAAAGCTGACAGTTTACCACACAAGAGCATCTGTAGAGTGGTAGACGGAAACTGTACTCATTTGTAGAGCTACAATGATACTGCATAAGAAGATCTGTTTCTAGGTTCAGCTCAGTTAACAAAAGTCAAGCAAAGTATCTTGGGTGGGTTTTTGGAAAATAGACTGAAAATCATAAAGTCATTTTGATAATGTCTGTTTGGAGAAAGTGCTACTCTCCTTTAGGTGTCTAGACCTCCAGCAATCTGTGCACATCTCCATGATTTAACTCTCAGGCACTGTCATGTAGCTTTTACTCTTTTATCACAGTACTCATCCCTTAAGCCATTGAGACCTAAGGGCCTTAAATACAAAACACATCCAACCTAATTGGAATGTGTCTGTTTGAATTTGAGGGATCTTCCTATAATGAAGACAGAAGAAAGCGATAGTCTCTCTCAGGCTTAGTATTGTAATCACTGTGGGGTTGCGTGTCCAACAACCCCAGCTGAAAATGGTTGACATTCCTGCTAGAAAGTGTGTTAACATACTTGCTGCTGTGCCTGTTGACTCCATGCCCAGGTAGCCTCTGTTAAGCACTCTGTGCCCTCCCTGACTGAGTAGAGCAGCTAAGCCTCCATGGGTTCATGGTGCCCCTTGACTATGATTCTCTTTTATCTCTTTCCCCAAGAATATGGCTGAAGGACTGAGGAAAAAGTTAGACCCCTACTTCTTTTTTGTCTTTTGACAAATTTCTTTCTCCTTAGGTCTAAAAAATTCAGAAAATTATAGTAGAGGAGACTGGAGTTTCATTTCACATGGGAATTATGGTCTCTGGATGATTCATGCACTGAACATGGGTGTTGGTTTTGAGTTCTATATTGAAATCAGAAAACCTTTGCTCAAATGGGTTAGAGTGGCCAAACATTTGCTTTCATTTCCTTTCCCAAATTTGGCCCTATGTTCACAGCAGTATTTATTAAGCAACAATTAAATGCCCAGTAACTATGAGTTTCTTATTAATAAGCAACTAACTTACAAGCAGGAAGTCAAGAGATCCTTTGGAGCCCAACACAGGCCCTGCTGGTTTCTGGTTCTTCATCTGAGTCTTCCTGCACCCTGAGCAGAACTTCCTGCTCACCTTCCTGACTTCAAGGCTCCCACATAATCTGAGAACAGTGAAACCAGGCTCATAGAACCCTCCCCTCCCCATGTTGAGAGGTCACCTTCAGCACTTCTTCACTTTTGTGTCTGCGTATTGTTGCTGCTAACTTTCTCTGTGGTTGGTTTCTCTGTGCCCCCTCCACACCTGTGCAAAATTAAAATTAATGCCTTCCCATCATCACTCTTTCCTGAGTCTATTGTTTGACGAAATTCTCTGACATCATTTTCCTTTTTCCTTTTATGGGGCATGCCTATAACAATTGAATTAAGAAACTAGGCAAAAGTCAGTCTTTCTAAGCTGAAAATCAAGAGCTAATATTCTTTTAGCAAACTGTAAAATATTTATTTGAGTAAAGTCACTGGTTGGGGCAGATTATGGAAAGTATGTTTGAAAGATTCTTAAGGAATATCCTTCCACCCAAGTATAATGCAGGATTCTATTAAAACTAAAAAGTGAAACTCTATTCAAGGCATCTTCAAGGCATGTTCTTTGTGGCTTATAAAATCTATCTTTCAGCATTGTCTCTTAGGAAACAGGTAAGGATATAGATGAAACAATTTTTTTTGTAGATACGTTCGTTCTTCTAAATGCATGTGGAAACCCTTACTTCTGCTGTACAATTAGAACAGAAACCAAACTAATGAATGGAGGAAGACCCTCAGATAGGAGGCAAGATTCTGGAACAAGAGGGAGAATAGGAACACAGGGGTGGAAAGAAAACCTGAAGAACAGTACTTTGTTTTCGAGACCACTTGAATAAAGAAACAGGCTGAAAACATGTCATGTTAGCATGTTCCTTTATACATTAAACAGATTCAAGCTTAAGCTGTGCCATGTTTGTTGGTCATGTAAAATGTCTTGCTATTTTGGAAAGTAGTAATAATGGGGCAAAGGTGTTTCTATCAATTGGATG
Source organism: Chionomys nivalis (assembly GCF_950005125.1). Taxonomy (NCBI): domain Eukaryota; kingdom Metazoa; phylum Chordata; class Mammalia; order Rodentia; family Cricetidae; genus Chionomys; species Chionomys nivalis. Next base: position 1,273,084 of record NC_080097.1, on the reverse strand, counting down.
TGGATATTGGTCTACTATCCTTCCATCTTTTTATTTAGTCTAAGTCCCTGGCTCATGGTGAGTATCACCCCCATTCAGGATTGATCTTCCCAACTTTGTGAATGCTCTCTAAAATTCTAAACATGCCCTTAAAGATAGAAACAAAAGTTTGTTTTTTAGGTGATTCTAAGTGCCATCAAGTTGACAATCAATCAATATAAACTATCACCCAATGGCTCTGGAAGAATCTCAATTTATCCCACATCTTGTGAGGCTCTGACTCCAATTGGTAATCATGCAAAATATGGAGGAAGAGAATGTTTCATCAATCCAAGGACATTCAGGGTTGTCAGAGGTCCAAGGCTAGGGAATCAACTATGTGCTATGCTCAGATTTTTCACCAAAAATATAAGACTTAGAATATAGTGTTCAAATTTTCAAGTTTGGAATCATTTGTTATTAGTAAACTGGTACCTAACACAGTTATTTCCATTGCCTTAAACCCTTTAACTTCCTATTATTCATCACAAAAAGATTAATGCAGAACCTCAGGGTGACTTCTAAAGTCTGTTGACTTCCTCCTAATCTTATTCTTTCTGATCTCTTCTTTCACCAGAAGGGATTCTATTCTCTCATGACATTCTCTTTGGTCACTCAGCTCTACATGTAGAGCAGACTCTCAAAGTTCCAAGAGAGCAAGCAAGGTTGTATTTAAGGTTGGGTATTATTTTTCAGCCCATGAACAAAGAAAGCGCTCTACCAGTACTTGATTAATGAACCTTGAATTGCTGCAAAATCAAATATTTTAATTTGTCTGACCCATTTATACTTTAAAAGAATGAAAGCAACAAGTAAAATAGAATGCCTTGGTTGGCACTTTTTGATGGAGTTATAATCTTAACTTTATTTCAAGGTGGAATACTGCATCACCCAAGATGAATAGGCTACATACCCAGAGTAGATAAGACGTGGAGACAGTAATAAGAAAAAGGATACCTCAGACGTTTCTTCTCATAAGTAGAAAAATTGTTTTTATCAGTGTTGTCTATGCACACTCGTAGAGGAGCATAAAAGCAGATAAGGAGTTGACACTAAGAACTGAACTCATTTCAATCTCTCAACCTAAGAGCAGGCCCATCACTGGGGACTGGATATCCATGTATCTCATCTTACCAGAATCTGTTGGCAAACAAAGGACTCAGGAATGCAGGACATTTATACCCCAACCTGACAAATAATGTGCACATATTTCTAGGTGAGGGATGAATGTCCTTAAATGGCAAGCTATAATTTGCCAGTATAAATCTTCACTAATGTTTGTGTGTGTGTTGGCCTCATTGAAGGATACAAGAATAGTCTTGGGAAGAAAATATCAATTTACTTGCTGCGCAGAGAAAAAACAGAGCTGATCATATCAGGAAAGCACTTTAGTCTTCAGACACTTTGAGGAAACACTAGACAGAGTAGAGATGGCAAAGTCTCTATCTTCTCTGCATCTTTTCCTAATGAAAAGTCTGAGAAGGCTGTGCAAGTTTCTGTGTAAACTGGTGAAAAACTGTGTAAACAAGGGCTCTTTTAGGAAGTCTATCTAGTGGCTTAATATTAAAAACAACAAGAAAAAGCCTAAGTCTGCCTGCCTGGTTTCTGGAAGTGAGAGGCACAAGGGTCTGTCTAGTGAAAAATAATGAAGTCTTTTGTCTTGTGTGAGCGAGGAGACCCTCCATTATGCAGGCATATGTAATCTCTTTATTCCTGTTCCCTGGAGGAGAATTACAGAGAGGCATTTTCCTTTTCCCAGTTGGGGTTAATGTTATGCCCTCTCTACCTTTGAAAGTAAAACAAGATGAGGACCCCTGATGATGACTCAAATGTGGGAATATTCCTCAGCAAACACACATTCCCAGTTGCAAAAATATTACCCCTGGTTTCTTGCCAAGCCTTTGAAAAAAACATATGAAAGATTGATTCTTTTCCCCCCACCTCCCTGCATTGCCTTTGTGGTGTGGAATTTCAATTGCCCCTTATATGACAGCCACATATATAATCTTTTTTTTTTAGGAGCTGGGAGCAGAGAATTGTGTCTTAAGAAATTGTCTCTATTTTTCTTGACATTCCTCCATCAAAAATATTTTTAAATTGGCCCAAAGATGATGGGTATAAGAGCGATCTTTGGAGTTTTATTAGCCTTTAAACACCACTACTTGTTTATAGACACAGTAGCAGGGGGTCCTCTGTTCTTTTCTTTGTTTTCATGTCTTCTTTCTTAATGTTCCAGAACAAGGGTGTGGGAAAATCCCGCACATTCTGTAATGAAAGAGAGGCCTAGGACTCTTCAAATTATTTTTACTCATTAAAGAAGAGTTAGATTACATGAGACCATCTGTAGTAAATGTAATTACCACCCAAAGGAATCTCAATGTGACTTTGCAGAGCATTGAAGTTGAGGGTTTTTACTAAGATTCTGAGCTCCACAAGGTAACATGCTTTAAAGTATTATCAGATGTTGGTTAATGTGATGTAACCACATCATAGACAATGGGTAAGCAGTTCTCTAGTGGCAATTATGTAAAATCACGAGTTGGTAGGAGTCAAGAGAAGATAGAATGGGTATTTCCTGGGACTGGCTCCTACCTGACAACATTGGGGTGACAGTGTGATCATCCAAGGTGGAGGCAACAGCAGATGGTAATGGGTGAGCCCCTGGTGATGGCTCTTGCTGAGATGAGGTAAAGTTGCCTTTTTAATGGGGTGAGTACCCCACTCTTTAATTCAGCCCCATCCTGAGTGGAAGGATATAATTTTTAAACAGAGCTGCAGGTTAGGTCTTCCCATTTCTGCACTATTCATAGAAATGTATTTGCACATAGATAAAAAAATGTATGGACAACTAATATCTCATTGCAGATTGAAAAGAAACCTGCAATGTCTTTATCCTACAAATGTGCCATAAATAAAAAGGAAAATCAATTAATGGGAAATCCATGTGTTTGAAGTGGACCTATTGAAGCACAACAAATAACATATATAAATCCCAAACTATTCACTAGGGTACAAATTTTGAACCCCAGCTACTATCTCAAAAGCATATATATTATAATGTAATGATGTAACTGTGTGTGTGTGTGTGTGTATGTGTGCTACTTGCATGTAAGTGTGTGACTTCCTTTATCACTATTACTTTACTTCTTTGAGAAAAGCTCTTTCATTAAATCAGTAGATGCTCATTTGGGCTAAACTATTTGGCCAGTGAGTTCTTGGGATATATCTTTCTCTACCCCTTCAATACTTGGGTATAAGCATGTACAATCATGCCTGGATAGCTATATAGGTGTTGAGGATTTGAACTTTTGTCTTTAGGCTATCAAGCAAGCACTCTTACTCACTGAGCCAACACCCTGAACTTTTTATAATTTATTGCAAATAAAAATTTGAAAATGTTATATAATCTGTACAGTCCAACTTTCCCATAGACATGAATTTTAATTTTCCATATTATTACTTCGTACTCCACAGGCAAAATAATTAGAGCAAGATCATATTAGAATAACTCTCATATCCAAACTCTACCTTTCTCAGGATGTTGTGTGACTGGAATCATCCAGTGTGAATCATTTAGTCTTTCAGACTAACTACTTATGAGTAGTATGCAATTAAATTTCCTCCAGGTCTTGATAAGGTCTTTTCTTATTTTAGTAGTGAATAATATTCCAGTTGCTGGGATATGCCACAGTTTGTTTTATCTAAAAAATTCTTTTCCTTTATTTATTGTTATTATCACGTGTGTGTATACACAGTGTTTATGTTTGTTTACCAGCACCATAGTGCATGTGTGCAGGTCAGAGGCCAGGCTTCAGGAGCTGGGACTCACAACTCATGCAGGTTTGCACAGGCAGGATTTTTCCTACTGAGCCAAGTTTGAGAATTATCAATGAAGCTACCCTAAATGTCTGTGTTTACTACAGATATGTACATCAGTATGTGTCCCTGTGGGTCTATAAGGAAAGTAAAACTACCAGTAGCAAGATCTAATCACCATGACCTTAACCCACAGCGCCCTGATTGGGTTTAGCATTGTTACAGACATATTTGGACTTTTCCCCCAAATAGTTACACATCAGACACTAACTCAAAAGAAAAATACAGTATTTTGGTTGCCGCAGGTAAGATAACACCCAATAAAGTATCTCTACAATACATTCTTTTAATCCAACTTGTGGTAACCTCCCTTTCCATGAGGAGGTTATGTTCCTGGAGGCCTAGGAGATCTGTTTTACATGCTCAGCGGTCATGTTAGCACAGTCCCATATTTAACTGCTTTCATGCCTTATGCCTCTGTGCCTCCTTTGTATCGTGCATGACCTTTATGGTTTGGGGCTAAGAATAAATAGGATAAGCACAGTGATGCTGAGATCACCAGTCTGATAGCCAGCTGAGATGTCATTGAAGTGACTGACTAGCAGGTGGCATTTACAGCATGGAGACACCAGCAAAAGAAACAGTCATGCTCCAGGCTGGATGGAACAGGACAGCAACAACAACAGGTGGTTAAAAATTTAAAAATTTGAAAGTTGCTTATTTCTGGAGTTTTCTACTTTATTTTTGACTGTAGTGACTGATATTTCAAATGAAGATTATGTGACTATGGAAGGGAAAAACTGTATTTATATTTTATCACTTTGAAATCTTTGCTATTTTTGTTTTACACAAATATACATAGATACTTCACATTTTATCCTTTTATTTTATAGTTTCTGAATAAACTTAATTTGCATCTATGTCTTCAGTTTCTTTATCTATAAGAAATATCTTGTAATTAGTTTTCAAGACTAGGGTCAAGAAATGCTAAGGCAAAATCAGAAGTAAGCAGTCTTAATAGGACCATGGAGATAAGTATTTATGTCATTAATTTCCAATACTCTTTTCTTAAAACTTTGGCTTATTCTCGCTGAATGCTGGTTATAAAATGATTATTGTTGTCTCAGGAGACAGAACCAAACTGAGTGCCTCAAGGATTTCTGTCACTTTCCTCTCATTTCCAGGGTCATTTGAGGTTTCTGTCTCCTTCAGCTGGAGCTCGCTGACGAGGAGATTGAAGCCACAGAGGGTAGGGTTGGGTGGATGGGATAGTTGGGATGAAGCCACGCACTTGGTTCCTCTCTGTAGTGCTATGTACACTGCCTTGCTAGACAAGCTCGGAGCTGCAGAGAGAAAAGCATGACCTCATCCAAGTTTGCTGAATAGGAGGGCTAAGCAACAAGATGGTGCTTTGAAAAGCAGAAGTTGCTGAGTGGAGAAAAGTAAAAAGACTACAATGCCTGACATGTAGGAGATGCCATAGAAATCCTCAATGGATGGGTAACTAAAGGGCACTCTCAGGAATTTAGAATGAGCAGCGGGCTGCGTTCCTGGTGCCTGGCCACCCGGCTAGTTTATGCCCCGAAATAACAACACACAAATTGTATTCTTTTAAACACTGCTTGGCCCATTAGCTCTAGCCCCATATCAGCTAATTCTCACATCTTGATTAACCCATTTTTATTAATGAGTGTAGCACCACGAGGTGGTAGCTTACCGGGAAGGATCTTAACTTGAGTCCATCTTGGAGAGGAGAGCTATATCGTCTGCCTCACTTCCCTTCTTCCCAGCATTCTGTTCTGTCTACTCCGCCTATCTAAGCTGCTGTCCTATCAAAGGCCAAGCAGTTTCTTTATTAATTAACCAATGAATGCAACAGATAGACAGATGACCCACCTACACAGGAAAAATAATCTATCTCTGTCATAGGGGGCTGAAAACTAGGATCAATAACCAGCATCCACATGGTGGTTTACAACATATTTCAGGGGATCCTAAACCCTCTTCTGGCCTCCATAGGCACCACACACACACAAACACACATACACACATACATGATACACAAACTTACATGCAGAAAAAACTGCCCATACACATAAAATAAAAAACTTAAAAATGTAAATAATTCCCTTAAATCCAGGAAAAAAGGCACTGCTACCTATTATTTTCTGCACCCTTCATCTTAGCTCTAATTAAAGAGACTAGAGTATTCTTTAGACTTTCAATATTAATTATAAGTGCATAGTGCCATTAATCAAATATCAGGATACAAATATTAAAGCTGATCATTTGCCAAGGCTGTAAAGATACTATTTGGCTAATGAGGCACTCATGGGAAAATCACAAAAGGACAGACCTTTTTGGAATAGCATACAAAATTTAATTACTTTTTGTGTGCGCTATTTCTTTATTTGTCGGTGCTTGTGAGAATGGGAGTGCAATTTTGCTTGATTTGGTAGCTTTGAATTAGAGCAAGCCTCTGCAAAGGTAGCAGTGCTTTAAAAAACATGTGTTCATTTTTTTCCTCTGATGCTGAGAAAAGGTCACCAGAAGGAAGTGATCTTCAGTGGAACTGAATGGTGGCATCCAAGTCAGAGCAACTGAGGAGTCAAGTGTGAGCAGCAACCTTGATTGATTTGGAGGGTTGCTCCTTCCCTCTCCCAACCCTCTCTAGGTACATCTTGAGGGAACAGTGTGGGTGCTATTTGGCTTCCTGACTTGGAGCCATGCAGATGTGATACACCTTCTTTTCATCAAAATGGTCAATTAAATTTATAAAAATATTCAGCAAAGTGACATGTGTTAAAGATGAATTTGGGTAAAAATAGGTGACTTCAGTGAAGAGTGGTGTCCTTGGCTTCTAGGGCTCTTAGATGTTTTCTCTAGTGGATGGAATTTTCTCTTAGTAGCAGTGGATATGGCACACTGGTGTGCTGTTTGGTAAAAGATGGCTATGTTGAAATGTCGGTCTAATGGGAACTGTGGCCACAGTAGCCCTTTGATTTCCAGGGCTACAAATCCAGACCCTCCACCAAGAAGACTTAACATGTCTACAAAGGGGAGGCTGCTGTACTGAGTCAAAATCCTCTTTCTTTGCTCTAGGTTCTTTTCTTCAACTCATTTATATGCACTATAGTCTGCAAGTTCAGACTCTGTGGTCATGAAAACACAACACAACATAGCCTCAGGGACACATTAAAAGCAGTCCTATAAGGGAGATTTACAGTTCTAAGTGCCTACATTAAACATTTAGAAAGAGACAAATAAATGACTTAATGATGCCACTCAAAAATTTCAAAAAATAAGAGCAAGCCAAATCCAAATCCCATAGATGGCAATAAATAGTAAAAATTGGAGAAAAAACTAAGAAATAGAAACAAAGAAAATGATACAAAGAATCAGGAGTCTAAATGCTGGTTCTTTCAGAGGATAAACAAGATTGATAGACCCTTCCCAATGAACCAAGAGAAAGAGAGAGGACACCAATTAATAAAGTCAGAAATAAACAGGAAAACATCACAACAGACAGCCAAGAAATTCAGAATATTGTAAGGGAGTAATTTAAAAACCTGTTCTCCATTAAGGTAGAAAAGCTAAAAGAAATGGGCACGTTTCATCCAAACAACCCACGTCAAACCAACAACCTAAATGGATATAATTAAGGAAGAGTTTGAAACAGTAATAAAAAGTCTTCCAACTAAAAGAGGATCAGCTCAGATAGATTCATAGCAAAATTCTACCATCATTTTAAAGACTATCTACAGTCAATCTCTCTCAAATTATTAAAAGAAAAGGAACACAATGGCACTCCCAAACTCCTTTTAGGAAGCTACTATGACTTTAATACCCAAGTTAGGTAAAAGTACTACAAAAATGAATTACTGGATAATATCCCTAGCGAACATAGATTCAAAAATTCTCAACAAAATACTTTCAAACTGAGTAAAGACATACATCGAAAAGATTATCTACCATGACCAAGTTGGATTTATCACAAGGGGGCAGGATTGATTCTACATACACAAGTCAATAGATGTTGTAAATCACAAAAGTGGACTTTAAGATAAAAGTCACATGATCATCTCAATAGATAAACAAAAAGCTTTTGAGAAAAATTTACTGGTCTGTGATCAGAATACTTCAAGACACTAGCTAAGCTCCTGATCACTATGTATATAGCCATCCCAACACCCCTCCTTTCTTTCTTGGTTTGCATGAGTGTGTGCATGTGTAGAGTGGTGTATGTGCATGAATACACTTACACATATAGGTTTATGTGCATGTGGAGGACAGAGATTGATGTCTGGTATCTTCCAGTCATTCTCCACTATACTTTTTGAGACATGGTCTCTGTTTGAACCTGAAGTTTCCTGACTGGGCTTGGCAGGCTAGCCAGCAAGTTCCAGGGATCAGCCTGTTTACGTAGTACTTGGATTACAGACACATTCTGCCAAGGCTGCTTCTTATAAGGGATCTGATTTTAAGAGCCAGAGAATGGCCAAGACTGGAGCCAAACAGTGTCTTCTGGGCATGATGGGACCTAGGCTGTCATGTACTCAGAGAAGCAAAGACGTTTTATCAAAAAAGATAAATGCTTTTTATAAAGATAAAATTTAAAATATTAAATCCTATTTCCAAACTGTAGCCATTTATTTCCTGTAATTCACAAGGTAACATATAGCCAAGATCCTTTAATTCTGTGCTTTTCTGGAATGTTGTTAAATTCCCAAATTATGCAACAGCTGGGTAAGTTTGGGGATAGTCCAAATTTCCTGACAGTTTAAAGATTTTTTTTTCATATCATGTATCTTTTCAAATAAAAGCCCCAAGCTTCTACATATTTTTTCAAAAAAAGATGTTAATTTCCCCCTTGCAGCATTGTCTGGATATGTGAATTTTATGAAAACATAGTCTATTTCATCCATCTAATTCATTCAATTTTGTGACAGTGTGTTCCCTTTAAGTCACTTTTCATTGTTAAACTGATCAGCTCTCAGAAAGAGTGTGACTTTTTTTTTCAACTAAATGACATGTTCACATAGATCTTATGACATGATGTTCTGAAAAGCCTAACTTGCAGATGATTCCTGGGAGGCCTTGAAAATTTTGTCACCTAGATAAATATTAGAGTACTGGCCCACAGGACTCTCTGGGAAAAGTCATTGTTCCTTTGTTTGGCTGCCTCAAGACTCACTACCAGATCAATGTACACCACGATTCCCAGATGGGTGTGTTCTTCCCAGCCTCATGAAGTGGGAGAGGAAAAGAAAATGGATGAAAGAGGAAGGCAGTGGATCTGTGAGTACACACTTGTTACTTTTCTCATTGCTGTGACACAGCTTTTGAGGATGAGAGGGTGTGTTTTGGCTCACATTTAGAGGTCGTAGTCCATCATTACAGATAAGTCATGGTAGCCAAACCTTGATGCACCTGGTCATAGTGCATGTGCAGCCAGTAAGCAGAGAGAGCTAAAGGATGGGGCTCAGCTGGGTTCCTCCTTTTATATAGTTCAGCTCTAGTTCACGGAAGTGTGCTGCTCATACATAAGGTGGGGATTCTTATGTCAGTTATTCCAATGTGGGCACTTCTTCACAGACATGCCCTGAGGTTTGTCTCCTAGGTGATTTTAGATCCTATCAAGTTGACAACCAACATTAACCACTAAAGAGGGTGAAGCCTATAACTCCTTCCCCTTTTAAGCTCCAAAGTATTGAGATATACTTAGAATAGAGTCATTCACTAGGAACTCTGGTTATGACTTGATTACTGGTTACCAAGGGCAGTCATTCACTGGGAACTTTGGTCTTGGCTTTCTGGTTGGTACCTAGGGCACAGAGTGGTTAATTGGACACAGTTGGCTTACTGTGTAGCTCCAGTAAAGAAATCGAATTGAGTATCTGTGCACAGGCATGTTCACTCCGTAGTTCAAGCACAGCAATTTGCTGAAGGACAGTTGTAACAGAGAAAAAGCAGTAGGAATGTTCTAAGTCAGACTCAGCATGGGATGTTTTCCCCTGAGTAGGTTCCTCACTTTAAGGATGTTTCTCTTCCGAGTAAGTATGCTAGCATTTCTGTAGACCCTCCCATGGACTTGCTGGTGTAATTACAGTATGATCAAGTTCCTTTGAGATTATGAGCTATCTAAACAAGTCCCACGGCATAGTCCAAGGGTGACACTGAGATAAACGGGCACCTAGTTAGAGCAGGGCCACATTGAGGCTCAAGTCTCTTTCCATAAGACCTTTTGTGTTTGTCTAATCATACTGAGAGTACTCAAGCCCCAGCGATATTTATTTTTTAACTCAAAAAGCAATACATGCGTAACATTGTGCCTGAATGTCATCCACAGAAGAGAACACTATGGAATGTGTCTTCAGGAGATAAAACTTTTTTCTCTCATGAGTTTCAAATATTAAGTTGTCAAAAAGTTAGTTTTTCACCTCATGTATACCTAGTTGTATTTCCTCATCATGACTTCCTAAGCCACAGTAATACACATTATGGAAAGATGCTTTCACAAGCAATCCTAGCAAGGGACTCTGTAGAGGAGTTTGATTTCTTCCACTTAACATGAATTTGCAGACTATTTTGCCATATGAAGGTGCCTATTTGCTTTGTCAGCCATTCCATTTTTAGCATTTACACATAAGCATAATATATGCAACTATCTTGACGTCCCAGAGGCTCACACACTTTTGAATCCTGTCACTCCTTGTTATAATGTATAGTCTGTTATGCTTAAGTGGTCAGATTGACTTTCCTTATTGATACTTCATTTCAAGCCATATTTTAGACAGTAACACTAACATAATCTGATTTTGTGGTCATTCAAAGATGGCTGTGTGGGATTGGAGAGATGATCAGTTAAGAGCCTTGCTCTTCTTGTAAGGACCCAGGTTCAGTTTCCAGCACCCACATGGAGGTGTACAAACAGCTGCACCGCCAGTCCCAGAAGATCTGATGCCCTCTTCTGGCCTCCACAGGCACTGCATGCATATGCTGCTTACATATTTCCAGCCTGGCTTTCAAATATGAACAGATTCTTAGTAACACATGATAAAAACATAATTATTTTTTAGACTTACACTTTTGCCATGTTTCCTTCAGATTATTTTCGATACCACAAAAGCTGTAGGTGGTTAAGAATAATGATAATTTCCTTTCATCTTTTTTTGGTACGTGAGTCTAGGTATAGCTTATTTAAACACATTAAATAATAAACATGACATATTATGATAAGAAAACACTACTTTTTCTAGACAAACATTAGTTATGTCTTTGACATTATCTGTAAGCATGAAGGTGCACAATCCTACAATTGAGCAGACAGTAAATATTACTGTCTGGAAAATAAATCCATTGAGTAAAAGTTCTGTGTGTTCTTAACGTAATCAAACTTACATTACAGTATGCCTCAAAGTTATTGGTATTACCTTAAGATTTTTGTGACCGCAGTCTCCTTTTCCAGAAGGTTCCTCGCCCTGATGCTGAAAACTGACTTGCGGAGCTGAAAGTATAAGAAGCACTTTAGTTTTGGTACACAAAGGAATGATGCATTCACAGCCCACGAAATGCTGGTTCTCTGCCCCCCTTTGACCTTTAAGTCACATGCTACATTTCTCTTACTGTCTCTTCTTCCCATCTTTGATCTTCTTTCTAGCTCTACCTGCCTCACACACACATGTCCAGGCCGCACATATGACAAACTGGCATTTGTTTTCTGAGTCACTTGATATAATGATTCTAATAGACTCTTTCCCGGTGCTATTTTTTAAAATCTGTGCAGAGACTCTAACTGTGAGACTGCATGCCATAGCTATGGAGTTGTGTATGGTGTGTACATTGCTGGCAATGACACTGTCTGTTATCTGAATAATTAAGCTCCAGGTTGTAAAGAATTTGGTGTTGCAGTTAACAATTGGAATTTGTATTAGTGAAATGTTTTCCAATCCACACTGTACTACTGCAGGTTCCTGGCCTGTGATCTAATGCTGATCTGAACGTGAGTTCATGAGGTATTTTATCTTCAGGGACAGGGAAGGATGACAGGGAAGAGAGGTCAAAGTTCCCCTCTAAGCCATGATGATAAAGTCATCCCTGAGAGAAGGATTAAGAAAAACACCATGGAGGGCAAACCCAGATCTATGCTGCTCGTGGGTTCTATGTTCGATTAGCGAACCACATTACAGGTGAGTAAGTGATCCAAAGCAGTAGTGGGAGGAGGGAAGGGATGGAGAGAAAATGGGGGCATACACAATCCAAGCTAGAGTTCCAAGAACTAAGTGGGGCACCTTTAGTAGTCATGGGTGCCAACCATGGGAGAGTGAGCCACTGTCTGTCACCAATAGACTATCTTTTCTAACCACTTGGCACAATGCTGCGGGAGCTCCTTCCGCTCCTCCAGCCAATAGCCTTTAAGATACCAGCCCACTGGGGCGTGGTCTCTTATACTTTAAAATGCAGCGGGACAGGGTGCTCTCACTCTTGCTTCTGGCTCCTGTTCCAGCTGCTAGGCTCTCTGTTTCCTGTTTGCGATGAGAGGACTGTTGTTTGGGACGGTGATCTGTAAGTTTTTCCCCTCAAATAAATAACCCTTTTTATTATCCATAATTCTTAACTGGTGTGGGTTTTTTTTGCGGCACAATATCAGTAACCACTGAGAACAAAAGATAGATAGGAGCAGGCTCTTGAATTCTGGAACTGAATAGTTCAGTGAGTCAGGCCAGGCAGGACACAGGAGCTCCCATTTACAAACCAGTCTACAAAAAAGCACTACAATGTGAACAAAGATGTCTAAATGCCCAGGCCCAGGGAAGGACAAAGTCACAAATCCACCATTTCCTATGTGTGTGTGTGTGTGTGTGTGTGTGTGCACACATGTGGAGGCCAGGGGTCAATATCTATCAAATGGCTTCCTTATCACTATTCACCTTGGGTTTTTGACTTATTGAACCTAGAACTCAGTGCTTGCCTAGAGTGACTGACTAATGAGCCCCAGGGATTCTCCTATTTCCATATCTCAGCATCAGGCTCATAAATCCTTCCAGCCACACCCAGCTTCTTGTGTGGGCGATAAGAAGCTGAACTCAGTTTTCCAAGCTGGTACAGCGAGCACTTTTCCCACCTAGCCATCCACCTCTCCACCTTCCACAAACTGGTCCTTGCTATTACTACCGACCACTTGGGTAATATCAGGATGTACACTGTAGTTCTCATGTTGTGTAGCAGATCTGAAATGAAGTGCAGTGACAGGGTCACTGAACACACTGACCTTTCCACCCACATCCATGAAAGTTTTATCTTTTTGTAATAAAAAAAAAACCTGAATTGTTTTTAAATTGACTAGAACTCCCGGGAAAATTAATCACATGTTGATAGAGACTAGAGTGGATGCCATTTATTTAGGAGGTTCATTTTCACATAAAAAGTCATTGACTTTCCTACATCATTCACCCCCTAAAGAGGTGATACTGGGGATAAGTTTACAATCTCTTTGAGCTTTTAGCACAAGTCAAGGGAGCACTGCTCAGGAGTCACAGCTGAAGGTCCTATTAGAGGAGTGCTTCTGCTCTGACGACTAGAACGCACAGTGAGGAAGCAGAAGTCAGGCCCAGGAGGGCCAGTGGCGGCGCACTGTGTGCAAGGAGGGCAGACATCGCAATGCTCAAAGCCATCAGTATGCCTTAACTGTCTTTGGTGTAAAGCAGCAGCTGAAATTCAATCACTTGTCAACTGCTCTACAATAGAGCAGCTGATATCAAACACATGTTCTGCGTATTTGGGATGCTCTCTAGTACAATAAACTCGAATCAATTAAAGCAAATGCAGTGGTCATGTGTTTAAGGTTGTCCTCGAGAATGGTATTACAGTACGTTTTCAGTTTTAATACAAAACCCTGTGGATTAAGCTTGACTGCGTTCTGAAAGATGTGTATTTGATAAGTTATATATCTTTCTATATAAATCTAAGCTGCTATTTTCTTAGTAGATAAAGGTCTATAGCTATCAGTCATTCTTTGGTCCATGGCTGTGGTAGCAAAACTTTATCTTTTTCCCTTTTTCCTTTAGCACAGACATTCTTTGGTTGTTTTAGTCACAAAGAACTCAGAGCTACACTGCTCTGCCCTCTTCTGGTTTCAAAAGATACTGCTATTCACCTGAAATAAGCACGGCACAGAGCCATTTCAAATATGTAATTTCAGACCAAAAATTGCAAATCGTAGCGGTGAAAAAAGTCAGTAGCAGCTATACTGAATCTAAGCGCATCAAATATGCAGCAAATAAGAAGAAAGGGAGGGGACCCATTTAGACAGAGCTAGCACTGGAAACAAAGATTAGTTGAAAAGATTTTGATATTTTGCAGTTTTATTTGCAAACCTAATGTATTCATATCACCAAATGGCAATTCCTTGACCAAATTGGTGACCAAAAAAAAATACACTAAATTTCCATTTAAGCATTAAAGTAAAACATATAATTATTTAAATAGCATCTTAAACTTTTGATTTCAAAGTCCACAAAGTCCTCTCTTGTAACTTGTATGAGATCTTAGCCCCCAGTAACACACATGCACGCACGCACACACACACACACACGTTTGCACATACACAGTGACTGATATTTCCTAAATTGTGCACTCTAGCACAGAACTCAAAAGCCATGAAATTCAACTCAAGTTCTGCACAGTTGCTGAAATTTGGATCAAAACAACACAGCAATGGATGGGTGGCTCTTACTTATTTTTAGAAAGGTTTATTTTTAGTCAAAGAATGGTGGCAGTTCTCCTGTAGTTTCTGGTAGCGTGGGCTCTGCTGAGGGCAAAGGACAGGAGGGTTCCAGGGTCTCTTGCCTTCTCTTTTCCAGTTATGCTTTTGGTTTGATTTCTCTGGTAGGGCCACCTATGATGTCATGCTCTGTCACCAGAAAACACATACTCCCTGTGTCTTTTTAGGATATCAGTAACATTAATATTCATTATATAGTTATTTCACTTGTGAATTTGTCATTTCTTTGCATCTCATCAAAATGATTCCTTACTAGGGAGCTGTATTAGTTTTTAATCTACCAGTACAGTCCACAGGGGAAACATTAAAGGGAAGTTCATGATTCTTGATCTTTTCATATCAATTTTTAATAGTTAATAGATTTTATATAATCTTTAAAAGTGACTAATTGTTTACAACATCACTATGAATTCAAAGTTAAGACACATTTGATGGATTTTAGTCCTTTACAATTGCTATTTTAATGTTGTTATCTATTCCTTGATTATTTAATACATTATATTTTGATCACACTCTTTCCCCTCCTCTATCTCCTTACAAATTCCTTCTCTTCCCCCCTACCCACCCAACTCTATGCTCTTTTCCTCTTCATAGGTCGACTGATCAATGGCCTGTTGGCCCATTAGTTCTTTTGACATGATGCCAACAGCTGTTGGCACAGTTCCTTTGCTCTCAAGATGACAAGATAACTATGTGTACTTCCTATTCAAAGTCAGCAATACTTTCTTCTAGAGGCCTTGACATACTTATTGAGAAAGGTTTTGGGGGCACATAATCTAAATTTTAGCATTGTTAATCACTACCAAGATGGTCACTATTCTGGGACTTCACCTGAACGGATGCTGATAGTTTCAATTTAGATTCAGGAAATTTCACTTACTTTTTCCATATGACATCTAATCTTGATTTCAAGACTTGATATTCCATACAAGGAATGATTTGTTTGACTATCTCCTTACTACTTACTAGTTTTATTTTACAGTTCATAGCCAAGATGACTAGCAGAGATTGGAAGAGTGCTGCCTTCGCTCTTCTTCTTGCCGCCCCATATCACCAAAGCACATGGCTGTGGTGCATTTCTTTAGCTCTACCCTCTTATTGTCCCCGCTCTTTCCGCACGACTACCTCCCCTGCCACTTGATACTCCATTAGTGTCTGAGTGACTTTTGCAGGCGATGTGTCTGTCAGAGGTGCGGTTTTCAGAAGTTTCTTTGGGAGGGCACATGGGAACACTTTCACAAAGCACTCTGAGTGTACAATGACATCTTGATAACAGTTTTTCTGTCTCTTTAATCAAGAAATTCTGTTTTTCTGGGTGTAAAAAAAAAAACCCTGTCTTTCACAGTCTTTCTTGTGTGGTACTCTAGTTTCTTTGCATCTAAAGGATTGTTTCTGAAATGTCTGATGATGATTTGATATTCATTAATTTAGAAGTCACTTGCTGCTTGGGGAGACAATACAAAAACACTTTTAAAGTCTAAAGTCTTATAACACATGTGGTGTGGATTGTATTTCTGGTTCTTCTTGAGCAATGTTTCCAGAGACATGAAGTATGCTTTCCATATTTGTTTCAGATGTTCTATTTTAGAATATTTGTTGCTTGTTCTAGTATCTTGCTGTGGTATTCTCCACTAGAAATGCATAGAATAATAATGTGGTCCTTATTTTTATTTCTTTTTGATTTTTAAGGTTTCCCGGTTGCTGAGGAGATGGCTCAGCAGGTAAACTGCTTGCTATGCAAGCATGAAGATCAACACCTACATAAAAGCCAGGTGAGTGTGACACAGAAGCAGAGACAGGCATCTCAGAGCAAGCTGCCTGCCTGCACTAGACAAATCAGTAAGCTCTAAGTTTGGGAAACTCTGCCTCAAAATATAAGGTGGAGTGTGTTCAAGCAAGACACCCAGGAGCAATCTCTGGTCTCCACACACATATGCACATACATGCATATGCACACACCTCACATATATGTACACAAGAAAAATTTAAGAAGTTTTCTTTTTATTATGATTTTGGGCACAATTTAGGATATATAATTCTTTTATATTATTGATTTTACTTATGATTCTTTCCCGAGTTCAGTACTTCACTTCCGATTTTTTTTTAATGCTTACTTATGCTGATAATTTATCTATATGTGGTTTGTAGATGTTTGAACTCATTTGCAACATAGTGCTCCAGGTATAAGTATTTGTAGATATGGCTTTATGGCATGCTTTTTGCTCATTGTTTTAATCACTTACAAGAGCATCTTTGATCTTGATGATTAACTCTTGTTCATTTGTATGCAGCATTGGGGTCACCAGACAGTTCAGTGTTTCTTAACTGCAGAGCTTCTATTTCTCCTGCTGTTCATTCAGTGCAGTGATCAAACATGGGCCCTTTCATCCCAGGATTTCCTGGCTCTGTATTCCACCCTTCATCTGCCATTCTTGACCCCCTCCAAGTTTACTTGGATCTGCTGTTTTCTTCATCATTCCTGCCCTGGATTTCTTCCTTTACACTCAGTTCCTGTGGATTGTCTCAGAGAGCACTGGAAGGTACTCCCTTTTCCATAAACACTGATGATCTGTGGATGACCTTGGTTTTGGTTCTAAAGGACATCAATAACATGGGAGTCATGGGGCTGTTGGTTTGTCTCCACCCACTTTCATTCATTTCTGTTTTGAAAGGAGGTCTCCTGTATCCCTGTTGGCCTCCAACTAGCTGTGCAACTGCAGCTGTCTTTGGAAGCCTCCTGTTCTCGTTGAGTGCTGGGATTACAGGCATGCACCACCACCTCTGGTTTTCCCTACTTTTAGTTGAGGTCTATGGATTGCTTAATTTTATTTTTTTAAATGATGTGTTAGGATATACTGCTTGAAAGTTTTATTTTTATTTTCTGTACATGTGTGTTTGTGAAGGCCAGAAGAAAGTTCCAATCCTGGAGCTGGAGTTACATATGTTTGAGAGGCACCAGTCTTTCTGGGAACCAAACTGAGGTCTTCCAGAGAGCAGCGAGTTCTCTTAGGTGCTAAGCTCCCTCTCTGTCTAGGTAATCTACTTTGCTCCTGTGATATCTCACAGAAACTCAGATACTAAGAAGACACTATTTTTATCCTTCAGGAAGATTTCCTACTTTCTTCATGTTGAATTATGATGTAGATTTATCACTTTTACTATTCTTTAACTTAGTATTTATTGCTTTCTTTGTACTCATTGATTAATATCCACTTGAATTTTTATTATTACTTTTTGATACCTTTGTGTTTTCCTGATGATATATTTTCAAAGTAAATTCTGGATTTGAATGTTTAGAAGGTCAATTTAAGTGTTTATTCCTCTACTATATATGCGACCCAAGCTATCGTTTTTTTTTTCTTAAAATACTGCTACTAAAAACTTGCCTCGATAATAGCAACTATTAAATTCCAAAATCATAAATAAGGGAGAGTTGAAGCTGATAATAAGTATCAAGACAGATTGAGCAAGAAAAGAAAGCACAGTCATAAGATACAAAAAAAATGACTGGGTCTTATTATAAGCCTCACAGAGTTAAAAATAATTTTATGCTCATAATCTTAAAAGCACACATGAATGGAAATTTTTCTTCAACTAAAATGTCAAAAGATCCTTTAGTTGTCTACCAGAAGCTTGCTATATATTATGTCAATTACTTTCCATTTATAAATTCTATTTCCATTATTTTAAGAAGAAATTGTTTGAAGTGAATTTTCAAAATCAAAATACATGTTTTCTTCTCTTTTTGGAATTGGTAGTTTTTGCTACGGTTTTTTCATACAATATATTTTGAGCATATTCTTTTTTCTACTCCAATTCCTCCCAGATCTTCCTCACCTATCTAGCCATACTACTTATGTTCTTTCTCTATAGTGAGTGCCTTTTTCCCTAACCCTCCTCTGAAAGAAAAGTTTAGCTTTGCTGACTCCGTGGCTTCCTGTCAAGGCCGTGTGCTGTTGGAGGCTGACCCTCCCAACACCTGTACAAAATCAAATAAATAAATAAATAGATAGATAGATAAATAAATAAAATGAAAGCACAAAGAAACAAACAATAAGACAACAAATACTAACCCACACACGCATGCACACATGCACATACACGTACACATACACGTCTTGTGTTGGCCAACTTCTCTGAGGCATGGGGCCTTGGAGTGGGTACATCCAGTGATACACCATTAAAGAAAACTTATTTTCTCTTTGCCAGTTCCATGTAACTCTTTGGTTAAGGGTGGGACTTCATGTTCACTTCCCCTTTGTCTGATTTGAACTTATGCAGATCTTGTGAGTGTCTTACTGGATTTTAAATTTCATTATACTTTGGTTAAATCATGTCTTCTATAGGATATTTATTTGGCATGTATTTACAATTTATGAGAAACCAAATATTTAAGTTGTATAAATCATCTTCCTTTTCTTGAATAAGAATGTTATTCTCCCTTAATAGAAAATGAAGTGCGTATTATCACTGCAACTTGATTTACCATGGTTGGTTGATATCCATGAGATGCCCACCTATATCTAAAGAGAAACAGTGGAGGTATGGATGAGGTGGGGGGCATAGAGAAGAGGTGGGGGAACTAAGAAGAGGGGAAGGAGGGGGAACTTTGGTTGGAATATAAAAACAAAACAACAAAACACAACAAAAATAATGTTCTCTAGTCATTAAAGGAAGAATTGTATCAATGCCTATTATATGTACATTTCAAAAATCTCTGTATCATTATTGACTTTTTTTGTGCCTCAATCTGTCCTGAGCTGTTATATGCATATCTTAAGCTTTATTTACAAATTAATCCTCATTGGTAAGAATTCATATTTTCTTTTTAAATGAGAAATCTAAGAATAATAAAAGTTAAGATGTTTGCTGTCAGGAGCAATGTACAGTTTACAACTGTCATTAGAACTCTGGGTGGAACATCTTTGTAAACATCCCTAGAAAAGAAAATGAGCTTCTAAACGAAGCCGAAAAACAAAACCCAAATTGTCTGCTTGCTTTTCGTGATAGATGAAGTTAGCACACCTATGACAAATTTTTAGTTGTCCCAAATTTTACGGCAAAAATACAAGAGCCAATGTTTGTACTTTTCTGTGTGTGTGTCACTCGTGATCAGAGTAAGAACCCTGAAATATTGAAAAGGATTTTTTTCTAACTACAAAGAATGACTTTCTAATTCATTAGAACCACTTCTATCTTACATTTACTGACCCCTTGAAATCAGAGATCCATCCCAGCTTTCATTAATTAGAGGATAAATTCAAGAAACTGAGTCACTTGGGAACAGATACTGACATATTAGGGAATATTAGATTCTCCTGTAGCAATGAAGAGGCCCAGTGATCACTTCCCTCTTGGGGCCAACTGACTGCAGAATGAAGGGACTGATATTTGAGAGGGAAACATCACAAATACTAACTTTGTTGTGGGATATTATTTTAAGGCATGTTACATTTGTTTATGCTGTAGAATATTTGTTTATGATGCAAAGATGTGTTGCATTCTTTTGTGTTGCATTTGTTTAACTCTGTAAAGCTGTGTTACTTTGCCTGACTAAAACACCTATTACAGAGCCAGGAGGGAGGAGCAAGAAAAGAAAAGGAGAGGAGGGTACCAGAAGCCTGTAACCAAGTAAGAAGGAAATAAAGATATATATAATAAAGAAAAATAGAAATCTCAGAGACAAAATGTAGTTAAAAAGAAATGGGGTAATTTAAATTAGGAAAGTTGGCTAGAAACAAGCCAAGCTAAGACTGGGCATTCATAAGTAATAATAAGCCCCGGTGTATTTATTTGGGAATTGGGTGGCTGGTCCCTAAAGAGTAAAACAAAACAAAACAAAACAAAACAAACAAAAACTAAAAAATCCAAAAAAAAAAACCCAGCTATACTTTGTGACTAAGATTTATTCTCTTGCTATCTTTTCTTTCTTGAAATGTTAATAAATTTTTTTCTAATATGGAGAGTTTGCATGGATTTATTTTTCTTTTATTTTGAAGGTATTAACAGAGCAGTAAGAAATGAGAAAGTGGGCACACGAACATCTGACCATGAAACAAAACCATAGTCCGATGAATAGGGCTTGATGAGCATCATTTCTGCAGGGAAGGCATGGTGCAATTATTGTAATGAGGCACTCTATTGAATGGTTCCCACATAACACATAGCAATTGGAAATAAGCAATTACTTAAAATTACATAGGTGCAAGGTGGTGCCTCTTTTGACTATATTTGAATTCATCATGCACCCATGAGCTGCAAATTAATACCGGAATGAGTGTGACAGATCATGTGTACAGCAAGAGGTTTCGCTAAAGTAAACTTTTTATGGAGTTGACATTATGCTTGGAAAGAAAGAATTCTGGAAGGTGACTGGTGTAGGTGGCAGGAAGACTAAAACAGTCACAGTCCATATAAAGGTGAATTCCATTATTATGTCACATTATGAAGCTTTGAAATCTGTCTTAGAATGTGGAAGGGAACTTTAGGTGATGGATCAGGAGGATCCTGCATGGGACTGTGCTAGGTCCTCTGCATATACGTTACGGCTGTGAAGCTTGTGGGTCTCCTAACTGTGTGTGTATATACATGTGTTGTGTGTGTGTGTGTGTGTGTGTTTGACCTTCCACGTGATCTTGAGACCATTTTCCTCCTACTAGATTGCCTAGTCCAGCCTTGATATGAGGGTTTGTGCCTAGTCTTATTGTAGGTTCCTATGCTGTGTTGGGTTGATATCCTTGGGAGGCCTGCTCATTTCTAAAGGGAAATGAAGGAGTGAGTCTCTGGGAGAGGGGAGGTATGAGGGAGGAGTGGAATGAAGGGAAACTGTGATTGGGATGTAATGTATGAGAGAAGAATGAATAAAAGAGATTTGATATTTGTTGTTTCCACATTATAATTCTGAAACCTTTATAAACACCAGGCATAAAAATTAAAACATCTAAGGTGGGGGTTCACTCCGTCCTGGGACTCTAGGTGTCCCATGTAAGTAGATTCCTACTTTGTGTGAAACTTCATTTTCTGCGAATTTCATATAAGCTGTAAAAGGTGAAGATGGTAGACTCTATATCTGTGTACATTCAGTGTGAAATGCTGTCTGAAATGCATTTTAAGAATTAATTAACATTACACTAAAAGATTTTTATCTCTAAGCCTATTTTGGTTTTTGTTTTTCTTATGTAATTAATCTATCAAATAACTGGAAATGAGGTAACTGCTATGAAGGAGTGTTTATTTGGAAGTGGGTCATATTACTAGACATGTGCATCACTTACAAAGCTGGGCACCAAATGACTGGAAAGTTAATTGATTTGAATTTTATGACAGTGCTTTCATCACTCAAGCAATGGCTGGGACTCACCACAGATTTGGCAAAATCAACACTTGGCACCCTAGCTACAGCTACATAACAGGGACTTGCAATGCAGAGCATGAGACACCTTGATCCACTGAAAACAAGTAAAAATGTATGAGCATGGTGCTAACTGGTAAACACAAATATATGCTGGGCCTGGGGAGATGGCATAGCAGTTAACACACTGGCTTCTCTTCCAGAAGTCCCAGGTTCAATCTTCTGCACCTTCATGGTAGCTCATAACCACCTGTAATTCTAGTCCCAGAGGACCCAATTTCCCCTCTGGCCTCCATGAGCACTACATGAATGCGGACCACAGGCATGTATGAAGGTAAAACAACCATGCACAAAAAGCAAAACAAGAAACATATATGCTAAGAAGTTTTGAACCACAGATGTAAAGACAAAATGTTTCTACATTGTATCTCATGTAAACAGATGGAGAGACAGATGAGTGACTTTGATTCTAGCCATCAGTTTGTTTGGGAATTTAAATCCAGAGTCTAAACATCGCTTGGATCCTAGATTTCAATCATGCATTGGAATTTCACATGCAAATAACAAGAATGCGACCATGAGCAACACAGGTGGCACAGGAAGTGTGGTCTAACGATTACTGAAAGATAAAATCTGTAAGTGGAACTCTACACCAAAGATAAAAAATAGATCAATGTCAGCACACTACATATTTTAGCAGAAGCCTTAGTTCCTTGATGTCTATTTTAGAGATGAGAATGTCTAAAGCCTGTACTAGCTACCAAAGACTTTCTTTGAGAATTTCACACATGACAATGCATTTTGATCATATTTATTCTTCACTTCCGTCTCTAACTTCTCTGGGTCTCCCTGTCCCTTTATGTGCCCTTCTCTCTTTTTTATTTTTTCTTAAAACTTATATAAGGCACTGAGTTCAAGTAGTGTTTTTCATATGCTCATGGTATAGGGCTGCCCACTGGAGCATGGACGACCTACCAGGGGCCAGATTTCAGAGGAAAACTCTCCAAATAGGGAATAACTGCCTATAGCTCCTTGTTGCCCTTCCACGAGCACACATCCAAGAAACATAAACAGATTTCATATAACCCCCAAGTAAAAAAAAATACAGTCTTGCAAGAATGTTGATTAGGAATTTCCTCTCCTACTAGTTGACCTTAAACCAAATTCCCACTGTTGTAGTTTAGTAGTGGTGGCTTCCTCCAGAACACTCTTAGCCTATAATGGTCCTCATAACTATTGAATAGAAGAATGTGCACCCAAACACAGTCACCTCTTACTTTGAGGCCAACAACTTACAAGTTGAATAAAAATGAGAAAAATTGCTGGTTGTTGGTGGTGCATGCCTTTAATCCCAGCACCCTCCCACCTACAATTCAGTGGCATGAGATCCACCAGGCAAATATGAGATGAAGAGAAACACACTGTCATCTGTGATGGTCTTTGTTTCAATCAGCTCCAGAGGCTGGGGACTGACTACTACTTCAAAATCTTGCAGCTGCTCCAAGCTAAACAACATGGATGGCAGCTGGGGTGCAACGTCTCTGCTAAGTTAAAAGGAAGCCACACCCAGAGACGGCTATGAGGAAAATGAATGGTGGCGTTTTCAGTGCTCTTGATCTAAACTAATTAGCAGAGGTGGATGGGCTTGGGTCACTGAGCCTCGCCTCTGCCAACCTCTTCCCCCACCCACCCCACCCCTGCCAAGCATTTTCTTAGTCCTTTCCTCTCCAAGTGATAGAATTCTATCCAGGAATTTTGAGAAATTTATATTCCCTTTTAAGGAAGAGGTTGATTTACAGTTCTCTCTGTCTCTGTCTCTCTCTGTCTCTCTCCGTCTCTCCCTCCCTCCCTCCCTCCCTCCCACCCTCCCTCCCTCCCTCCCTCTCTCTCTCTCTGGGACATTGTTCCTAATGATTAAAAACCATGTCCTGGTTTTGCCACACTGGGCTCTTTGGGGACATCAGCTTTTTGTACTTTCTTCTAAAGGCAGGTGGCCACAACCACAGCAGTCGGTGTGTAGAGAAGGCCAGTCCACTTCTGGTTTATAGCTAAGTTTGGAAATATAATGAGGCGAATCTAATACACCAAGACAATGCCTATCTGCTTTCCAGTATGCAAAATGAGACTTCAGACTCCACGTGTCTTTCCTTTGTCCACTTGGCTCTTTACCTGTTTATGGTGGTGACTGGGAAGTACAGATACCAGAAACTTTCAGTTCAAATAAACAAAATAAAGAACAAACTAAAAGATGTTAAAAGTACCATACACATGCTATGATTTTTCACCACATAAGTAAAAGCTCTGAGTGGTATTATATGAAGTCAAGGCCAAACTGGGACGGGGGGCAGAAAACATTAATGCATGGGGCAAAAGTAGAGACAATAAATGGGAGGCAAAAATGCAGTCCTGAAATGGACATTTCATCCTTGAACAAGTAATAGATTAAAATATCCCTGTGCAAGTGTCTTGTTTTACAAACAGTCCCCTCGCCTGTTTGGGCAATTCTGCTGAGAAAAGACAGAGAAAGTGCATACTGGTTAAGTTTCTGAATCCCAAGAATGCAGATAACATCTCAAGACTTCTCCAGAGATAATGAAATTCACCCAGCCTGACACAAACCTAATGATTTTCTGACAAAAATAAATGAAAAAGAAGATATTGGCAGCAGAGGTTTTCTACAATCCTGGGTTCTGTAAGAACGAGGAATAAGATTTGTAGATGATGAAGAGAAAGTAGATGGTGAAAATTCTTTAAAAAAGAAGAGATGCACTGTGAAAGCAATAGTCACTGTCATAACCTAGACTAGGACAAGATGACTAAGCCAGAGGACTCAATGCATTCAGCTCTGGGGGATGAACAGGATAGCGTGAGAACGAGAGAGTGCTGGCATTCCTTTTTAAAAAATATAATGGAAGTATGCATTGCATCACAAACAATATATATGTATATGCATATATACACTAATATCAGTTCACTATTTGCAAATAAAACCATTTTCTTCTTAAATCTTTTGAGACGGAATCCAGAACCTTAAAAAGTTGTCCTAGGTTTTTCTCCAATGATGTGTTAGAGAAGTTTGCTAACGGAGACAGTGGTTCTTACTTTTTGATCAATGTACTTGTTGTCTTCGGCTGTGGGCCGCTTGGGGTTATCACATGATGAGGAGGAGGTGGAAGGGAGGATTCTGAAGAGACAGCAGCTGTCTTGTTGCTGGCGGTCAATGAACTGCTTCATGAAGCTTTCCCTTCGCAAATGAAGTACACACATCAGGCATTATCCAGGAAATGGAGCCAGAGGCGGCATTTCACAGAGACCATAAAGCAGCTCGGATCACAAAAAACAAGATGTGTCATACCAAGGAGGTGCTTAGATTTAATCATCAAATATTTAACTTACTGAAAGCTTCCTGAATCCTTGCAAACTCCTGCTTAAAAGCATAATGTCCCCGAAATATCTTAAAAGCAAGGGTATCCAGTAATTGATGGTGTGCTTTGAATCCTAGTATGGTAATGAGATACTTTATCTTTCCCCTAAGACTTGAAAGAATTAATTCATCTTTCCAAACTTCTATTCATTATAAAGTCCTTGAGAGATAATTTTACATTGAAAGACTCAAAAGGAAAAGACTTCAATCTGATCTCCAAAACATGGTGAAAAAATTAAATGACATCAATGCAAGGAAGCAAAGTCAATTAACTTTCAAAAGATTAGAAATACCAATATGCCATCTACTACATAGAGACAGTTTGGTCACCAATGGGCTGCATGCAAATGGTGGTCCTGTAAGATGGTGGTGTAACACCCAGTGGTGTGATAACCGCATCTTCTGATGTTGACAGGATGGTGAAAACATCTAAAGAACCATTGCTCAGAATGTATGTTAGCCATTAAGTGGCCGGATGGTCCTTTTCTATTTGAATTGAAAGTGTTTGGCACTGTAGCTCATTTCATACTTTCATAACCCTTCACCAAGATATCTAAAGATAAATAAATAGAAAAGTTTATATGATTCCAATTATATGGGAGCTTTTGGGACTATCCATCAGAAGAATAGCCTTTAGTTATTAAAATTGGGGACCTCAAAGCACCGTCTGTATGCATTTGTTTAGTAGGAAAGTGAAGCTGGTACAGACTGAATCAGTATAGGTATAAATTCTATGCTTCTTTTAACCTGTAGGGGGCAGATTACACTGTGACCAGACTGCCATACAGGAAGCCCGCTGCCACACTGACACGCCTCAGAATTTAGTTTCAAATGAAGACAAAGTGCTTGGACCTCAGTGAACCCTCTGAGCAGCGACCATGCTGTCTATATCTGGGATGTGTGATCCCTTAGGAGCCCCTAGAGGGAGGCAGGGACATAAGTTTGTGGCTCACCTGCCTCTCCTCTTAAGAGATTGCTCACAGGACTCAGGATTCCTATGACAAAGGCAGGGAGGAGAGCAGGAGACAACAGATCAAACACAACCGCAAACCCACCCGCATGCCAGTCTCTAAGAAGGGCTGAAGCAGATTTACGACGATGAGCTGTGTAGAGGGCGATCAAAAGAAACAATTCGATACCTGATCTTAGGAACTGTAAAATCTGAAGGAAGTTTTGAGATTTTCACCATTTGAGGTCTGTTTGGGAATTTTTCAAAGATTCTCAAGCGCAAAGGGAGTTTTTCTTTCGTGTCCGCATTTGCTTCGCTTTGCTTTAACTAGAAAGGGGAGAGGGAGGAGAAAGAGAAGAGAAAATCACATTGAAACGAACAGTTCAGCCTTCAGAGAATAACGTGTAATTGCATATACAGCCGGTAGATGGAAGCAAAGGCTCACCAACACATTACACAATGTCCTGTCCCCACTCCCCACGCGTTGTTCTAAGTGTCAGGGGAAGAATAAAAATTAACAGCAAATTAAACCAGTTTTTTTTTTTTAATCCAGAAGAAGGTTTTGTTATTGTGCTCCCAATGATAAATCTCCTTTCATTTCATACATTATATTTTGTTTTTTACTTATGATTAAACATTCAAATTTATTTTATATACAGACATGGTAGAAGTAGCAGGGACTTGCACGCAGCCAATGTAGAACTACAAATAAATCTGGATGGAATAGCAAGGTCAGGGGTCCTCATTTCTAGTTTTCTCATCTTTCACTGTATATGATTATTTCATTTTGTAAAATATGCATGAATTACCTTAGCTATGCAGATACCTACTTGATTTGGTGAGTAGCTTTTGGTCTCAGGTGGCAATCATATTCAGGGAGGGAGCTACTACTGTTTGCTGTCCCTCAGTATGGCAGAGTACACGGATATAATATGATGGTTTTTAATGATGATGATGAAGATGGTAAAGCCACAAAACAAAAAGCACAGGCATCTCCATGTCATGAGAGCAATCAGAAAAAATGACTCTGCACATGAATGAAGGCTTATGAAAAAGTAGCTGGTTTCTAAATGATCACTGATAAACAACTTGTGTAAAATTTGCCAGTGGTCAGTTAGATCAGCAGACAAAGAAAAGGCTGCTGGCTTATTAAGGCAGACCAGACAGCAAGGCAGCCAGTGGTAGCATGCCAAAGGCTGACAAGACTGATGGCACAGGGAGGTGCTTGCTCGATTACGTTCACTGACTCATTTGTTTACATTCTTGTGTTGTCACTACCAGAACCGATCCCATGAGCCTGTGAAAAATACTGGGGCTATGACGATAAAAGGGTGTCTGCTCTTTCCCTCACCCAGCCCATATCACAACACAAAGAGTTAAATCGACAATTATCCATAAAAGATAATAGTTACAATGGGAGAGATATGACCAGAGTGCTTGAGAACACAGGCAAGAGTGAAGAGAGAAATAAGAAAAATTCGTCAAGGTATTATTTCCCCAGCTCTGATAGACATTTTTGGCAGCAGGAGGATCTAACATGCAGGCACGGCATTGCATATTTTATTAGTATGAGACATGAGGGCAAAGGTTATGCTGGTCAGAACTTCTCACCAAAATGAAAATTCTGAGATCTCCCTAAGACCCTCTCCATCTGTCCACCCCTTCCGTCCTCACCAGAATCTCCGTGACTGGCTTTTACAAGCCCTGCCATGGTTGTTTACTCCCAAGTTAGTCCCTCATCTATTTCTCCATTCCATGGTTATAGAAATCTCAATTTTTGTCTTAAAACCTTCCTGTTTTTACTCCTATACTTTTTAAAACAAAAATGATCAAAACCTTCCATTTGGACTCAAAGTCCTATTTCCCTCCTATATCTCTAGAATGCACAGCACCTCATTCCTGCCAGGCCTCTGC
Organism: Chionomys nivalis; assembly: GCF_950005125.1. Classification (NCBI taxonomy): domain Eukaryota; kingdom Metazoa; phylum Chordata; class Mammalia; order Rodentia; family Cricetidae; genus Chionomys; species Chionomys nivalis. The sequence continues at coordinate 1,244,829 of NC_080097.1, read as the reverse complement.
TAGGCCCCTCTCTTTCTCTTTCATTTTTGAACTTCATGAACTTGGTTTCAGGATTTTAGTTCCTCATGTAGTTCTTCAGAGAATCTTTCTCCGACCACCGTAATCTTCCCCGTAGGTGCTCATAACAGGTAGGGCTGGGCCACACATTGATGTTGTTCACACAGGTCAAAACAGTGAGAAATCTTCAGTTTCTTCAGGTTCAATCTAACACATATTGTTAGCAGTTTCCTAGGCTGCTATAGCAGTTATCAAAAAGACTTGTATATCCATGAATCAGAAGTTACCAACCTCTTCAATTAATTGATTTCCCTACCAAGGCTTCCCCTGAGCCCTGCTTCCTCTGAGGGCTCCAGGGAAAGCTCACCCTTACTTCCTAACTTTCTATGATTCTCTGTAGACTTGTGGCTCATTCCTCTACCTTAGTTTCCAGTGCCACATGTCTTCTTTCCAGGACTTGTCCCTGAATCTGCCTCCATTTTCCCTAATAAGGAATGTTAACATCAGATTCAGGTGCTCACTCCCATCCAGAACGATTAACTGTTTACTTCTGCAAAGGTCCAATTTCCAAGTGAAGTCTCATTTTGAAGCTCAGTAGGTTTTGGGAGACACTTAAACCCATCATACAGGTCATCATTTCAAACTATTTCTTCTCACATAAGCCATGGTCACTCTTTCCCCAAGAGTATGAGGCCTAGAAGGCTGGGAAGCTAGTGGAGTTTCTTTCCTCACCTTCAGTGGTTAACATGAAGTTGGCTAAGAGAACAGTCACTGAATAAATGGCATTGAGTGAGTGACAGAGAGAAACCATCATAGATATTTTACAAACAAACAAAACATCCTGGTAGGCCAGACAGAGATGCAGATGGTATCTATTTGTTAATTGGGCAGCTTAACTGTTCTGGTGTAGTGTCGGAACTCTGTATTTGCAGAATGGAATAAAGTTAGTCTCTTGTGGCATTTAACTGGTGATGTTTGCCACTGACAAACTGATGAATGCCTAGACCATGTTTAGACTCACACATTTTTTTGTCAGTGGCATGATGGGAAAATGTCAAATTATAGCTATTCATGCCCTAGGACACAGTGATCAATACAGTAGGCTTATAATATTTTAAAAAAATATTGCTTCCATGTTTTGAAAATGGATCTTGTGGAATTCTAATTTGCATTAGGGATATTAATATTCCCAAGAGCCTTTAAGTTCCTTAGGGGCTAGATTTCACTTTTAAATTTCCATTCATAGCACCCCCCTGAGAGTGAAAATAGAAGATGGTTGGAAACAAATTAAAGCTCAACAGGAATTGGTCACTGAGCTACAAAACTACAAAGAGCAACAGCAAAGCTCTGGTGAATGACTCAGAATATTCTCTGTGGTCTTGCAAATCTTCCTCTCAGGAGACGAGAGCAAGGGGATTGGGTGCTTGCACAGATGCCGTGAATTTTGCCACCTATGATCAGGAACAGCCCCTTTCCAGAAGTCCCCCGAGCTCCTTCTTTTCCTATATACCTCCATGGTTCTATTCAGGCAGGAGTGTGTATACCACAGCTATGCCCTCATGTCTGTGACAATGATATTTATGAGTCCTGGCTGTAAACCACTCAAATGCCCAGTAATAGAACAGAAAAACAAACCTTGATCTGTTTAAACATTTGAAATGCGTAAGATACAGCCTAATATAAAAGGTAGTTAAATTTTATAGTGCAATATTGAGGGCAGGAAACCAGACATAACAAAAGAGGATATATTGGAAGACAAGGTCAACAAATAGACATAATTCTACATTGCTAATTTTCAGTGAGGTCTATGTAAGAGAAAAACAAGGGCCAGATAGGTGTAAGATCGGTGGTTTCCAGGGTACAGCTCTCTTGATCTGTTCAGTTTGGGTGCATTATTCTTGCAAAAAAAACAGCAAATGGCCTTCTCCTATGTTTATTTCAGTTCAGTGAAAAGCTTAAAAGTGAACAGATGATACATTTGAACAAAATCACACAACTCCTATTTCATAGTTATCACAACCTGACCATTCTGCCTTCCCCAAGCCAGAAGCTAGACCAAGACAGGAGCACAAGGAACAAGATGGGAAGTGGAGCCAAGCTGGGGATGGAGTGTGCTGGGGCAGGGGAGACCAAGGTCACCAGATCTGATAACAGTATTTCATGGAACTCTGAATCCTCTTACAAAGTCGGTTAACATTCGGACAGATGATATTCTGCCTCTTATCCTAACTTCTCATTCTCTCTCTTCCACACACATTTTCTAAAAGCAAGTATACCTCGATGCATATAAAAGACTAATATCAACAGAAAAACTAGATATGAATTTAAGATTGACAAACTATCTCTGCTCCAATGCAAGTTTTCTAAAATAAAGCAATTATGATTGTAAATGTCCAATAAAATTTTTAAGATCTGAAGTCTTGAGGGGAAGACACAGGGCAGAGATGCTGAGGCTTTCCTGTTGAAGAACCTAACGTAAATAATGGCACACCTGAGGGAACTGACAGTGGCTTCAGCTGAGCAAGACGTCTGCCTGCAGCCCACAGACCGGATCCATGATTGTTTTGCAACAGCTCGCACGGCATATTAAAAAAAAAATGTATTTGCAAAAGAGGAATTACAACCAGAGAAAGAAACGAATTTCAAACCTTGAGCTTTAAATATATATATATATATATATATATATATATATATATATATATATATATCAATCCAAGCTTGTGTTCTTCCACAGCTCAGCATCTGTTAAACTGAGATATCATTGCACTCGTTGGGTAGCTGAGATCCTCTGCTTTCCCAGTCCTCTCAAGAGAGTCTGGGAATAATTGTGCTGCATGCCACATACCCTGTTCTGCCTCATTGCTTCCATCTTCCCTGTTTCAGCCTGTGCTTTCTTATGCTAAGAGATTCAAATACTGTTCGACTGCATTCTTTCAGAATGCTGCGACAAATAGCTGAACTGGATGAGTGCATTAATGTTCATCGTAATTTTTTGGTGAGTTTTTCTAAAATAAAATATTTTAGAAAAAAAACCCAGACCTATAAAATATTCTCATTTTCAAACCAAATCCTTACTCGATGAGGGGGGTGGCACAGAGATGTGTGAGTTAGGACAACTAAAGAGTAACCGTTAGCTGTACAGAATATGAAAAATGATCACACGGTGTTTACACAGGAATGAAAAGGGGTCCCTCCTTTTAGTTATGTGATTAAATTATGGCTGTATTCTCTATGCATCTTTACCTGGTGGTGGTGTCTGGCTTTTCTACATCTACATCTGACAGCAATTTAGAATACAGAATCTTTATGAACTACACATCATTATTTTTCAAGGGGGCTTCTCTAACTAATTTGTTTACACAAATTTCACATCCCAAACAAAATGGCTTCTGGATTAAAACCTATGGTTTAGGTGGGGTAAAGAGCAAACATGTTGGCTTTTAATAATAGGTGTTACCATAAATACTTGATTTAAAATGTGAGGACCACCTTGCATTCCCTGTTCTGTGAAGTAAGGAGTAACCACAGGGAGGAGCTTTCATTTTTACATAGGCAAGGGGCAATGTATTCATACACACAGCAGCAATACTGTACATGTCACAAATGTTTACTTAAAATATATTCTACTAATTTCCTTCATTTTACAAAATCTTTAACAAATTCAATACTCCCAAGGTCAAACTGGGGTTTTTATTACCTTGGTGCTTGAATTGGAGGGCTCATTTCTTAGTTGGTCTATAGCTACATTTCTGTATGGTAGCTGTTACCTAAGAATGTTCACAATAATTTTATAATACAGACTAATTAATTGTATGTGATAAATATTTAAATTAGTATTGATCTTTTTTATTTATTGTGTGGGTGTGTGCACATATCTATGTGGTTACCCTCAGAGACCAGAAGGTGGCATCAGATTCCTTGGAGTTGGATTTACAGGCGATTATGAACCAAGAAAGTGCTGGGAGCTGACCTGGGTATCTCCTGCATGAGTAGCAAGTGCTCCAAACTGCTGAGCCACCTCTGTAGCTCATATATATGAAAGCTGAAACCGCAAAATGCTCACAGTACTTTTATAATGCAAACTAATTAATTGAATGTGATCGTTTGCTTTTCTATCTCCCCAGAGGTTCTGATTGGTTGCCCATGAATCCATAGGCATGCCTGGCAAGGAAGTGGGGAGGAGAGCTGTATGTTGGGAGGGGCTGGGTCATTAGGGACTGAAGTGTGGGTCTGTACTTGCAGATTTAAGAGTTTAGCAGAGCACTTAGGAAGGACGGTGGCGTTGATATCACCTTATGACATCTCTGGAATGTTTACTTTCATGCTCTTCACACTGCACGTCAGATCTTACAAGCTTTAAATGTCCTTCAGAAGGCTGCTTTGAACAATTACATATTTCCAGCAGCTTTTACTGGTTGGTAAGAGAAAAAAGGAACTTTAAAGGAGTAGACTGCTTTGTTAAATGGATAGCATAAATTGTTCTTAGATTATCATTCACTAAAAACCCATTAATGAAACTAGTTATCTGTTAGAGAATTGCTGATAAGTCAAGATTGCTTTTGTATGTTTTCTCTTACAAATCTCCACACCTCTATTTCACATTAGGTTTCTTTCTTGTGATAGTCAAGCAAGACACAGTTATTTCCACTTAGGAACTAACTGAGCTGTAGAAACATGCTTGTTATGATAAAAACGCAGTTTTCCTTTACTTCTGATGAAATTACATTAGATTTTCATGTAATACAGATACTTAGTTCATATTACTAGAGGAATATTCCAGTAAGAGGGAAGAGCCAAGGCAAAGTATTTACCTGTATAACACACACACACACACACACACACACACACACACACTATGTGTAAAGGTGTCCAATTGCTATCTCATTTTTAATATAAAATATATAATATTGTTTTTGTCAACTCGATACAAATCCAGACATGCTACACACCTTGGAAGAAGGAATCTTAACTGAAGAGTTGCCTTTGTACGATTGGCCTGTAGGCATGTCTGTGGGGGACATTTTCAAAAATGCTAATTGGTATAGGGGGCCATGCCCAGCCTACTGTGCAGAGTTATAGGCTTAGGCTATAAGAAAGTCAGCTGAGCAGCCAGAAAAAGTAAGCCAGTAAGCAGCATTCCTCTCTGTTTTTTGCTTTAGCTTCCTGCCTTGACTTCCCTCAATGGTTGACTGTAGCCTATAAGATGAAATAACCCCTTTCCACTCCAAGTTGGTTTAGGTCATGGGCTTACTGAAGCCGCAGCAACAGCAGAGACATAAACTAGGTCACATAGGCAACAGCATCTCTTAGTGGGTGGTAGAAGAAGAGGCTGTGGAATTGAGCCCCAGCTCAGATTTTTAAACTCTCAGGCACTTTGGATAGCAGTGCTCTCAAATGAAAAATGAGGATTATCATTCTTTTACATAAACACAAGACATAAAGTCGAGATAGCATATTGCTTGTAATATGACTCACTCAGGGGAAATGCATTATACAAACCAAAGCTATCACTGTGCCAAAGTAGTTGTGGACTTTACAAGAAGGTGATTTCATCCGAAAGAGGGCTGTATAAAGGAGACTTCACCTTCAATCCTCCCTCTGGGGAAGAGGAGGAGAGAAGGGGAGGGTTGAGGAGAACTTGAGGGAATGGGATAGTTGAGATGGAGGAAGGACAGAGATGAGATCAAGGAAAGAGATATCTTGATTAAAGGAGCCATTATAGAGTTAGCAGAAACTTGGCTCTAGAGAAATTCCCAGGAGTCCACAAGGATGACTCTGCCTAAGACCCTAAGCAATACAGGAGAGGGGGCCCAATCTTGACTTGCCCTGTAGTCAGACTGATGATTATCTTAAATATCACCATAGAACCTTTGTCCAACAACAGATGGAAACAGAGGCAGAGACCCATATCGGAGCACTGGATTGAGGTCCCAAGGTCCAGTTGAGGAGTGGAAGGAATGAGAATATGAGCAAAGAGGTCAAGACCATGATGGGTTCATCCACTGAAACAGTCTACCTGAGCTAATGGGAACTCACCAACTCCAGCTGGACTGGGAAGGAACAAGCATAGGACCAAACTAGTCCCTCTGAATGTGGTTGACAGTCACATGTCTGGGGCAGGCTGCAGGGCCACTGGCACTGGCAGTGAAATTTATCTCTACCACATGTACTGGCTTCTTGGGAACCTATTCTCTTTGGATGTATACCTTGCTCAGCCTAGATGTAGTAGGGAGGGCCTTGGACTTTCCACAAAACAATGTGCCTTACCCTCTCTTAGGATTAGAGGGGGTGGGGTGGGAGGGTGTGTGGAGGGAATGGGAGGAGGGGAGAAAGTGGGAATTTGGATTAGTATTTTTTTTTAAGTCTAATAAATTAAAAAAAAAAGGAGACTTCATAGTGCTCTCCATCTCTATCTTGTTCTATGTTTCTGTCCCGTTTCTTTCTCCTTGATGATGTGAATGTTTCTTTTTCAAGATTCCTAATAGTAAACATGAAATTAAAGATGGAAATTTTAAAAAAGCCTTTTTCCTGATCGAGTCTCCATTACCGTTCTCCTAACTGTTCCAAACTGACTTCTTTGAGAAAATGCCCACATGCCATCTTCTTTGCTCTGCACTCTGGTCTCACTATAACTCTGAGGAGGGTTCCTCCAGGCTTTTCCTTGTTGTTAACTTCAAGGGTCAGCAGCTACTCCCAAATGAAGCTCCCTAGACATCCCCACTGGCTACTTAGTTTCAATCCTTTAAATCCCTCCTTCATAACCTCCCATATCAAAAGAAACAACACTGTGCTTCTCTGGTCCGTAAATAATTCTGGGACTGACATTTAGACGTCGAAGTGCCAGTCATCAGAGTATGACCTCAAGTATCTTCCAATGCTGTGCCTGTTGTGCCCCAGCCTTGTTAACTGTATCTCCCGTTCAGTTCTTTCCATGTACTTCATAGGATGTCACTTGCTTACAGCAGTTGTTCCTTCCTTAGTGTAAGTCTCAAGTCTCCTTCCCAATTCATCTCCTACAGGAATATTTCTCAGAGAAGCAATTGGCGGCTGGGCAGTAAACCTGTGGGCTGGATATCACCCTCAGCACTTAGCATGCTAAAATTATTTAATCCTTACACTAGCTCCCAGGAGTAGGATTCACAGTTGGTGCCATTGTCATATCATGCTGTGGGTGAGGGCACAGGTTCAAGGGGATCAAATCAGTTCTGCTGAGCCACCCAGAAACCTGATTTCTGAACATGATCTTTCCCAAACTATTTTGCTTCCTCAAAACCATGTTTCCATATAATAGACTGCTGTTTCTGCAATTCCATGCCTTCCAGTCCCTTTATTTACAACCCCCTTTCTATTTTACTAACAAAAATCAATCATTTCTGACATTTATTCAAGCTTGTGAAGTGTATCTGAATCAGATACATCTTTCTCAGTGGTTTTAATGTACATTCTGCTGTCCTGGGCTTTGTACTGTACCTTTCTAATAATGCATGCCTTCCTCCTGTTGAGATAGCAACTCTTTAGTGAATGAAGAACTATTTGTAGCCCATGGCTTCACTTCAGCCTGTCCCTGCTGAAGACGAGAACACAATGGTGATGAGGTGAGCAGAGAATGAGACACCAGTCATGACCATTAGCAGGCTGAAGTGGCCCTTGTGCTATTTCTTATCACTCTGCTATTCTTCCCTGGACTTCCTTATAAAGGGAAATCAGTCAAACTGACCTGTGCCTCCAATCCCTCTAAAATGTCAGAGGAAAAATGACAAATCATTGAGTTTTCTTTCAGAAACAAGATCATCTAAAGCATTGACTCCCAATAAAGTATGTGTTCCTGGTCCCACTGTTTAAGACTAAAATGCATGAAAATAAACTAAACAGGACCTATGTACAATATAAAGCTTCTATACTATAATATAAGCTTTATATACTATCATTGAACAAGGTAACATTATTTTGACTTTGACATGTCATTATTATTTACTACAGAAAATTCTTGCCTTATTTTTGAAAGTCCACTATATTTTATGAAATGATTCTTAAACTTATTTAACAGTAGCAAAAAGCTCAAAGAATTTCTGCATGCCCTTGATCCATCTTCTTCTTAAACTAGCATCTTATGTAACCATGGAACACTTACCAAAGTCAGATGTTAGCCTTAGTTGTGTACCCTTAATTACAAAGAAGGAATTGTTTGGAATTGCCATGCTTTTGCACAAAGGCCTCTTTCTTGTTCTAGAATTCCATTTAATTCATAGCCTTCTCTTTTATGGCCATGCCTACTCACTGCCATATCAATGACTCTAATTTTCCCAGTTTTGTTGATGCTGATGCTCTTGAAGATCACCAATTGGGTAGTTTTCTAGTGACCTCTTAATTTCAGGATGTCCGATGTTTTCTCATGACAATGCTGATGTTTAGAAAGTCTTTGGTAGAATACTATGGAAATGGTTTACCTTTTTCACCATACTTGGAAGACTATGAAACCAACATGCCTCACTACAGGTGGTATAAACTGCTATCACCTGGGTAAACTGATGTCAGCCAGGTTCCTTCACTGTAGGGTTACATTAGCTAAGTACCAGTTACTAACTCCAGCTGTCACTTGGAACAGAACCATTTAGATTTGTGTCTTTGAAGGTAGGGACAGCAAAGAATTTGTAGACACTTATGAAGATTGCTGTGAATATTTAAAAGTGTGTCTGAGTGATGTTTCATTTAGGCCATGAAAATACGGCTTCTCCTTAGAGTTTTTCATCCATCCGCTGAGCAGGTCTTGTCTGTAGCAACAGCTGGAGTGTCCTCCTGGGGACTTTCTGTTTCTTATTTGGTTATTTCTGTTTCTCCATACTTCTGATAAAGAAGAAGGCCATCTCTTCCATTTATTTATTTAGTTATAGACATGAAGCCTTTTCATTCTTTTAGGGTTTTTGAAACTGGGTATAACTATGAACATGAACTCTGGTCAATCCTCAGGGGATAAATCAGTATTAGTCTCTTTATTTTAAACTCAAAGCATTCAACCTTCTGGCTTTGGGAGGGGTGGGGTCCTTCAGTGGTATTCTCTACTCTTCAAACATATTTTCTTACCCACATTGATATTCTCTCTCTCTCTCTCTCTCTCTCTCTCTCTCTCTCTCTCTCTCTCTCTCTCTCTCTCTCTCACCACAAAATGCTGAGACCAGACCTTAGCATTAGGTTTCCTCCTTTGTTACTAATATACCATTTCCGTCTCATTCAAGGAGAATGTAGTGGCATTTCAATTGTATTTTAATAAATAAAGACTTCCTGAAGATCTGAGAGTAAAACAGTCCCACTGGCCAGTCTTACAGATCAGCTTATGGTAAAACACCTTTAATCCCAGTAGCCAAAATGACATGCACCTTTAATCCCAGTAGCCACAATAGTTTCCATAGAAATTGGGTGGTTCATGCCTTTAATCCCAGTGATACACACCTTTAATCCCAGTCTAGAAAGAAATATAATACGGGGGAAGTCAGCTGTCAGACACAGTCTCACTCTGAGATTCCTGGAGGCAAGATCACCATTTCGGACTGATGTCAAGGTAAGAGCCAGTGGCTGACTGTTTTGCTTTTCAAATATTCAGACTGAACCCAAATTTCACTCTGAGTTTTTATTAATCATGCTTCAGAGAAATATGTTTCAAGACCTTCAGTCAAGTTTGAAAGCACAGATAGTAAGCTACCCCTAATATATTGTGTTCTCCTACATACACACATCTATGCAGAGTATAATTTAAAAATTAGGTACAGTAAGAAATAAATTATAGAAACTATAATGAAATAGAACAATTACAATAATACACTGTAATAAAATTGTATAAATGGTGTCACTCAAAATATCTTACTACATTTTACCTTTTCAGTTAAACACTTTACAGATCATCTTGGGTGTCAGAATTGACAACATTATTACTTGTGTTTTGGACCGTGATTAAATATGTAAGGATTATTTGAACATAGGCTCTGCAGTTCCTCAACAGTCTATATGGATTATATGAAGACTGAATTGGCTGGTAAATGATTGATGAGTGGATAATGTATACAGACTGGGCACACTGGAGTAGTGGATGATCCACATCTGTAGTACAATGGGGGCCGGATAGAGTGGGATGGCCAGAGATCTCACCACATTACTTAGAGTATCCAGCAGTTTAGAGCTTATGAGTCATTGATTTTGGAATTTTTCATTTAATATTTTTGGTCTAGAGATGACTTTGAGTAACTCAAATTAAGGAAAGAAAAACTACTGGAAAAAGGATCACTGTATTACTGCTATTAACTTTTCTTTTTCTCAGGAAAACTATGACATGCATGTATGTAATAATAATAACCATACACACGTGTCTATATTTAGTTTTGGTTATGTTTACATAATATGTACATGTATCTTGTAGAACTACAGAACTCTATAATATATATATGCATCTATCTATTTATATATCTATATATCTATGAATATCTATATACATCTATCATCTATCAATCAGTCTATTTATCTATCTACCTATCTAATCTATCATCTATCTATCTATCTATCTATCTATCTATCTATCTATCTATCATCTATCTATATCTATCTATATGCATCTATCATCTATCAATCTATCAATCAATCTACTTATGTATCTAGCTACCTATCTAATCTATCATCTATCTATTTATCTATCTATCATCTATCTTTTATCTACCAATCATTGTGTATCTATAATCTACCTATCTTTCTATCACCTATTTATCATCATATTTCTGTTCTTCTATCACTTATAATCTCTCTTAAAACAAACGTAGCTCATACTGTTATCATATTCCAGTCCAGTCTCACACTCACTTTTTAAACTTTCCTCTTTGCTTATTTGTAACTTCTTTCTCTCTCTTTCTTGATCTTCAGAAAGTTAACCTGATTTGCTTCATCTTAGCATTCCTATAAGATTGTATCAGATCAGTCATAAACAAGGCACATTAAATTTGACTGGGCCTGGACCTAGCAGTGCTCTTTCTCTTTAAGTAATTCCTTTTCAGGCATCAAACACACATTTCCAAATAACATTCCTCAGAGTGCCTGCTGTCCATGGCAGAGTTGTTAAAAAGTTTTGCATCGTTTGATAAAAGGGTTTATTTGATGCACTCTGAAAACTTACATTAATCAACATATTTTATGCAAAACAGAATGAAAATAGGATTAACACTGAACAAAGCAACATGCATATTTCTCATTTCTGAGAAACACTGTAAGACATTCTTTTATTATTATCAAAACACACAATATACATGCATGAGAAAATCAGGAATCAGTTTGCCCTCCTATGCTTAATAATGAGCAAGTTAACCTAAACTATGAGGAAAGATCAACAATGAAATCAATTCTCTCCTATAGGAAAGCTCAATGATGGTAAAGAGGAAATTAAAGACTGGTCATTATTGGCTGATAGATCATTGTAGCTTCTGGCTCAGCTTTGGTTATCATATATTAGCAACCTTTTGTCTCAGATCTAAAAACTTTTTCTCACACATCCCACTCAGGTACAAGCATGATTCATAGCGTTGAACTGGGGAAGGGACATGCCTCCTCTTTCATGGTTCCCATCTCCTGCCAAGTAGAGGCCAGGATGGAGGGGTGAGAGGAAGAAACCCTATCAGGAAGCTACACACATGTCCCAGTAGTCCTCCTGGTTTGGTCTGGGTCTAGTCCTATTCGAAGAGTATGGACCTTGCTGATGGAGTAACATGGTTTCCTTTCCTTCCTTCTCTACCCTCAACTCTGTGATGGAAAGTATCATTGTAATGTTCTACAGCCAGAGACTTACTGCTTTACTCAGGCTTCCCACATCCACTTAGCATTTCTCATGGTAGCTAGCCGCTGAGAACTCTGAATCACCCAAGGTACAAGAGAACTAGAAGAGCTGGTGCTCCTAGGACTAGTCTCAGAATGTGTCTTCTTAATTCCTTGAGCAGTTGCAAAGCCTCTGGATGGGCTCTGATCTTTAGTCTTATCCAGGCTACATACGTCAGGATTACTATGCCTCCATCCCTACTGTTCTCTAGAGGAAGAGTCAATGTCTTTGACCAGCAAATGTATTTGCTCTAATCCAGTGACTACCCCAGGAAGTCCTACTGGCATTCCAGCTCAGCAAGCTTCCCTATAACCTGCCTTTTATTTTCACAGGAATCAGTGATTTTTCTCTAAGCTCTTCTGCTGCTTGCCTGAGCTAAGAAACATCTCTCCACATGTACACTGCACTCCCAATCCTGGTCTATACACCATCCCTCCTGATAGGCACTTCTATTAACTAGGATGGTCATCCAGGCGTGTGAAGTGAATGAGAGCCTGTTGGTTATTTCAGCAAGGTCATGTTTGTGCCCTTCAGGTGTAGGTCACTCAAGAGAGCAAGGCACTCAATTCTCAGCTTTTCTGTCATAGCAGAGTAAGATAAAAATGACCCAATCAATAATACGCTGAGCCACATGAGTATTCAAGTAGTCATGAAATCCATTTCTGGAACTTTTAGAGTAAAAATCACAGAAGGTGGTGAATTTTGAGAGCAAATTATGTAAATAGGAAGGAATGGGTGCCTTTGCTGAATTTCATGTTCACTTTCACCCACACTCAGATGGAAAGCAAGCTGCCTCCCAGCATCTATTAATACAACCTAGGATTCCATTAAGGAGAAAATTAAAGATTGGCAAACTCATGCTGTTTTGAGAAACTGTTGCTCACACAGAACTCAGTAGCTCTTACGCCAGAGCCTGGCATGCAAGACAGGGGCATCTGTGGTCCAGTCTTTCATCCCAAACTGCCTGTCCGACCCTTCCTCATGATGGTGACTATCATGTTGTCTGCACCGGGTAATGAGGTTTGAGAGAGTGGGGAGGTGCCTGCATATACCTGCTAATGAACGGGGAGACATTAAAGGTACTCGTTTTTCAGAATTTTTATACAGTATAAACAACAGCAAAGAGAACAGACGTTGGGCATAAAGGATAAACCTGGGACAGTGAGTGCAGCTAAGTCCAGCCCCAGGAATTCCAGTTTCTACCTCCTTCCCAAATGACAATATCAGATCTGCAAAGACCTCATGAGAGTCTGGATCTAAATTCCTATGGGACCAGAAGGATTGCATAGATGCCAGTCCAAAAGGAGGAAACAATCACACCAGATAATACACAGAAGATAAGGCCAGTGTCATCAAAATGAAAATGTCACGTTACATCTATAGATATGGGCTGAGAAAATTAGGGATACTCAGGTAGTAAAGTTCATGTGAGTATTTCAAAATCTTAGCAACTTCCAAGTGCGAAATGCTCCTGATTTCATGCATTTTTACAAGGAATATTTAGCCTGTATTCAAATTAGACTCCAGAGTGGTAAAGCTATTTGCATATTCTTGTTCCCATTGAGCCTGATGCAGCATTTTGTTTATAGCAAGGACTCAAATATTTGATGAATAAATGAACAATCAGAAACTAGGAAGGCTTTTGGAAAAATGGAAATATATTTGAACTATTCAGAGGAAAGAAGCAGATGGCCTGCGTGAAACTCGAGTCCACAGAGGCAGTCACATCCTCGCCAATGCTCAGGCTTGGTTAGTACTTAGGGCTGTCCAGGATAAAACTCATCCTAATGCCTCAGAACAAGTAACGGGGCCATGGATGTGTGTGCTTATGATCAAACAGCGCTCAGACACTTCATAGGGCTAAAAAGCAATTGTCATGCTTTTGTCCTCAAAACCACGGCAATTTATTTTCCTATTGCCTATGTCAGGAGCTGGAAAACAAAAGAATGCTATTAGATTTCAGTTTATTGTTGCCCTTGCCGTGTTCAGTGGTTCAGGCCAGCAAGCTCTTAAGTATTTTCTACATTGATTAAAGGGAGGACAAAGAAAAAATGTCTTTGAGGCTCTGCTGGACAGAGTCGAAGAATAATGTCCCCCAGTTTGGGCACATTTTTCTTCACACTTCACTCCTTACAAAACAAGCAAACACCAAAATAAGCATAATAAATAAACCAAAACATTGAGATAATCTTGATTTGACAATCTTTCACAATAGTATGAAAATCTGTATTAAATGCCATTTTGTGGGATGGGGAAATGGTTCAGTGAGAAAACTGCCTTCTACATAAGCAAGAAGGTCTGAGTTTAGACATTCAGAAGCTATGGAAAAAATCAGGGGTGGTAGCACAGGCCTGTAACCCCAGGAGTGGGGGGCACATACATGGAGACAGGGTGATCTCCAAAGTCTATTGTCCTGCCAGCCTATTCAAATTGAAGAGTGCCAAATTCAGTGAGAGACTCTGCCTGAAAAACTAAAGATAGAAAGCGACTGAGAAAAGGCCCATCAATCTTGGGCCTCCACAGGCACAAACACATGCAAACACCTACTTTAACAAGTAAAGCACACACACATACACATACTCGCACACACACACACACACACACACACATGCGCGCGCACACACACACGCACACAGACATACACAGAGAGACACAGAGACACACACATGCACGCAAACACACACATGCACACAGACATACACACAGACACACACACACGCGTACACACACAGACACACACGCGTATACACATACACATACACCCACATACACAGACACACACACCATTTGGAATCAGCACAGTTGAAGACTGACATGAGCATCACTCTGCTATTATAAACCTGAAAACAGAGTCTACAGAACTAGGTGTAGAGTTCATTGTCAAGAGACATTACTAACCAAGAACAGAGGTCCATTAACATTAGGGCATGAAACACAGATGAGGATTACAAAACAGTATCTTGTGAAGGTGATCTTGTTTCATCAAAAACCATCTAAAGTGAAATTTGGGGACAATTTATAGGAATCTTCTTCTATGAAAGATTGATAAATTTTAAGGAATTGATTCAAGGCAAAGAAATGGCTCTAACTTCTCACAACAATCTTGGCTGGTCTAGGCTTCTTTTGTTTCAGCATTCAGCAATGGAGCTTCCCAGTTTCAGAAAGTGTCATCTTGAAGTGGGAGAAGGAAGCATTGAAAATGTTCGTTTCTCAGGGCTGAAGGTCGAAAGTTCCCAAACCTGTGTGGCTTAGTGGTGCAGATGTTGACTCTATTCTAGTTTAAGGCTGAGAATTTAAGGTCAATATGTCCCTAGGGTGAGCTTTTTCTGGATGTTCTGGGGAAGGTTCATCTTGTGAGTTTCTTTTTTTCTTTTCTTTTTTCTTTTTGATTGCACATTTATTTACAAAAGTAGGTACATACTTCAAGATTCTACATTGTGCTTCATATTTCTATGAAGTTGTTGGATGCTAAATGGAACTGTTCACATGAGGAGACTCTGTGCTCAGAGAATAACTGGACCTCCCATTTCATATTGTGTCTCAATACAAGTTGAAGTGTTAAATTTCTTCTGGATACCAATAACCATTACAAATGTATCTGGTATTTAAACTGCAATGAGTGTTGAAAATTAAAACAATACAGTAATAAATATTTCTATAAATCATGGATTTAGCATGGTAATAATTTAACAAAAGTGAAAATATTTGGCAGGCAAATATTGCATAAAATCAAAATTTGCATATGATTATTTTGGGATATATTTTCTATCCATATGCACACATATATAATCTTCCTGAATAGTTAAAAATTTCATTAGTACAAGTTACTGACTTGGTCAATACTTGTGCCCTATGGATGCTTGATCCCCAAATCTGTCTCCCTCATCACTGGAGTTAGCTCCATATGTCTGTGTCCCTTCCTTTCCTACAGGGACTCCAGTCCAGCTAAGAATACTCATCATAACTTAATTATATCTACAAAGATGCTATTTCCAGTTAAAATGCATCATAGGCACTTGGGTAGGATTAGAATACATTCTAATACAATATATTCTGTAGAGCTTTCTGAGGGCCATGACTAAATACCTATCAGGACACAATTCTTTGTGTCTTCTGCTGACTTCTTGAATACACACAAAATATCTTTTTAAAATAAGACTATATTTCCCCTTCATTCCTTCTTTCATGCCTTTATTCTTTCATTTGTTCCTTTTTTGCTTCCTTCCCTCCTTTTTTTCTTCCCATTCTTTATGTAGGGTATCATATTTCCTGACAGCTGTAATTGCAGGTTTGTGCTTTTGTGCACAGTTTTAACCTCTATATTTCCAATCATCTTGATTTTGATGATTGACACTTCCAAATTCCAAGTTTCTGCTATTACTTCTTGGCTTGAATTTTGGTCTAAATAGTTCACAGCCTTAATGATTTCTTTCAGCCAATCTTATTGCTGTTCATGAGTTAGTATTATAAAAATGTCTGACACTGTGTTGCTATTTTAGAAATATCAGATTAGATGTAATTTATAAGATTATCATTGGATATTATGTACAGTTCTGGGCTATGAACTATATACGTAAATTGTTAAAGAAGAGTCTCTTCAATCAAAGACTGAGAGTAGTCTCCAGGGGAGTTTGGTAACATTAATAGCTGTGAGTAAAACGTGGTGCTTCCCAGCTCTCAGCTATTAGTGGTTTCTAGGTTCTTTAGAGTATTGATCTTCTACCTCCTGGGCAGCCGAGTGCTTCCTACAGCAGCAGGAATCTTAGCTACTGATCCCTCCTCCAGCTGTGCATGTTTCCAGTGTGTTGTACAAATAGCATTCTCGGTGCATATTCCAGGGAGGAAAAGTGGGGTGCACTGTAGTAAATATGCTAATATTGTTCACATAACTAGGTGATCTGTTTAGAAATGTAGAGTGTGAGGAAGATGAGATGAGGGAGCTGGCAATTCTGATTCACATCCTCAGGTGTCCTTCATGCCTCCTTTGCTGTCATCCAACCATACCATCCAAGTCCTAAACCTTCTCCTACTGCCATCACTAATCACTCACCACTATTGCTATGATGGTTGCCCATTTTAAATAAAAACACAAATTGTGACGAACATATTTAAAAGAATTTATATTTTACTGGCTTTAAGCCTAACATGAATTCAATAGATTCACACTGCTGTGCCACAGGCTTCTAAAACTTTCTCATTTTGCAGAGTTGAAGCTCTGCCCCCATTGAACAGCAGCCCCTTTATCCATCTCCAATTTCTGACAAACAACTTTATATTGTGTGTCTATGGACTTGACTGCTTGGGTGTTCACTTGACTCATCTAAGTGGAATGGTACAGTATATGACCTTTTATGAAAGGTTGCTTCATGTATTGTGATGATATCAGGGTATGTGTCAGAATCCCCACTCTTTTGTGACTGCTCTCCCTCGTGCCTTCTTCCTCCAACCTCTTTTGTTACTCCTCTATCTTCAGATCCTGTCATACTCCATGCCTGTGATGAATGTCCCTGATTTTACTAGCCACGACTCCTGTCTGCTGCCCAAACCCCTCATTCATCATCACTCCTGACTCCACTTTGTTTACTTGTCAACTTTTCTACCGTCTCATGAGCTATTTAAAGGTAAAGACAGCTTCCTGGTGACCATGCACATATGTGTGTATATGAGAATGTGTGTGTGTGTGTGTGTGTGTGTGTGTATCCCTGTTGCTAACAGATTGAAGAGTTAATCTCTGCTCAACAACATCTCAATTATACAACCCTCCTCCACACCCTCAAAAGTGATGACTGGATCATGAGTTTGATTATTATCTGGCTTTCTGTCTATACACCTGCAGGATGACAATATGCTGATATCCAACTTTCCTACATATCTTATCTATCCTACTGTCTAGATATGTTTCTCACCACTAATGAAAGAACTGGTCCTCCGAGATGGCAGAAGATACTGACTTAGAGCCATATAGTCTCTGTTGTCCCAACTCTGGTACTTAGGAAATAACATGAACTGGGGAAAAAGTTTACTTCTCTGAATGTACTTTTAATATTCAAGATGAAATCTGGTAGGTTAGTATGAAATGTTCTGCACCAGGAATTTTCAGTAGGCAACACTTATTTTTTGTTCTGGCAACACCACTTATTTTAAAGTCACATTATCTTGAATTCACTCATGAAAGATTGCCAAAATAGTATGGGAAGACCTTAATGCAACCCCTAAGATGTAACCAGTGATTAGTTGAATTATGTCAAAAGTAACTTGCTAGGACCTTGAATTTTGAATGTGTGGAGGCAACAGAGATATGAATGAAAAGTTTCAAGGTATAAGAACTTACTACTTAGAATTCCAATAGGATGTATGTGCAGGGGGAAACAGAGGAGAGAGAGAGAGGAGAGAGAGAGAGAGAGAGAGAGAGAGAGAGAGAGAGAGAGAGAGAGAGGAGTAAACTATTAATTTATGGATTACAGAAGCAGAGAAATTCCATAGTCTTTCCTCTGCAAGCTGGAGATACGAAGAATCAATATAGCTCCCCACCCCTCACAGCTGATGGTGTAGGCTCCAGCCTTGTTATAAATTGGTTGTTTACCTCAAGTCATCCCATAAGGAGTAAATTTAGCTTTTACCACCTTTTTCTTCTGTTGAGTATTCAGAAGATTTAATGATGCTGCCCATCTGGGAGAATATCTGCTTTTTTAGCCTATGAATAAAATGCTAAGCCTTATCAGATACACTTCTACAGATCCACCCAGAACACTGCTTACGAACTATGTAGTCATTCATGCCTTAATCCAGGTAACATGCCACAAAAACTAACCATTTTGCAAGATAAGGATAAAGAAAAGTACTAATTGTTTGAAGTTCCCAGAGAAGAGTGAGAAGCTACATGTCCACTTGCCTTTGTGCCACGGACTCTGTCAAACCCATGAATCAGGATTTTATGAGATTGACTATGGAGCTGAAGAGCATTTTTTAAAATTTCATAGTTTTGAATTTAATCTAAGCATACTATCTACTTCTGTTTCCCAAGATTCTTTCCCCGAGGCTTCTCTAGACTTTTTCCTCATAGTTTAATGAATTTTATATTACTTAAAAGAACACCCTTTATATTGCTCTTGCTCTGACTTTGTGCAAAATCATTAAAGCAGTAGGGTTTCTTTGTAATTTTCAAAGTTTCCACTCCACCTCACACCCCTTTATCTTTCTTTATTACTACACCACTGAGCTTCAAGGTTGCCTTCTCCTTACTGAATGCCAGAGAGCAATTTGACCAAGGTCCTGACTTGTTCTTTTTCTTTCCTCTCTCTCTCTCTCTCTCTCTCTCTCTCTCTCTCTCTCTCTCTCTCTCTCTCTCAGACACACACACACACAAATACATACACACACACATACACACATACATATACACATAATACATACACAGAAATACATACAAACATACATAAATACACACATATACACGCACAAATACATACTTGTCTTTTCCACAAATCACAATAATCACATTTAAACAACTTCATCTTAAAATTTCATGTAGAAAATTAATATACATACAATAAAATATATAATTATAAAGAAATAAATTATAATTGATATACCACATATGAAATTTAAAAGCCTTATGAATAGATTCATTGAATGTCTTACATTTGATGTTTATAGGACTTCAACTTAAATCAATATAGTTTAAATATTTAGAGTATAGGCTTTTGGTCCAAATTGCAATGGTTTCAATCTTAGTTTTAACATTTGTTGATTGTTCACCCTTTAGTTCTTTGTGTCCCTTTCCCTTGTCTGTTAGGTGGATTTAATAATATCTGCACTGAGGGGCTATTTTGAGCAGTAAGTGAAGTTATTTGGCATTTGACAGTGAGTAAACAGTCAACAACTATTTCCTCAGTAGCAAGAATCCATAGGCTGGTTATAAACAGTAAAAATATTAAAACAAAACTGTGAACTGAGCAAAGAATTAGAATGTGCAATGCTTTCTGTAACTCAAAATGTTAGAAGAGAAAACTTTTCACATATCTTTTCTATTCCACATTCTATCTGGGGATAGCAGTAAAAATAGATCTCTGTATATAGAAGTCTAGTAAATACTTTATGGGGTAATTTTATTGGCTAGTCCAAAACATCTGTTAGAGACTGGAGATTTTCAGATACCTCCCCTCTGTGATTATAAACATGTGTATGTAAGTGCATGCTTGTACATGCATAACTATAGTGTAGTATTTTTTGCAAATTATGCAACCTCGAGGGTTAAGATCACCGAAAAAGGGAAAACAATGAATATTTTAAAATGATACAATTTTAAAAATACTCACTTATATATTATTTTATAATTTCAAGTGTGTGTGTGTGAACCTTTGTGAGTTACTGTGCACCACACATTTACAAAAGTATGCAAGGGAGAGAAAATTGGGTTGAATCCCTTGGACCTGACGTTGCAGGTGTTTGTGAGCAGCTATGTGGAACTTGGGACCTCTGTAAAAACAGCAACCTCTCTAGTCCCATCCAAAGGATATGGTTTTCCAAACTAGTGAAAACACAAAAATATTCTTGTGTAAAAAGGAAAAACGAGAACCGGTCACATTTTAATTTAGAATGATATTTTTTGCTCCAGTGGATTTCAAACATGAAGTTGAAGGGATCTGGGGTATGAAATTAATAGATGGATTAATTAAATATGTAGTTTCAGTCCAGTCATGAATAAATAATAGCCTAAAAGGACTGTTGAAAATGGGATCAGTACTTTATTTTTCTTGACATTTTCAGAGCTGTCTTTAAATCTTCAAAGAAAACACTCCAAATTGGATGTAACTAAAATGGAATAATCAGTCTGATATATAGAATTTCTAAAAACAAAAACAAATTTTAAAAAGTGAGGAAAGGAAGATAGCAAGCAGTTGTGTGTGTGTGTGTGCACATGTGCATGCATGTGTGCATGCATGAGCACATATGTGTGCATATGTGTTGAATTTATGTGAATATGTGGGCACATTCACACGAAGGCTTAGATGTTTTCCTCCTTTCTTATCTTATTTTTGCTATAAGGTCTATAACTAAACCAAAGTTCACTAAGCTGTCTGGACTCTCTGGCCAGTCAGAACAGCTACCTTTTCCCTGCCAGTGCTGGAATTAAAGATGCACACCACACACAGCCCTCTATATGAGTGCTTGGGATCTGACTGACCTCATTGCTCACACTTGCATGAGAAGTAGTTTACTAACTGAGCCCTCTTCCAAGTCTCATGATTTTTTTGATTGTTGGTTTTCCATTATTGGTTATATAAAATAAATGAAAAGAAATCCCAAAGTGACTATTGAATATACAAATGTTTAAAAGAAAACTAAGTAGATTGAACATATATGTACAAATTTAAACACTCAAAACACAATCACTGTAAAATTTATTTAGGTTTGCATTCATGGGCTCCAAAAACTTGCTATGTGTAATTTTTTTTACTGCCTTCTAGCAGAAAGAATATTTTGTAAATGTAGGCTGAAATTATTTGGTATTTTATGTATTCAGTGGTTGCTTAATACCACACTGAATCTTGTAGTAGGATCAGTTAGAGAAAATTGAATGCTTTTCATTTTTGTGTATTCAATTTTGCTGGAAGTATATACAATATATTCAAGATCCATGAATGATAAATATGACGCACATAAAAATCCACATATAAATGCCAGATTTGGAAAGCAGTACATTTTTATTGGTCTTGTCAAATTATACAGTTGATCAGTTTTGATGCTGAGCTCACATATTGTATATTTTTCTACAAGGGAGTCAAGTTAAACATTTCACACCACCAGCATAGAATAAATCCCAACCCTCACCTGAAGAGTCCTTTCCCTAAGCCACAAAGTAGAAAAAGCGAA
The DNA here is from genome assembly GCF_950005125.1 of Chionomys nivalis. NCBI lineage: Eukaryota > Metazoa > Chordata > Mammalia > Rodentia > Cricetidae > Chionomys > Chionomys nivalis. The sequence continues at coordinate 1,223,111 of NC_080097.1, read as the reverse complement.
AGAAATGACCTTGATCACAGAGTCTTTTGCCTGTATAGTTCAGGACACTATGGAGCTTAAAGCTTTCCTGAGTATGCACAGAGCAGGGATCTTGATATCAAACCTGCTTTTTCAGCCCCAATGGATACCCTTGGTGAAATCAGTGGCTTTGAAGATAATGCAATGTAGTAATGCAATGTAAAGTTTAAAGGGATCATTAAAATTAAAAAAATACAAACTTAATAGGTTATGTTGTTTTGTCTTTTTCAGAATAGGCAAATTTTGAAAAATCTGAATATGTGAGACCCTTCACATAATTCCAAAGGTTTACTTTAGAGTATTGGGTACTCTTGCAATGTGGGAAGTCCTTCTGCATATGTGTTGTTTTTATTGGTTAATGAATAAAGCTGCTTTGGACAGTAGCTTAGCAAATAGAGCTAGGCAGGCAAACTAAACTGAATGCTGGGAGAAAGAAGGAGTCAGGGAGAAGTCATTTAGCTCCACCAGACACAAACACAGGACAGAACTTTACCTGGTAAGCCACAGCCATGTGGTGATACACAGAATAATAGAAATGGGTTAATTTAAGACATAAGAGTAAGCAAAAATACACTTGAGCTATTGTCCAAACAGTATTGCAAATAATAAAGTTTCTGTGTGATTATTTAGGGAGTCTGGGCAGCCGGGAAACAAACAAGTGGCCTCTTACTACATTCTTGTTAACATTTTAACTCATCATACAATGTATAAGTGTGTCCAAGAAAATCTCCTAATGTCTCCCATCCTCTTATTTCTCAATAAAGCCAAACACTTCAGCCAATTGCAGACACTGCTCCACACAAGAGAACTATGGAGCTAGTCAGTTGATTCAACTTGTCTCCTGTCTGCCATGGATAATATAATCTTTATAAACACCCATGTTTATTTTTTTGATACTATTTTCCCTACCCTGATAGAGTCTGATTTCAAGAATAACAAGACACATATTTGATCATTTATCTTGTTTAATTTTGAACAATCACTTTGGACATCCAGGCTAGATACTCTTCTAGTGTCTGTAAGTCTGACAGTTGCTTTTTAATACTTTTTATGACAAAGACCAAGAACATTGCATATACTTGTGCAATATGGCATTATGGCCATGGGAATTTGATTTCAAAACATCCTTCAATTAATAGAAAAATGATCTCAAAATCCAGTTATTAAACTATGAGCATCTTACTTTTACTCAAAGTAATATGAAACTAGCCTTAAGATATTTGTAGTGTAATAGGAAAACACACTCTGATATTAGATAAAACAACACATCAGTTTATTAGCTCAGACTGCCTCAAAATTTTCAGTTAATTCTTTGCTTTGAAAGTCCAAACATCAACATTACTTTAAGCGCCCTTACTTTTTAATATCACTTACTTGTTTGAGCTTCTTTAGATCTTCATCAAGTTCTAAGTTGTCCAAAATAACAGCAACAAACAAACTCAGGAGGATCTACAAAATGGTTAAATAACAATGAAAACACCCACAGGCTATAAGTATCAAAACTTTGTATATATAGAATATGTACCTAAAAGATATTTGATAAAGAATTAATCAGTTGAAAATTATGAATATGCACTGTGAATCATTGCATAGACACTTTAAAATGTTTGTTACAAACACAGGACAGGAAATACAAAAGTCACATAGATAACAAAAATATCAATTTACTTCAGGAAGAAAATATAATAAAGAAGTTATGATTGTTTTAATTTAATAACTTTATCTCTGAAACTAACCTAATAAAGAATTAATGATTAAAAGCTTAATATGCAAAGGTGCTAATTGGATAGTGATAATGATGAAATACTGGAAATGACCTCTAAACTTTTATAAGTAGTTAATACGAGTATAGAGAACTCAATGATCAAATTCATATTGATGTTAAAAGTTTTCATGGTGGCAAGTAGTCCCCAAGGTGTCCCATAGTGTTGCTGTTAACTGCAAATGATGTGTGCTGTAGTCTCATACATTGATATGGAACCAGAAGGTTACAGAAAAGAGGCAATAAAAGGCAATGCCAGTTTTTATCCTACTTTCTCTGGGATCAGTGGCTCAGGCAGTGCCAAGATGTGAAGGAAGCGCCATGAAAAATCCCTTCTTCTGATGAACTGAGACTTCTTGCCAGCAGAAAACAATGAACCTTCCAACACTCTTGTGAGAGACCTGTCTTGGAGGCAGATACTCAAGTCTTCTAAGTGACCACAGTCACAGACATCTTGATGGTAACCTAAGGAGACACTGAAACAGACCCAAGCAAACCTTTTCCAGTTCCCAACTGAGAGAAACTATTCAAGACAATAAAGATTTCTTTGTTAGTGAGTTCCTAGCCTGTGGATAATTTGTGATAAAGTGTTGGCTAACAACCCATGAATTTTTCTGGTACCAAAAAAAAAATACTTCCAGTACAATAATAGGTGTATTTATGGTAAAATCCAGCAATGTAGAAGAAAAATTTAAATAGAAAATGTTCAGAGTAGGTAATTTAGCCTGACAATAACATCTGTCTTTCTGTAGTGATGATAAATTTCCCCCTTTGTATGTTTTGAGATAATTTAAAATATACTAATTTCTATTTCTTTTTGTGCTTGGGACTCATAAAGTTTCCCTGTTCCTTTCCATTGTTGTCTTTACTCCTAATTTACATCCTTCTTTTTCAATTTCCCTCTGAAGAAGGCATTGCCATTTCTCAATATTATATGCTTGAATCAAATGGCAAGGAAGTTGAGGCAACTGAGCTCTGAGTTACTGTACCAGAGAGATTATTATGCATAATTTAGTGACCCACTCTGTAATGAATGGAAAGCAAAAAGCAAGGTCAGGGAGAAAGGCTGTGGTAGGAAATGATTGACTTGGAACTAGTGCTACCATGCTTCTTTATTGTAGGAAATGATTGGCTTGGGACTAGTGCCACCATGCTTCCTTACTGTAGCCTCATCTTTGAGGAGCCTAGCAGAACTCAAAGACACTTCAGAGTGGTCTAGATCAGAGGTTTTCCTGATGTCACCATGCCTGGTCAGGCTCATGTGAGAGTCGGTGTTGTTCTAAATTGGTCATCCCAGAGTTCACTCTCAGTTTGGCTCTTTCACCATGATCTTGGTTTGAAAAGCCATGTCTCAAGGAATCAACATTTCCCTGTATCCTCATCTCAAGTTCTGAGGTATCCCTTGAAGTCTCCCAATAGTAAGAAATGCTTCACAGTTATGGAGGTAGGTACTTAAACATATCCTGACTCAGCTGGGTTTCCTGTCTCTCCAGGAAACCTGTAAACACACATCCAAAAGGGATTTTAAAAAGTCCTTGATGGTGGTGGTGTGTTCCTCTCATTTTCTTAAACAATTCCTTTAGAAAACACATTATTTTTTTTTTTAAAAAAAGGCATAATTCTTTATTGATTCTTTGGAAAATTTTAATTGATTTTAGTTGAGCTTTACATTTTTCTCTGTTCCCCTCCCTGCCTCTCCTCTCCCCTTCAACCCTCTCACAAGGTCCCCATGCTCCCACTTTACTCAGGAGATCTTGTCTTTTTCTACTTCCCATGTAGATTAAATCTAAGCATGTCTCTCTTAGGGTCCTCATTGTTGTCTAGGTTCTCTGGGATGGTGATTTGTGGGCTGATTTTCTTTGCTTTATGTTTAAAAACCAATCCCAAGCACCTCCTAGTCCCTCCACATCCTCTCCTAACCCGTGAGGTATTTGGTATTTCCCCCCTAAAAAATTAAAAGCAAGCCAAACCAAACAAAAGCCCACCTCGATTTTCCCTCCCTCCCTCCCTCCCTCCCTCCCTCCCTCCCTCCCTCCCTCCCTCCCTCCCTCCTTCCCTCCCTCCCTTCCTCCCTCTGTTGTTGGCTAAAAATGTATTGTTCTACCAAAGCAGCTCAATTCTTGGGTTTTGTTATGTTAGAATATATGCTTCCTTTCTTCAAGAGTGGTCTAAGGTCAAACATAGGTGAATCACTTGGCGTCTGGTCCATTATGAGCTAGATAACGCATTCTTCATCTCCCATGGGGAGTATTTGTGATTTTTTTGTTTGTTTGTTTTTGCAGAAATGGAGAATCTGGGCTTTTGACCTGCCAATGTGGCCACCATCTCAGCTCTGGAAGCTTCTGTTGAGTTTTGATTTCCAGTAATATCTTTTGTGTGACTTCTCAGAGATGCTGAGGCAAAATGCATACCCTTGGTGCATTATACTTGGGCATTTATTCTGTCATCGTCCTAGAGGCCAGAGGTCTAAAGGCTACTAGCTGTCAGCAGGATGGTAAATTGCCTCTAAGAAAGAATCCTTCCTTGTCTCTTGCAGCTTCTGAAGTCCTGAGTAGTCACTGGCTTTTCTTAGAGCATAGTATCACTCTTCAATTCCATTTCACCATAACCTCTCTTTCTCCCCAAGTGTTATCCTCTTCAGTTTCCCATAAAAATAAATTTTTTTAGTGGATTTGGGATCCATCCGGTTAACATGGGATGATTTTACTCAACATTACTAACTTAGTTATATGTACAAAGACTCCTTATCTAAAAATTGAGAGCATTTGTTTACATTTCTTTTCTTTTTCTTTTTTTAAAGAGAAATTAATTCATATACTTCAAATCAGCTCATCAGAGCATGAAAAGACAGTAAAAGTTGTAGGTTGACAGAAAGAGACCACGAGCCATAGGACTCTCAACAATCAGGACAGTTTAGAAGTTCTGCCATTCTTGGGGAACCAAGGTGGATTTGTTCTTTGGGAGTGTCTCAGAACTTGTCTTTATCTTGAACTCCTAGGATTGTAACACTGCCTAGCTGCTGATGGCCTCTGTGTGAACTTTAATAATCTTCCCCCTCAAGTTCAGGCAAAATGTGCAGCTAGGTCTTGGCTATCCAAACATACTGATACTAATCCTGTTACTGCCTTTGGTTGGGCATACCACTTTCCAAGGAAACACTCCTCTCCTTTCCTCTGTCCCAGATAAAATCCTTTTTACCCTACAATAATTCAGGATGAAGTCTGTAACTGGAACAGAAGTGGGTGTGTGGCTGCACAAGGTTGAATTTGAAGGCTGACACCAGAGACTGGTGGTTATTTGCATATCATAAATTTACTGCTGTACCAGCTGAACATGTTGGTCTCTGAAAGCCTATTGGGATGGATGGGTCAAGGGCACCTTAGTTAGTATTGTGAGGCAATGATGAGAGCCCCAAGGATGTAGTCAAAGGCACTCATGAGATACCAAGGTGACTTTGACAGAAAAAGAAATGTAACAAAGATGTTCGTGGAGGCTGGAGAGCATGTGGCTTATTCTGGAGGAGTTGAGCAGGTTAGTCCAGCCAGAGCTCACCTTTCTAAGTGTACTGAGCAGGAATAATTAGAATATGGGATGGAGCTAGCAATCCTATAAGTGACACAGACTGAGGTCAGGGAAAGCAGAAAAAAGTTATTACCACCATGAAATGATGATCATAGTTTCTTCTGTATTGGGATTTTTCTTTCAAAAGTTTGGGGTTTGTTGTTAGTTGTTTTCGTGTTTAATGAATCAAGTGCAGTTACTTCAGACTGGAAGTATGAGTTGACAAAAGGAGATTAGATACAGAATGCTCTCTTGTTTGAAAAATGCATTTTATTTCATATGTTCTTAAAATACATTATATTTCATATGTTCTTCTTAGAGGTAAAGGTTACCCTCAGAACAGAAGAGCTGGGATAGATGGGGGTTATGTACTGTCTCTTTGCAGACCCAAGGCTGAATATAGTTTAGATGAAAGGAAGCAAGACTCACCTCATAAAAACTTTGGGTTTCCCAGGGAAATAAATGACAGTCAAGATTTGGCAGTAGGAAGCCCCAAATATATAGGACTGAGAAGAGTGTTGGGGAAGATTGTTAGCAACAAAATCAAGACTAGTAAAAGAGGGAGTCAAACTTTTCTTTATGTTAGCACGAAGATTAATTTTATTCTTCAGAGATCTTGGAACATTTAGGTGTGGTGAGTTCAGTTAGCATAACACTCTGGTGGCGAAGGAAAAAAGCCAGTGGATAACAGATAGGAAATCAAGTATCATGTGAAGTCTAGGCTTTCCCTAAAGCTCAGTTTCATTTTGGTATGGACTTTTGTCCCCAGTATAGGGGCCTGTGATAAGATGATTACTTATCACTCAGGATGAGAGATGAAGAAAGTTTGGACTGAGAATAGTCTCTTGGAACAGAGATAAAAAGTCCAGGAAACCAAGGTGAGCCCGCAGCTGATTGTAAGGAAGTGAGAATTACTTTGTGGTTCTTTTCTCAGACTCTAATAAGGTGACAATAACCACTGGGATGAAGAAATTGAAGTGAGGAGAGGTTGGCAGCTTGCTTTCCCATCATGTCTAATTTACCTTGCCAAGAATACATCATCTTCCTATAAGCCCAGGGTGAAATTGGAAGGAGGGAACAGTCTGGCCTGGGTGTCAGCCACTTACTAACACAAAGAATTGGAAGTCATGGGAATGCGTGACTTGCCCTAATTCTGAAAGGAAAAGCATTGCTAGGTTTGGGGGCATTTCTGTTTGTTTTATCTTTACAGAAAGCTGAGGTAACACTGGTTAACCAGGACCCATCACATCCACATCTCTGCTGACTTGTAGTCAATGTCCACTTGCTAAACATGATACACATATTGTGTCAAAATGTTTTCCACAGACGTTAGATGTAGCACATAGGACCATATGAAACTGCTTGTTAATAAAGCAAGAATTTTTATGGGGACTTAGTACCTTCAGTCACTAGATCTTCTTCTTGTATGTAAAACACTTTAAATGTTTCCAGGTCTAAATTATCCAATCAATTAGCATTGTTTTGTTACTTACATTCACATAGTACTTCAGTTTAGAACACGGCTTATAATTTTAGGTCACTTAAAATATAATGCTGTAATAGCAGGATACAGAGGTTCATTATGCAATATCTTTTTTCTCTTTGCTAAAATATATATTCAGAAGAATGTTGATAGTTTACCTGGTGCCTTAAAATCAAGGAATTCACATGATACAAGTTTTCATTGATGGTTGCTTGCATGTCTAAACATGTCTACAGTGTTTGACTATATATAGTATGCATTCTGTTGTTGAACACTTGACTGACTTAACATATACACATACACACCTTTATTTTATATCTCTTACAAACAGTGAGAATTAGGAGTTTTATGAAAAAAAACCAGAGAATAGCATAATAGTTTAAATATCTAGGTTTTTGTTTTTTTTAAAAAAGATTTCTTTATTTTATGTGTCTGAATGTTTTGCCTAGGTTGCTTTGCAGTGCCTAAGGACACAAGAGAAGGCCATTGGATCTTCTGGAGCTGGAGTTATAGACATTTGTGAGCTATTGTGTGGATTCTATAAACACTACCTGGGTCCTCTGCTAGAGCAGTTAGTGCTCTTAACCACTGGGTCATCATTTCTCTAGTCTTGCATATCCAATTCTTTAGCTCCTTATTAAAATGCCAATTCCCAAGGTAATTTTCGTAGTGATGATAGCTTTAGTGTGGAGAACGGTGCATATCAGGTCTCAAAGTCTGGGAAGACTCCATGAATATTAAAGAAGTGGAGCCCAGGAGTTAGGCTGCTGATAGGCACACAGATAGGGAGAAGGGCCAGAGCTAGATAAAGATGGCAAGCTTCTGGCTCCTTTCTCACCCTCCTGATATGAGACAAAGAAAGTCCTGTCAGGTTTTTTCTTCTGCCAGCAGCTCCCCTTCCCCCAAATTCAAGGTATGTTTACCAAAGATGTGGGCCTATCAGCATCTCTGTTTTACTTTAAACTGATCAATGCTAAATTAGAGAAAGGAGACCCCTATTCTAATACCTCCTAAATGGCCTTAAAATCCCAGCTCTTCATTGGAGACCAGAACTCCAACTTCTCTGCTTTGTAAAGGGTCTTTCTTTGTGTTTGTCCTGGTGTGTGTGTGTGTGTGTGTGTGTGTGTGTGTATGTGTTCTTACCCTAGTTAAAGCCTTATTTCACTGGCTAATTGTATCTGGTCTCTATGGTATATTCCCTGTTGAGACTTGTTTGGCTTGAGATTTTTCCTGCCTTTTAATTATTTGACTGCAAAACAAACCCAACGATGACCCCTAGATAGTAGCAGAAGGGCACAACAACGTACTGGTGGAATTTTGAGCTTCCTGTTCAGTAGATATTAAAGTAATTTTTTTTAGGGTTAGTACCACTTCTGCCCAAGTGTCTCCCAGATGTCTGACCACTTTCCTATCCCTTAGGATTCTTTTTTCTCTTCCTTTTCCTTCTACTTCTTAGAGTTCAGATTTGCTCTGGGCTAGACATTTTCTGTGAAATTGGCTTACATTTTGCTTGTTACATCTGATAAATTTATACATTTATTTTATAAATTTATATACTTGTTAAATTTTATACTTTCATGGCAGATAAACTTATTTTTCTTCCATTTACTCACACTAAATTTCAGGCAAATCCAAATAAACAACGAGAGTGGCCTTGTTAATGAACAGTATTCCCTCCATGGCTGTTTATCACTACAGTGTTTATGCATCAGACTCTCTTTTGAGGTGGGATGATACAGATACCTAAATTTAAGACTTCTCTTTAAAAGAGGTCATACACGTCACTGAGGATGGTTGACTTGGTGAGATTCTGTCATGGTGGCAACATACCTCATTTTGCTTTAATTCTACATGCTATGACCCACTCTAAATAAATTTTCTTTTCTCTTTTAATTTTTCATTCTGTTTCTTTTTACTGCTTCCATGTATAAAGGTGGCCTTTTAGCTGAAGTGTCACCATCAGTCGTGATGGTGTTACTCATCGTTATCTGTATGTAGCAGAGCACAGCAGGAAATTGATGCACACCTCACACTTCTGTTTGTCTCCTCCTTCAAGAATTTATAACCACGCTATATGAGCTTTCTGGTCATTTGTAGAATAAAACAATTTCACTTTTTATATGGGTCAAAAAACAGTCAGATTTAATCAGAGCAGTGTAAAATGGGATATGTTCAACACAGACTCACTTTTAAATCATTTAATTTACACTTTCAAATGCACATCTCTGTGAGCAAAACATGACTATTCACAGCAAGCTGCTGCCACCGAGGCGAAATCAAGAGATCGCTGTGTTAATTTCGGCACTTCAAAGGTAACGAAAAGACCATCCACAATGAAGGCTTAATTATGTTTTCTCTTTCAGTATTCACATCACAGGGCTTTCTTTTGAGACAATAATAAAGGAGGGGGAATAAAACCTTCAAAGGGGCAGGAAAAGAAAGTCTTTTCAACTGTTTAAAACTTCCCTAGTCCCCACCCCCAAATAACCAGCAAAAGTGGGTGACAAGATAAAGTCAACAAGCACATGACAAACTGAAATCACTTAGGACAGAAATACTGAACATGTACCTGGCAGGAAAAAGCATTTAAAGGAACAATAGATAATAGTGATGAATGTGTTTTTTCTGTACACTGGAGCTTGATTGTCGTGGTGAGCAGACAAATTGGTGCCCCCAGGAGCATACAACATCCTGGCCTGGTGCTATTCTAGAACTCGCTGCAGCCAAATTTTGCTTTTCTTCTGTCTCTTAGAAAGCTGGGTCAGGAACCCTCCAGGTTGGTGGCACCACTAATCACATTATCTGAGGGACTAATTACTCATTAGAGTTTGCACATTTCTGTCAACTTTTCTCCCAAATTGAGTCAGTTGCTTTTTTGTAATACTTACTAGAGGAAAAAATAATTTACCAAAAGTTCTCATTTTGGCATAAACTCACAGGCAGATCTGTGAGTTTAGCTTATAATACTTTTCTCTATTCTACAGGCCCATGCACATGTCGATATATTCATCTCAAAACTATCTCTGAAAATAATTAGTGAATTAATAGCTATCACCAGATTTTTGCATGGTCACATTAAACCTAAATTAGGTTGATGTGGAAGAACCAGGAAGCACAGCTGACCCTGTGGGCACTGATCATACAGGAAGGAGCTGGGTATCATGTCATTAAAGTAGTCCTTGAATGATCAGTCTTCAATGTTTGTTGATGTGTTTGTGTTGACTACTGATAATTCCTGTGTAGTTAGGAGACCTAACTAGTTTTGGTTAAGATCTTTACCACTTTGAATCTTTCACATATAATTGATGTAGAGATTCAGTAAAACCATGCTAAGTGAGTCAGGACTAACCTAATAATAACCTAACACTTGAGTGCCTGCCATGCAAAGAGTACTCAGATAATGAAAAACTGAGGCTGATCATGTCTTAAGCAAAGTCCCTGTAAGATGCAGGAAGCAACTGAACTAGTTAGAATATAGGACTAATATATAAATGATACTTTTGTTTATAATTTAGTGGCAGAGAGTGTTTTCTTTCACTAAGCTAATTACCTCATTAAAGCACTATTTATAAAGTTGAAAGCCTAATTATTTAATCTTTTGCCATATATTTAATAACTAGAGAAAATCAAGTAAATATGTTAATGCATTAAAATTCTCACATAAATCTTGTAAGTAAATGTGACTTGAATTTTATTTAACCATTTCATTTAACATTTACTACCTATACATTTTAAGTCAGAATGAGTTAAAGATCTAAGGAAGAAAAGTAAAAATTTAAATCATGAAAATATACAGGCAGGTATGATCTCAGGAAGAGAATGTTTTAAGCATGACTATGTAGTGGGAGCTGTGGGCTGGGTTCCTGCCGCCCCAGCTCCTGGTCGCCTGGCTAGCTTATGCCCCAAAATAACAACACACAAACTGTATTCTTTTAAACACTGCTTGGCCCATTATTATATCTAGCCTCTTCTCGGCTAACTCTCGCACCTGGACTAGCCCATTTCTAATAATGTATGTATCACCCCAAGGTGCGCTTACCGGGAAGATTCTAGCCTACATCCATCCTGGGTTGGAGCTTCATGGTGTCTGTCCCAGAGAGGAGAGCTATCGAGTCTGAGCTCACTTCCTCTTCCTCCCAGCATTCTGTTCTGTTTACTCCACCCACCTATGTTCTAACCTATGAGGGCCAAGCAGTTTCTTTATTTTTTAACCAATGACCTTCCTCCATCATGAATAAAATAAAAATATTGACTATTTTTCAGAAATGATTGGTTTAGCATCAAAAGAAATCATAGGCAAATTGGAATAGCAAAATACCATCGAAGAAGACAGACTTGCAACAAATTTACTAGCTATGCTAAGGGATTAAAATCCAAACATGTGTCACTCCTATGAATGAAGATGGAAAAGAGAACCTAGCCCTTAAAACACCTGTAAAACAAATACTGGGTAAGTCACTGAGAAGAAGGCCAATGAGCACATAGGAATTTCCCCCTCAATACTCACACCAATATTAAAGTGCAAAGTGAGGTAAAACAATGTACCAGTCACTCACAAAAGTATCAAAACATTAAAAAGACATACCACTATCAAGTGTAAAAGACTGTGAAGGAGCAAGGAATTCTGAATTACAACACTCTGGAGGGCAAATGATTTTGGTTTTCTTTCAGGACAGGGTCCTACCACTTTTCTCATCCAGTAAATACTTCAGGCTTTAGGGGCCATACATAAAGGGTCTTATGTGAGTACCTAGTCACACAACCATGTAAGGATACAGACACCATTGTGACTCACAGGCTCAAAGATGGGTGGTGAACCAGATTTGGTGTTTGACTCAAAAGATTCCTGGTTTAGAGGTATGGGGACAATATCCAAACTTGGGCATAGATCCTAGACAAAGTCTCATGTGAACATGCATAGTGTGTTGATGTACTGTGGCATTGAAGCCTCCGCCTTGGAAAACAGTACAACCATCGTTAGGGAAGAAGACTAATAAGCTATGAACTAGCATCCGCCATACATTCTAATGACCTAAGAATTAGTTTCATGTGTGTTAAGATAAATAGAAAATTAGCAATAAATGTAATTGCAGAATACATATTGAGCTTGATACATTCTGAGAATGATTTATCTTAATGGCATGTCAGGAGAGGACCACATGACCACATATAGCTTCCTTTCAGTATAGTGATGACTACAACACACATGGAACAGGACCTTATAAACTAAAATATATTAATAATAATCTTTTAACTTTACAATACCAAATATATTTAATATAACTTTGAATTAAAAGCAGTATATATGTATATGTTCTATAGATGCATATACGTGGTAAATCTCTGCATTTCATTGATTTGAAGACATTTATTTTCAACCACTATAAAAGAGGAATGAGCCTTGCCATTGGTCAAAGAATCTCCAATAATGCAAAGATAGCTAACATACATGGAACTTTGGGAACTGCTTCCATTAGGCATTTTTATTCTTACTTTTAGGTTTGACCCAGAAAAGCCATGAAGGAAATTAAGTTCCATTTCTAATGACCAGGAAAACTAATCTAGATTTCTGAACTCTAACTCATGCTCTTATCTGCACCATATTTACCAAACTGCTTTTTGCTGACACAAAGATTTTTCAATTCTTGATTGCTTTACAGATTTCAAAAAATTGTTAAAAAAATAACAATTGATTTCAATGCTTAGTTTTTAACTTAAAAATTTAAGAACTTATAATGAGAAATAGTATTTGTGTTTTAGACACACATAAATCAGCAAAAGAAAGGATGGAACTTAATGTAGATTTTAATCTTTGATTTGCTTAAGGAATAATAATTAATGCCATTTTGGGGACCCATAAAAGTTTTAGGTTGCCCAAAAAGGCTAATTGGAAGTTTTAACACTGTCATTTATTCTATAAGTGATCCCTGTAGAATTTCAGTTAGAAATTTCTTTCCAGGTGATATACCAGGATAGATAGAATTTCTTCTGCTTTTTACCCTTTGTGACTCTGAGTTGCTCAAATGTATGCCTGAGTGTAATAATCTGTAATGAGGATAGCAAACAATTATATTATCTAGCGGCAAAAATAATTAGGTTGACTATCAGAAGTCAACTAGACTAATATTCACATGAATTGTTGATGTCCATTAAATCTCTCCTATATTTAACCTATGGTCAATAGTCTTCAAGGCACTCCAATGCCAGAGTGATCTAACAACGTGGTAGATGACTACTAAACATTAGTAAAATGCAGTAGTAACTGAATGAGTGACTAATTGATAGATGAACACGTGACCAAACACAGACTTAAACATGCTGGTAGGCAGGGTGCAAAAGTCCTGGAAACAAGGTACACATTCCAGCACAGCCATACACCAGCTCTGGAAGCCAGGTCCCATCCCCACTCTCCAGTGTCCTTAGCCCTAATGGTTATCTATAAATAAACTCCATGTAAGCAATGTCCAGGCTATTTCTATATAATTCTACCATTTGAACCTCTGACTTTACATTACTTAACCAAGTGTCTCTGTTGTAGTGGGCATTGAAAGCCTTTGTCTATAGTAGAGGCCACTTTGAAGTCAGCACACATAACTTCTCAAGTAGTTACTAATTTCTAAGTATTTATAATTGGAGGACATTACAGGTGGCAAGCAGTTTGTGTTGTTTGAGTGAGACTTTTCTCAAGGCCAAACTCAATTTTGACATGCTCAATGGTAAATTTCACCTTCACTATCTAAGCAATTAGCAAGCAATGAAACTTTAGCTTTTAAGACCATCTAGAGATGGGATTAGTTGGAATACCATTGTACTTAGAGTGGTATTAGACAAATTCCTAAACTTCTCTGAACCTCAATTTCATCATCAACTACATTATAAGGTTTTCCTATCTGATTGTCCTGAATATCAAAGCTAATTATCATAAAGCATTTTACCACACAGTAAATAGTGGCAGTGAATTTTATTTCATTCATTCCTGAAAAAGTATAACATATTTTATTATACTATTAGAGAACAAGATTAAACGGGAATAGATGCACATTTGGTAGTAAGAAGGCATGGGAATTACTTCTTTAGTGTAGTAGAGGCAGTATAGTTTTCTTTTTCTATGTTTAGTACAAAGTGAAAATAATCTTTTGTGATTGAAGAGAATGATCTAGATGGTGACAGAAACAAATCTTTCCTGATCTTTGGCACTCTGTTTTCTTGTGCTTTCAGAGTAGTTTCGGCTATGCATTTTATTTTCTCTCCTGTGCATCACTGCTCTGCACATAGTACAGAAACACCACAGATTTTTAATTAGCTAACTGTACTCTGAGATTCAAATTTAATCACAGCTGCGAAGAGGATGTATTGAAATTGAAGAGGACATTACTACATAATAAAAAAATACAACAATAGCGTAGTTTGAGTTTGATCTATAGATGTGACTGTGAATGTGGAGGGAAGCTAAACTGATGTGTGACTATGGGATTTCCATTTGCTCTATTTTATATTCCCCCACGCAAGCACATGTACCTGATGGAAACCAGGGGCTTCTCATTAACCAACCTGAAATATAATCCTCAAGAAGTTCTTTCATTTATAGCATTTAGAATGGAAGGAATCTCATCCAACGGGATATCTTTCAGTTCTCTATTGACTCTTACTTTGAAATTGATAATACATCAAATATCTGGTGACCTTCATCCCATAAATTGCTTCAAGATATAACTTAAAAGAAATGATAAACTCACCAGAGTTGCAAAGAGATGGTAGAGTATGAAATAGATGGCCACCACTGGTGCCCACATATGTCCTACAGCATTCAGAGTCTGATCCATCACGTCCACCCATCCTTCCTGGGTCAGGATCTGGAACATGGACATAAATGCCTATGCAAGAAAAAGAAATGGAGCATTACATATTCCACTGACTCAATGTAATTTACACCTGGATACAATTAAAATTACCCATGAGGGACTAGAGAGATGTCTCAGTGGTTAAGAGCACTGGCTGTTCTTGCAGAGGACCAGATTTAATTATCTGCACCCACATGGCAGCTCACAACTGTCTCTTAACTCCAGTACTGGTGGATTCATTGTCCTCTTTTGACCCCTGGGGGCACTGCACACATGTGGCACACAGACAAAACCAAAATAAGACAATAATACCCCTCCCAAAAGAGCAAAAACAAAACTAAAATGGAAAGTAAAATTAAATTATCCTGTGATAATCAGCTGAAGACTTTGTTGTTGGCATTATTTATTCTCTTCTAATAAATCAAGGGAAAGTAATTCATGCAACATGGGAAAAAGCTGAGAACAAAGGATTAATTGTTACATCAAACTCTTCAGCTTCAGAAACTAATTATTTTGAATTAAAAATTGCTTTTAAGGGTAAATTCTTTTGAGACATGAAAGTTTCTCTATCTTTGCCTACACATAATTTGTTTTTTCCCTTTTTTTCAGGTTTTTTTTTTATTGCTTATTTTTTTATTAAAGATTTCTGCCTTCTCCCCGCCACCACCTCCCATTTCCCTCCCCCTCCCCCATCAAGTCCCCCTCCCTCATCATCCCTAAGAGTAATCCAGGTTCCCTGCCCTGTGGGAAGTCCAAGGACCACCCACCTCCCTCCAGGTCTAGTAAGGTGAGCATCCAAACTGACTAGGCTCCCACAAAGCCAGTATGTGCAATAGGATCAAAAACCCATTGCCATTGTTCTTCAGTTCTCAGTAGTCCTCATTGTCCGCTATGTTCAGCAAGTCCGGTTTTATCCCATGCTTTTTCAGACCCAGGCCAGCTGGCCTTGGTGAGTTCCTGATAGAACATCCCCATTGTCTCAGTGTGTGGGTGCACCCCTCGCGGTCCTGAGTTCCTTGCTCGTGCTCTGTCTCCTGCTCTTGATTTGGACCTTGAGATTTCAGTCCGGTGCTCCAATGTGGGTCTTTGTCTCTGTCTCCTTTCATCGCCTGAATGTTTTTCTTCGGGATCCACCTACCCCTGGACCCAGCAATACCACTCTTGTTTTTTCCCTTTTCAGAAAGTTATTTTAACACCTCCAGCAGATTTTTATTTGGGTTTCCTGATGCTGCTAGTAGAACTGTATTAATTTAAAAATGAATTACACTGTCTTAAGCACACAGGAGAATAATAACGTTTATTTTGTTTGCAAGATGTCCAGCTACCAAATGAGTTCAGCTATGATATTAGAAACATGTTATGATATGGACAGGCTGAGGAATTTAACAAAGACACATTTTTTTTTTAATGATACTTTTAAAGAATTTAAGGCACAGAGTCATGATTGCAGAAGCAGCCAAGACTAAAACACCAGGACATTCCAAGAAAGCCAGTGATGCTGAAAGACTGGGCTCTTCCTGCACCAAGCTTTGGCTGTTCAGTTTGAATACATCTTTCTAGTTAAATATATGACTGTGTCCTGTATGCATCAGTGGCCATTAAATGCTTCTTAGTGAGGCTTTTGATCACGCCTGGAAAAGGTTTACTCTTTAAAACTATTTATAGTCTTCAGTAGAAGAAACCATAAACAGAGTATTAAGGTTCCAAGAACTGAAGTCCAGGATAAGGAACAGCCTAATATCAAGATACAAATCTATGATTGACAGGATCCCAGATTTAAAGGGACTCTAAAAGTAATTCAGTCTGGCTCTTCTAACCTATTTGAATACTTTGTTATGCTAATAGAAATTGTGGCTAGGTATTGAATCTCCTGCATTCAGGAATGTCTGGGATCTGTCACTTTTAGGCCTAAGCACAGCTATTTACTCTTAGACTATTTCCTTCCTGAGGTCAAAAGAACTTTTCCCAAAGTGTGACTTTCAATGTTCAGAAGTCACATGAATAAGAAATCATTAATTCTTAAACAATTTTTTCAGAAAAAATTATACTTATTTATTGTGGTTATGTATAGGGTGAATGTGTTGTGGCGTGCGTCTGGAGGCCAGAGGGTGACACGAGGAGCCAGTCTGTGCTTCCACCATGTGGGTCACAGGATCAAACTCGGGTCTTCAGGCTTGCCTTACATATGAAATGAATCTTCAAGTGGTTGATTGTTTTCCCACATATCCTCTGTCCATTTGTGGAGTACTTCTCTTGAATTAGTCTGGCCTAAATTCTTTCATCTTGTAGAAGTTTTTTTGTTATTGTTGTTCATGAAAATGTGAATTAGGTTGCATTTGATAATTGAGTCCTAGCATTATCAGTAGCGCAGCAACATTCTCCTTGCTGGGCTGCACAAGGGGAGGCAACCCTTAGCTTCAACTCATTCCTTGTTTAACTGTACTGTTATTTCCTTAAAATCACCATATATTTGCATTATGTCAAACACTATGAACATTGTATTGTTTTAAATAAATACAGAATTGTTTTACCAAAAAAATACTCTATCATTTAACTTAATAAAAATGTCAGCCTTATCACTGAGGGCAATCATTTTTCTCCATTTTGTCTTCTTTTTTGCTAATGAATATGTACATACAAGCAGTACATATTCCAAAGATGATTCACGTGAAGCTATCAGATTGCTGTATTTTCCCCACAACATTGAGAAAACATCCATACATCCCAGACCTAACAGCAAAAGGTGTCACATGAAAGCGGCATGAATTACATTTATTGTAGCTTTCTTTCTTCCAAAGTAATAAAAATGCTTGCAATTAAACCTAACAGATACCATTCCTGGAATTTCCAGACCAAAAGTTTAGGTCTACTTTTCAAGTGTCCTTATCGCAAACCAACCTATACATTTATTGCAATAACTTTTGAAACCTCTAGCTTTTATATGTGCAGTATTACTGAGGAACATGGAACTGTGGGATTGTGACCCTCCTCTCTGAGACAATGAGTGCAGGAGACTGAGGTTATCTGCTATTCTTTTCAGGGTCTTAAAAAAAAACAAAACCCAAACTTTAAAACCTTGATTTCTGCAGAGCTCGGCTGGAAGTGCATATATTATATCTAAGAGCAAGACTTCTATCTAGTTAAGTGGGATTTGTGTGTACATTGTTGCTGTTAAGCTGAGAAAAATGGTAAAATCATTAAAAGCTTCTCCTATAGCCTGAAATTAATTTGTGTTTCATGTGAAGGGTCCTTTAGTTTTGTTGAGTTTATACCCAGACGTTCCAATTCAGTAACAGTCTGAGACTGAAAGTCAGATATTCTTACTGACATTTTACGGTTAAGGCCCATGCACCTGGAGGAACCTGAAACTTATGTGTTCCAACAAAGATCATTAGAAGCTCATGGGATTGAGATGAGTAAGACAATGTGTCAACTTCTAAAACATTTAGAAGCAAAAGGGAAGAAAATGAACACGACCAAGCAGAGAATGAAAACATGGTGCATGAAGAAACTTGACAAAAGGCTGTGAAGGCAGCATGATGGAAGAGCACCTGCCTAATCTGCATGAAAAATACAACTTTTTTTTTGAAAGTGTAACTTGAAGATTTCTATATGCCACAACTTGACATTCCTTTCTTTGTTCACTACAACATTAGGTATCTGTTCTCTCGGGCTTCATGCAATCGTTTGTAGTCTATTATATTGAATGTATCAAATCTGAAACAGCTTTTGGACAAGCTTAAAACTTAGATTTATTAAGAAATTTTGTCTTTGGAGTTTAGTAAGCTGGTAAACAATAGATCATTTTTAATATATTGACTAGGAAGATGCCGTTCATTCACGACTGAGCAGGTGATGTTCTAAGATTCCATTTCCCCCTTCAGAGCTCAGGTATCATTTCAACTGTAAGTAATCTTTGGTGCAGTAACAAAAGATCAATGTTCAGGGTTAAATTGAGCTCCTTTCTTTACCATAATTAATCTGAATCTGGCTCAACTTATTCGTATCACTTAGCAGTCATTTTTGGTGCTGTTTATAGTGAAATTATTCATATGCCTCCAAAGGAAAAGAAATACATTCTTCTGCCTAAGATGACCGCCAGATTCTCACACAATTTTCCCACTACTTGGAATAAATCCCATTTCTACTATGCCGTAGCTGTTCTTTTTAGAACCTCCAATTACCTGGAAGCCGTCTGAGTCCCGCTTGTACAGATTTGTTTTCTGGAGCTGTCTCACTGCCTGTTCTAATTTGGGATAATTGCTTTTGAGACCTGTTCCATAGTTGGTATGATTTTCATTTCAAGTCCCTTATTTTGGTCTCTTATCCTCTCCAATGTAACATCAGAAGAGGCTGCCAGCATCACACCCGTGGACTTAAAGGCCTGCTTCTGTGTGTCAGCTGCACCTCTTCTCTCTGCTTTGCTCTCCCAGTACGAGACAAAGGCTCATATGATGAAGACATTTATCTGAAGCTGTGGGTAATGATGTTGAGAGCGTCAGACTATAGAAACTTCTTCAATCCACGTGCATCTAGGGAATCTTTACTGCAACCGGAGTCGACCAGTCCTAGATGTGCCCTTTCTTCAAGTTCTCTGACCTATTTTCCGTCGTCATTCTTGGTCCATGAGTCTAGTTGAGGGCTCAGGGGAAAAGGTCACCACCGCAGCTCCTCTCCTCCCTTTTTCCTGAGACTCCTACTTCCTTATAACTTCTGTTTCATTTTTCATACTCTCATGATGCAGCATTTTTGCTTATTTTGATAGAAAATTAGATTATGAGGAAGCATTGATTTTTGAAAGTTGAAAGTTTTATCTTTATTCCCAGCACTTGGGAGGCAGAGGCAGGTGGATCTCTGTGAGTTTGAGGCTAGTTTGGTATACAAGAGTTAATTCCAGGGCAGGAACCAAAAGCTACAGAGAAACCCTGCCTCAAAAAAAAAAAAAAAAAAAAACTATCTGTCTGTCTGTCTATCTATCTGTCTATCTTCCTGCTCTAAATAAAGGACTTCTACAGTTCAGGAGTTCTTGTCTTCTTGTAGGATTCTATATAACATCCTTTTGGAGTCTCCTCAGATTGAGGGATTTGAGATGAGTATATATTTTAGGATTTTCTTTTTCTACCTTTTCTTCTTATCCTTTTCCAAAAGACAAGTCTAGGAGATGAGATGAGCCTAGATGTCTTTCCCATTCTCTCTCAGTACCTTAACTACTATCCTTTCTCCATGTTGACCTGTTACTCAAATAAAATGTTACAAATTTGTAGATCTTCCTGCGTGTAATTTCTGGTGCTACATTATAAATTAATTGTTAATTGGTTTGCTGATTTTCTGATGCTTTAGACAGGAACTATCTGTGATTTTTCTTTCTTTTGTTTTAACTCTTTATTCCATACACATAGTGGAAATCTCAAATTAAGCAAGACTGTACAGGCCAATTCTTGTAAACTTCAGGTGCCCACATGCTGCTAGGTGAACTGAGAATGAGCAGTTCACTGGAGACTAGTCCAATTTGTATACGAAGTGAACTGGAAAGGTGGAGCCAGCAGCTCTACCCCTTCATGGTAAAACTAAATCAACCAAAAAAGTCTTGAATTAATTTCAAATGGAAATTACAGAGAAAAATCACATTGAATGTGGAGGCAGGAGAAGAAACGTTATTTTTCCAAGCAGGTATGGAGGTCAACAGAAAGTTTGTTTTGCATAGACACTCAGAGAAGTGATGATGTCCCAAGGAAGCAAAATTTCTGAATAAACAGAGGTCAAGGAAATATATTGGATAAGAGATTGCACTTAAGTGGATCTCATCTGATAGAAAATGGGTATTTTAAAGGTATTAGCTTTATGATTTTTATCAGACATTTTATTCCTTGAGTATGTGGGAACAAAACAAGGACAAGAGCCTGAGAACAGAGGGTAAGTAGTAGTTGCTTTCCAAAGGAACGGAACAAGAGAAAACAAAAGCAAAGAATGAGGTCCAGGAACCACTAACGAGGCCCAAACACCATTGTCCAGGGCCACAATGTCTATGCCATTCCTTCTCTGGCTCTTGGTTCTCTATTTCCTCATCTGTAATG
Organism: Chionomys nivalis; assembly: GCF_950005125.1. Lineage (NCBI taxonomy): Eukaryota > Metazoa > Chordata > Mammalia > Rodentia > Cricetidae > Chionomys > Chionomys nivalis. Next base: position 1,202,372 of record NC_080097.1, on the reverse strand, counting down.
CAATGGAGATCCCATCTGAACCTCAGCTCTCTTTCTTGCTCATTAGTACTCTCTTGTTCAACTTCTCCATACTAATGTCCCAAAAGATCATCTTTAACAGACTCCTCCCACACTGATATTTTCAGTCTCCCCTTTACTTCATAGCTCCACTTGGATTCCTAGCAGGAATCTCACGCCTTTGATATCTCAAATTGTGTTCATGGCTACCCTTCCTACACTCCTGTCTCAGAAAGCAGCACTCCATTCGTCAGATCATTCCCACCATTGACCTTCAGGAGACCTTTCTTCCTTTCCATCTCCGCATACCCCACATCTACTCTGATTGGTTGTTTTCCAAAATATGCTTTAGTTTTTGGTCTCAGCATGCGCTTATCCTCAGTATTCCTTGACACTTCTATTACAGTAGCTAATATTAGCTTTCCCAGTGGATCCTACATTTTATTACTAGATTTTCTATTTATTCACAAAGATTAGAAGACTTACGTGAAAATAAGACCACCAAAGAGGGATGAGAGGGAAATAGGCAGGAAATTTCATTTCTTGTTCCTAATAACACTTGAACATTGAAGATGACGAGGCTGGGTAATGTCTGTTAGCCTTGATTCCATCTGAGTACTCCTGGCTCTTTCCACTGTGGTAGTGTTGGTGTGTGTGTGTGTGTGTGTGTGTGTATGTATGCATATTTGTGATAAATGGTGTTGGATCATCAAAGATCAACTTCTAACCAAAAGTAATTTTTACATTCTTAGAAATGAAGCAAGCATAGTATCTAATGGTGAAATAGCCTAAAAATCTACTAAGATGGCAAAGCAGCTATTAACCTCTTTAAAATGTAATGAATGATATTTGAACTTTGATGACCTGAGGTATATTTGGGGATTTTAGTATAGTTGGCTATCAATTTGAGTTAAATATTGATAAATATTTTTTTTTTAAAAGTAGTGTGGGACAGTACCTCAGATTGTGGTTAATTTGTACCAGGTAGAGAAACCCACCTTGTAAAGCCTTTAATTAGGTATTTCTTCAGTTTACAACATTTATTTATAACATTATACAATCATTATAATCATCTAACACAATAACATTTTTAGTAAAGCCAAATGAAAACAAATATTTACTTACTACTCATCCTGACTGCACCATTCACTAGCCATCATTTTGTTTCCTATTTCTGAAGATTTGTTTACTCTGGACATTGTCTCTAAATATAATAACATTCCACAAATACATTGTCCATCTACAGTGGTACACATTAGTTCCCCATTTTCTTTTTAATTTCTACCCAATAAAATCTCAAGTATACATCACAGTTTATATATTTATCAATTTTGAATATTTGGGGTGTTTCCACTTTTGGAGGCTATCATGAATAATGATACCAGTATGAGCATTTACGTGTACATAGATTTTCATAAATTATCTTTTACTGATTTTTTATTTCTTATATTTAAGTATGTGTATATAAACATATATATGTTTTTTGGTCTTAAAAATATGCACATTAAAAATTTAAAATATAGAAAGGAATATAACTCACATTACCTTGGGCAGCTTAAAATTTACAATAGACTTTGCACCAATTTTTTTTTATTCTTAGCCGGTTCCAAGAACTCTCTTTATAAGAGATTGGCTTTCAAAATGAAATCTACTTGACAACTTCTATAGTAGGGCAACCATTTACTGAGAGCTTCCCCACTGTGTCTTACTACCAGACAGCCCTAAAATAGACTTGCTTTGACAGGATTCTCTGAGTGCTCAAGTGACATCTCCTTTGGGTATAATTGCCTTAATTATTCACCTACTCAATTTCCTTGCTTCTTTCTTTCTTCCCAAATAGTGGTAATTTACAGAAGAGTTTATCTTCTGGGAAACCCAAAGAGTTTATGAACCTTTAATATTTTGCTAACATCTGGTATATTTTGTTATTTATGATCTTTTGTTTCAAACTCACTGGATTATGTCAAACTAACAATATTTAAAATGACATTGCAGGAAAGTTGGGATTATCTGATGTTGTGATTAATTTTCAAAAAATTATGTTGCTTGGTAAAATTGTGAGTGGAAAAAAAAACAAAGGATTGATGGAGATAAGAGGTTAGGAAAACTCATTAAAATGGTATTTAGCATATTTAAAATCTCACAGAAAATAAAGGCTAAGAGAGTAGCCTCTAAATGGCAGAACTGACTTGTGCAATATGTTTATAAATACTATGGATTTGAAATCTGAATTGAAACTGAAGTATTAAATTCTTGGCTTAACTTTTTCTCTATTTCAATTCACTCCTCTGTTTTAGGCAGAATTCTGTGATCTAGCTATTTAATCATGCTCTCCTTCTCCAAATCCCATCTTTCTTGTTTTCCTTTTCCCTTCAAGTTCTCAGGGAAAAATGTCATTTCTAAGGTGAACCTAACCCTGTCTTGCTGTCCTTGGGCACCCAGGGCATAATGGAGTAAATCATGCTATAAAAACCAGGCTCTCATCAGCCTCACTCACAAGGTACATCCTTCCAAAAAAGAACAGAGGAAGGACTCAAGTCAAAAGACAGGTTAGGCTGAGAGTGGAGACCACAATGCCTTGGGAGTGTGTTGGGAAAAAAGACTGAAAGCCGTAGGCCAGTTTTGGTATCTATGAGCAGGGAGGAGAGTCAGTTGCCAATTGCCTAGTGTCTGCAGATAAAATCCTCAGCATCTGGAGGCCAGCTTCACCAAATATGCAATCATATTGTCATTCTGTGATGATTGCTTCGAAATAAAAAAGAAAGCATTTATGAATATTTAATGAACATTAAAGTACAATCTGGATAATGTTTTATATATTAACTTAGAAACCTGTCTCAATGATATTGTTCCCCAGGGGGAAACCTGTCAGTTGCATTAGTTTAAATAGCACTATCCTATATATTATTATGATTTAAATTTTTTATGTTCATAAAATTTGGTTATACTTATATAATGCTCAAAAATGATCCTGGATAAACTATGGCTTTGAGGAAATGATACTTCCAGATGCATGGTTTTGAAAGTCTGACATTATGATGATACTTCTAGATGCATGGTTTTGAAAGTTTGACCTTATGCTTGATGGCGGCATTTTATTTCATCTTGTCTTTTTAACTACAAATGCCTACCATTTTGTGACCTAATAAGGTGATATGCTATTCATTTGGAAAATTTAATTTTGTATTATACATATTTCAGTCTATTTTTGGACTGGATCTTACCTACGAAGGTTACGGAGAGAGGTTACAGTGAGCATTTCTGAGCTAACAGATACTACAAACTGACATTTGGTGCAGTTGCTTCCGCTGAGGACTTTACTAAGAAAATAGTTTAAGTCACAGGCTTGGTAGGTAGACAGAGGCAAGCAACCCAGTAAAGTAAGAGCTTTGTTTTGGGCTTTCTATTGTTACTTCAACTTGAGTTTTGTAACCTTGTTCCAAAGGGTTTGTTTTGAGTGACTCTCTTACGAACAATGTCTCAGAGCTATGCATTGTTTCTTTGCACATGAAATCTTTTGCAATTAGAGATTTGTTAAATTTCATTACCATTTATATGGACAGAAGTGAAATATTTAAAATAATAATATCTCCTTAAAACAATTGCTCTGCATTTTATCCCTAAAATTAGAAATAAAGATAGATTTAGAAATAAAGTTGAGGCAAGTGGTTTCAATTAATCCTGTCACTGCCTTTAATGTTGGCAAGAAGAAAGGACTACATAGTTCTTTGCTTTTTTTCTCTCCAAATGAACCCTTGTTATTTAGCTTGTATTTATGTTTCTATATATACTCATTGCTAAGAATTCCATTTAGGGAATAAAGGAGAGAGCAGAGGCAAAAATGCTTATTGGTCAGATTATAGATGACCAAGGAGAAGTTTGAATGTAGACCTACATAATTGGCTCAAAATGTCAAAATGAGCTGGAACATAATTAGAAGCAAAACATACATTAGAATGTCAGGCTTCTCCCAGCAGCAAATTGCCTCAAGTAGAATCTACACTTAAATATAATTTCAAGAGTAAGAGAAAAAAGGTCAGCTCATTTAAAATATAATAAATAAGTAAATAAAAAGCCACATTTATTTCCCAGCTATCAAAACATGTGTAAGTGTAACCACTCACATCTTCTCTCAGCCATGCATGCGGTGACTTTACATGACATTATATACAAGGTCATTGGTTCCTATAATTTCCTAGGATTTCTTTATCAGCAAGATTCAATGATATGCATGAAAAGAGACTTTGAGCCAGGAATAGCATCCGTGGGATGCAGTCCCATAGGTAGAGAGTGGCATTGTTGGGTATTTTGCTCCTGTATGTCCTTTTAGACATTGTAAGATCTAAAACTGCTGATTTCTTTTCATCATCAAGATTATGGAAATAAATAATATTCATGCCTATTCTGAGTATTATTTAAACTTTATTTTTTAAAAGAAACCTGTGTGTGTGTGTGTGTGTGTGTGTGTGTATGCATGCATGTGGGTGTGTGTGCAGGGTCGAGGATAGTACTTGAACTTGAGGATTGCAAAAGTCAGATTTCTTCTTCTACTTAGTGGGATCCCGGAATCTAACTTGTTAGACAGCAAGTGCATTTTTACCCACCGAGCACTGTGCCAGCCCTCAAACACTTTTTAAAATCACCTTCGTCTTGAACACTATGGAGGATATATGTGAAATTCCTTATGTCTCAACTAACTAATGGTATATACCTATCTTCAGTATTTTTTCTTGCTAACATAATTATACTTATTAATAGTTTTCTCATAAAATATATACGTCACTAATTTTTATAGAGATCTAAAATGGCAAAACATTTTAATAAAAATATTTTAGTAATTTGAAACTTAAATGATAAATTCCCTGCATTAAAGACACTTACTTGAAGGAACATTATTAAGATGAGCTGAATAAAATTCTATTTTTGCCCTAGCAATCTCTCTTTTAGAGCCTGGTATTTTTAGTTGAAAGGTGTACTTCCCATCGATTATGTTAAAATCATTTTGAAATGCAGCCATCTAGCTGACAGAACAAACAGCTGTGAAAATGAGACCTGGAGATTTATGCAAATGGGGGAGCTCTGAATTAATTTCCTTCATGGAACAGACTGTCAAGTTTCTTGGAGTATTTATGCTCTATCTCTTAATTAGTAATTTTGCTAATGTCAGTCATATTAAATTTTCATAATGTAAACGATGCGTTTCATTGGCAAATATGTTCTAAGAGATTACAGATGAAAGCAGAGACTCTACATCTGATGCAGTTAGATTGACGAACACTGAGATTGTGTATGTCTTATTAATAAACACACTAAAATTTCATAAGAAGTCTTCTTTGAATAAGAAACACGGTGACTCCATAAAAAATTTTATTGTTCTTTTATATGTGCAGGGAATAAGATTTTGTTTCTGTTTAGCCTAAACAGAAAGCAGCTTTGACCAAGGGAATGCTAGCATTTCTACATATTAAAGTCTACTGCATTTTAGAGGTGGGGTTATCTTGTCTGTATTAGTTCTACCACCATGAACTAGGGACTGTTATTTGAGCTGCCCATTGGTTCTTTTCCAGCAAGAGTGTGATTAATTTTGGCAAGGGTTCCACGTGAAGTTTGATAAAGTCACTCCAGGCCTGCATTGCTTATGTATTTTTTGATCAGTTGAAAAGCACTGATTTCCTATTTGTTTAGGTTAGGACTTTATTGGCACAATTTATTTATACCATTTATGATTTTCCTCAATTATTCTGTAAAAAATACTGTTGATAATCGTAAATGTGCTGCCTTAAAATTTATTCATTTCCACATAGATGGACGTCAAAAGTTCCTTCAACTTTTTAAAGTGGTTAACAATATAAGAAGGAGCGTTTACGTGTGTGGTGCTCTCGCATGCCCGTGCACATGTGTGCATGCATGAGTGCACTGGGCTGAACGTGCACATGTGTGTTTACCTGCATGTGGAGGCCAGCAACTTGTCAAGTGTAGCTTCTTCATTGCTTCTCCATTTTATTTATTTATTTATTTATTTATTTATTTATTTATTTATTTATTTATTTATTTTGAGACAGGCTCTCTTTCTGAGAGCTCAGTGATTGACTAGATTGGTCATCGTGTCCTTGTCTGGGCTTCGTCAATGTTGGGCTTATTGACATGCATCATCTTGCTTGGCTTTTTATGTGGTTTCTGAGAAACTGAATTTAGGTTCTCATTTCTGTGAGATAAATACTTCATTTACTGAGCCACTTTCTAGACCCAACAAAAAAACAGTTTTTGAGGAGAAACCTTTGTATATATTTCTAGCTATATTCTTATTTTATTATCATAATTGTACCCAAATAATTGTATACAATAATTATATACAAAATATGATTTTTCATGAATGAATGTAGTATAATTTAAGCATATTTCCCCCTTTCTCCTTATTTTGCTAATAATGTCTAGAAATAATAAGTGTCTATTTCAAGGACTAAAAATCTTTTTGTTTTTTGACATTTAGTGAGTAATGTCTCCCAGAAAAGTCGCATACGTGTGTAATGTCAGAGTCTACAGTCTCCTGGCCGCTGTGTGGATCAGTACTCACAGAAACCAGAAATAACAAACAAACCTTCTCCTCTTGGCATTTCCTTCCCTACACAGATATTAAATTTAAAGCCCATTATCATAGTTTCCTTTGTTTGGAAGAAGATCAATGGTGGTTATTTTGACTTGCTTTAAAATTCAAATTAGTTTTTTTCGTAAGTTTTAAATTGTTTTAAATCTAGACAATCTTTGGTCATCTGAAATTTAACGTCATATATTTTTTAATCTCTGTATTCACATATTCTAGATATTTTTGTTCTAATTTATTAGGAAGATATTCTTGTATATAGTATAAGGGGCTCTTGCAGCTTCAATATGGAATATTCAATAAAAGTAATCTAACTTGTCTTTGAACCATTCATTCTGATACCCTCTGTCAATTTTGTAGTTATGGGGATTAAATTCATGGTCTGGAATATTTAAGTGGACAAATATCCACTACTGAGCCATGTCCCAGATCTCTTTTTACTTTTTCTTACAGACAGGGCCCTACTAAGATGCTGAGACTTTCCTTGAACCCACTCTGCACTCGGCAGCCCAGACACATCTTAGCTGAGCGCCTTCTGGCTCAGGCACTTGTATGATTGTAATGGGCCTACTGCCCCTCCATGTGTGTGTTTGTGTATGTATGTGTGTGTTATGTATGAAAATGTGCAGGTCGATTTGTTGCAAAGAGCAGAGGAGGATTGGGTGTCCTTTCCTATTACCCTGTGTCTTATTCCCTTGAGGTGAGACCTCTCATTGAAACTGAATCTTGTTGCTTTTTAGCCAGGCTGGTGGCTCAGTTCTTCCTCCTGAGGCTGACTACCAAGGTCCAGCTATCAAAGTTTTGAAGTCCAGCAATCAAAATCCCCCTTTGGCTGCCCTAATTAACATGATCAATCAAAATTAAACACCTCATCCTAGCACAGAGCTTCCCTTTTACCTTTATAAACTGCCATTTGCCTACGGGTCAAGTCTGTCTCCTCTCTCTCTAGGCTACATATTTGTCCTGGAAATTCTTCTCCCTCATCTTCTACTTCCTGTCTTTATCTCTAATTCCCTGTTCTTTGTCCCTCTTGGGCAAATAAATACCCTTTGTGATGAGAAGTTGCTCTTGGGGTGTCTTGTGCCAAATATTGATCCCTTTACTTTATTGCCAAATTTCTAGAGCTTTCTTACAGAAACTATAAAATACATTTGTATCAAATATGTTTCTTTTAGCTTGAAATAGGTTTGGAGACTTTGCCTATTGTATTTTCTTTTTTTTAGTGATTCTGAGTTGATGGGATGTAGAAAACTAAAACAACAAAACCCTGAAAACAAAACAAAAACAAAACAAATATTAACAAACAATAAAACCCAAGCAGACACACTATAGGCCTAGGTTTGAATTAGATGTTTTTTTCTATAGCTAAGCCCCCACACACTTTTTTTTTTTTCATTTTGTGTTGTGTTAAAAGAAAATATACAATGTGTCCTGTAAGCCTCCATTTTCTTAGGGGTTTCCTACCCACATACACATAGTGATCAGCTGCAGGGATACTCAACCACATACACACATGCATAAATAATCTATCTTATTGTGATATCTGGAAATTTTGGCTTTATTGTTTATTGATACAGAAGTTATAGAGACAGTCATACACAGAGTGTAGGAAGCTTAGCATTTTGGCTCATTATGGATTTGGGTTTTCGACATAAGAAGTGCATAGGAGGAAGTGGATGGATCTATATATTAGTCATTAGAAGGTCCTCTCTTTAGATCTACAGGTTAAATTGGTAATGACATGCTCTTTCAGATTCTGGCAATGAGGAGTTAGCAACTGGTCTCATTTTTCTGATATCTGTCACCTATTTTTCTATCTACCTATCTACAATCTATCTGCTTATTATCTATCTATCTATCATCTATCTATCTATCTATCTATCTATCTATCTATCTATCTTCTATCTATCATCTATCTATCTAACAATTTTCTGTCTATCATCTATGTATGTATGTATGTATCTAAAATATATCTATCATCTATCTATCTGTCTGTATATCATTTATATATCTTCTATCTCTAATTTATCTATCTTATCTATCATCTATAATGTATCTCTACCTTCTATCTATCTCTGTATATTTTTAATCTTCAAAGACTGATTAAGATGAATATTTTACACTGTAATTTGGGACAACTTTTAAAGCTTTAACCTTTTTATATAACAGAAATCTGAGTAGCCACTGGCCAGTATTAATTGCAGAGGGACCTTTATGTGCTAGTTAGGTCATCTAACTATTAAATAGAATTTAGTGTGTGGTGCTAAGAATGTTCTCCATGTTATTTAGGAGTGGCACTGCTGGCTACCATCTGGAGATGTAATTTGTCATTATCTTCTCTCTCCAGTTCCCTCAATCATGTATTATCATTTTGTTTTATTTTATGGGTAACTGTAGACAACCATGAGAGTTAGCAAAGAGCACACATTTTTCTGCATGCAAGACTCATCTTTGTATCATGCAAAATATGCTTAAAGAAGTCACCCAAACTTAATAAGATATTAGCAATTCTTAGGAATGTCTCACATTTGTTTTTAAAGTTGGTTAAATAAGAAGACTGTTATTGACTAATGTGGTTGTGGGATGCTGGGAAAGAACAGCTGGGGAGCAGAAAATAAAATTTACCAAACTAAAGTGAAATGAAAAATTAGGATATGAGTATGAATCTGTCATCAAGGGAAGTAATAATTCCTTCAGTGTTCACCCAAATGACCATCAGTGACAATACACAACAGCCAGAGATGACCAACTCAGTGTGAGTCAGGAAGCATTAAAGCCATTGCTAAAAGTATGTTCACAGGACATTATCATAGTGGAGTTAGTGATGAATCATCACAAAAATAAATCCAATAGGAGTCAAGCAGCACCAACAAAAATGTCTAAAGTTATATTGGAAGGGAATTAAAGTATTTTTAAAGGATTTGGGGGTGGGCAAGAGGGACAATTGCATTAGGTTTATCATTTCATTGCTTTAAATTTTGAGTCAAATTGCCACATTCTGTTGTAGAGTAACGTCCAGGCGTGAGTAACAATATGGTCTAGAGTTTCAGATGGGGCTTACTTTATGGGTTTGTGGAGCATTTGACACAATAATGGCCTCACAGAAAGAATAAAATAAAATTACCTCTAAAAGTGCCTGTGATTTTTCAACTGGTCATAAACTTTTGTCTTTGATCAATAAAAATGAATTATAGACAGTGAATACACCGGAGAAATAATATGACCTACAGTGTGGTCTTTGGTGGCTTTCAGTAGCCCAGACTCTTCATGGACTGGCTCCAGATGACAGCTCAGCTCTTTTCACATGTTCCTTCCATGCCTTCAAGTTTTAGCTCCATTTCAGGCCCATCCAAAATCTTGCCAAGACACCCATGGAAATGCTATTTACCTCAGAAGCCTTACAGACCTACTTTTCTTGAAAGCACTCTCTTCTTACTATTAAAATAAGATGAGATTTGGAGGCATGGAAATCATGAAAATAATGTATTCCTAGAATTTTTAAGTGCCAACCAGGACATGCTCAATATTACTTACAAATAAGTATATGTATTGTATGATATTGCACATTTTAGTCTAGTTGTTTTCTAGTAAGGGATAAGCTATTATAATTCTTCCTTAAAGCCTTGATTATATTAAACAGGAGGAGCTAATGAATGTGTCCATGTCTGCGCTCCTCTTACCTCTATTACATATAGAAAAGTAATAAAATTATGAAAGATAACAAACAGACATATGACTTAGACTTCATTACCAAGCAGTTGTGAAAGGTATTTTATGAAAAAAAGGACCTTCAGTGATTTCGAAGCTAGAGTGTGGGGACATGAGGACTTGAAACTCAAAGAGCAATAAAAAAAAAATGTGAGCCCAAGTATTGAGAAAATCAGGTTGTGACCATAAGAATCCATCTTTCTTTCAGAAAAATAATTGATGGGGTAGCTTTAATCCTATCTAAAATTTATTAGTCTAACTTTGTTTCTGATTGCAAGAATAAAAAAGAGGGTTAAAAAAATCCCAGGACTCAATTGCTACTACACCCTCCAAGAAGAGTCAATGCAGTTGGAAGGGGAAATGAAGGAAGACTGAAGGAGTTAAAAGGGAGAAAAGTGGGTGTGTGCACATGGTCTAAGTACATTGTATGCATGTATAAAATCACTGAAGCAAACATTTTAAAATCCCAGGAAATTTTGGCTAGGATTCGATAAATGTCTGTCTAAAGGCTTATTTACAATTCTAAGAAAATAATGAAAAGTTCAAGGACCCAAAACTAAGAAGAGTTGGTTGAATTCCCCACCATGGGTAATTCATGATGTCTGTATTGTTGTTTGAGTGTTCTATCAAGGAATATAAGGTATACGCCGTAGGCCCTAGAGAGTTGAAATAGTTGAGTGAAACTGCTGTGTGCGTGCTGGGTTCCTCTCTTGTGTAGACTGTCTGGACAAAAAGCAGGAAGACAAGATAAGGAAGCAGCTTGCGTGCTTTAGTGGACAAGGACAGCCTGTGTGCCTCCCTGGACAAGGACAGCCGATGCATGTCTCACAGGCACTGCGTCATGGACAGAACAGTGTTAGCACCATAGAAAACTGAAGTAAGACAAAATGAAGAACTTAGTGTTCACCGTAAGATGAAGCATCAACAGATGTAACTTGTTTTGATCAAAGCTAGTGTTGTGGGGTTTGGAGTTCAGAGTTAGCTCACCTGTTATTGACAGATTAACCACTACATCTACTTTGGAACTCAAGTCATTAAGTATCTGCCAGAATTGAAGGTACATTTATTCTAAGACCAAACAATTCTATTTCTAGATTAAAAAAAAAACAAAACAAAAACTTACGTTACATGTGAACAAATTGATGTGTGAGGATGCTTGGAGCAGCACTGCTTGAATTCACAAAGTTTAGAAACAAGTATCCAGCACCAATTGCATTACTTTTCTACTAAGGGGAAAAATGGGTCAGTTAGCAGCTTCACACAGCATCCACTCATCGACTCTTGGTGTCTAGAATCTGAAGGGCAGGACAGGCATCATTCTTTGCTCATGGTCAGAGACTGAAATCATGGTGTTAGCCTGGGCTTTGCTCACACCTGGAGTTCAACCTTATTTTTCTTGGTATCAGAATCTATTTCTTTAAATGAGAGGAGAGTGATCGGAAAGAGGCTCCTAAGGACAACACAGCTACCCTGATTTATCCAAGGACATGATATCTACCTCAATTTGTGTAGATTATACTCTGCACAGTTACTGACGTATTTTGATTTAACATTTTATTGTAGTTGTGCTGGGGTTGAACCTAGGGACTAACACTTGAGCTATATAACTCAGTCTCTGTTGTTTATATTATTTTTTTCAGTATTGGGTGTGTGAGCTGGGCAAACATCTACACTGAGCTAAATCCTCAGCTTTATTTTAGCTTTTGTCACAAGACAAGATCTTATTAAATTGCTTAGGTTGGCCTTAAACTCACCCTTTAGCTGAGGCAAGTCTTGAATTTGGGACCCTGCTGTCTCAACTCCTAAGTAGCTGCCATTATAGACTTGAGCAAACACTCTTGAACTTCTTTTAGTATTGCTCAAATTTTTTGATTTTTTGATATATTTCACAACAAAATTAAAAACATAATAAAAAGCAAAAGAGTGAATTAAAAATCACTAAATTTATCAGCAGTATTAATTGATCCAATATTGCTGAAAGTAAAATTAACCTTGAATTTAATGTACTCATATTCTCTCAGTAAATATGGCAAATAGAATAAAAAAAGAACACATTGTTTCTTCAAAATGTTCAGTAATTCTTTAAAGACAAATAAAAGGATGATTAATCACTTTAATGGTTGAAAGGAAACATGGACATTAATTTGTAATTAAGATATTATAGCATCTATTGTTTTTATAATATGATAACTCTCTTGGGCATGATTTTATAACTGAAAACTTAATAGAGCAAGTAATTAGCACTTAGACTTTGCAAATTAAGAAAGTCTCTACCAAACAACTAATATTAATATTTAAGTACTTCCTGTTTTGGAGTGTGGTATATTACTTATGAATAAAACTATTTACACTTGTATGACTGCAAAAGAAATGAGGCCTGTTGTAGTGCTAGTGGGCATTTAAAATGGATAAAGGTTAAAGCCATGTAGTAAATGTTTAGTGTATCCATTTTAGTAACATCTACGCAGTTGCTTTATGTAGTAAGCAAAGGGGGAAACTGAGAAAAACCTTAGAACAATGATGCTTATCAACCCTTCTAAAAAAACTGATGGAAACCATGACTCATTTCGGATGTGTCAATCGCATGGTTTCATTTCCCTGGAAGGTGTTCCTTCTGTATATCTTTGGTGCTCCATCTAAGGACCACTGCCATGATCTCTTCCTGAGTTTGCTGGACTGCCTATTTCTGCATGGTGAGTGCTGTCTGCAACTCCAAAGTCTTCCATAGTTTATTTCCTGCATCCTTCTATGGCCCTATGATTGTTGCTGGTAGCCACTTTCTAACATGACCAGGACTTACACCAAGTCAATATGAACAGTTACATGTCCTAAGTTACTTTGGAGTATATCACATGACCTTACGTTTTTCTTTTGTATGTTTGTATGTATCCATGTGTGATGCTATATGAGTATGTGCTTGTGCATATCAACATATGGGTAGGTGCACATACACTTGTATATGTAAGACAGAAGCCAACATTATGTTTCTTTCTCAATCACTTTCTATCGTTCACTTTGGGATGGTCTTTCACTAGACCTGGAGCTCACTGCCACAGATAGACTGGATGTCCAGGGATGTCCAGGGATCCACCTGTCTCCCCTTCCTCAGTACTGGCATTACAGACACAGAATGTCCATAGTCTTTCACACTGCTTCTCAGAATCCAAACATAAATCCTCATCCTTCTGGGGAAAGCACTCTACTCACTGAGATGTCTCCATCGTGAGATTTTTATTATAGCATTTTAAAAATCTGTACTGTGCTTTGACTAATACTACAAAAAACCCAACCCACCCCAAGTACCTAACTAATAGATTAGAAGAAAAAAAAGGAGAGGAAACTGGACGTATGACTCAACCAGTAAAGTACTAGTCATGAAAGCCAAAAACCTAAATTTGATTTCTAGAGCACTTATAAGAGAAAGTCAAGAGACAGAGAAGTGAACTCGGGATGTGAAGAACTTGCTGTGCCTTAGGGTTCCCAGTACTCATATAAACACTGGGTGAGGCCACACTTCTCTAACCTCAGAGACTGGAGGGTAGCAGAGAGACTTATCACAGGGTTTGCTGGCCAGCCAATGTTGTCAAAACTTCAGATTCCAGGTTCAGTGAGAAACCCTGTCTCAAAAATGTATAGAGTATTAGAGGAGGACACCCAGCATAAACTGGCATCCGAATGCATACACACGGGCAACTGTGCCATCATATACATGTGCACACACCAAATACACAAATGCTTGAACATACAATTGCCCATTTCACCAAAATAAGAGGTATTGTGGGATGTGCTTGTAATTACAGCACTTGAGATCAGGAAGTTGAGACAGTGGCTTTCTGGGGCTGACTGACCTAGCCAATTCAATGAGTTCTAGGTCTGTTAAAAAGTAAGTTGGATCGTCTCTGAGGAATGATTCTCAAACTTATCATCTCATCTCCACACGACTGCTTACATATGCGCACTGCACCTGTATGAACACACACCTACATGCACATACACATGAGGGAGAGAGGGAGGGAGAAAGGGAGAGAGACAACTTCTGTGTGTTTTTAACCATCTTTCCTGATGTTTTATCATCAACCAATAACTATGCTTTGTCTGAATGAGAATGATCATGACTTCCTCCTGTAGTTGTAGTGCTTTGAATGCTTCTTGTAAAATTTGTTTGTGTTTTCATGGACTTAACTTATGACCATGCTCATGTGCTCATGTGCCTCTCTTGGTTCATGGTGTCTGCATTGCCATTAGCTCTATAACTGAGAAGGAGCAGAGAGTCAGCTGCTTTCCTTGGGATAGTGGAGTGATCAGGACGTGTGAACATGTATTGCTACTTTATGACTTGAAAATAGAGCTAAGCTGAAGGGGCAGGTCAGGGAAAGGTTTAGAAAGCAGCCTAGTCTTTAATACAGTCACAACGGCACCAGCAATCAAACACACCACATAAGGTGTATTAGGACCTCTTAAATTGATGGAGGAAGGTCATTGGTTAAATAATAAAGAAACTGCTTGGCCCTCATAGGTTAGAACATAGGTGGGTGGAGTAAACAGAACAGAATGCTGGGAGGAAGAGGAAGTGAGCTCAGATGCCATGCAGCTGCTCCCCAGGGCAGACGCGATGAAGCTCCGACCCAGGATAGACGTAGGCTAGAATCTTCCCGGTAAGTGCACCTTGGGTGATACATACATCATTAGAAATGGGCTAGTCCAGGTGCGAGAGTTAGCCGAGAAGAGGCTAGATATAATGGGCCAAGCAGTGTTTAAAAGAATACAGTTTGTGTGTTGTTATTTCGGGGCATAAGCTAGCCAGGCTACCAGGAGCTGGGGTGGCAGGAACACAGCCCGCAATCCCCACTACATTAAAAGAGTGTCTAAGCCCAAGTGTATTGTTTTTGCGTATTTTTCAATATGTGTAATGGAGAAAAAAACCAGCACTTTTACTCATATTTTGGTTAAAAAACCTTAGGGAATAATTTTCCCAGAACCACACAGCTAAAAATACAGTGCACCAGAGGTAAAATTGAAACATGCGGCAGAAAGGCAAGTTCCTGAATTATCATGTGGGTACACAGCCCAACTCATATACCCTGAGCCCAAACACTGCTGAAAATCCCCAATGCATGTTCTTCAAAAACAGTTAATTTATTGGCAAAATATGGTCTGACATGAGACTTACATAATGTCTTTACCAGTTTATCTAAATGTGCTATAGAAATACTAATGCGCTGGTTACAAGGTGCCCCTTCAGATGACCAGTATGGTGACATTACCCTTCTAACAGCTGGAACTTTTGCTCTCAAAATATGTCTCATTAAAAAAGCTTTTGGGCAAAGGATATAAATATTGAGGTGAAATGGGAGGAAACTGTAAACGCTGAATGTATGAAATTAAAATAGGTGGTTTTTAAAGGACAGAGCTATCTTTTGTTCTTACTTTGTTTCCCATGTACAATTCCTTGTGCCTAGAAAAGCAGCTGACACAATGGCCTTCAACAGTGTTCTGAATCAGATTAGAGGTACATATGGTTCAAGTTAGTATCAGTTCCAGCCGTATGGAGTGGAAGACGGACATGTACTCATGAAGAGCTAAAGGAAGAGAAGGGGGGCTTTCCTTGTTTACATCTCCCAATCACATGAAGCAGAGCTCACCCATCTGTGGAGAAACCTATGTGCCATTCATCAGAATGCATCACAGGCAAATTCCTATCCCTGCTGATGTTAGTATGCATCTGGGACATTACAGTTGCATTGGTATGCATCTAGGACTTACAACGCAATCACGGATTCAGTCCCACTCCACTGGGAAGCCATGCTCAAGGGCACAGCTGTTCTTGGCTCAGGTGCCTTTGCTAGAGGTGTCTTTGCCAGGGACCCCACTAGAGTACTCTTTATTCTAGATCTGTGCATTCCCATGCCTGGATCCTCACTCTTTCTGACAACCATCTCCTGGCTTATAAAAGACAAGACCTTTTGTTTCATGACTTCTAAGAAGTAAAGGATCCATACACTGTGTACTGCCTCGCATACTCACATGTCCTCACCTCACATTATTCTTCAGGAGCAAGAGTTATGGAGATGAAGGCTACTTCTGACTTTCTCAGTGCTTCTGCCTGAACAGCACAGTGAGTGAGTAGCTTGCCTGTGAGTTTCATTGTTTCTTGTCCTTGTTGACAACCTTGTCTCCTAGGTCTCAGTACTTGTTTCAGACCAACCTTTGTGCGCATATCCTGGATCTTGCCTTCTTCCTCACTATGATCCCATTGCTGTTGTCTTATTTATGGCATGTTTTAAACCTCACCCTTCCATACAGCCCTCAGTTTGATGTCTTCTCTCACCACTGGCTACTGTGATGGCTGAGCTTTATCAACTTGACACAAACCTAGACATATCTGGGGAGAGGGAATCCTAATTGAGAAAATGACTCTATAAAATTGTCCCGTAGGCAAGTCTTTGGAGGTATTTTCTTTAATAGTGATTGAAATCGGAGGATTCTGCTCGCATGTGGGCAGTGCTACTCCTGGGCTGGTGTACTATAAGAACAGATTGAGCAAGCCATGGGGAGTAAGCTAGTATGAAGCATTCTTTCATGGATTTTGTTTTAGTTCCTGCCTTGAATCCCTTCCTTGGCATCCCTCAATGAACTGTGAACTGGAATATGGAAGCTCTTTCTTCCCTGAGTTGCTTTTGTGTATGGTGTTTAATAAAGCAATAGAAACCCTGACCAACAACTATCAACTACTCTTTCTCTTTCTTCTGAAAACAGACTCATATTAGCCCTTTTGCACCTGTGACTACATCATCTGCTCATTTGGGATCATCTGATCTAACTATCCTTTCTGGACTTTTCCATTCTGGTCATGGGTCTCCCTCTGGGGTTAGAGGGTGTTTTGTGCCTGCATAGCTGTGTGTTTATTTGCTGCTTCCTCCCCTCAACTGAGAGGTTTGAAGGATCTAAAGTTTAGTTCTGTCTAATATCCTTGGTATAATTAGCATTTACTGATTTGTTATTAGTATGCAACAAATGGATGTATAAATAAAAATATGTATCATAAAAGGATAAATTCTAACACTGATAGCTAAGTAACAAATTTTAAACAAAAATTATTTAAAATATATCTTATTAATACATCCATTAAAAGTATAAAACTTTCTACTACCAAAGCTTAATATAAAAGAACTTGTTTTATCCTGTTTTACTCCATGATTCTTTGTCCCACAAACATCGGTCTTATTATTTCTATTTTTGGTGAAAACAAAATGTTTTGTCTCAGTCACTGTACTGTTATGTTTATTGGTCTACATGGGTCCTCTTAGTCAGGGACTAAATCCTAAGTCCTGTTTATACAGTTATTTATTGTTACTTTTTCCTTACCCCTTGTGAATTTTAACACAAATGCAGAAAGTCTTATCATCTAGTAAAGTCATCTCAAATTTGAAGTCTCTGAATTACATAGACAATCCCAAGTTTGTTTTTAGATTAGACACAGCATAAAAAGAAGAACTATAAAATAAGTCTAAAATAGGTTACATCTCACAAAAATGGATTCTTTAGTTAAAATTCCTGTTACATTGTAAATCAATCACAAATGACCATTGCTCCCATTTTCTCTTTTTGATGTTTTGTGGCATCCAAAATGTTATTTCCAAAATTTTAAAACTGATGTATGCTCTGATGGTGCAGAAAATGAATTCAAGTAACTTTACTAAAATTTAATGATCTCAAATTATCAAAGATATGATAATAGTTTTGAACCATGACTAATATCATTGCTAAAATAAGAACAATGGGTTAAACTGGCCATTGAAAATGTGGAGAATCTCACCCTTGGAAACGTGGTGAATCTGTCCAATTCTTCAACGAAGCAGAACATCTGCAGGCTAATGGCTGACATGACAATCAACAGGCTGGCAGTGAACACCACCAAGCTTCCAAGCTTCTTCCCAGGACCAAATATCTTGTACACAAAGTCTTCCAATGCAGGTGAAATCTTAATAAGCCGAACTACCCGAAGAACCTAGTCATGGAGAAAAAGGCATACATGCCAGAAAAAGAATTTTAAAGAAATCCATACTAAAATATCAATTTTCATGGTACTGTGTAAAATGTCATAATTTTCCATTTCATCTAGAGACTAAAAATAATAATAATTTAAGGTAACTAAGACATCTTCAGCATGTGGTCTGACATATAGTGAGAACACAGTAAATCTCAAATCAGGGAGTAAGGGCAAACATTAGCAACTGTTTGAACACACAATATGATCTTTCAGAGTGGCATTAACTAGTACATAGTGTTGACATGAAACTAACATTTTCCAATTCTTAATACCAAAGAAAACATTTCACTCAGCATTAGTTTATTTAATATCTCCTGCAATAAGCCTTCCTAGGTGGGTATTACATATCACAAATGGGCAAAATCAAACATCTATCAAGGACAGGCTCAGACTCCTACTCTAACATCTGCTTCTTTTTCTTCTTTTAAATAGATTCTATTGTGTTTTAGCCAAGTGATTCCCCAGGGCAACAGACTATCTTTTAGCCTTTGCCTCTGCACTCTGTAGCTGAGTGTTCCTAACAGTCTAGGTTCAAGTTTACCAAGAAAACAAGAGACTTGTGCAACTATAGGCATTGTGGATCAAACATGCCCTAGGTATATTTATTATATTCATTTTCTCTTTCTCTGCCCTAAAAATGGAAACAGGTGGAATGGTACCTATAATACAAACAGAAAGCATGGGAAAGCCTACAAAAGGTCAGATCTAACCTATCAGGCTGGATCCTGTTTTGTGGAAACAAAGCACTGGTTTTACTTGGGTGTTTACTAACTGCTTAATTTGTCATCTCTACTCTACAGATGTTATGTATTCTACTATATGTTTAATTGGAAGGTATTTGCAAATCTAAACACAAAGATAAATAATATATTAGTTTTTAAATTTAAATATTAATTATGTGTCAACCTTATTAGGGAAATATTTTATGGTAATATTACTAGAGAGCATAAAGCAGATGAAGTTCTGAGGGGAATATAATTAAGAAATATAAATTGAGGGCTTGAAATATGGCTCCATTGATGGAGGAGGGTCATCTTTCTATCTGTTGCTTTCATTGGTTAATTAATAAAGAAACTGCTTGGCCTCTGATAGGGTAGAATTTAGATAGGCAGAGTAAACAGAACAGAATGCTGGGAGAAAGAAGCCAAGTCAGGAGTTGCCATGATTCTCTCACTCCAGACAGACGCAGGTTAAGATCTTCCCTGGTAAGCCAACTCGTTGTGCTACACAGAATATTAGAAATGGGTTAGATCAATATGTAAGAGCTAGCCAATAAGAGGTTAGAACTAATGGGCCAGGAAGTGTTCAAAAGAATACAGTTTCCGTGTAATTATTTCGGGTAAAGCTAGCCAGGTGGCGGGATGCAGCCCTGCCGCCGCTCCCATTACAACACTCCATAGTTACGAGTATTGGCTGTTTCTGTGAAGAAATGGACTCAGTTCCTAGCACCAACATCAAGTTGCTATAACAACCTATTATTCCTGTTCTAGAGTATCTGACACTCCTGACCTCCTAAGGCACTAGGCATACATGTACCATACATACATACATGCAGTCAAAATACTCATGTAATAAAACAAAAATAAATAAATCTTTAAAAAAGTATATATTAACATGTAATGAAAAGCTGAAATAAAAATGACATTTTCCACTAAGTGTAAGGTGTCATCATTTTTTCAAATACCTCCAAGGAATAAATAAAAATGTTGCTAATTAATATGTGACAGGCCATAGATCATAAGTGGTATCCCAAGTTTAGAAACACTAAATTCATAAACTGTATTATTAGCAGAAACAAGACATCATACATAGAAGGACATTTCTGAATGATATCTGGAAGAAATGGATATCTTATTTGGAATATTTTAAAAAGGAGATCTTAATATTTTAAACATGTAAAATAGCTTGAAGGTTTTTGCTTTTCTAGTGTACTATCTTCTTATGCTTCCTGGCTTTTCTTTGTTAAATCATTTCTGCTGTATGCTTAATCCATGAGACTTAGGCAGAGGCTCACAGCTTCCATGGCACAGGCCTGGCAAGAATATTTAGTGACCTGAGCTATCCTCAGGAATTTTGTAAGAACCATGGAAGGCTCAAGCTTCTTGGAAACCATCTTTGTGTGGAATAAGTCTACTTAAGAAAGAAGTCAATACAAAGTAAAGTAAAGAAATAGGTAGAGTCCCCATGAAACCACACAATCATCAGTCTCTGAATTCTACCATACATGAAGCCTTACCTACTTCTCTAGATTTTTATATAACAGGAAACACTGGTGGTGAACCTTATTGCCCCTACTGTGAGAATGGATGCACATTGTGCAGTATGTCAAATAAATGAACTGCATACATGACTGAATAAGTTGTGAGGATGTTTTATGGTCTAGTAGTTAGTTGTTTTTATGTAATTCTTGACACATTCAATTTTATCATCAATTTTATCTTTTATCTCTGGAAGGCTGGGATCCATGCCTGGCTGATATTCTTCTTAACTTGATTAATAGGTTTATTCAAGATACTTCGTTGTTTTCACTATCAGGCTTATCATCTATAATTATGTCCCTTAACATGGACATAATTAAAATGCCCATGCCGATTGTTCATATCCAGACAACTATATCCCAAGAATAACCAATGATAGGCATGTTCAGTGTACTAGTCAATGGTCTCTTGTTATGACTAAAGCTTCTCTGAACAAAACATTTAAAGAGATAAAAGATTTATTTTGGCTCACATTTTGAGAGGTTTTACTCCATCATGGTGATTTAATCCATCTGCATGCCTAGACTATGTGATGCTACCACCTAGATGGTATTTTCGCTGTGTCTTCTTTGGTAACATTCTCACAGACACACAGTCATATGCAGAGTGTGCCTTAAAATACACTAGTTGGATCTCAGTCTAATCAAGATGATGGTCAAGAATAGCTATTACATTTGATATGCATGTTTATTCACAGAGATTTCAAGATACATTAAAAATTCTTGAACAAACTACTTCACCAATGGTTCCTAAAGATCAAGACAGAATCCTATAAGTGATGAGGCATTTGTGTCCAAAGACAATATGGAAAAGCCAGAGCCATCAGAGCATCTTAATAGGCTCTTGTCATCTTAATAGGCTCTGGTTTATAAAAGGCCAGTTGTAGGTCTGGGTTTGTAGGGTACTTGTTTTTAATTTTTGCACACTATGGTTTCATGTCCTTTTCTTCAATTCTGTGTTATAAGTTGTATTATAAAATCTAGAGTTAGCATTTTTCAAATACAATGGATTTACTATCACCAATAAGTAAAGTCATGAAGTTGGAATATATTTTTTCTAAGGCAGTGGTTCTCAACCTGTGGGTCACAACCTCTTTGCCAAAACTCTGTCTCTAAAAGAATTTTATTATGGTTCAAAACAGTACCAAATTTTAGCTATAAAATATCAGCAAAATTAATTTTATAGTTGGGGAGTCATCATAACATGAGGAACAGTATAAAGGGGTTGAAGCATTAGGAAGGTTGAGAACCACTAATCTAAGGAATTAAAATCCTATTTCTGTTGCGGGAGGTCCTTCTGCTCCTTCAGCCAATAGCTGCTGAGATACCAGCCCACCACGCCCCAACGCCCCAGTGGGCTGGTATCTCAGCAGCTATTGGCTGAAGGAGCGGAAGGACCTCCCGCAACATATTTCTCTAATTTAAAACTTAAAATTCTGCTGTCATTTTATTTCTAAATTACTTAAATATATCTCTTCAGAAAGCATTAATATATATTTTGATATTTCCATGATAAATTATACAAATTCTTGTCAGAAATTTGACTGCATTTGAAGTGTTTTTGATTAGGACTCTCATGTATTTTCGTAATCATTTTACCATGAATTTAATAGTACAATGAACACATTCTAATATGAAAAGATTATTAAAATGTAATTAATAATTAACATTTATTAATTATAAAGCAATTCTATCCAAAGCAACATGTTTGATAAAATATACCATTTTTATGAATGAATAATAACAAGTACCATTACTTAGTCAACACAAAACAAAAAAAGTAAACATTTGTAAGTAATAATGTAAGATGAATTAAAATCTGTGACAGCAAATTTTACAACCCTTAATGAATCCTTTGTAAACAATGGTTCAGTAAGAATATTTACAAAGAAGGTAAATACTTGAAATAAACTTATATCTCCTCCTCTGTTTATTTTAATTTATTTATGTATTTTACATCCCAGCCATAGTTTCCCCTCTTTCCTTTCCTTGCATTCCCTCCTGGGCCCCTGTCCTACTCAATCCAGTCCTCTTTTGTTTCTGTTCAGAAAGCTGCAGGTCTCCAACCAACAACAGAATAGAGGGAGGGGTACAGTTCTGCTGGTAGGTAGGCCATTCACCCATTCTGACTTGTGTGATCTAGTCCTGCTTGGCAGAAGTCTTCTGGGGTTGGGGAGGGCACATAAGAGGGGCCTGGGGCTATCAGTGACAGCATGGGCTTGGGGAAGGGTTACCAGGGGCAGAATCCATGGAGGACTGCAGTTCTGCTGGTGGGCGGGTCACTCACCCTTTCTGGTAGGTACGGTCAGTGCCTCAGTGGCAGAAGTCTACTGGGATTTCCTCTAAAAGTTTCTGCCATCTTACTTGGTTTAGAAATTGCTAACTATAACTAGATATATTATAAACATATGTATACAAGTGTGTATACCTGTAGACACTAGTTGGGAACATGTCAGTTTGAGGAGGCTTTTTGAGATGGCATAGGAGTAGCGAGGCATCTGGGGCATTGGCTGTGGAGAAAGTTCAGCTGGGTGCATTCTCTGCCTCTCTGAGCTAGCAGTCTTTCATCCCAGCATCTGACTCCAGAGTTTTTATGGATAAAATCAAACGATTAAGATTTTGTTAACCACAAAGCAGTCTTGTTAAAGATTTGTATATATTACTGTGAATTCTAAGGAATTTAAATCAATGTTTATAATTTGCTATGGTACTATTTCTAATAATTAAGATGTCATTGAAATCCCCCAATGTCATATTATGATGTACATATATATTAGGTGATTTTATGTAGTTGCAATGGTAAATTATTTCCACTTTGCTGAGAAATGGGCTTTAGTTGTCTTACCTGGAAGTATGTGAACTGAGAGTGATAAAGATCTGGATACACATGGAGTGTGGTCCCAATAACAAGCAGGAGTTCAAACTTGTGGAGAGATGAGCTGATGTAGCCAGTAAATCCCAAGCACCATATCTTTAGAAGTGCTTCCAGGTCAAAAAGGACTGTAAAAGCCACCTAAAGCAACAAGGAGACACCAAGATTGACATTTAAGACTGTACATTTCCAATTTCCTCATATATTTATGAAAAGTGAGTTCTGGCCACTGTATATAAACTAAAAAGCCTCACAATGACATTTTTTATTTATAAAACATTTCATGTATATGTATGTATATGTATATGTGCATATGAGTATAGTTGCCTGGCAGAGGCCAGAAAGGGCATCAGATCTGCATACATCTTGAATTACAGGCAGCTGTGAACTCTGGATATGGGTACTGGGAACTGAAGTCTGTTCTTCTGTAAGTGTAGCCAGAGTTCTTAACCACTGAATTATCTCTCCAGCCCTAACATTTTTTTTTAAAAAGATATGCTTGAAACATATCAGTTAAAAACATAAGAGACTAAAGCTATATTAGACCATCAGAAACATCGATTCATCTAGATTTTGAGGTATATAACAAGTAGAGAAATTAAGAATCTATACCAAGTAAGAAATTTGTAAACACAAATGATATATTTTAAAAATTTTTCACATAAATTCCAATATCAAAAAATAACAATACTATAAAGTGTACAAATACAGGTAGCATGTTTTCCCATTCTTTAACTGCTCGGAGGGTGATACTTCTTATTTTATTGAAATAGGTTATAATTGGAATTAAAATAGGCAATACTATATTAACTTCTAACTAAAGGACATGAAACTGAATATTGGGATTAGTTGTAATTTTAGAATATCTCAGCATACACTATAAAATTGTTAGAAATTAAATCTCTTTATTTCTGTGCCATTATTGAATATAGAAAAGGATTTTATTCCACTCATATTTGGAAAATGTAGAGAAATGGAATTATTGTAATAACATTAAGAAATGGAATACTTGTGGTGGTGGTGCACAACTTTAAACCCAGCACTCGGGAGGCAGAGGCAGGCGGATCTCTGTGAGTTTGAGGCCAGCCTGGTCTACAAGAGCTAGTTCTAGGACAGGCTCCAAAGCTACTCAGAGAAACCCTGTCTCAAAATAAACAGAGAAACAAACAAACATAAAAAGAAATGGAATATGGGAAGCAATGCAGATTGTTAATTTAGATATGCATAAGGATTTTGATATTTTTGAAGGCTACCATGTCTTTAAATTCAACTTGCTTTCTAGTTTTCCATGCTATGAACACTCAAAAAAGGGAAAACATTTTCATTTCTAGCTGCATTTTAAATACTATCCTTATTCCCACAAATAATTTTAGTTCTCATCTCTCACCAAAGATGATTCTATGTATAGTAGACAGAGACCATTACAGAAATCTACAACTAGTCAAAATGTAGAAAAATACTAACAGAGTTTCCCAGACTCAACTGCAACATAACCCCACACTGAAGGTTCAAAGACTCCAAAGACTGTAAGAGCCAGAGGAACAGAAAGTCTCCTTGGAGATAGGCTCTTCTATATTTGAAAGGAAAACTGCACCCATAAAATTACAGCAATATTGGTGCTTAATATACGACCAGCACAACAATACCGGTTGACATGAAAATATGGGTGGGGAAAATCTCACAAGACCTCATGCTTAAGAACTACAGACAGTTAATGAGAGAGAGGGAAAGTAGATCTTCTGCAGTGGTAGATTACCCACTCTCAATGCATATACACAGAAGAGCAATATTAAACAGACTAAGTTACACACACATTTGTAACAATAATAATTAACTTTGAGATAATTTTAAGATCACAAGAAAATGTGAATAAGATCTTCAGTTCACCTTTGTCAGAGGTTTCTGTTAACACACTGTGTTCTTGTCTTAGTTTCTCCAGGCATGCAGGCCTTGCATTCTAAATGTCATTGTGAAAGTTGTTTTTCTCCCTCACACACATCCTATCCCTCCAGATTAAAGGAAAGTGACCCAGCTCACTTTGGACCATCTGCATGATTTCCCATGGTGTTTATTAATTATTCCACTAATATTCTTCATTTTAATTCACCGAATGAAAGCACCTGAAGGGATCATTAGGCAAACACAGCCAAAATCTTCTGTCTATCATCCTACACATCACAATTGAATAAAATTTTATTTAGCCTCCAAGACTGTAGGGCAGGCTGGTCTCTCTCCTTCACCATCCTGCTTTAAACTTCAGAGTGCTGGCTTTACAATCGTATGCTACCTTGCCTGTGTTATTGAGGATTTTATACATATAAGTAGGCTTTTATAGTTGGCATTATGGGAGGGAAGCACAAAAACCAGATTCACATGTTTTAATGTTTGGAAAGCAAAAGATCATTTCCAAAAATATTTAAAATAAACATGCTTCCCAGGAATGTCAAAAAGTTACTCTTGCCTCAAAACTTTGATGAGCAATAGCACAGTCAGATGTAATGCTTCTCATGGGTTAATGTGTGTATTTATATCTTAGAGTTAATATCTTTAAAAGTAATTATATCTTACTGTTCATAAGCTTGCCAATGTTCTATGGTGTTATTTTGTGTTTCTTATCATTTTGGAGATTTTTTTATATTAAAGTCATTAATCTTTGTCTGCTAAATATACTGAATATATTTAGTTTATAGTTCACAAGTTTGCATTATAAATTTTACACTTTCATGTCCTTTTATCTTTAGACTTTTTTTTAGAAGATTACCTTTGAAGTGGTGTGGTGGCTTGAGCCTGTAATGCCAACACCAAGGAGGGAGAGGCAGGAGTAAGCTGAGACTTTATCTCAAAATAATAGACGAAGTGTGCACAATGGAGCTGTTGAAAAATAGTAGTCAGCACAGTCAGAGCCATATTATGTCATCCTACTTATCTGGACCATATTCTACAGTCTTTTTTTCACATATTTATAATATATATATATATATATATATATATATATATATATATATATGTGCACATATATGTGTACAAGTGCCCATGGGATTCAGGAAGGTCGTCAGATACCCTTGAGCTGGAATTGCAGGTGGTTGTGACTTGATGTGGGTGCTGGGAACTGAACTCTGATCCTTTGGAGCAGCAACACATGCTCTTATTTACTTATTTTTGTTTAAATTTCTTTTCCATTTTATGTGCCAACTCCAGCTCCCCCTCCCTCCTCTTCTCCTTTGTCTCTCCTTCCCACTCCTCATCTGCTCCTCAGAATGTATAAGGCCTCCCTTGGGGAGTCAGCAAAGTGCTCTTAACCACTGAATACTGTAAGCAGACTTTTCTATCCTGCCTGCCAGTTTCCAAATAACAGACATGGAGACTAAATAATTATAAATGCTTGGCTGAAAATTCAGACTTTTTTACTAATTAGTTCTTACAACATAAATGAATTCATTTCCATTAATTTATGTGCTGCTCCAAGGCTATTTTATTTCATCTATGAACTTCATATTGCTTCTTTCACATCTAGCTAGTGAACTCTTCTGACTCTGCCCTTCTTCTTCCCAGCATTGTGTTTGACTCTCCTGCCTAACCTTACCCTGTTTAGCTATTGGTCCGTCATCTTTATTAAATCACAGTGTACCCTGTTCAGCTATTGGTCTGTCATCTTCTTTATTAAATCAATCACAGTTACATATATGCACACAGTATAAAGGAATATTCCACAGAGTACTCTCTAGAAACAACTTTCACCCACTTAATACACCTTATGTGATGGTTAAATTTCAAGAGAACCAGAAAAGCTAAATATTAGGGGCTAAATATTAGGTCAAAGGCTAAATCTTAGAGGATGAGGAATGATAGAATACTGGTAAGAGACATGAGTTAAGGTTATGAGAGAGCTATAATGCTATTTTTTCTAATGCTGCCATGGTTTTGATGTTGTTGCCTTTGTTTTTTCTTGCACATAAGAGGCGTAGTTAAAGTTTCTATTGATGCAATGAAATACCATGACTAAAAAGCAAGTTGAGGAGGGAAAGGTTTATTTGATTTACACTTCAGTATTGCTGTTATCACCAAAGTCAGGACAGGAACTCAAAAAGGGCAGGATCCCATAGGCAGGAGCTGATGTAGAGGTCATGGATGGGGGCTGATTACTGGATTTCTTCTCATGGCTTGTTCAGCCCACCTTCTTATAGAACTCAGGACCAACAGCCCAGGGATGGCACCACTCATGGGCTCGCCTCTCTTCCCTTGGTCACTAAATGAGAAAATGCCTTATAGTTGGGTCTCAGCTGAGACTCCATCCTCTGATGACTCTATTTATGTCAATTTGATATACAAAACCAGCCAGTACAATAAGTACATATAAAGTATTTATTTGATAGTAAGAGCATAAAACACAATGTGAAAGTCCACAGTTTCAGAATGGCTATTTTAACTGTTCATTGAGGTGTCCTGACTTTGGGTTTGGAAAATTGAAAAGAAGGACAAAAAGAAGGAGGAAAAGGAGGGAAGGAAGGGAGAAAGAAAGGAAGGAGAAGAAGAAGGGAAGAAAGAAAGAGAAAAGAAGGGAGGAAGGAAGGAGGGAAGAAAGAAAGAAAGAAACAAGCAACAAAAGAAAAAAAGAAAGGAAGAAAGAAAGAAAGAAAGAGAAAGAAAGGAAGAAAAAAGGAAGGAAGAAAGAAAGAGAGAGAGAGAAAGGTGAGGAAGCTATGGAGAACAAACCAGTAAGCAGCGTTCCTCCATTAGATCTGCTTTGGTTTCTGCCTCTCCTCTTGCTTGAGTTCCTGCTGTTGCTTCCCTAGATTATGGACTGTAACCAGGATGAATAAGATTAAATAGCCCTCCCTCCTAAAATAGGTATATCTTGTTTGCTGTCATTATAAGAGAATTTATTAATAATCTTAGTAATGTACAGTCTATTTAGACTTTTTAAATTTTATTATAACACATATGACATGTAATGTATACCACAAAAAGCCTTCTGTCTTCAATAAAATTACCAATATTGGATCCAGATTTTAAAAATTAGATGATAGGTGCATATGGTACATAGACATATATGCAGGGAAATACACACATAAAACAAAAATAAATAAATTATGAAAACACTTCAAAAATTAAATGAATTATTGTTAAAAAAGATAGTACTGTATTTGCTCTCAGGATAGTATGGTATATTTTGTTCAAATAATGTGTAATTGAACTCATGTGGCTAGTAAGTTGAATAGCCAGATGAATGACAAATTTTGGAAAGAAGGATGAAATTAACTGATAAGAAAATGGCACACTTAGGCATAAAAAATAGAAGCTATACCACTCTTTTAATTCAAAGATAATGCCTGACCATGTATGGGTGGTAAACTATAAGTGAGTGTATTTCACTATGTACCTATATAGATGAACCAGGGCTAGACTGTCTTTTTCAATACCAATTGAAGGTTCCTGGTCCTTGGTACTATATACGGCATGCCTGGTCTGGTCCTTCACGTGAGCTGTTCTTACTTCTACAGCTTTCTGTATGTCATAACCTCTAAGCAATAGATCTTACTTTTCATCCTATAACAATGGAAAGCTTTCCCAGTCTCTGTCTTCAATCATGAAGGTTTAGCTGTTCTACTTGTCCTTGATCCAGAATGACATGCCATTGTGTTTCTGATCAACAAGAGGTGAATCTTTTGTAGCACTCCACAACATTCCTTGAACCTTCTGCTTCATCTGTGAGTGAGATGCACTGGAAGCAAAAAGGCTTTCAAAAAGTGTAGAATTGCTTTGTCACCTTCTAGAGAACCTTCTTTTTCTTGAGTAATTCCTGTGTTCCTTCAGAACCATCTGCTCTTACCATAATTGTTAGAATGAAAATAAGTAAAATGAATCAATTATTTTAGTTCCAACAAATTCTGACACCTATGTTGAAGTAAATTAATCAGAAGAAATGATCAAATTATGAAAGCATATCCTTTCATAGCAGCAATCTTGGACATTATTGTTAAGTTTAATTTCATTTTCTGGGAACTTTAATTAACTAAATTCCTTCTGACAATTATTTTTATATATATTTCTAAAATATTTGAATCTTATTATGAATTTTATCAGCCTTAGGAATATTATCAGCTTTAGATAAAATAACACCTCTATAATGATAAGCTGCACTATTTAGCCACTTATTTCAAAACTTTTCTATTGGATTATCTAGTACGCTAACAGTACACCAGAGACGTGGGGGCTGTAAATGGTTGTCTGTGGCAATGAGGTGATTCATGAGGTTGACTGTATCAGAAGCTACAAATGTGAACACTGGTTGACATTTCAATCACAAACACTGTAAGAACTATGAGGCCTAAACTCAGGTGAGCCTTTGTTATGGTTTGCATCTAGAATGACCCCAAAGGCTCATATTTTAAATTCTTGGTTCCAAGCATATGGCACTAGTTTTATGTTATGGAGCCTTTAGTGGAAGCTTTGTTGGAGTACATAGGTTACTAGGACTGGCCTTTGAAGGTTATACTGTCCCTAATTCTGACCTGTGCTCTCTGTTTTCTGTTTTCTGGTTATATGCTGAACTTTACCATAGGTTCCCCGCAGAATGGACTGTTCCTAGAGTCATGTTTTCCCCATCACTAAAAGCCAAAATTTTTGAGCTGGGAGCCAAAATAAATGTATTTTTATACAGAGATTTAATTGTTGCTAAAGATATGTTTATTGAGTTTTTAATTTTTTTGTTTTCTTGCATGTTTCAACAATGTTTTCTAATTTTCCCCAACAATCTTGTATATATTTTGTGAAATGTATACCTAGACATCTTTTGATATTTTTTAATAAATTATTTTCTATTAACTTTTCATTATTATGATAGAAATACTATGAATTTAGTATGCTAGTCCCATATCCCACAACATTACTGTAAATTCTTATTCTTAGAACATGCCTACAGGTTTGTTTAGAATTTTTACACTGACAAATGCATCATTGAAAGTGCTCTGTGCTCTCTTCTCTGACTTCTCTTCTTTTTTCCTTCTCCTTGTCTCTCTTTTTCTAAATAGTACTTCTTGGGTTTTTCTTCTGCTTTTTTTTGTTCTTCTAGTTTAGGTTTCAGGGAAATACTGGACAGAAGTAGTGACAAGAAATACACACAGCTTACTTCCGTCTTGACATGAATTTCCACCATTCATCCTTGTCATTTGTAGGTTTTCATAGATACCTTTATAATGGTAAATAATAAAGTTTCCTTTTCTCAGTGGTTTGCTAAGGGCTTTTCTCACAAATAGTTTTATCTGCTATTCTTCATGTGCTGAACTAGCTACATAGGTTTTCTTTCATTCTTAGTGGATTATATTAGAAAAACAGATTCCCTGACATTTAAGCAATTTTAAATATCCAAGATACTTGACTTTATATTAAAAAATAAAGATTACTAAGTCTTACATTACTAAAACTGATAACCTTCGTGGAAACCAAGGGAATCAATAATTTCAAAACTAACAGATAAGCTGCACTCAAGGAGAGGATCTGAAAAAAGCTAATTCTCTACAGTAATCAAGACTGGGCATATTAATTTATCTACAATGATTTCTTATATAAAAATGATAAAATTTAAAATGAGAATGACCACAAAGTTAGCATGAAATGAAGCTGTTCATACAATCTGGCAGAACTACAAATAGGCAGAATGAGTATTTCCAAGCACAGTTAGAAAAATTGAATATGATTGTATTTTGTACTCTAGCAGTCTCTAGCCAAGATATATGTTCTGAGAAAAAGAAACAAACAGAAATTCCTCAAAGCCTCTCCCCAACGTGGCATGAAATCAGAGATGAGAATGTTTTCAGAGAAGCATTGTATCTTATGGCAAAGGATCAAAAGCAAAGCCACTGAAGACTACAATGCCATTATCCGTGGAACAAATAAGCATCCAGTACTGGGATCAACAGCAGTGTTTTCAAAGGGCCATAAAGAATGAAAGATAAAACCAAACTCTTTGTAGATATTTGATACTCTTAAAAGACATACTCTGGAATGATGAATATACTTCTCAGTAGAATAGGCAGAAGAATAAGATGAAAGGACACAAAGGGACTTTCTTACTCTGTCTATTCATTGTTTCTGAACAAATACCCTGAAGCAAGTGGAAAAAAATACTTTTAAAGAACCAGGATGATAATGGTGAGCACAAATATTTTTATGCAATATCGTCTATGTGATTGGTTTATAAAGTGACTAATAATTAAGAATAAAGTTAAAAGTTGCAGATTTTCAAAGATTGGCCATTTCACGTAACAGAAATGACAGACAAAGATGAAGAAGTATAGCCTTACATAATGAACGAAGGCTGATGGCTGTATTTGACATGCCAGGTATCTACCATGGAGAAGTTCAACCCTTCCCAACTCTTACCAGTGCAAGACAAGTTTAGTCTTAGGACCATGTTGCTTGAACAACAACCTTCCTAAAGATATATTCATCCTCTCGAGCTATAGGAACTCTATAAACAATCAACACATTGGCCATATTATGACATATAACCTCTGAAAAGTCAGTTTAATAGATATTTTAGTTTCCTACTGCAGTAGAGAATTATTTTAGAACTGCCAGAAATATGGATTGGTACAGAGATGTAAGATTTGTGATATACAGCCAAAATACACCTAACAACAAATTTTCTATTTGTTTCCTTTTTTTTTTTTTTCAAGAGACAGGGTTTGTCTGTGTAGCTTTGGTGCTTGTCCTGGAACTAGTTCTTGTAGACCAGGTTGACCTCGAACTCTCGAACTCACAGAAATCCCCCTGCCTCTACTTCCAGAGTGCTGGGATTAAAGGTGTGCACCACTACTTCCTGGGTTCAATTATTTTTATTTACACAATTTTAAGTAGAAAATAATAGTTTAATAAAGACGATATACATTCAAGTGTGTACACTGGCAGGGAATTGGGAGAGATATTTTAAGCTTGACAAACAACATACAACTGGAAAGTTGAATGTCTGTTTCAAGAATACTTCCTCCAGGCCACGTTTAGGTTTTTATTCAGGAAAAGACAGAGTGGTAAATTATGACTCCTTTTCATTTAAAAAACAGAGTTTCTTAAATGAGAAATTCTGTTAAAGTTGCTCACCTCCTGTGATAGGAATTCATGTAGCACTTGGATTTTTAATGTGGACAGTCTTATAATGGATATACAAATATCCAAATTACCATAGAGCAGAAAATAATGCCAAAATATTAATATTTGTGATTAATATAAGTATTGCCCGGATGAAAATGAAAAGTAATTTTTTAACCATATAATTGCTCTATACTTTTTTTTTTTGTTTTGGTTTTTGAGACAGGGTTTCTCTGTGGTTTTGGAGCCTGTTCTGGAACTAGTTCTTGTAGACCAGGCTGGTCTCGAACTCACAGAGATCCGCCTGCCTCTGCCTCCCAAGTGCTGGGATTAAAGGTGTGCGCCACCACCGCCCGGCTTGGTCTATACTTTTTATGTTAAAGCATAATCTGGGAAATAAAAACATCTTTTTCCTGTTTCTTGGGTAATCCTAAATTTAGATATATTAATCCAAAGTAATAGAGCAAGTCTACCGCTCCACAACAGAAGCTAAGCAGCTTAACTCATTTTCAAAGGAAGTTGATTTAGACTGTGAGTTGACGCCTAATGGGTTGAGTGGTTTATTTTGAATTTTCCTAAACAATTTATTCTACAATATGTAGAAATCTAACAAAGAAATTGCCTCTTTCATGACCTTTTGTGACACAGTGCGAAAGTTCAGCTTCCAGAGCTCTTACACGCACTGTGTAGTGCACACAGAGCCATTGCCCTCCTGCCTTCAACTGCGGCCATCACAGCTGTTGGGGGAACTGGATGAGATAATGAATTTCTTTAAAGTACTTAGAACATAACAGGTTTTCCAAAAAGTGGGAGCTCTGAGAATTCTGCTTGGAAAGCTCTGTGCTACCGTAGCTCATACAACATCCAGTATATTGCTTACTTTTGTAAACAGACTTTTATAAAATTCAGCTGTCTTGAGATCACATTCACTTGGGAACAAAGGTGACTGAGTTGAGGAGCAGACAGAGAGTTGTTGGCCTACAGAGTCTAACAGACATTTTTAGCTCTTCAAGAAAATTTTGTGATTCTTGGCTTAAACGAAAGAAAATATTTGTTTAAAAAGTACATTTAGCTAGAACAATTTATCCATTCTCAAAATAAATCATTATGACTTAACACAAAATTTTTTATTTAAAAAGGTGGGCTATGAGAATTTGAAGGAAGTCCAAGCATATTCTGAGAAACTCAAACACCAAAAGTCAGTCCATCTATTGGAACAGATTTTGATTGTTTAAGTAGTTCAATGATAAGCCAATGTCTATAGATTACTTAAGTAAATAGAATCTTATGCCTAGCTTATTTATTTCCTTTTCCTTCCAGGATTTCACAGAGTTAGTCATTGCACTTATTTATTTAGTTATCTACCTTTTTATTGAGAAACAGTTGACATGTAAAAGGTGTATTTATATAGTGTATTAACTTGCTGGGCTGGGTATACATACATGCTTATGAAACCATCACCACCAGTGCCACAGACATGTCCATACCCTCCTGAATTGTCCTCATAGCATATTCCTTCTTCTTGATGTTAATGTTAGATTCTGCAATAACACTTCCTACAAAATCTATGCTCCTAAATTTTTACATGTTCAATGTCATGTGATTAGCAATGGGTACTTATGTAGAGAGGATTTACCTCAAGACATGGCTCATTTTTAAAATCAAGTTTGTGTTATTGGTTTGAGAAGGACAACAAGTTAGGGCATATATAATAGTATTTCAGGTTTTGCCTGGTTTTGCTGCCCCACCTTAGCTCTATGGTTGTTATTTTTAATGTTATAAATAAAACTATGAAAATTGACAAGGAGTAATCACCTGCCTCCAGACTCTACCGGCATTTAAGTATCAATTAATGAACTCCACAATAGAAATTCTTTGATACCTTGTTGCAATTTTTATAGTATAATGAAAGATCAAGTCAAGTCACTACATCTCCAGGGCACTTTATTTACTCCATAGCACATGGTATAACAAGTATCTACTGTGGGAAGAATACAGAAGTGATGCTCATGCAATCTCTAATATTAGCTCTCCTGTAGGTGATATTAGTACTCCTTGAGAGAATGACAATATCCTATTACCATGACCATCTCTGTTTGTTCTCCAGAATGCTGGTTATCACTCCTTAAACCTCTGATGTAATTCTTTCGTGCAATGTGGAATCTTTATTTTCACCTCTATGACATGGCTTTGTAAGCATTATGTGTCTACCCCTATTTTAAACAATTCCTTCTACTTTATCATGTTCCATGTGCAGATTATACCTCGTGCACATGTCTTTGCCTCCAGTGTTTCTCTCCCAAGTATATTACATAATATTCTACTATGCACATCCCTTTGTACAAGAGGGAGTCCATGCTGCTATGCTCTGTGGCATACAATAAATGGATATGGAAAAGATGCTCCATCCATTCATCCTAGAAACCCCTTGATAGAATTCCATCAGGATAAACCAAACTCTGACTCCATCTCCCCACTATCTACTCAACTCTCCATCAACCACTCATGAACCTTGTCTAAGAACTCAGCAACTCTCAGGCTATGGTGGTTCCTTGCACTCTTGTTGTAACCCCATTCTCATGTTTAATCCATCAATCTTGACATAACACACTAATTTTTATGCTTTATTATCAAACTTATGGTGCAACTGGAAATCTTGGATTCCTGTTTCTGACCGTGATAACCTTCTTATTCTCTCATTTTAATCAAATGCATGTTTTGAGCATATAGAAATCCCGAGTATTTTATTTTTCCTTTCATTCTTCTCTATTTCATCAATTTCCATTGCCAACCAGAGCCACCTGGCCTTCAGTTCATCTGCTTTGTGAGTCATCCCTATTTTCCCATCTCTTTGTCTCTCAGCTCTCCCATTCTAAAGCAGGGTCAGTTTGAATACTGCCTTTCTTTCTTCTTATGTAAGACTCAGGACAGTTATCTTTCATGTGATGTCACTGTTAGGTCCATATTGTGAAAATTTGTTTGAATCTTTAACACTGCACTTGAAGTGTCTTTTATTATTATTATTAATATAATAATAATATATTTGGCTTAATCTACCCAATTTACTTAAGCTTCCCATTTTATTGTGCCATTTACTTCAATGTCCATCCACTTCTCACCACCTGAGAGAAATAAAATTCAGTGAGGACCCACCTCTCCCATCCATATCAGTTCTTTATGTTAAAACCTTATCATAAAACATCCCTGATGTGGGATGTTCTTCTGTAGGCTGCGAATATGTGTTGCTTTTATTGGTTGATGAATGAAGGTGGTTTGGCCTACAACATGACAGAATATAGTTAGGTGGGAAATCCAAGCAGAGAATCAGGCAAAGGAAGGTGGGATGGAGAGAGTTGCCAGTGAGCTGCCAGAGCAGCAAGATGTACTAGAGAACAAGTAATGCCACGAAGTCACATAGTGATACACAGATTATTAGAATTTACCTGTAAGGGCTAGCCAGTAATAAGTCTGAGCCATCAGTCAAGCAATTATAATTAATATTAAGCCTCTGAATGATTGTTTTATAAATGGCTGTGGGGACAGGCTAGCTGGAGAGAAACCAATCTAGAGGAACTGGGTGGCACAGAGGAAAGCTTCCTGGCTACACATCACTATAGGTCTATGTTTTTTATGCTAAAGAAGTGTTTACAATCATTTGATCATTTTGATTGTGTGTCTATATGATTGGATATCTCTGTCTGTATGCAAATTTGTGCAATGACACATATTAGTATAACTTGTATTGATTTTCTCTTTTTCAACGTGTGAATTATGACTGAAGTCAGGTCATCAGACTTGGATGGAAGTACCTTTAGCAACTAAGCCACCTTGTCAGCCCATTTCTACTTAATAATATTTCTTGCTGAGTTTGCAGCAAAACTGTTACCTTTTTGGTGTGGATGTAGATATAATTTACTCATGAGAGTCTCCATTCTTTCACCACTCTTATTGTTTACCATCTGTTTTCCTGATGCCTGTAAGTATGTAACCTAAAGCTATTAGATCAATGCCATGTCACAGCTATTCTTAGGCAGTGGAATTTAGGATTAAGGGGCTTTTGTTACAGGAAATAGAGCTCTACAAGAAGTATGGGGTTTATAAATGACCCCATAGAAGTTTCTTTACATCTACATAGATGCTTATATTCAATATATGCATGTGCGTGATTCTTTTTCAGAGAAGTTTGTGTGTGTGTGAACTTAATTTTTTACTAACCTGTTCCATTATTAATGTGTTAGGGGAGTTTTGAGTACCTAAGAGAACTCAATTACAAAACAAATTGCTTTCTATATGAAAATATTCTTGTAATAAATGTAATTAAAGTGTAGCTTTCTGGTTTTAAGTTTGCTTTTCTCATATATGGGATTTTTTGAAGTGTAGCATCATAATAAATTTGTATATCTCTTTTATGAAATGAATGGGTCCCTATACATCAATCCATTTTTCCATAAATATATGGCCATTGAATTGTGAAATTTTCTTTAGACTTAAAACAGTGGTCTTTGAAGATGATTAAAAAGATTCAAAAATTAGACCTCCAGCTCCTTTACCAGAGTTGAGGCTGGTCCTAGGGACCCCAGATCATTGCCTAGCCCAATTATTATCAGAGAGGCTTCGCCCAGCAATTGATGGAAACAGATGCAGGGATCCACAGCCAAACATTAGGCGGGCCTTGGTAAATCCTGTTGAGAGAGCAGGAGGAAGCTTTATGGGAACCAGAGGGGCCGAGAGCACCATGGGAAAATATAGAGTCAACTAGCTTGGCTTCATGGGATCTCACAGAGACTGAACCACTATCCAGAGAACTTGCATGGGACTGACCTGTGCCCTTTGTACTTGTGTTGCCCATATGTCGCTTCATCTTCTTGTGGGACCCCTGGCAGAGGGAGTGGGGGTTGTCTCTGACTCTGTTGCCTGCTCTTGGGACTCTTGCCTCTTACTGGGTTGCCTCCTCCAGCCTCAATAGGAGAGGAGGTGCCTAGTCTTGCTGCAACTTTATACACTTTGCTTGCTGAGTACTTTTCTAAAGGGAAGGTGGAGGAAGTGGACGGGGAGAGGGACTGGACGGAGAGGGGGGATGGAGGGGAAACTGTGATCAGGCTGGGAAAAATTAATTAGTTGATTAATTTAAAAATTAAGAATTAGGTCCAGTGAGATGCTTCAGTGGGAAAGTACTTGCTGCCCAAGTCTAATGACTTCAGGTTAATATGATGTGGTGCATGTACAGATGTGTAATGACCAAATCAGGGCAATTAGCACATCCATCATTTTAACATTCATCCCCTGTGTGATTTGGAATCCTCAGCTCAGGTGTTAACCCCTGAGCCTCTGGTGTAGTGATTACTGTAGTGGCATTTTCAGTTTACCCGCATCCTCTCCACACAATGGAGCTGACTAGTTTCTTTCTGAGTTTCTGAACCTGGGATAACTTATAGCAGTAGAAGTATGCTACCACAGTATGACAAAAGGAGACAAAATGAGAGGTTGGTATGAAAACACAAAGATCTGGACTAAGACTCAAAGGGCAAAGAAAGGTTACCTTGGCAACATAACTGCTGTGGCGAAGACTGCCCTGGCTCATGGTGACAGGAAATGAGTCAAATAAGTGACCAGAGGAATCTCTTAAGAGACAGATGATGGGTCAGCTCAGGAGGCAGTCAAGTAAAGGCCCTTTATGAGGCTCCTCTGCCTTGAGCACTGCTGCACATACCTCCAACGACTTACCTCTGCGAGGTAGAATTCATCGTACTGCCTTCTGAAGTTCTCTCCCTTGTAGTAGTTGCTGGCTGCGACTATCACGTCCACAGTCACCATGCTCAGAATAAACATGTGGAAAACGGATGACCGCATCATTTTCTGAGGAGGCAAAACTGATAGGTAAATTCTTCACGAAGACACAAACCTCACCACTGACATGTGTGTGGTGATATATTTTGAGGGACAACACATCTATGGGACAATATGGCAGTGAAAAACAGTATTTCCAAGGCCACTGATCAATGTCTTTCTTGTTCAATAGTGAGACCAAAGGAAGCCATTTCTTTCAGCGAGTTAAAGATGTAGAAGAACAGAGTTTCAGAAATCTTCAGTTAAAATTGGAAAATATATTTAATTTCACTTGTATATACTTGAATCTTGGACATTGGGTTGTTTCGACCTTGAGTTGTGAATATATGGAAAAATAGTTTTCATAATGGTTATTCTGAAAAACAAGTATGTCTGTTTGGTATCAAGGAGGATAATAAAACATTTTGCTGATGGTTATAAAGTTATAAAGAGGGAGAAACAGAAGATTTATTTTCCTTTATTGCTTATATAAATTCTGAAAATAATCTTGTAATGAATAATGACTGTTGAGCTTATTATCTGGAGCTCTTCTAGAATTTTACATAGATTAACTCAATCAAAGTTGACGATAGTCCTAGGATGTCATTCTAATTTGACGAATAAGAAAACTGAGACTCCAAGAAGTTAAGTAATTTTCTCCACTGTCACATAAGAATCAAGGCTGGACTCAGGATTGGGGATTAAATCTGGTCCAAGTCCATTTTCTGTATTGGAGTAGAACTAACTAAGCATTAAAAACAGGTATCACAGTGGCTGCCATGTGTTGAATGTTTATTATGTTTCAAGCCATTTATGCACATGCTATTCATGCTGCGTCTGTTAATGCTACAGCTCTAAACAGTAGCATATATGACATGTATTATACACAGCATTCATAGGACTTAGGTTGTTTGTTCAAGACCACACAACAGAATGAATGCATCAGAACCAAGCTCTACCACTAAATCTGTTTGAAGTCTATTCTGTGATTTTACTGCATTGTGAGGAAGAGATCATCTAAGTGGAGAGTGTGAAGGCACTGGACACAGAAAGCCAACCACTCAGGACTGATGCTACATATGGTCTCTTCTTTTATTGTGTGGTTTTTTTTTGGTATTAGCAGGAAATTTATTATAGATTCATAAATAGGAGAGAGTGCATGAGAGCTTGATAAAGGAAGAGAGAGAATATGAATTTGAATGAGGCATGGAACGAGAACTATGCCATTTCATTTAGACATGGAGATTCGTCCTGTGGCAGATAAACGTATAGCACAAAGTGGAGGCAGGTGGGGAGTAAGGCTTCAGAGAAAAGCTTGCATAGGCTTTGCTAACACCCCAAAGCAAAACCTTTCTGAGTCAGAACATAGAAAGCAGTCACATCTTCTCTACTTGAGGCTTCTTTTTTTCCCCATACTATGGACATTGTGTGTCCCTGCCCTATGATCTGACTGACAAGTTCCTTAGCAGTGCAACTGAAAGAACCTAGATAATTCTCAGACTGAGACTGAGATAAAGTATACTTGAAAGATGGCTAAGGCATCATCTCACCTAGCCCTCTCTAACAGAATGGGGTGTAGCCCAGCCCAGTTGGGGGTAGCCAAATTGTCTGCAGCTGAGACTCCACCACTTCCTGGTGTTGTACCCCTGAACAAACCACATAAGCCCCAGGTGCAGTCATTGCACCTCAATTTTCTTCACAGTAAGTGGACACAATTTGTTCAAAATGTATATTACCATTTTTAAATATGACAACATCTATTAAGATGTGCTAACACGCTGCAGGCCCTATATAGTCTTCTAGCCCAAGCAAATGCCATTTTATGATCCAGATATGTTTCTGTCAGGAATGAGAAATTAATCACACAAGGTGAATGAATTAATTATATTGGACATCTCTGAGCCCAGAACCAAGGAAGATAAACCAAAGTGATAAAAAACCTAATAAATCTAGAGATGTCTGAACCAAGGGAAAAGTCAATTTTCCATGAAGCTTCATGTCCTTCCTGGCAATTGAACACTTTTCTATCTTTTTCTCTTTGACTTTATTTCATCAGTAATATAAAAATCGAATTCAAAATCTGCCAATCAACCTGTTTGTATGGCCATCAAGTTACTTGCAGGAACTACTGATCTTTGTAACACAGATAAGGAAATCAGTTGTCAAATTTCTATTCTTGTTAGAATTTGCATTGTTATTTTCTCTTTCTTTGCATTGTGAGAGTTAAATTCCACGCCCATCACTTCCTTTCTATACCCTTTTCAACATAATGTTCTATTAAAAACATGTCACCCGATTTCTATTTTATTAGCATGAAAGAAAAGCTACAACTTTTTCTTTCTGTTTTCCTTCACTTTGGATTTGGGTCTTAAGTAAACTGTTATTACAGAAAGGTCCAAACAAAGCTTTCAGCCATGGCTGTCAAAAAAACTTTGAAATTGGTTTTTTAACTGTCACAGCTTGGCTTTGGAGCTGTCATTATAATTAGGTTATTTTTTTGTCTGAATGTCTATGTATCTCTGTTGGTACAGAGTCATTAAAATAATCACTCACAATGGAGTTTGATATGCTATAATAACCGTGGCTTGGTTGACTTGCTCCTGCGTAATAACTTTCAATCATTAAATAAGAATGAGGGTGATAAGTATGTGTAGAAACCAAATTTAAATATTCAAACTAGTAACTCTACCTTTAATATGAAAGCTAGTGACAGAGACCACTGGAACTAATTCAGTCAACCAGTGTTAGAAGCTGTCCATCAACTTCCATGATGTAAAATGACTGATGGTATTGCATGTGCACACATTCTTGTGTTTGCAGGAGTCCAAGTCTATCCCTTCAGTTTTCACTTTCTTATGCAAATTAGGATAGAGAAAATTGAAGTTGAATAGATCTCACAAAACACTATGAAACTTGAGGCTTCCACAGTTCTATTACTTAACATAAATGTAGGTTCTACCTACCATTTATTTATCTATACACATATACACACACACACACTTTCCATGAACATCCACATGTACAAATTTAAGTGTATGTATATATGTGTTGTATTTTTATATCTTTATACATGTAGTATAAGAATTTTCAGACATCTGTATTCAAGCTTTTTAAAGTTCCTTCATTTAAAATGTCATTTTAGTTCACTTTTTGTTAAGTTAAAGGACAGAAGAGAAGGCTCAGTATTTAAGAATGATTATTGCTCTTCTAGATGATCCACATTCTGTTCCCCATACACACATAAGGCATCTCACAACCTCCTATAATTCCAGCACCAGGGATTCCAACAGCATCTTCTTATCTCAGTGAGTATATATATATATATATATATATATATCCAGATATACATTCACA
Organism: Chionomys nivalis; assembly: GCF_950005125.1. Lineage (NCBI taxonomy): Eukaryota > Metazoa > Chordata > Mammalia > Rodentia > Cricetidae > Chionomys > Chionomys nivalis. The sequence goes on along the minus strand of NC_080097.1, from coordinate 1,160,620 downwards.
GACATAAATAAAAGTAGAACCACCTTTTAAAATGCTTTGAAAAATTATCAGTCAACTTCTGAATAATTTTCAGTTTTACCTTGCTCCAAAATCCATTTATTTGTATAAATGACCATTGGAGTTACAAAGACATGAAGAGACTTTAATAGAATCTTTCCCAAGGCATCAAAATCTGTCAGAAACACTAGAGACTTTCTACTAGTCAGCTGCACCCTGGAAGGTGCTTAGAAATGCAGGAACTAAGACTGCTTCCTAGCCATAAAATACTGAAATCTGTAACTTTTACAAGGTCCCTAGGTGGTATCTGGTGTTAAGTTCAAGTTTAAGAATTGGTGCAGTGGATAATACTCATTGATTAAGAGGATAATCTGGATTAAGTAGAATCTAACAAAGACTGGCTGGATATCATCGTTATAGCAGGAACTCTTGATCCCCAAATGGATGGCAGTTCCTTCCTGTCAAAGTCCATGCAAAGAACCAGTTAGACAAAAGGGTTTGCAACATAAGGGGACTTTCTGAAGCCACAATTACAGACTCTTTAAAAATGGCAGGGAATGAGGTAGCTTCAAAGGCTAGAAAAGAAAAGGGAATAACCTTAGTTTTCAAAAAACAATGGCGTGCCACTGATGTCTCATTTTTTTTCTCCAATGAAAATGAGTTTTGGCGTCTGATCTGCAGCATATGATGAATTTGTATTGTTTTAAGTAACTAAGTTTGTGGACATTTGTTTCAGCTGCAATGGGAAACCATAGAGTACTGTCTATTATTTTGGTAGATATCATCTTAAATTATTCTCTAGGGAAATGATTGAACACACCTGTCCAGTACTAAGTAAGACTTAGCTATGGTCTCCACACAGGGTGACTCATTAGTAAGATGCTGTAAATACTGTTGCTTCAAATGTAAACAACATTATAGTAACTGTATCTTTTATATTGTACTGCGCTAGGAAGTGCCAGGAGAGAATAATGCAATGGTGCAAAGGCCAAGAACAATAAATATAACTTTTATACTAGTTCAGAGATGAGGAAGGAGCTCAACGGTTGAGTGCTTGTCTAGCTAGTATGCACCAAGCCTGTGCTCATGCAAAAACAAAAGAGACAGAAAAACACTAGCTTTGAGTCCCATTGTCTAAGGAAAACCTTCATTAGGCTGTAAGTGAAGCTATGTGGGGACAGAGGTCCTTCTGCAATTAAAATCAATATTAACAAGAAATTGTATCATGAGAAGAGGCAGTCTGTACTAGAGTGCTTGGTCTGTGCCAAGCTTCGTTTCAAGTACACTGATTCAATGACAATGCTGATGCAATGACACCATTTGGTCCTCAATAGTCTTGGCATTTGGTGTTCATGTCATCTCTCTTTATCAGGAAGAAACAGACTTCTTTGAAAGGATGAGTAGTGTTCCAATCACATTAAGTTGGAAAGCATTCTCAAATGTTTTGGGAACAAAGCAGGTGTTCTTGGCCTTTGTTGAGCAGTCAAGAAGCCCTTGACATGGCTCTAGATGCTAAAATAGATGTGAAGCAGTATCTTTGCTGAGGGTTTGTCTGGGAATAAAAGGCAGAAGCACATGAAGCTTGTGCTTAAAACCTGAAGATAGTTTGTTCTGTACAGAAGGATGTAAGATATCATAATATAATGGAATGTTAATTTTAAGACTAGTTAAGTCTGTGCCTGACGACATCTCCATGACAATATTTGCTCTTCTAGCAACTAGATGCTTTATCTACATATTTTATTGAAGCATGAATATAAGCAGGCCTATTTAATGCAGTATGTAGCCTAGGAGACATCATAAACACTGTTTTGGAAAACTGGAGGACTTTAAAAATACAGGTACAATCAGTTGCTTATGGAGGAAGCTAAGAGAGATAAAACATAAGAAATTAATTAAAAGAAACAACAAATCTTGAGACAGATTATGAAGATTCATAGATTTCCAAAATGTCTAAAGTGATCTTGTTTTGGTTGTTTATGTGTTTATGGGGAAATACTTCTATTAATTTTTAGCTAATATTTTTCCATGAAATAGTGCCTTTGAGAGCCTTAAGATTCTGTAGATAAAACATCCAAAACAGAACATCTGTGGCCTTAGAGTATGATATTAGAATATGATATCTTGATGAATACCATAGCTCAGAAGTTGAATCTTTCATTTGCTTATTGAATGAACAAAATATACTACCTTGGGTAAAAATAAACTTTCTCCTACTAAACATTGCATCATTTGGGTATTAAATTTTGAATGTTATTTGGATTTTAAAATGAATAATTCAGAGAACAATGCATTTATAAGGTACAATTTTCAAAAAACATATTGCATATGATCTGTGAACACATGAATAAGAACATAAAAGAAAACCTGTCTCAACAAACCAAAAAAAAGAATGAGAATATAACAATGAGCAATTTCACAAAACCTAAAATAAGTCTCCCATTCACAAGTGTTGTGTCCTTATTGAGATGACGTCTGCATGCTAATGCTTCTATAATTGATATAAAAATGGATCCATCCAACTCAAATATTTTTTTGAAACAGACCAGTGTATTCCCTTCTAGAGTGTGTCTTTCTTAATCACCTGTTCTTGGAGAGGGAGGACAGGGTCCACTAGTAACTCTCCACAAGGATATTGAGAATCTATGATGCAACAAATACCTTCTCAGCTACCATACCTTAAAAGTTTCCTGCTCTTTTATTTGAGAAAGAAAGATAAAAGTGAATATCTGGAAATCAAATTGCAAGGAGAAAACTCTCATAAATCCTTTTAATCTCTTGTCCAGAATCAGCCCACTGTTATGTTCTTAAATTGATATTTAATTAACTATCAATTAATATTGGTAGTCATACTATTATTATCAGTATACTTCAATTATCAGCTCTTGACCATACAATACAAGTTAGATTTTAATAAGAAGAAGCTCACATGTGCTTGGATGGGAAAAGTTGCTAACCTGGGTTGAATGTTATTTTTAGCTAGTAATTTTGACATTTTTTTTCAATCTGTGTGGAAAAGTCTGGTGGCCTCACACTGAACTCACATGCATGTCCATGCCTTTGGCAGTATCTTCTACAGAAACCATTCAGTCATGTTATTTATCTCTGGTTAGTTTATAATAACAGAGGAGCAGTGAGAAGAAAATTGTGAAATATTGTTCGCTAGGTTTACTCTTATTTTAGGGTGCCAGAACCACCACACTGACATGCTGACCTAGTTATGGATCCTAATGTCCTCTTCACTCAGTCAGCCAAGTCAAGAGCATAGATGTGAATGGAAGAGTGGCTGACCATAGATGTCCAAACTATTAGCTGAGATTTGGCATAGACTGGGAAGACTTTTCAAGTAAATCATAGATTCACAAGCAAAGATTAGTATTTCCTTTATAAACCAGCATGGCATAAGCCAAACAACTTAACTTGGTTGCTAACCACTAAGCTATTCCAGGTATTCTGGTCTTTCCATAGATCATTGGTCTGCTTCACAGATTTAAAAATTATTGATCTGATTATGAATGTTGTTCCTTGGGGAAAGGGAAGACAATTTATTGATGTCCTAAAGGTATTCAGCCTCATTATCCAAGGCCAAACCACATGTACCACATGTTTAAGTCCCATTTTTCTCTATAGAGACTCATCATAATCTACAATACTAAGGCAGTCACATTAATATGATGACTTGCTCAGCACTAGGGACCCACAAATATATTTCTGGACTCTGAGAAACTGTAATGAAGACCATACTGATCTGTACATACAGGTTTAAGTATTCCTTAAATACTTAAAATAGACCATTTCCTAAAATTTAACAAAATCATCTGTCCTGAATTGATTTTAGCTATGGTGTGTGTTGCTTGCAAAGGCTTCAATTTAAGACAGCATGGGCTTTCCTGAATACAATGCCATAATGGACATTCATGCTTTGAACCATATTACTGAACAGTGCTTAATGTGCCCCTGTTTCCTCACACTTTGTGGCCACACATTTATAGATTAGTGGGAGAAACGGGAAGTAAATGAAGATCTGTACCAAATGCTCCCAATTAGTTTAACTATAATTTAAGGATTAAGAACTCAGTGTCCCTACATGACTTCATTATTGACATTTGGAAAAAATCAGGAAGGAAAATGTCAAATCTTGGCTCATAAACAATGATGTGTTGACCTTGTTAATATGCTAGCCTCAGATAATAATAAAGATCAGAACATTAAAATTTTCACCATATTTTCCTCTCATGCTAGAAAAAAAAAGAGTAATGGAAGAAAGACGTCCAAACACTATGATTTTGTTCCTCTCCTCAAATTTTCCTCTCAGCCAATTAATTTAGTTCTGATACAAGAAATGGAGCATGTCATTGTGCCTGTATGTCTGCATATAAGTACACATGCCAATTAGTTTCATTCAGTCACTTCACAATGTAAATGTGCGTCAAGGCAATACACTTTAAATCTATAAACTAGAATAAACAAACTAATGGATTTAGAAACAAGGACAAAGAAACTGACTTCCAAGGCCTGGGGTTGGGGATTGTGGGTGGGGTACATGGCTGGGCCTGGAGGCTGAGTCAGTTGACATTGAAATATGCAGAAACTGAATTCCTAGATGTAAGCAATTACCCTCAAGGGGTGAGTGAGGCTGTGAATGTGCTATTGACAAGGATGGTCCTTTCTTCAGGTTGAGTGACCAACTCTCTGATCCTGGCCTTCAGCTGGATGTTGGGATTAATTGAGTCCTGGCTTTCAGCTACTCTTCCCTCCTAGAACCTTCTAATTAAAGTTACTAGAAGCTGTGCCTAGTTAGAGGATCAGAGGATGGGATTATCACCTGTTGGTCATTGACTGCAGTGTATTTAAGTCTACATGGTGTTAATAAAAGGGGGCTTTGGTATCAGTGTTAAAAGGTCTGAGTGTTGGTCTGTTTCTGCGTCTGTATTCTCAACCTCCAGCCCCTTGCCTGAAGCTCGCAAACTGGGTTCTAGCGCACAGAGTGCAGACATGGGGGCGCGGTGCACGGCAATTCGAGGTCCCTATGCTGGGAGTTCAAGGAGCATGAATCCTGGTACTTACATATTGAAGGATCCTATTATTCCTGATTGTCAGATAAGGGAACTGAAACTCAAAAAGCTTTGGAAAGTTGTTCCAAAGGGCCCTTGGATACATTGTCTTAGCTAGACCTCCTTATCTTCTCACACTGGTCTAGGAAGACAGAAGATACTAACTGGTAAGATGAACTTAATGCCTCACAGGCACCACCAGTTCTTAAAATTATCTACCAGTTGTGGGATGATTCATTAAGAAGATAGACATTATAAGAACGATCTAGGATGTCACTCAAAATACATGTACCACACTGTTCACCTCTCAATCTTCACCTTCAGTGGAAAATCTCTCAAAAAGCATTAAAACACTACAGTAATAATCTCGTCATAATTTGACCTATTCATGGAAAAAGAAAGCCCTTTACCATTTTTCCTTGCAGAAGGGGGAACAACATGGGATCTTACCAGAGAAATTTAGTGGGAGCATTCCATGTCTTGCGTGTACTTTCATTTTCCTGTCAGATATTCCTTATGATAATAGACCACTGGGTATGCATGTGTTGGAAGAGAGCGCCTAGAATACAGCCACATCTATCAAATTGTCAAGGATGAAAACTGCTACCTGAGAGACAGGGGGAAGGCTTGTCATAGCCATGGCTGAGGAAGGACTTTCCCATTTAATTTGATTCTATTCATCATGCATTACAGTGACCCCCCTCACATAGATGTTACAATAAAAAAGAGCGCTTAAATGGCTACCTAATGGTGGGTTTGATGCTAAAAGAGTCAATTATAACTCTTCAATTTTCTGAGACCCACATTTAAGCACACATTCAAGAAACTTTCTAAATTGCTTCATCATATTGCACGAGAGACTTCCCACACTGCCTAAATAACAGCAAAGTGTAGATAGATTTTTCTTTGGGCTGCCAGTTCACAAATAACAAGAAGATTTATTATTAATTATGAAATCTTTGCCTTAGCTTAGATTGTTCCTAATTAGTTCTTATAACTTAAATTAACCCATATATTTTTAATCTACATTCTGTTGGTGGCTCAATACCTCATTTCTGTATTGTTCATCCTGCTTCCTCTGCACTGGCTGGTTACTCTGTCTTTCTTCTTAGAGACCTTTCTCTCCCTGGAAATCCCACCTAGCTCTCCTGCCTAGTTATTGGCCATTCAGTTTTTATTACACCAACCACAGCAATACATCGTCACAGTGTACAAGTATCCTACAGCAGGAGATTGCACAGTTTGCATCCATGCATCTAGTATCCACATTTTTGATTTGTCCCCATATTTTATATTTTTATTTCTTTGTATTCATATATAAGTGATATGACTTTTAGAAATGTATGAGATTTCTGAAAATCATTTATATTAAGTGACATGTTAGCAATCTGAAGATTGCTTATTAGTCTGCAGAAATTCATAAGTGAACAACAAATGTACGAAAATATGTTTGCATGTACTGGCCATAATCACACTACTATATGATACTGTTAGTCTGTTGGCCCCAATCTATCGGCACCCCGAGTGCTGTATTCCAGTCTCTCCTCCTAAACAGGTCCTGCACATCTTTCAGCAGAGCCTTGCCAGGCAAGTCCACCTAATTCTCTCAGCCCCAAATACCCTTCTCAACTCCAGGACTTAGCCTATGCCCTATATCCAGTATTTCACCTGGCCACCCTTGCTTGCCCTGACACCTACCTGTAGGCTTCAGCCAGGATATGCCCTGCCCTCTCCCAGACGCCTCGTGTGCCGCACTCATTCTCTCCACATAGCCAAGTCTTACACATCTTTACCCTAGAATCTAGCTTGGTGAGTTTAACTGATCCTTTCCTCCATGAAAAACCCTCAATCCTCAGTTCTACCTACAAACTCTAGACTTGGACCAGGGCCCAGATGCCTCTGTCTAACTTACTTCATTCTACTTAAGTAATATCCACCATTTATGACCAACCCAGCCTAAAAATCCTGTGTTCCAGCACAATCTATTCTGTCTGCATCAAACATAGAATAAAACAACATGATCAAACGTCATTGCAAAAATAAAAACAATATGAAAGTTCAAGGTGTATCATACACAACTCCCAAAGCCATCCAATCCCATAAAATGTTTTCTCCCATGAGAATTACGCTGAGAAATCCTGGGACATGACATGTAAAAGAACACTCGTAAATTTCTTTAAAGAATTCAAGGAATTGAAAAAAGACATGAAGAAACATCTCAATGAACTTAAGGAGAATGAATTTAAAGAGAACAAATGCTTGAGTGATGCCCAAGAAACTACAAACATAAGCCTGATGTAAATGATGAAGCTAATCAGGAATTTGAAAGTGGAATTGAACAAAACAACAGAAACATCAAAAGAACTCAAGCAGAAATAAAGATGGCACTGAATTTCAACTCAAGGGAAAGAAAACCTTAACCACTTTGGAAATCAGTGTGGCGATTTCTCAGGAAATTTGGAATCAACCTACCCCAAGATCCAGTAATACCACTCTTGGGAATATACCCAAGAGATGTCCTATCATATGACAAAAGTATCTGTTCAACTATGTTCATAGCAGCATTGTTTGTAATAGCCAGGACCTGGAAACAACCTAGATGCCCTTCAATGGAGGAATGGATGAAAAAAGTGTGGAATATATACATATTAGAGTACTACTCATCAGTAAAAAACAATGACTTCTCAAATTTTGCATGCAAATGGATGGAAATAGAAAACACTATCCTGAGTGAGGTATCCCAGACCCCAAAAAAGGAACATGGGATGTACTCACTCATAATTGGTTTCTAGCCATAAATAAAGGACATTGAGCATATAATTTGTGATCCTAGAGAAGCTAAATAAGAAAGTGAACCCAAAGAAAATCGTATAGTCATCCGCCTGGATAGGGAAAGTAGACAAGATTGCCGGGCAAAAACTGGGAACTTGCGGGTGAGGTGGCATGGGACTAAGGGGAAATGGGGTGAGAAATGTGAGAAGGGGAGGATGGGAGGAGCTTGGGGGATTGGGATGGTTGGGATATAGGAAGGGTGGATATGGGAGCAGCGAAGTATATATCCTAACTAAGGGAGCCATCTTAGGGTTGGCAAGAGACTTGACTCTAGAGGGGCTCGCAGGTGTCCAGGGAGATGTCACCAGCTGGTACCTTGGGCAACTGAGGAGAGGGAACCTGAAATGACCCTATCCTATACTGATGAATATCTTACATATCACCTTAGAACCTTCATCTGGTGATGGATCGAGATAGAGACAGAGACTCAATTTGGAGCAACGGTCTGAGCTCTTAAGGTCCAAATGAGGAGCAGAAGGAGGGAGAACATGAGCAAGGAAGTCAGGACCATGAGGTGTGCACCCACCCACTGTGACAGTGGAACTGATCTATTGGGAGCCAACCAAGGCCAGCTGGACTGGGACTGAATAAGCATGGGTTGAAACTGGACTCTCTGAACATGGCGGACAATGAAGGCTGATGAGAAGCCAAGGACAATGGCACTAGGTTTCGATCCTAATACATGAACTGGCTTTGTGGGAGCTTAGCTTGTTTGGACGCTCACCTTCCTGGACCTAGATAGAAGTGGGAGGAACTTGGTTTTCCTGCAGAGCAGGGAATTTGGACTGCTCTTCAGTATCGAGAGGGAGGGGGAATGGAGTGGGGGGAGGGGGAGAGGAGTGGGGATAGGGGGAGGGGAGTGGAGGGAGGGGGCAATATGTGGGAGGAGTGGGAGGGAAATGGGAAACGGGGAGCAGGTGGAAATTTTAATTAAAAAAGAATAAAAAGAAAAAAAGAGAAAAGGATGGAATATCAGGACTCCATGATAAAGTTTTAGGAGCTATAGATTTTTTTCTTCTTTCTACAATCTCTTGGTTATTTATTCATTTTTTCAATTTAAAATATGGCCTCTTGTATTTAAGTTTGGTTTGTCGGATATAAGATTTTAGGCTGTTTATACCTTAAATTTTTTCTTCTTTAACTAAGACAAATGTTTTCTGAGGGGTACATTAGTCTAGTTCGCCAGCTGTGGTCTTTAGGGACTTGGAATACATTATTTTAGGTTGTTCTGTATTTCAAGGATTTCATTGAGAAAGCAGCCATTATTCTTATGGATTTTCCTTTATGTATGACTTGTGTCTTTAAAATAGACCACAAATCTTAAAAAATTCAGAAAAATTGAAATAACTGTGTGTAACTTATTGCATCATAATACAATAAAATGAAATTGAGAGCAAAGACATCCTAGTAAGTACAAAAACTCAAGGAGATTAAAATCCATTACTGAGTGATGGATGAGTCAAAGAAGAAATTAATAAACAAATTAAGAAATAAGTAAAAAGTCTTCTGAAATTAAATAAAAATATAACACAAAAACCCTTGAGGTACACTAAAAGTAGCCCTATAATGGACATTTATAGCTCCAAATGCTTACATTAAAAAATGAACATAAATAAATGCCTTCATAATGCAACTAAAAAACTGAAAACAAGAAACAAACAAACAAAAATTCAAAACAAATAGACAAACAAAAAAGAAAAACAAGAACCAAACCAAGTAGCCCGCAATAAATAATAAAATTCATACAGGATTGGTTTACTCAGAAATTAATGAGATAGAAAAAAAGAAAAACACAAGAGCTGGTTCTTTGAGAAGACAAACAAGATTGACAGACTCTTGACACAACCAACCAAAAGAAACAAAGTGATGACCAAACTAACAGAATCAGAAATGATCGTGGAAACGTTCTAACAGACGCCAAACATTAAGAATAATTATAAGTGATCTGAACATTTACACACTTGAAAATCCATATCCATATTTGCTTGTCTTGTACCAAGTCCCCATCAACAATAGCAAGTGCTTGCTGCTGTATTTTGTTTAAGCAGATCACCTGCTTCTGCATCAATTCCCATGACTGAATTCTTGAAATCAATGTTTTCCACATCTTGTGACCTATTCTTACATCACATTTCCTCTCAGTTCATTTGCATTTTGCAAGTTTTCTGGTGATTTTCTTCCTAAAATGTGTGTGGGAGGTCACCATGCTCAGAGTCATAGACAGCCACTGTGGGTGATGTGCAAGAACCAGAATGAAGTTATAGTGATTAGGTAAGAGAATGGAGACAGGTACATTGCGAGAAACAGAAATGAAAAACTACATAGTTAAGAAGAGAGAGGTACAAGATGCACAGTGGCCTGAGATACCAGATACCTGCAATAGGTGTGCTCTTTGACATTGTGACAAACCTTTCTCAACTGAAAACACAAATGCCCATATAATTTCCTCAGATTATGAGGTGGTAATGGGAGATAAATGTTAGAGTCAGCTTTAGAGCAAAGAGAAAATAATCCAGTTGGGAGGACTGGTTTACTCAGGCCCGAAGACCAGTGGTTCTCAGCACGTGGGCTGTGAGCCTCTGGGCAGAACTATCAATAAATAGACATTTGCAAATTCATAGCAGTAGTAAAATTACAGTTATGAAGTAGCAACAAAGACAATTCTATGGTTGGGATCACCACAACATGAGGAACATTATGTTAGAGAACTTAAGAATGACCTATCAAGTCAAATAACACTCTTCTGTCAGTCTATCCTTCTGTTCTGATTTTAAGACTTTATAATTTATGGCAATGTACCTTTATTTTCATTAATCTGAAACAGAAAAGAGCAAGCTAACGACATAAGATTGAATCTTTTCTCAGCATGCCTGCATGTGGATTCCCATTATACTTAGTATGCCTCTGATTACAACTTTAATTTGAATCTCATATAATGGTAAATGAATTCACATAGTTTGTAATTGCAGATCAGAAGTGGCTGGGCCACTAATAACACAATAATATCTATTATTGGATCACCATATATCACGATTCATCTGCATAATTCCACAACCTATAAATGTAAAGAAAAGGCAGGAAGACCAATAGAGTTGAACATTTGGTATAAGGTAGAGAAAACTGAGGCACATCAATTAATATTTCTAAATTGTCCAATTGCTTATAATTGGTGGGAAAGCTCACAAGCAAAAAAGCCAGACAAGGACACAGAAAGCTAAAAAGGAGGTGAAAATGCAATAGAAATGCAGAAATGTAGCAAATTCAGAGGAATTGACACAAAATAGTAGAGGAAGGAGGTGAAAATGTAATACCAACTCAGAAATGTGGTAAACTTGGATGAATTGGCACAAAATAAGAGAGGCATTATTCTAATATTCCCAATTTCTACAAGATTTTGAGCCAGATGCTATTTATGCTTAGTTATAAACGTAATATTTTGAAAATATAAAATATTGGGTGGGCTATTTTATAATATATTTTTAAATTTACACACTACTTGCTATTATATGATCTCTACAATCTAAAATAACATTACTGTAACTTATTTTATGAGTCTCCCAAACAAGTGCCAAAAAGACAATAAAATTAGAAAAAGGCATATTAACACTTTATGGCAGTCTTTGCTTCTATGAAGAACAGGTGTATTTCTTACTGTATTTTGTTAGCAAGTACTTGAGTGTGCTTGATGGTGCTATCTCGCTGTGATTTATTTACTCTTTTACCAATGAGACAAAGAAAATGCCTTTTAAAGCTTTATGACAGACAAATTTATAGACCTGTGGTAAACAACACTCGTAGTTCTCGTCTGTGGGGGTAGGGATGAAGAGCTAAGAAATGGAGGCAAAATAGAGTCTCTCTGATTAATGTTGGTTATTTAACACCAGTTTCTCCAGCAAGGGAAAACTCCACATCAGTAGGAGCCACACCAACAATGATCTTACAAAACTACGCCCAACACTATAGAGCTCTATATACATTTACTAAATGAAAGAGCATGCGTGTAAGAGCAATGCAGCACTAGAAGGTCTTAAAGTGTTCGGCTTCTCCTGAAACCCCGCTCTACTTGTCTTCATGAGTCTCACTTTCAGGAACCAGAAGTTGAACCAATTACAGCAATAACAACCACTCTGATAAAAGGCATTTATTCCTATTTTCATGTCACTATGGTCTCAAAGAAGCAGTGCTTTGGCAGAATGTATCAAGAAAATACTTCCTGGGAGTAATATGGCTTTAGATAACTTTGGATGGATTATATGTCTCTTATTTGGTACTCTTCTAGTTTATTTTCCAAACAAGTCTGTGATTCCTAGAATATTTTTTTCAATCAGATAAAACATGGAACTCTGTAAACAATGGTAACAGGAATAGTAGAAGCAGTTGCTGTATTTGTATATTAGTGATGGTAGTGCAATCAACATAGGTCAGAAGAAAACCACAAGATAATATTTAATATTACCATTATTCATCTGGGAATAATGAACTTAGCTTCCATTACTTAAATGATAGAAACACGCAAATAAGCAACAAAATGAAGAGGCAACCTACAAAACAGGGGAAAATATTTGTGCACCTTATATAGAAAAGAAAAATAAAATCTTCAATATAAATTGTAAATATTCAAGACAGTTAAATATCTGAAGAAGGGAAAAAACTAAACAAATCTGAGTGACTCTAGAAGTTTCACAGGTAGGAACCCCAGACCCTATCTTCTGACCATTTGAGTCTTGTCATGACCTCAGATGCCCTTGCAATCTATCATCTCATGCTTAATTTTAAAGTTCTTTGTTAAGAAAACACCTTGATATCACCTTCCTCTGTAGATTGGATATGTAGCATAACAGATCATGTGCTAATATATTTCCTTTGCAGTTACCTATGGAGGTATTGCACAGCCCTAAATAACTCAGGCATTTTAGGAAATATTTTGACAAGAATTAACATGACAATGAAACTTTTTGTTGATTTGATGGTGTTAAAACGCTTTTGCTCATGTACCATTATTCATCATTTATCAAATCCCCACTTGTTATTTTTTTGTCATCTTGACACAAGCTATGGTTCTCTTGGATGACCTGAGAAAATGCCTCTATCATATTGACCAAAAGAAAAGCCTTTGGGTTCATTTTCTTGATTAATAATTGTTGTGGGTGGTGCTTCCCCTTAGTAGGGTGTTGTGGAATATTATTTTAAGTAGGCAAAAATATGTTACATTTGTTTATGCTATGCTTGTTTAATGATATAAGGATGTGTGTTTAATTATGTAAAGATATGCTGCAATGGTTTCACCTTGCCTGCCCAAGGTCTAATAAAGGATTGGTCTAATAAAGAGTTAAACAGCTAATAGCTAGGCAGGGGAAAGATGGTGAAACTAACAGGCAGTGAGAATAAATAGGAGGAGAAATCTTGGCTTGAAGAGAATGGAAGAATGAGAGAAGGGGGAGAAAAAGAGGGACATACCTGGGGCAAGAAGCCAGGCTGTCACTAGCCAGCCAGACACAAGACATAGTGAAAGTAAGACGTACAGAGGAAAGAAAAGTAAAAAGTTCCAAGGCAAAAGGTAGATAAAAAGAAACAGGTTAAGTTAAAAGAGCTAGCCAGAAACAAGCCTAAGCTAGGGCAAACATTTATAACTAATAATAAGTCTCTGTGTCATGATTTAGGAGCTGGATGGTGGGCCAAAAGAAAAGCCCTGGTATAGTAGGTGATCTCAGATAGTTTAAGAAAACACACCGAATGAGACAAAGGCAGTAAGTGGCATTTTGGCATTTTTTCCATTGACTGCCTCAGCTTCTGCGTTTAAGTTCCTGGTTCAAGTTCCTGTAGACTGTGACCTGGATATCTAAACCAAATAAATCCTTTCTACTCAATTTGCTTTTGGTCAAGGTCTTTATCACAGCAACAAAAAAGAGAGTAAGGCACCTACTATACATTTAAAAGAATACTAGTTAGGTTATAAATACAGGACAGAATAAAATATTGCCCTGACTTCTTGATAAATCTGGGCAAATCTAGAGCTTGAAGCCTATGGATTTCTTTGTATTAAATAGAAGTCAAAGATTCAGGATGGATGATTTTTTAAAATGGTAATGTGCTGTACCTGTAGGCAGGCCGGGGCACGTCCCTGGGGCTTGTTGACATCCACAGCTACCAGCTGCCAGCCACCAGCAGCATCTTCGTGGAACATCTTTAAGACAAAGAGAGCAATGAGTCAGAGATGTTGAGTATGGAACACTGAGAACTCTAGCTTTGTCTGCAGCTTTTTATGTGTTTAAATATTACTGAGAATCTGTCTTCTTAAAGATTTATATTTGGGTCTTGAAACATTTCCGCTATGCTCATTTTAATACTGAAAACAGGAGAATAATAAAAACACTCTCATGAGCAATGGTAATAATTGCATTTAGTGAGCACTTGTTTCTGCCTTACAAAGAGTTTGCATATGTAATCTTTTAGATACTCTTCTAAGCAGGAAAAATAGTGTTTTTAGGTGGCTATATTCATTATTATTGTTTAGCTCTGCAATAAAGTGTAGTTAGAATTCTAAAGCATTATGTCTCATCAGTTGAATATATGTATGAAGACTTTTTAATATCTTAATAGATATTTCTTAGTGAGTTAACTAAAAAACATTCTCATGTCAAATAGTATCAGGAGTTCACTTTCAGCGTGTGGAGTGAGAGTGGTAGGATTTCAATGGTAGTAGGGTGGGAGGGTGCTTAACCGACTTTGTGTAATTATTTTAACTAGGTTACAATAAATTTGCTTAACAGAAATTTAATTGGTATATTTACAAAGGTACATGTCATTTATCTTGGCTTAGAAGAGATAAATTTCAAGATGCTATTGGACAACCTGAGACCTGCTCACTCAGGTGTCTAGGTGATCGATAATCTTATGACATAGTTCACTCCTAAGTAAGTTCTCATTTGTCAACATTATATCCAGCTGGAAGACACACTGTTCCTCAGGAGTAGTGAATGTGCATGTGTGTGTGTGTGTGTGTGTGTGTGTGTGTGTTGGTTTTATTGAGGTAAAGTAGAATTAAAGTTTTCTTTTTTTTTTTCTTTTTTTTTTTTTTTTTTTGGATTTTTGAGACAGGGTTTCTCCGTAGTTTTGGTTCCTGTCCTGGAACTAGCTTTTAAAATAAAGATGTTAACCATAATAATCCACTCTTTTGTTTCTGCCCAAAGTCTTTTTTTTAATACACTAAACATTTTCATTGTTACCAATACTTATGACTTTATGTTGGTCTGATCCTCATATCGTAAACAGAAATCATTAACGGAAATGTGAGTGACACAGTACATGGATCATTACCTATATGTCATAATCATACTTCCAAACACTAACCAGAGAGATTGTAGTTCATTTGCAGCAAGAAAAGTTTCTATCATGATTTAAAATGGGAAATAAGTGCATAACCTCACAGCCCACATATCTAAATTTTAAATGAAACAATTGAGGTGCACATTTATACAAAGATTCCTTGACCAGAGATATTATCACAAATAGTAAGTCCCAGATGTCTATTACAGAGCTCACCTTTTCTTTAGAATAAAATTTAAAAGCTATTTTTGGTTGTAGAACTAAGTACATCCTTCATGACTGGACCCATTCTGAGAATATAGACTGACTGGAAAAACAAACCAGCTAAAGGGAACTTTAAAGACCCTGTCAGGATTCTGGGATTCTTTTTGTATGGGCAAATGTCAAAACCTATGCTGTCAGTCACCAGCTAAGAACACTCTTCCAGTTCCTTCTATACTGTCTTGTCAAGGCACAAAGCACTCCTGGGGCTGTTATTTCCTTTCATTGGGGCAGACTAATTTTCTATGCTAAATTATTTTTCTCCAGCAGACCAAACTCAAATGAATCAATTTAACTGTCAGCAAAAGTGTTATCTGGAGGTCACCCCTGCGTTTGAAATAAAGTAACAGAAATGCAAAAGTGTTTCATTTTCTTTGGAACCTAAAAATCATGAAACATTTAGATTGGTTAATATAACTATAGATCTTTGAGATTGAAACTGGGCTTGCCAATGGAGACAAAAATCCCAAAGGGCTCAGATCTCTTGGGAAGATTCTGGGCATGACTGTGGTCATTCTTTGTTTTCCAATGACAAGGCATTTTTTATAAGGCTCCAAAAAAGGGAAAAGTTACTACCCTTTCCTAGAAGCTTATTTTGACCGGGTGGTTGACTATATACTGTAAGCAGAACTTTATTGTTCTTCCTGTATTTGTTTTCTGCTGACTTGGATATAGATGTAAGAGTTGCACGCAAAGAGGCATCGTAGTCTTCTACGTAACCATGGAAAGGGAGACTGTGCAAAGTGGAGCATAAAGTGATGGTGAGTGATGGCTCATTGGCAGCCTGGACCAGTGAGCCAGCTTTACCCAGAAAGGACACAAATCTACATCATGTACGCTGCTTATATTCAGTATTTGGCCTATATAGTAGAATATAACATAGGTGGTTTTAGTTAAAATGTACAATGGTTCCTGTGTTTTAATCATATGACTCTTGTCTTCTGATTCTATCACGAAAATGTGATCCTAAAAATGTGATAAGATAAAAATCAACCAATATCCCAAGAGATAACCATTACTGACATTTTAAACTTTATGCAGCCAAATGCTTTAAGCAGAATTTAATGGGTCATCTAGTAGGAACAAGGGGGACAGTAGTGCTAAGGGTGATTTGGACTGTGAGGGCCTGGCTCAAGAGGAGGATATTAGCAGGTAGCCTAGAGATTATTCTTTTAATATTTTGGTGAAGAATGTGGCTGCTTTTTACCCTTTCCAAAAAAGTCTGCAGGAGACTAAATTAAAGAATTATGGATTAACAGCTTTACAGAGGACATTTCAAAACAACCTAGCATTGACTGTGTCGCATGGCTGCTAATGGCCAGTCTTGTTCAGGTCTGTAATGAAAGGGAGCAAGTTGAGCAAGGAAAAATCCAAAATGTATAGAGGAAAAAAGCAGCACTAAGAAGTGTGAACAGATTAGAGAAAAGCCTGAAGCTAAGTGGAATAAAGAGAGCGGTGACCTCAGATCAAGCTAAACTTCCAATTTGCGAAAAAGAATTAAAGAAGAGTGAAAAGGAATAAAAGAAAAGCTTAGGGCCAGGCACAGTGGTACACACCTTTAATCCTAGTACTCAGAAGGCAGAGGCTGGCAGATCTCTGAGTTCAAGGCCAGCCATGGTTTACCGATTAAGCCAAGATTAGACAGTGACGGAAACCATCAAAAACAGAAAGCTAGTGAAACTCTAATTGAATGAGTAGGCAATGTTATAGCCCCAGCAAGCAGCACAACGTGGCAGTTTCAGCCATGTGATTTTGAATTTGGAGTCAAGGATATAAAAAAGGGGTTATAGAAACTCCCTCTGTGATTAATAAAAGTTGCTGAGTCCAGACATGAGTCAGGGTTATCACTAACGGTTCAGAGAGGCCATTGGGTGAAGCCATGAATGTGAAGCCTGGATTGCTTTGGAGACCTCAAGATGTTGGCAAGGCCAGTGTCACGGGATACCTGCCCAGGAAAGCTGCTAACAGGAAATGGAACTAGTCCACAAGAAAGGTGTTGTACTCAACAAAACTGAAAGGAGTTAGAGATTTGAAGAGCATTTGGCATCAGAGGTGGAGAGGCAGATTCTGGAGTTTCCCCAGCAGGTTTTCAGTATTGTTCTGTCAAGTATTTTCTAACTCTGCTCCTTTCTTCTCTTTTGGAATAGTAATGGATATCCTGTGCCAATGTATGTTGGAAGTTCCCGATTTTGTTTTAATATGGTGGTTACAGTTTAGAGATTGTCATGAGTCTCTGAAGAGACTTTTGACTTTTAAACAATGTTGAGACTGTTAAAGACTATGGGGACTTTTGAAGATGGACTATGGTACAGCTATAAGCCTTTTGGGGCCAGGGAATGGAATATGATGGTTTCAGTGAAAATGGTCTCCATAGGCCCATAGGGAAAGGCACTACTAGGAGGTATGGCCTTTTTGGAGGAAGTATGTCACTGAGGGTTGGCTTTGAGGCTTCAGATGCTGAAGGCAGGTCCAGTGTCAAACTCTCTTTCTGCTGCTTGCAGATCTAGATGTAGAACTCTCAGCTCCTTCTCCAGCACCACGGCTGCCTTTGAGCCACCGTGCTTCTTGATGATGACATTCAACTAACCTCTGAACTCTAAGCCATCCCAAATTAATTGTTTTGCTTTATAAGAGTTCCTGTGGTCCTGATGTCTCTCCACAGCAATAGAAACTTTAACTAAGACAACTTTCTTCTAGGAAAGATGTTCCAATTACACTTCTTGGAAGAATATACTTGGGAAGACCTTGTCAGCCAGCAGTAAGTGTCATCTTCTTAAGAATAGAGAGTTTCACATGGGGATAGAACAGAGAGGACACTGATAGTAGCCTGCAATGGCTATATTATAATGTATACTATAGTATGTAATGGTATGTAGTTTTTCTTATATTATTTTATATTATATTATAGTCTTCTTTTTATTTTAGATGGGAAAATGTAGTGGCATTTTGTTTGTATTTTAATAAATAAAGCTTGACTGAAGATCAGAGAGTAAAACAGCCCCATGTTGGGTGCCAAACGAAGCATGATTAATAAAAACTCAGAGGAGAAATTGGGGTTCAATTTGATGATCCGAGAAGCAAAACAGCCTGGTATGGGAGAACTGTCTGTATTACCACTACCTCAGTTCAAAATTGGCGATCCTGCCTCCAGGAATCTCATAATGAGACTGAGACTGAGAACTGTTTCCTCCCGTCTTATATTCCTCTCTGCGGCTGAGATTAAAGCATGCACCATTGGGATTAAAAGCATGCACTGCACCCCTCCCCCCCGGTTTCTATGGCAACTAGTGTGGCTACTGGGATTAAAGGTGTGTGTTACCACTGCCTGGTCTGTAAGGCTGACCAGTGGGACTGTTTTACTCTCTGATCTTCAGGCAAGCTTTATTTATTAAAACACAGATGAGTACCACTACAGGGGAAGGAACTCACAATGAGTAAAAATGAAGGCTGGGCAATCTGAATAGAGTCTCATATTCTCTACAATCACACAAGATAATGAAATTATCCATATTTTCCATTTTTTAATCTGCAATGTGGAAGCAATAATTGTACCCACTTCATAATATTGCTATAGGAATTAAGTAAGGCAGGTTGTAGTGTCACTGTGCTATGTGCTAAATGCCCTGTTGATATAGTGTAGTGATCACAAGAAGATGGATATCAATTAGTGGGAGTGACAGTATCCATCACAATGTAAGGGATACTCATGGACATGTCCCTCTCAGTACAAGCATTTGGGAAAGCATGAAGTTTCCAGCCCCATGAATTAGCTCAAGCTTGTTCCTTTAAAAACGATGGAATTTTGTGATGGGCACCTTGATTTTCACAATAGTTAAGAATACTCTTGTCATCCCAGTCATCAGGTTATCAATTGACATGAGGTCAGATAAATCACAATAGAAGCAACTGGGAATCTTAAAAAAGTGAATTAAAATTACAAACCTAAAATGTGCACATACATATATACACATACGTACTGTGGAGAAAAATTTTATTTTGAAATTGCTCTGATCTTTTTAAATTAAGTATTTAAAAACAAATTGTTTTTTAAACTCATGAGCATGGTTACCTGGCCCAAATTTATTATCAAATATGTTTTGTCCATGAATGTCAGTACATACACATGAGACTAACCCTCAGGAGACTGAAAGAGGGACCACTATGTGTTCACGTCTGCCTGGGCTATTGAGTGAGACCCTATGTCAAAATGAATTAGAAAAAATATTCAGCAAAATAACACATTTAGTGAGTCAGTCTCACAATGCTTCATTTTCACTCCTCACTTCCCATGGTAAATGTTTCATCCACTCCCAAGGCTTCTCACTGGAAAGAGCTCACTGTTACACCAATCTGGGACAGCCCTTCTCTGAGCTGCATCCATTACTGGCCTTCTCACACATCTGAGTAATGCCTATTCATGTGAAAATTGCTGGCTTTGGGACACTAAGCAATTTTTTTCCTCAAGTTGAGCATTAGGTTATATGGAGTGTTTCTTTTCTTTTGGGTGAATAAGTTCCATTTTTTGCTCATGCGTCTTTCATTTATGTCTCTCTGCTTTTCTTGCTGAAGAACGCACATTCTTACAGAAGTTCATTTAGACAAATTCTAAGGATGCTGACAGGAAGGCAAAGAAGGAACAACTCAAAATCACCCTTTTACTTGCATCTACTCCACCTTATCTGACATGTAGCTTAGCTAGAGAATAATAATTCAGATAGCATCTGTCGGCAAGAGTGCTCAGTCACAGATGAAAGTCTCAGGAATACTATTCTCTCCACAAAGCCTAAGTCTTATTTGCCAGATCTCCAAAAGGACGCCATTGGACCATGGAACCTTTATAAAATTCGGGTATACATGGGTTGTTTCCTTTGTGTCCTCTCTTGGTATACACAGAGTGCAAAATTGGTTGGCATGGCTCTGGGCTTTGACAGATCCTTAAACTTTTTTCTGGACAAAGTGAAATCAGCTTATCTTTAGCCTAAGCAATCTAGGTGAAGAGATGGCAAGTGTCTAAAGTGAGGTGTTTAGTATGGGATGTGAAGGTCCGGATTAGGGAGAATTACTGCATGTAAAGGTTTCCTAGCTCACATCAGCACATACTAACATCCAATTGAAGGGCCACACCCCTAAATATGATGACATGAAAAATTTTATTGAGGATTAACAAAGGCACATTTTGTAAAAGGAATGTGAACCTTTGCCCTATACACCAGTCCCTCTCTGAGTATGTGACAACAGTTACCAACCCCAAGAACTACGCAAGTATGAGTCACTAGTTCCAGCACAGGTCAGGCAGGTCCATGATTAGAAACCTGAAAGGATCCCTTCTGGTTTCCCTTCATTTTGCTGTTGCACACCATAACATGCTATGTGCAAAAGCTTAAAAATTTGTATTTCCTTAATTTGTTTCTATGTGGCTACTCAGATCATTCAAATGAAAAAATATTACTTTGATAGTTTAAAGAAAAATTTTATCATGGCTTCTGTTTTTCTTCTGAAATATTAGGGCCAAGTGTTAGTGGACTGCCTATATCCAAAAGTCTACTATGTCCTCATCATGTACACATATGTGTCTGAATGAATATACGTGTACATTTCTATGACCATGATTTTCATAGGAAATTTACATACTTAGGGATTATTGATAAACACAATATTCCCAGTATTCTTTAATTCTTTGGTGAGAAAAACACAGTGATCATAAATTTCCCACATTATAGATAAAGGCAAGAAATGACTTCATGTCCAAAAACCTTTGTGTCATATAAAAATCATCATGATTTTACCACTTTGGAACCTATTTTCTCCGAATTAGACTCTTGTGATTTAGTGCCTTAAACCAATGAAACAGAAGTCCAGGCTTGGTTAGATTTTACAAATGTAACCGTCATGGCAGGCACATGTTCCGCCTCCCTTCTGTACACATAAAAGCATCTGGGACCTCTTAGAAGTGGTGACTGAGTGGTGGGTGGAGCCTGAGGCCAGTTGCTAGGCTGCCTAAGTGGTATTTTACCAAGAGGCAGCCTGCAGGAGCTTTGGTTGCTTAGCAACCAGGTCCTCAGCCATAGCATTTTTCTTAATGAAGGTTTTTCACAGTTCTCTGTGTGATTACCTCTGCTGAACATCCAGGCGCATTCCCTCTTGAATTCCTGACTTATGCCTCCACATTAAGTGCAATTTTGTACGACTTTGTTCAAAATTTTCACATTTTGTCTTCTATTATAATTGCTAGCTGGTTTGGCGCTTTACTTTTCCAGCTGTGACTTTTATCTGTCAGAGTTACTTAATAAGCAAAATATGGTTTTAGGGACATTTTAGGTCATTGCCTGGGAGCGCTGCATGTAAGAGCTGCATTCACAGCTCTGTGTTCCATTTACATCTCAATGTCTGTCAAAGAAAACATGCCTGCCAAGAGGCTGTCACCTAAGGGAAGACCTGAAACTGTTACACCTCACAGTAGGCTAACAGGGACCAGATAAGGAATGAGGGCTTTCTGGGTTGATTCTTTAAAAGTGTCATAACATGGCATTTGATGGCTTAGCCTGTGTAGCATATTAATTTCTTTTTGTGGAAGTTGGAATTATTTTTGTCAAATTTGAATAACACTGACATGATTTTACTTGTAACAAAGACTGAACAATTCTGGTATCTGTGGCATTTAGCAACCCTTGAACATAGGATTGCGGAAAGTCTCATCAGAAGGTCTTCAATATAAAATTTTCACTTTGGCTTTTCCACCAGTAGTCTATACAACCATTTTCAAACAGATTTTTTTTCATAATTTAATCTCAAAAATATTGTTAAAAGCATTAAACTGTTTCATTAATAATTCTGGGTTTTTCTTTTTCTCTCTTTCTATTCATTCTAGAAGATATGCGAGCTTGTCTTTTCTGTTTCTAAACAACAAAATGTAAAAACAAAAATAAATAAGTAAATAACAGATATCAGAATGCTTCATACATAGTTGAATGCTCTGCTGCTTTTGTGATATTTCATGCTATCTCTAGCTTTTTGGGAAAAGGAAACCATACTGAATACCGATGACTTCTCAAGAACCACAGTTGTGCAACGGGGATTGAGAAATCCTCTTTATAGTTTCTTCTACCGTTATTGGTTTGTTCTGAATTAAACACATTTACGACACCAACACTTCTAATCCTCCATATAAGGACCACTGTATAGACTTGCGGTTATACTAATAAAGGCCAATAAAAATAGAAACTTTCAGTTGTTATATTTACTCAATAAGCCTTTGTGGACTTGTGGTCTTGGAATCAAATCAAAGGCCATAATAAGCATGGTTGGCAATTTTAGTTTAATGTTGAAGTTACGCATGGCTCTTTAAAGATGACCTTCACCACACCACAGCAAAAGTCTGGGATGACTGTTTTGGCTTTGAACTTCTTCATTTGTATTTTTAAACCACTCTCCCACAGTACCATGTTGTAGCATCCCATTCCAGCAGCGTTTCCCAGGACTTCACTGCTATGAGGATGGAGTGCCTGAGGCTGAAGGAATGGAGATCATCTCGCCACAAAGATACCTGTGTGGTTGCAGTGGAAGTTGTGCTGCTCCGAGTTCCCCACATTTGCTGAAATTGAACTCTGATTTCTGCAAAGGTCTCAATGATGACGGCAATAAACACATTCTGAAAGGAAACGCAGACCACATTTAGTAAACATTGGAGATGGAGAAACCTAGTGATCAATAAAATCAAACAAAAAAAGACACATGCTGAACATGATAAAATAGACACACTGTGAGCGCATTTTTTTTCTAGTACCTTAACAAGCCAGGCAAGGAAGAAAATCAGAGTGATGAAATAGAAGTAGGAACGCCAGCGAGGGAAACTGTCAATTGCTCTGTACATGAGGAACACCCAGCCTTCCTGAGACGAAGCCTCATAGACTGTGAATATACTCGTGCCTGTTAAGACAGAACAGCAGATGGAATCACCATGGGCTTTTGAAACGAGAAAACATGTCTCAGACAATCAATAGTTATCCACACCCATTGTCTCCATAATAGCAGCTCCTCTAAACAAGATTTAAATTATGTGTGGCATTTTTCAGTTCTTAAGATTTGGGTAAAGTTGTGTCTGACTTCAAGGCAGGGTAATTTCAGTATCACCAACAAAAGAACAGCTTTCTATTATGTCTTTAGATGTTTAAGGAACTTGGCACAGTGAAAATGAAATAAACATTGAAACCATGTAGAGTAGAAGAATACCACAAAGATTGTGTGGCATGGAAGCTCAGCATTTGGGGCTTGAAAAGTACTGTGAGGGTGCTTGAAATACCTGCCCCTCCTTTAACCAGCATGAAGTGAATCTGAGAATTCGGTTGTATCTGGAATCATTTTCTCACTAGGGAACTTAACTACTTCAGGTTCTGGGAATTAACTTGGTGGAACTCACATCAGGATTCATGATGCTTAGGTGTGGGGCTGTAAATTATCTGCTAATGCTTTGCAGTGTTAGGAACTAGCATCTCATTGAACACACTCCTGGTAATGACAAAGAAATTTAAAATACATGGCTAGCTATAGAACACCGTAGTTTAAGAGAACCTGAGATACTGAACAGGAAAAGACATTTTTGTCTTGATAGCACAAAGAGACGCTTTACAGAGACTAGAGCATATTGATACTAAAAGAGTTATTCAAGGATTCATTATGATAGTTTGGAGAATTGAAATTAACCCAGTCTCTGGAACAAGTTTCTAGAACACCATTCCTTTCAACTCAGTGACCTTTTGTGTACAACCTCCTGATGTTGTGAGTTTTAACTGGCAATTTCTAAATGGCCTTGACAATGATAAATGATGAGTTCTCAAGACATTTCAGCCACTACCATCATCAATATAGAATAGAAATATCCAGTTCAATAATGCTTTATGATAAACATAAAATCTGCTATGTACTTAAAGTTGTTTATAAAATGTGATGTGTATTGTTCATAAAACTGATAGATATATATGACTTCAGTAAGTTCAGTCAGCATAAAGACTTAAATTATTATAGAATAAAACCAATATTTACCAATGAAAATTCTAATCATAAGAAACAATGCAATTATGATATCTATGTGTCTGAATGACCAAACTAAGAATGCTTGGAAGAGTCTGGTGTGTTTGGAGGAAGAAAGGGAGCCATGAAGGAACAAGGAAGCATTCAGAGCTGATGTATGTATTTCCATTGCACACAGGGGTGTATGATGGGAAGTCACTGAAAATGCAGACAATGAGATGTAGAGGCCTGAAAGGAAAGCAGAGAGAAGAAAAATAGAGTTCTATATAGAGAATTTTCACTACAAAAAATTACTCCATATAGAATATTTTCTACAGGATGCAACTTGCTTTATGTATTGCCTCTGTTTTTAAATGCAATATTTTATATTTATGTTCAACATACACTTTATTGACTTGCATATTTATGGGATATGGTATAGCATTTTAATGCACGTATGTGAGTAACATAATGATAAAGTGAAGATAACTGGCATTCAGACCAACTTTCTTTTAGCTATATGAGATAGAAAAATTAACCATCTGAGTTCCATCCCTGGAACCAATGTGGCAAAATCTGATACACTGGTAGGGACCTGCAGTACCAGAACTCTTACTGTGAGGTGGTAAGAGAGAGACAGGAGAACTGCTCAGACGTTCGAGGACCAGATAGCCTGGAATATATAGTTCAATAACAGAAACAAGACAGTGCCTGTCTCAAAACAAGGTGGAAGGAGAAAACTTCTTCCCAAACATTGTCCTTTGATCTCCACATGCATTTTGTGGTTTGTATAATCGTCATCACCACACACACACACACACACACACACACACACACACACACATGTTTGCAGCCACAGTTATCAGTATGCCATTGGACATAAGAAGTTGCTTATACTGGGCTGAACAAACCTATTACTCCCCAACGTCCTTTACAGGTTATATTGTTCTAGACTTCTATGAAACTGACTTTTTAGCTTCCATCTACAATTAAGAATATAAGGTACACAAGATTCCATTTTTACTTTGGTAAGTTATTACCATAAGAGTTTGTTTTATAAAACATGTTTAGCTAAGGGAGTCTCTGTCTTTTTATGTAGGAATAAGTGATGATAAGGGCAAATATTATCAACTATTAACTACCTTTTGGAGAGAAGGAAACTGACGGTTGTTAGTTATCAAATATCTTGAGCTGAATTGAACTCACTTATCAGGTCACACACAACTTGAAACCTTGTTTTTTTTAATGTCATGCACTATTTTTTTCTTACTTGAGATTAGACTGTAAGAAGAAATTTTTTCCCATTGTTATGTTTATTTGAACAAAGACTATTCTTTTACGGATGACGATTCTCTAACATATCAAAGAGCTTGTACAAGATGACTTTCACAAAGTACACACACACACACACAAGGCTGAGGCCTGGGCAGCATGGACAAACAATGAAATACCAGAAAGAAAACAGTAATTGCCCAGCCAGTGAATGTTCTGAACACGTGTAGCACTTTTACCTGTGTAGACTTAATACAAAGGACAATTTTAATATAAACAACTTATGTCCCATTATTTCCTTCTAGTTATATAAGGAAAACAGAAAAGTGGCTGCAGAAATCCATTATGAACCACTATTAAAGTTTAACAGCTTCACCAATGGTTCATTTTCTGTTAAAATTGGGATTGTCAACAGAAAATTACTCCCCTCCTCAAATCTCCCTGCTCAAGCCTGTCTGTACTACATCTACAGGGAAGATTCTATTTGGAATTAAGGGCAAAATAGTTTCTGCAATATGTAATCTTGAGGCTTTCTCTCCACTTTTCCTCATCCAGCAAAGCGAAAAGCTGAGGCCAGTAATAACCCACAGAGCAGATCAAAAATGAGGTGTGTTGATAAAATAGAAAATTGGAAATATTACAAAAAGACAGCAGGACAGTGGTGACTGCTTAAAGAAATGCTCCCAGCCTTGTGTAAACTTCACCAGGCCAGATGGATTTGAGGATGGCAGAGAAGGTTGATGGATCAAAGGCAAGAAAGTGCAACACTCCTCCTTAACCTTCTGGTTTTGCAAAACGCAGGGAAAGAAAGGTACTTCTAGAAAGATCTTCAAAGGGCTGACTAGGATTAGAAGATGATACAAGGAAATGCATGGATTCATTTTCCATGGCTGATGCTGGCCCTGGGCAAAGAGGCCATGGCTGTTCACTGGGGCATCTGTGCTCTGCTGTCTGTCTGTCCCATGTTGCTTTCCTCATCAGTCTCCTGTTCTGCTGTGCAGGGGACTCAGCCACTTTGCTCCAAGGAACGTAAAGAGGCAGTCTCTAGAACTCCCAAAGAGACAAATTTTATCAGTTCATTACTATGACCACCCTGGTCTTAAAACTCATTTGTTTCTGTTCTGGGCATTAAGAAGTACTGAGGAAACAACAATAAATTAAACAATGATCATATCGTCTGTGATTGTGTACATATGTATCTATGTGTGTGTACATGCTTCTATGTGTATGTACATATGTATTTGTGTTTGCACATATGTATGTGCATATGTAGGCCAGAGGTCAAACTTGAGGACTGTTTCCCAGTACCCATCATCCTTTGTGTGTGTGTGTGCTTTTGCTTGTTTGTTTTTTGAAGCAGCCACTCACTGGAATCCCCTCCCCCACATTAGCCTAGGCTGGTTGGCCAGTAAGCCCCAGAGATCAGCTTGTCTCTACCTCCTGGCACTGCCACGTCTGATTTTTTTTTGCATGAGTGCTGTGGATCAAACTCAGGTCCTTCGGTTTTGTCTTATGTACTTTATTGACTGAGCTATCTCCCCAGCCCCTAGATCACATAGATCTTAAGACATATAATAACATTTTTCAAGTATTTGCTTTTTGAAACAAAAATCTCTTCTTGCTTAATGTGATTATTTCACAGATAATTTGGAAGCAAATGGAATGATCGTATAGGGAATGTATTCTTGATCTTTAAATATAATTTAAAATATGTGTGTACATACATAATCTTCAAAGCCCATGCTCCACAATAAGAGAAAATATGTGAAAACATTGATACTTAGAAAATATTTTCTTTAGATCATGCTTCATTGAATTTTTTAGTCAATTTTCATTAGGAAAGTATAATTTCTTGCTAAAACAGCCACATTTTTGTTAAATGAATAACAATTCTATGATAGTACCTGAAAATACAATGCATTCTATTGTGAAAAATAATAAAGCCTGTTCCAAAAATATTCTGGTACTTCAAATTCTCCAGACACAAATTAAGTTATTATAGTAATCACGCTTGGTTCATTGTCTTCAATTCCATTCATTCTTTTTTGATCACTTCTACCTGTGATTTGCGTTCATCATAAAAGAAGAGCCCAAATCTACATGTAGACAGTAAATACTGACCTTGGAACTGTCGATTGGGTGTCTCTGCATTAGGATTTAGTGCAGCATGATTTTATAGCCTGAATATGGGTATATTACCTTCTGTTTTGATTATTTTTAGGATTGTGTGCATTGCTTTCTGTTAATTTTTCATTTGTGTGTGTGTGTGTGTGTTGTATAGTAGGTTCCTCTGCATTGAAATAATCCCTCAAGGAGATTGTTGGAGGCTCTGGAGAATTAGGAGGTAAACAAGATATTACATTTCTGAGAAAGCAGGATATGGAAGATTCTACAGGGCCTCTACACAACTTATAGAAGAAGTAAACAACTTCTGGGGAAGGGGACTCTGACCATCCCTGCTGTCAAGAAGAGATTCCTCAGACAAGTTGAACCAGTCAAGCTGCCTTCGTATTGTGTAGAGAGCTCTAAGGGTATGACTTGCCCTGTGCTCGGTGGGCTTTTGATGATGCAACTGATTTTGAGTCATCTGTGCTCCTGCAAGTCACTTTTCATTCACACTTCTGGCTCTTGTTAATAACCCCACCAAAAACCCACTGGTTCATCAAATTGGTTTTTATTCTAATCATTATTTTGTCTGTCGTGGGTTCCCTCTCTAGGGTTAGTAGGTGTGTGTGTGTGTGTGTGTGTGTGTGTGTGTGGTGTTATATGTTTAGGTGGTATATGTGTGCACCATTGTGCACTCAAACAAAGGCTAGATGAAGATGCCTGATTTCTTCAGCTGTCATCACATTGCCTGGCTCTTTGAGACATGTGATTGTTAACCAGAATCTCACCACTTTGCCTAGGTTGGCTGGCAAAGGAACTCAGAGGATCCACCTATCTCTGCTCCTTTAACACTGGAGTCATAGGCATGCCAGACCACACCTGGCTTTTACAGGGGTGCTGAGGATTTGAACTCTGGGAATTAGGAGAGTAAAACAGGCATACTGGTCAGCCTTATAGTCAGGCAGTGGTAACTCACACATATAATCCTGGTAGCCACACTAACTGCCGTAGAAAGAAATTGGGCGGTGCATGCCTTTAATCTCAGTGGTGCACACCTTTAATGCCAGAACTAGAGAGTATTATAAAATGGAAGAAAACAGTTCTCAGCAGACACAGTCTCATTCTGAGATTCCTGGAGGCAGGATCGCCATTTTGAGGCTGAGGTTGAGGTAAGAGCCAGGGGCTGGCTGCTTTGCTTTCCTGGTGTTCAGGTTGAACCCTAGTTTCTCTCTCGGAGCTTTTAATAATCATTCTTCAGGCCAGGGATCTCTGAAGTCCACCTGTCTCTGCCTACTTACAGTACTGGGGTTACAGACACACACTGCCATGTACAGCATTTACTGAAGTTCTGGGGATTTTAGGCTTGGTCAACATCTCTCAGAATTCAACATTTATTTCCTCACATGAGTTTACAAGACATACTCAGATTAATAGATTCCCTGATAATGACAAATTCTTTTGTAAGACCATTGTAAAAGAGTACTGTGTCTGTCCCCTTTTGTTTATTTTTGTTCTTTGTGAGACAGTGTCTCGTATAGTTCGGGCTTGCTCCAAACTCTTGATCCTCTTGTCCGAGTGCTCATATTACAGACATATACTACCATGCCTGGAGGGCAAGACATGTATTTTTAAGGCTGACATTTTTACTGAAGACAATAAAGCTTTCCACCTAATTCTGAATGTATTCACTTTCAGGAAATGAGAACATTAACATAGAGTTAAGAAGGCAAGAAGGGCCATCCTAAATTGCAGAAATTTATTGAAGAATATATCAGCTAAAATGAGATTATTTGGAATGATGTCATCTTTTGAATTTCTTCTAATGAATAATTTATCCTAACAAGGAAAACCTTCATGAACCTTCTTGAAATCATGTTTAATTTCACTAACGTGTATCCTGCACAAAATTACCTCAAGTACTTTCCCTGTGATGTAACCTATAATAGACTGATATAACCTCATAATGGTAATTATCATTAACACAACTGTTCTGCATACCCAACTACCAAGTACTATGCACTCAGCTTGAAAATTGTCACATGGCCCTCAAAATAGCAAAGCGCAAGCTGAAGCAAAACAAGATATTTTTTAATTTATTATTCTTGAATGTGAAACAAACACAAAAGGTTTTAGTTCATCATGAGTACTTAAAAATGTATTTAGAGGTGATAAGGATATGTATGACTCAGTAGTTAGGAGCATTTTCTGCACCTCCAGAGGACCTGGAATTGATTCCAAGCATCGACACGGTGGCTCACAACTGCCTGTAACTCCAGTTCTAGCAGACCAACACCCTCCTCTGGCCTTCATGGGTACTTGCACTCATGTGGTATACTCATGAAGGCTCTGGAACACACACATACACTTATAAAACATACTAATGTTTCTCACACTTGGTTTTGTGAAGGTGGCACAACTGTGTCTCACTGCTGAAATAAATAAGTCACCTGAAACTTCTCAGTCTACAGCACTAAAACTTTCAGTAAAATCAGAGTATATAGAAAAAATGAATGCGTATGTTTATTTATATTTTCTTAAGTTAAAAATCTTATAGGCAATACAATTTATTGGTTGAAAAATATTTCTTTTGACTTAGAAGCTGACTAAACGTCCCCATAATGAGGAGAAAAATCCCTCCATAAAGAAGTGAGATCTTTAGTGGTTTTATTCACACATGGAAAAGAACTGTTGACATGGCTGGATGCTGACATTGGCAGGGAGGTTTGGGTATTAAATTAAAACCATTCCAGGTATGTCAAAGCTACATGCCAATGCAAATACTTACTGCCTTTAGTGACTGGGTACTTTCCAGATAGACGGAGAATTTCCTTGGGGTACAGAGTAATACTTCTAGGCACCCCTCTGTCTGCCTTTGAGGAGCAATCATTTCAGATCAAAAGGGCTTCTTGGGATTTATTTTCTACTATTTGATTTAATGAACTCACACTTACCACAACTCATGTTCTGTTCCCTTCTCTAACATTCTACGTGTCCATGATTTCATATCCATATGATGTTGGATCAACCAGGCCACCATGCTGGCCTTGGAGGTCTCGTAGATTCTCCAGGGCAATCATGATACTTGCTTGCTCCCACCATAGCACTAAATCACTATTAAACCACTATTAATTAGAAACATCTATGTTTTATCAAAGGGCAAGCAGCACAATTACCTGTAATACTTTAGCTTTGCCACCAAATTTTAAAAGGTTTATTAGGAACCAGTTAAAAGAAACCTAGACAAAGAAGCCAGAACATGATAGCTACCATGTAAGAATTTCATTGCAACTCAAAAATTAGGACTGGATATTTGAACACCTTTGATTAAACTTAAAGTTTTAAGAAAAAGTGTGTAAAGGTATGGCCGTTGCTCACACTTAGTCTAGTCAGCATGGCCACAATGCTAGGAATAGCAACAACATAGAAACTGAAAAAGGCCTCAGTAGCATCGAGGCTCAACTGTGATAAGATTGTGCTGGCTGACCCCAAGATGCAGCGCTAGAAGCTTTAGAAAGACATTTGTTGTTTCTTTCTACTAATAACTTTTACTCTGTGTACCTCAATATCTATTTGTGTTTCTTCTACATTTTTAAAACAAACTATTTAGCAACACTATATATATGTGTTTATATATAAATAATTGGTGAGATATAAAAGGAATGAAAAAGAGTGAAAACTCATTCACAGAATTCGGTTCAAGTGCCTATCATATTATATCATGGCAAATAAAATCTGAGCCAAAGAGCTCTGGACAACTGTTGTCTTACCTCTTCTTAGAATGAAGTGTCTTCCTATGCTGTCATTAGGCATGTGAGCAAGATTTTTGTACCACACCTGAGATAATCTGGCCAACAAAGTCACCTTCTTATCATGTGTTTGGAGTGGGGATCCCAAACAACCGTCAGGATTTTGCAGAATGGCTCTTGAGATGACATGAACTAGTTATGACTTCTCAAGAGGACAACAGAATACCATAAAAATCACACTAGTTAAGTTCAACACAGAGAGAAATGTCTGGTACATGACAACTTTACTTAAAGCTTTAAATGATCTTTTATTTAAATAGTTATTCATCAGGTACATCTAATCATTATTCCTCACCAATCAATGTAGGTTATTCACAAATACTGTGTATGTGTGCCTTACAAATCAGTTTTAAATCAGTTGCTTGAGTTGAACCACCACTGTTTAAACATACAAGAAATTTTTTGCAGTGGTTTAAAGGGTAAGAATACTAATATTAATTTCTGATATACTGACAGTGTGGTTCTAATGAGCTAGCATAACAAATTCATTCAATGAAATTAACAAGGAGATTACTTCAGCTTTCATCTCTTTCTAAGGAAATAGAGCCAAATGATTGTGCAAACCTATTGTTTGGTCATTTCCTTCCTTCTACATACTAATGGATATTTAGCAATACAAATAAGTTCCTACTGTGACAGGTGCAGCTCCCAGTTCTCTTAACCTTCGGTGTGTTTGCTACTGCTATATGGACACATATCAAATACCCAGCACAAATTAGTAAGGTTTTAAGTGACACAGGAATATTTTATCTTTTCTGTGCATATTGTGGGAGAGCTCTTTCATAAGATATTTGACATATGAGGAGCAGTTTGTTTAGGGTTATCCTTGCTTAGACTATATAGCTGGGGAATTGCCTCAGTTTTTGTCTTGAATCATTACAGAGGTTCATGAACGTATCATGGAAAACAATTAACCAACCTATACCTCAGGATAGAAAACCAATAGTTTGGGTTCCATTCAATAGTATCAACCAGGACAGTTCCTGGCAGTGAGTCTGAGCTCCCTAGTACTTTCTGAAGAATACCAAGAGAAGAACCATGCTATAAAATGCAGGTGTTTTCTATGCTTTGGTACTGTATCAACACCACAGAAGTTTGTTCTCACCAGTCTCTTATTTTAAAACGAGGGTACTATGGCTCACTAAAGCTGAGCCATTCCTTAAGTTGGCCCAGAAGAACAGTCCTGCAGCTGTGTTGCAATGATTCATGCTTGCTTCCACAGACATGCCCTTCCCACTCTGCCATGCATGCCTGAAACTTCTGAACTTTTCCTGGCTTGGTTTTGAGGAATTTGAACAAATTCCTGTCTGGTACATTTTGGGAAAGCAAAATTCTGCTTTTAAAAGTAGACAGACTAGGCCAATGGAAGGCAAAAGGAGGGGGGGGCAAATTCCTCTTTGTGCATTTGGACCAGTTATTTACTGTTCGTGCTGAGGGAGCATTTATCTGCCCCCTACTCTTTCTGTGTTTGTCAGATTACTAAAAAGGCCGTGGAACAGATTTTAGGTATCTTCTGAATTTTAATCAACTCTTAAGATTTAAAACCTAAAAACAGCAAGATTTTTCTTTCATCAATCTGTTAGACAAGTCAAAACCAAAACAATATAAAGTTCAAAACTAATTGTTGTTTAGTTTTTGGATAGAACTTCTGGGAATTCAGTAGCAACAACAAGAATTCTGATTATTGTATCATGTTCTGTGGTACACGTACAGTTACTTGAGAAGTGGAATAGGAAATAAAGAACATACTTTACAAAGGTAAAGTTGGCTGTGATTATAATAAAATGCTATTTTTGAACACATTTTAACTTAGGTTGTCATGTCTTAAAAATGTAAATCTCTGACAGACATTTGCTTGTACATCCCCCCAAGACTTGTTTATCCCTTATTCCTTGGCATATGACTGCCCAGCTCAGGTTGGTGTTATATATTTTTCGGCAGTTCCTATATAGAGGTAGCCTTGAGACAAACGTCTTCCTGAAGTGAACAATTTCAGACTCATATACAGAAATGACTTTCTCTGACCCAGCAGCTGGAAAGAGCAACACCACAGAGACTTGGAAAGTATTCCAGAGAATGGCGTACTGCCACACAAGATGAGTTTATGGGGGTCAACTGTCACACAAGTTGTGTTTCTCGGGCTGAGCTCAGGCATCTAGACTGTCCAGGTCAGTGAGTCCAGACTACTGCATAGACTGATAGACGAAGTAGGTTATGGCCTTGACTCAGTCTCTCCAGTGTTTGATCCTCATAGAAATGTCAGTTGGGGGAGGAGAAGTATACTGTTATTTTCAAAGGAGTATAAAAACCAGTATACTGTTTTTTTTCAAAGCTCCTATAAATACAAGGGTCTGAATGAATAGTTCTGGGAAAGACAGCAAGTCAAAATACACAATGACTTTCCACAACATAGCTTCCTTTTCCACAAAAATCACTCCATTGACTTGCTGTAAGTTACAGACAAGCCTAACCACAGAAATTATATTCCACATAAACCCTTAACCCAAAGATGAATTCCCACCATAGATCTAAAATAACAATGCAATGCAATATTTACAACTTAATGTAATATAAAGACCCATTTAAGATTTCTTGCAAGCCGGGTGGTGGTGGCGCACACCTTTAATCCCAGCACTCGGGAGGCAGAGGCAGGTGGATCTCTGTGAGTTCGAGACCAGCCTGGTCTACAAGAGCTAGTTCCAGGGCAGGCTCCAAAACCACAGAGAAACCCTGTCTCGAAAAACCAAAAAAAAAAAAAAAAAAAAAAAGATTTCTTGCAATGTTAAAAAAAGAGACACTTTAAACATGGGATCGATCATTAGTTTTTATGGATAACATTTTGGTTTCTTAACTAATGGCAAGATTCAAGACATGAAATAATAAGTTATTTTTTCAATAAGAGTTATAGTTAATCTCATTTCAAGGCTCTACAAACCTTGCCCAAAAAGTTTTATTTCTTATTGAAAGAATGTTAACATAAATAAAGTAGTGACAATAATACATCTGCAGACAAACAGGCATTCACACACACACACACACACACACACACACACAGCTGCTTTTACACACAAAATTCAAAAGTACTAAAATAAAACAAAGTCACGGAATTCACATATTCAGAAGGACCCTCAAGCCCGCAACTTGTTATTCTAGACCAGGAAATATGAGAGATTTTTTTTATTACTGGAACAGGAAGATTTAGAAAAACCACTGCAAATATTTTGAGCTCACAGCTATGATCACAAAGATGGAGTGAGGCCTTCAGGAGTTAACTACAGCTGATCACAACATTCATTGGCCACTTCAGCTGACCACTCAGTTTAAGTAGAATTTGGAATTGAAGCTTTGGCAAATTTGAACACTTCATTTTTGTAGGAAATATACTTTTCTCAGCTGTTGCAGGCTTTGTATTTTTGACAAAGTGTCACTGACCCATTGCTGCACCAAAGTAAGTAACTTTCAAAGATTAAAATATGTGTCCCTTTCATTATTCAATGCTGAATTTTAAAAATAAGCCTTGAAATCTTATACATATAAATAACTTTATATATACTGAGCCGATAATATTTATATATTTTGAAATGACAAAGAAAAAAAGGTCATGGGTTTGAAAGAAAGGGTATATGGGAAGGAGTGGGGGAAATGATGTAATTATATTTTAATTAAAAATTAAAAAGTCAATGAGAAAAATCATCATAATAATTTCAAATATAAATATGCTGCTTTAACTTAACATTTTCTCCTCATGTTCTTCAGGGAACAACCAGTAACTTGAACATTCAAATCATTCAGGACAAACACTTGGGATATGTCTTCTCTTCACATACACACACACACACACACACAGAGACTATCTCTATTTATCAGTAAATCTCTCACAAGGAGCAGGCACAGCCATTCATAGTTCTTCCTCTGAGGCTTCTCCCTCACCCTTAGGTCTGAACCACCATTATTCCTCTCACAGTAGGATACTGATGGAATCTTCTACTTGGTGGCTTCAGTTATCATTTTTGTTGAGAGTGTTCTTTGTCTGGCACACTGGCGGATTCTGACCAGTGTTTTCTCCCCTCCATTGGGAATGGCTCCTGTTCCATCCCAACTTATCTATAAGACAAGGCCAGGCCCTACACTAACCTGCCAGGCTCTTCTTGATGGGTCACTTGCTGCCTTTCTGACTTCACGTTCTGCTTTTCCTTCCTTGTTTCATTTGTATTAGAGCAGAGTATCGAACATGCTTTCTAAATCAGAACCTTGGCACTAGATGTTTTCTTTGCTTTGCACATTCTTTCTCCAGAGACTCTCCCGGCTTGCTCCTCCACAGTCACCACACTTTTAATTAAAGGAAGAATTCCTGGCTAACCTTTATTGCAAATTTTTCTGGATTTAGAATCTCCTGGGAAATGCAGAACCCGTTAAGGAGTTTCCAGAGAACTACACTACTTGAAAGCAACAATATTTGCCTATTTTTGATGAGTGTGAACAAATTTTCAACACATAATAAAATGTGTCCATAATAAATTATTGTTGAAAGAAAATTAAAAATTTTCTTACCTAATTGATTGGCCTAGAAGGAAACTGACCAAAAATTAGTTAAGAAATACGTTCTCACATACTGTTAATGAAATAAAGTCACAAACCCAACAGAAGACAAAATATTAATATATGGAGTGTGCCAAAGAAAAGTCCCATTCGTCACTAGATAGCTTCAGGACGCAGAAAGAGTAAGCAAACATGAGAGAAAAAATGAAATTTTTGGGCAAGGGCAAGACAATGTAAGAACAGGTGGCTTTTGCTAATGTGTTTTCTCTGTGACAGATGGTGTCTGCATCTTACAGCTTGTGTAGTTCTATCACTTCAAATATTCCATTCTCCTGTAAAACTCAAGCATGCTACCTTATTGCATGATAGTTCCTCTCATTGCCAGCCCTGACTCCAGAAACCAGGGGACCACTGAGGTCTCTGTTCTCTCTAACCCAACAAACACAAAGGTAGCAAGCAGGATCCTGAAGGAAGGGTCATAAACACAGCTTTCATTAGGATGCAAACTTCCCATAGATGTCTGAAGGACAATGTTAGGGGATGCAATACTAATGCTACATCAAAGTTACCTCATCAAAGCCCCAAGGATAGACTTTGCTAACTGGAAGAAAAACCTTACAAATGAAAAGGGAAAAATAGCATTTTGAAGATTGAAATTTAATACAAAACCATTATAATTTCTCTAATGTATTTGTTTAAATTACTTCATCACCATTAAATAAATTATAAAATTTTCAAAAACTTGAAAATAATAAGAGATTGATTCACACAATTATTAAACTAGCAAGAAGACATTGTGGCTTTGACTTTGGGAAAGAAAAAAATGTCAAATCATAACATGATCCTGAATAAAGAGTTCAGATTCTGTGCAAATTTGAAAAAAGTGGAAATGGCCAAAGGTTGGCCAATCTGTTCCAATCTGAATTACTCTCTTTTTGAAGATGTTTATGAAAGACTATTGGATGGATGCATGGATGGATGGATGGGTAGATGGATGAATGGAGAGACAGACTATTGATAACATTGCTAAGAGAGAGAGTCTTGTAGAATTTATATAATTTCAACAGGATATATTATACTGTATCCTTTAGAAAACATGGAAATCTTTCCTGAGTGAAAGTCTTAGCTGGATAGATTTATATGTAAAAAGTGAAAGGAATTTCTATATTAATTTAAGATAAAAATTTAATACTTCTAATTTGAAAGCGCATACCACTCGCAAGCATGAACTAAAACATCTAAGATTAACTTACTCTTAAAATTGATATTATTGGCAATGAATTACCAACTATAGTTATTAACATCAATTAATAACAACGGACCTAATGGTGGTATATTTTACATAATAGGTAAAGAGACAGGGCAGCATAAACAGAAAAATGAGATGTTACATCCGAAGGGAAATTGGAAGAACCCTTCCCTGGTGAATACTCAGAGTCAGATGCCCATCCTGCTTTTCTTCTTATTTAACATGCTCCTGGTCTGTTTCAAGTCCCCAAATCTCCCATGAAATCAGTGAGGGTGGAATCAGGCTTCTGCTTTCCTTCTCCCTTTTTTCCATGCTATGCTGTGTGTATGAATAAACGCACAGCTGAGTTTGCCCAACACCCACATCACAGCTGCTTTGCCACTCCCAAAAAGGAATGAATGGAACTGTCTAGTTGGGGGGTTGGGTGGGTCAGCGACCATGTACGGAAAGTGATTCTTAAAGTGCAAATGATCTGCAAGACAGTGCTCTTCCAGTAAAAATAAAATATGCTCCTCCTCTTTGTCTCTTACAGACCAGTAAGCAGTCATGTTTGCCATATCGATTGGAAAGCAGGTTAAATTCTCTAAATTCAAAGAACCTTAATCTAATTGATCTGCATTCATTATCTTTAGGAGCCAAAAAGAGGTACTCAGACATTTTATTTAAATCTTCAAGAGAAACATTCTGTTCAGCAAAACCTTCTAGATTTATTCTCTATCCGCAGGCAATACTGACACTGGCTATTTAGCTTGACAGAAATATGGGTGATTTCTCAAAATTGCATATTTATGCCCATGTTTTAAAATAATATTTCATTTTCATATTTACCTTCCATGACTTCTATCAGTGATGAAAATATTACCTGCGGCCCAGTAAAGAAACATGTTCGCATTTTATAAATTCAAACACCAAATTTTTCTTGGATGAAACCATTAGCAATCTATCAGTTCTGTGATTTCCAGTAAAAAAAAAATACTAGTTAATACCTCTGCCCTTGACACTCTTTTTAAAATGTTTTGCATAAGCCGGGCGGTGTTGGCGCACGCCTCTAATCCCAGCACTTGGGAGGCAGAGGCAGGCGGATCTCTGTGAGTTCGAGACCAGCCTGGTCTACAAGAGCTAGTGCCAGGACAGGCTCCAAAACCACTGAGAAACCCTGTCTCGAAAAACCAAAAAAAAAAAAAAAAAAAAAAAATGTTTTGCATATATTGCAAGAGGGAAAATGTGTTCACACTACAATTTCCTGTTTTTTTAATATCTTAAACGGATTAAGTGAGTGATTTTAAAATGATGTCTTCCTGTATATTTCATAAAATGGATAGGGAAAAATTGCTTCATAGTTAGATGCACACAATTAAGTTAATTTTGGATGCTAAATATAATGTTTTTATGGCATCTTGGAACTTTAAATGTTGCTTCATCTTTTAAATAAACTAAGCTAAAAGTACCTTGAATATTTAGCTTTAATTTTCATAGACATTTGTGAATATTTTATTGACACACAACTATTCAAGGCATTTCCTCCACTTAGGCTCCCTTAGGACATTGTCAATATCAACCAAGGTAAAATTTTTTGAGGGGATGTCAAATTGTTTTCTATTATAGACTGAAAGTGTTTCACCTAATATTTATAATTTTTCATGATTATGAAATTTATTTCCAGTAGTTATATTATGTAAACAGAAAATATTAAAAATATTATTTTGCTATAAATAATAGTGTTTGATGTGGATAACCTGCATATATGAGGATCCACGGGATGACTTGAGGAGCCTCAGACAAGCTAACTCAGTCTGGAGATGCTGTGGAATTGAGGAAATTCAGTATTTTGACCCAGTTACTTGTTTGGTATTGGTTCCATAGGCTAGGTGTTAGAAGTGACCATAATTACACTGCGGCAGGACAAAAATCTCCTTCTTTGATTCATACTCAGAAAATATATTACTTCTGAATTTAAAAGATGTAATAATGTAAAAAGACTATGCTACATTTAACTTCACTTTTTAAAAAATAACATGAAACCTATGATTTTGAGAATGTTTCATTTTACGTTGTGTTCTTGTTATATGCTTTAGGATTTCTAAAATGTGTGTGTTTTACTCATGCATTGAAACAAAGCATATTAAATAAACAAGACACATTTGTTTGTAAAAATTCATTTATTCCATAAAATAAGATTTGTGTATACATAACATACAAGTATTGGGAGACAAGGCTGAACTTAGGTGGTTCTGAGAATGTGAATTTGAGTATAAAGAAATCTGTCAAATTATTATTTTCCTTTGAAATCTGATGTTTGAAATTTAGGAAAATAAACTTTGGTGTGGTAGATCCTTCTGTCTATGTGTTGCTTTTACTGGTTAATGAATAAAGAAACTGCCTTGGCCTAGTTAATAGGGCAGAACTTAGGGACGTGGGGAAAATGGACTGAATGCTGGGAGAAGGAAGGTGGAGAGAGAGTCACCATGGAGCAGCTGCCAGAGTGAGACATGCCAAATCTTTGCTAGTAAGTCACATGTGGTGATACACAGATAGATGGAGATGGGTTAAACTAAGAAGTAAGAGTTAGCCAATAAGAAGCTAAAGCTAATGGGCCAAGCAGTTATTTAAATAATACAGTTCTGTGTGATTATTTCGTGGCTGCGTGGCCAGGACCAATGAGCAGCCTCCATGCAGCAAAACCTTGCAATTTCTTCATTTTTAATTGTTAATAATAACAAAAAATATGCGTGAGTGGCTTGCCTGGAAGCATGTTTGAGCAAGTGTGTGCCTGGTGCCTATTGAAGACAGAAAAGGGCATCAGGTCCCCAGAACTGAAGTTATAGACTGTAGTAAACTACCTTGTGAAAGTCAAACCCTTTGGAAGAGCAAGTGCTCTTCCAGCTGAGTGAGCCATCTCTCCAGCCCTCAGTAACATTGCTTTTATTTACAAGATCAGGCCCCATCGGATGAATATCCAGTTCATCTCATTCAAAAGTATTTCGTTTTCTGAAACGTGAAGAAAACTAAATATCTGAGTGCTGTGTTGTATTTTGATTGTGTTCTGACAAATAAAGCTTGCTTGTGGTCAGAGGGCAGAGCTAGCTAACTCTAGAGGTTTGGAGGACTGTAGAGAAAGGGACAGGAAGTGGTAAGGCGGTGCTTAGACAGGATCTCAGCCCTCTGAGATGGAGGAACAGCAGAGGGAGGAAGTCACTGGTGGCTCTCCCCCACTTCTCTGATCTTTCAGGTTTTTACCCAGATGTCTGGCTGCTCTTCCAATGGTCCTGAGTTCAATTCCCAGCAACCATATGGTGACTCACAACCACGTATAGTGAGATCTGGTGCCCTCTTCTGTCATGCAGATGTATATGCAGATAGAATACTGTGTATATAATAAATAAAAATTTAAAAAAATGTTAATCGGATTGACAATTCCTCTGCATATTTGCAATGTTTATGTTCCTTCTATGCACTGCTGAGATTTATAAGGACATTTTAATATAAGCATGTAATATGTTTTGTCCGTGTTCATCTCATATCCCTCTATAGTCCATTCTCTCCCATCCTGTATCCCCCATGTGTTCTAGACAGCTCAGCTTCTACTATGTGGTAATAGATGCATTCATGATTTTATGTGCCTACATAAAGTCTAGGATTCACAAATGAGAGAAAACATGCAATGTTGGTCTTTCTGTATGTGCCTTAGTTAGCTGAGTAGTTCTTTAAAGAAGGTTTCTATTCTCTTAGCATCTGTGGATTTGTAGACTAATGTTTGTCTTTGAAACGGATTCAAAACCAAAGACCCTAAAACCAAATTATTTGTATTTCCCCACAACAGTCATTGCCTTCTATTCTTTCTGCTCGTTCCAGTTCTCACTTCTGTGTGATGAGAATACTTCTGATAGGTTCCAGCTTCTCCCTCCTGTTAGTACAGTGTCTACTCTATGACTAAATTCTACCTTCAGGCTAGCAATGTCCAGCAGTAAAGCAAATCTGTGTGAATGTGATTTGAAAAACCCATGTGAAATCCCAGGTTCTTGAAATTATAACCCACTAAAATTAAATGAGAAAAATACAAGTAAAATCCACTCTGCAAAACTTATCCTTGCTAATATTTGATTTTGGTTTAGGATAGCATTCTACCATGCATTGCTCTTTTGAAGAAAAATTTAAAATTCTGGGACATATCCTATTTGAAATAATTTTTTTTTTTGGCTTTTTTTCTGTATAGAAGCCTTAGGTAGCAGAAAATGCTACACAGTAGAGGGCTTGTTGCATGCTATTATTTCTAGCAATAAAAAATTCTGGTCCTTCATAGAAAAATGTTAGGCTGGGAATGAATAAGTACCCTATTTTTATGTCTACTAGATGGCTTACTATGTTCAAGACATCAATTACCAGGAATGGACCATTATCTGTCCATTCTGGTTCCTGGAATCTGTCTCAGGAGGATGTGTGTTATTGACAGAAGTTGGTTTCCAGAGCTCACCTTCATTTTTTCTGTTAGATGCCCAGGATTTCTCATTATTACTTTTGTTTTTACACGGAATAAAGCTGTCAAAACTTCTTTTCTTAATATAACTCTTTCTTTTTTATTTGATTCTACTGTATTCTTAGTAACAATCTCTTGACACATTTCTTCTCCACTTTGACAGTACTCTGCCAGTGTTAAAAGAAAGGGCATCTGAAAAATTCCAGTGTGTAGAGCAAGGACACTAGTTTGTTAGTCACAGTGTAAGCTCTTGTACCATTTGACAGGATGGATCAACGGCATGGTACAACCATTTGATTATTATCATCTTCCATACTACACCATTTTTTTTTTGGTGCATGGGCCAAATTCTTATTTAGACCATGGCTTCTTCTTGGAAATATTCCAATTTTAGGAAAAAGGAAAATAAACAAAACAGACAAGCATCTCTGGTATGCTGAAGAGAGATATGAATAAGACAAAAGTTCCTGAGAAGCAAGTGAACCAGTTGTATGGACTGGCAGTTAACGGGAAATTATCAATTGATTTTACAATGCACATATATTTAAATGTTTGATTTCTTATACCGTCAATAGTTACTTGAAATATATAAAAATTCCCCTCATATTCATTAGGTTAGAAATTAAAATTAGTTGATATTCAATATTGATATACTAAAAATAGAACAGATATGGTAGTTAGTAAGAGGGAGTGTATGGGAATAATTTAAAAACACCTCTTAAAATTAAAAATAAATGCTGGAGAGGTTGTAGGGGAAAGGGAAAACTTTTGCATTGCTGGTGGAAATGCAAGCTGGTAAAGCCTTTTTAGATGTCAATGTGATGATTTCTCAGAAAATTAGGGAACAACCTTCCTCAAGAACCAGCAATACCACTTTTGGGTATATAGCCAAAGGATGCTCAATCATGTCATATGGACATGTGCTCAACTATGTTCATAGCAGCATTGTTTGTCATAGCCAGAACCTGGAAACAACCTAAATGCCCCTCAATCGAAGAATGGATAAGGAAAATGTGGTGCATTTACACAGTGGAGTACTACACAGCAGAAAAAATGACAGCTTGAATTTTTCAGGGAAATGGATGGAGCTAGAAAACATTATTTTGAATGAGGTAACACAAACCCAGAAAGACATTTGTCACATGTACTCATTCATAGGTGGTTTTTAAACACAAAGCAAAGAAATCCAGCCCAGAAATCACAATCCCAGAGAACCTAGACAACAATAAGGACCCTGAGAGGCATACATAGATCTAATCTACATGGGAAGTAGAAAAAGACAAGATCTCCTGAGTATATTGGGACCATGGGGAGGATTGAAAGAGAGGGGAGAGGCAGGGAGGGGAGTAGAGAAAAATGTAGAACTCAATAAGATTCAATAAAAAATAAAAATAAATATAAATGCCGGGCGTTGGTGGCGCACGCCTTTAATCCCAGCACTCGGGAGGCAGAGGCAGGTGGATCTCTGTGAGTTCGAGGCCAGCCTGGTCTACAAAGGGAGTTCCAGGACAGGTTCCAAAGCTACAGAGAAACCCTGTCTCGAAAAAACCAAAAAAAAAAAAATAATAATGATAAATAAATAAATATAAATATATAAATAAAAAGTTGTGCCCGGTGGAGGTGATGCACACCTTTAATCCTAATACTCAGGAGGCAGAGGCAGATGAATGTCTATGAATTCAAGGCCAGCCTGGTTTACCAAATGAGTTTCAGGACATCCAAAGCTATACAGAGAAACCCTGTCTTGAAAAACCAAAAGATTCTAAAATCCATTCTATAAATAAAAAGCAACCATGGCTCATTATCTTTATGATAGATTTTTAGAATCTAAAGTTTTATGATTTTGTTTTATCTATGTTTAATTAACATAAATAGTTTGCTCTTAATTATATTAATATATCAAATAATCAAGTTTCAATTAATGGAGTAGCAGGCAGTGACATAAAAATAAGAAATCTATAATTCCTCAAAGATTCTAAGACTTAACTATATAATTATTACATATTTTTGTTATTTGTATTAGCTATGATAAATGTCACAGTTTCAAAATTTTCTGAACAAATTATGAGTTTAGTAGCAA
Source organism: Chionomys nivalis (assembly GCF_950005125.1). Taxonomy (NCBI): domain Eukaryota; kingdom Metazoa; phylum Chordata; class Mammalia; order Rodentia; family Cricetidae; genus Chionomys; species Chionomys nivalis. The sequence continues at coordinate 1,116,618 of NC_080097.1, read as the reverse complement.
AATTTGTTGACATTACCAACAAATCTGTACTCAGGTCCTCACATGAACAATACAACATGAATTTGATAATACAATTAAAGTATATATGAGTCTTAGACTCTTCCCACAGTTGTCAATATCAGCTCAATTATAAGTTAAGTCCATAACCTGAGCCTTTATAATGGAATCTTGCAGGGAAGATAATTAGCTCTTCTGATTATCCCCAAGTACAAGAGGAATAAGATGGAACTGTTCTATATGCAATGTTGTTTATGTACATATGCCATTTCTTTCCTGCAATTCTGTTGGTGTGGATGTTTTGAAGGCTGAGCTAATTAGTCTTATGTCTACTTTACACAAACTAGAGTTATCTGAAATGAGAGAACCTCAGTTAAGAAAATTCCTCCACAAGAAATGGCTGGAAGGCATTTTCTTAATTAGTGATTGATGAGGGAGGGTCCAGCCCACTGTAGGGGGGTACCATCCCAGGGGATGGTAGTCCTGGGTCCTATAAGAAAACAGGATGAGCAAGCTAAGAGGAGCAAATCAGTAAAAAGCACTCCTCCATAGCCTCTGCATAAGCTCCTGCCTTCAGGTTCTTGCCCTGCTTGTGTTCCTGTCCTGACTTGCTTCGATGATGAACAGTGATGTGGAAGTGTAAGCTGAATAAACCCTTTCCTCCCCTAGTTGTTTTGGTCTTGGTGTTTCATCACAGCAATAGTAACCCTAACTAAGATAAGGACTTATGTGTGGCAAGGTATGATGTTTTCTATCCTGATTTCATTTCTGTCGCTGTGATAAAAATCACTGAAATAAAAAACAATTTAGGGAAGAAAGGGTTTAGTTTAGCTCATAACTTTAGGTTACAATCTCTCACCATATGGAAATCAAAGCAGGAATTTAAAGCATTTACAGTGAAGGCCAAGAGAGAACGAATACATAATTCCAACTTCTCACTTTAGTTTCTCCTTTTTTATGTAGTTAAGAATCCAAACTTAGAGAATGATGTTGTCCACTGAGGACTGAGTCTTCCCACAGCCGTATACATGAGACAATTTCCCACAGACATGTCAACAGCTCAACCTTATAGAACCTTATAGATAAATGTCACTAAGACTCTCTTGCAGCTGATTCTAGGTTTGATTGTAAAGTTGACAATCAAAACCTACCAGCACGCGTTGCTTTCTCAAGTATCTAAGCTTGTGCTCTGCCGTTTTCTCATAGACTGATGGAGTTATTGCTGAGGATCACATGTACATTGAATAAAGAGAATAACCAGATGGCCCAAATTTTACTGTCAAGGATAAAATACTTACAAGCTATATAATTATATAAAATTTGGTTCACCATTAATTTAATTTGAATATTCTTTTTAAAGACTTTTATTACATTGAATAATTGATTTGTGTGTAGTGTGTGTTTGTGTGTGTGTGTGTGTGTTTCACGGCACATGTGTGGAGGCCAGAGAACAATTTGTGGGAGTTAGTTCTCTCCTTCCACCATGTGAGTTCTGGAAATCAAACTCAGGTCATCAGGCTTTGCAGCAAGCATTGCTACCTATTGAGCCTTCTTGCTGGTCTGTATTCTGAGCATTCTGATTGTATGACAACTGTTAGGTAGATCAGTAAATTATGAATACAGAACTTAATATTGTGCCACAAGTATTCAAGTCTAATGCAAGTAAATAAAACTGATATCAATAAGCAATTTTTAATGGACTCCTCTTTGGCAAAAAGGAAAAGAAATACTACAGTCGCAATACTAGAATATTTTAAATAGCTTATCAGGTTATAGAATCCTTATATTATAGGATATATTTTGTTCTTTACCAACTTTTTATTTGGTGTTTTATTTATTTTAGGTATAATTTCAGTTTTTAACTATATTTTGCAATAATTATTACATTTGCTATTCTTTTCCTTAAAGGATTAACTCTCTATAAACCTCAGTTACTGGCTACACCAAAATGTTTCCTCTCCACCCATTCATGGTTTTATAATGGTATCCTGGACCTGGATAGAAGTGGGAGGACCGTGGACTTCCGGCAGTGCAGGGAATCTGGTCTGCTCTTCAGTCTCGAGAGGGAGGGGGAATGGAGTGGGGGGAGGGGGAGAGGAGTGGGAGGAGGGGGAGGAAAATGTAAACGGGGAGGAGGCAGAAATTTTTTTAACAACAAAATAAATAAATAAATAAATATTTCTTTCTATGGGAGAGATCAACTATCAAAAGACATAAAACTTCCTCATGTAAGACTATGTATAAATTAATAAATTTGTTGATTTCACAATGTATGTCAAACACATGTCTGAATGCTGATGAACTGTAGCTGTAACAAACAGACTTGGGTATTGTGAACCCACCTAGGGGGATTCTTTTCTTTCTTACTCTCAGCACAGTGCAGGCCATGGAGTCATATATATTCTCTTTCCCACCATGCAATGGAGTAGCCTCTGCATTCACAGCTATTCATAATTCTTTGCACATGTTGCACACAGTCTGCTGCTGCCTTGACTCTCTATCCTCTCAGATTCTCAGGGGTCCAGGGTTCTCCCACACTCTGTGCGAAGACTCATTTCTTATTTTCCCTACTACTTGCTCCTGTCCTTCCTTAACCATCCAGCCAGTGCTCTCTACTTTCTGAATGTGTTTTTCTTCTCAGCCTTTGCAGACTAATCACAGACAGCTGCAAGCTAATTAGCCCCTCCAGGTGTCTTCCTATAGGTTAAAATGAAATGTGGCTAGGACACAGGATGATATGAATGCAATCTCGTCTCATCCATTACTTTGACACAATTTGTGTTCCTTCTGGCATCATCTGGATCTAATCGTACGAAGTTTTATAAAAGCCAGCTACACTGACACCAAAAATTAACTCACGGCCTTTCTTTTAATCTAAGGAGAAGAAAACATTTGTTCTTACCAGAACTACCTCTATCTAAACAATCTAAATAGCTAATGGAGAAGACAATACAGGAGAGAATGAGGGTGGGAGGCAGAAGGATACAGGTATAATGAAATGGGATCTATCATAATGCAGCAGAAGAGAGAAGACAAACGCGATATAGTTTTGAGAGATCAGGGAGAAGCCTGTGTGAAGGTTGACCTTGATTGTCAACTTGGTTGAGTTCAGAAACACCTGGAGAGACTAATGAAGCCTATCTCTGGGTGTGTCTGTGAGGGTAATTTTGGAGGATTAACTGAGAGAAGTTCTGCCCTGACTTTGGAAAACACTATGCAATGTGCAGGAGACCTAGGTAAAGTAAAGGAGCAGGCATAGATGATCTCTTTCTTCTTTCATGCCACCGAGAAGAAATATGCTCTCTTATATATATTTGTATTTTAAAATATATAAAGTATGACTATAAAATGCTAATTTTAAACCACTAGATGCTGCAAATACATATTATAATACTAAAAGCATATTATTACCTTCCCCCATCTCCACTTTGCACATGCCGTACATTATCTGCTAAAATCTCCTTCCAGCAGCTGTATGTTCTAACCCATTCAACAGGGACTCCCGACCAGCTGCAGAATAGCAGCGAGTGGCTTCCCCATCATCAGTTACATCTGCAGCATGTGTCTACCAACATCTTCTTTTTTAACATTTAGAATAGTACTTGAACATCTAACTTCAGTTAAATAAGTCCGTGATCTCATTTGATAATCTAGAACCCAAACTTTCTGCTTTAAAAACCCTGTGCTTGCAACCCATTTCAAACAGGGTGATAACCTTCACCTCATTCTTCCTAAGCGGTTTTCAAAACTATTGTTCTTGTGTTTCATGATCAGTCTTAGCCTATATTCATCAGAAATATGTTGGGTTTTCCTTGTCCCATGAGAAGGGAACTTCTTAGCCAATTCAGAATAGTCAGATTAAAGTAAGCACAAATGTTTTGGATTCTTAGATATGATTATCCTAGTTCTTTCTTCCCTATATATCTTTTATAAAAATCAATAATTAATTGCAGTGGTAACACTAGGCATAATGACGAATGCAGAAAAAATAACCTTTTGGTACTTTCTCTAAAAGGAATATAAATCTCAATTATATGTTTTACAAATTACTCTTGAGTTTGGTGTATTTATATAAATGGAATAGAAACATATACTAAAAACACAGACATATAATCAATTTCTATTTTCTCTCCTCTTGTAAAGTTCATACCTGGTATCATATAGAACACTATGAAATATAGTTTAACAACATTGAAATCCGAGGATTAGTCTTTTAGCAGCAACATCAAGAAAGTTCAATTTACAGTCTATTAAGATTTGATTCAAGATAATTTATTCTTACCATATTTTATACTTATATTTCATTTCAGGTGTACTATGAGATAAATTACCATAATAATAGAATTTCAACCACATCATACATCAGAACTGAAGCATTAGTCTTGTGTGTGAAGATTCCTTGTCCTTATTTTGTGAGATACACAGGTGTTCTGCTGTAGGAATTCCTACTGTCAGTAACCTTTAAGTTACCCGCCACCTTGGCATGGCCTCTTATACTATATACTATATATACCGATGTAAAGCATGCATCCAGCCTCTTCCTGCTGTGGGATTAGGTTGTTGTTCCCCGTAAATAACCCTCTATTATACTCAATTCTGAGTTATTGTGGGATTTCTTTTAAGCATTCTTCTTCAGTGTTCCCAGCACAGAATACTCTTGTAATGAAAGCAATCACTGGAGCTTCTCATTAGTATTTAATATAAACGATTTATGACTTTTATGAATAGATGAGTCCATTTTATGATCAATACTCCCAGAGTCAAAGAAGGAAAATTTCATAAAATAAATAACAGTCTTAAAATTACTTGCAGAAATAAAATTTAAATACAGTGACAATTGTTGGCTTCTAGATTTTTGTGAAATAGGAAACTCTATCATTTGGTCAAATGAAATGAACGATAAATTCCATATGACTACAATGTCAGAAATCAAGTTGAGGGCGTATTAAAACATAAGAATGAAATTTGGAGACATTATTTGTAAAACTGACCTTAAAAGACATACCACAATGTGTTTTGTCAGTGCCACTTCTGCATTATACTGTCAGAGAGTTAAAGCTGTGCCACTTAGTTAAACATCTTAATAAATTAAGACCTTCACAGATCTTTCCTGAAGTTCATCCTGCACAATTATGGAGCTTCCACAGACTGATGCACACCCCTCTGTAACCATGGAATCTCCCATTATTTTTTTACACATCAAAATCAAGAAAAAAATCTTGGCTTCCAAAAGAATATAACCTCATTCATTACTGAAAATTATTTCAATAACAAGTATCAAAGTATAAAATTCTTGTGTAGAACCCATTTTGGCTTTAATAATTAAGTAAACGCACCTGGAATGGATTTATAATAAAATTTATAATAAAATATACTTCTAAATAAGTAGAAGATACTAATTCTGTCATGTAAGCAATAGCATATTTCAGCACTTAACAGAGAAGACGAAGAGAAATAGAGATGTTAGCACTTCGTGTTTGTAGATTAGCATTTCCCATCTATGGCTTACACAGACTGGACATATCCATAGTATTTAATTAGCTGTTTTTGTTTCCTTTACTTTTCAGCTCCTGTAGTCACAGATGTCCCATGCTGCATGTTTTGAGACTTACCTTGGTTGCTATGGTTAGCTACTATTGGAACAAAGTCAAATCTTGTTTTAGAATCAGCAACCCTAAATCTTATTCATTCAGCAAATACTTTAAATATTACAAATGAAAAATAGCCTAAAATGAGATCATTAACTCTATATAGATATATAATTCATTACAAAGAATCTGTATATCACAGCCTACATAGCAAAATATATGATAATATATGCATAGAATTAAATTTTGCATTTGTTTCTTTTATACTACTACTAATACTTAATGAAATATTACACAATTATACTTTTTATTTCATAAACATTATAAAATAGAAACTGAAAATATATTTTACAAGTAAGACAGACCTATCTCATTAAAGCCACTGTAGCCCAGCTCTTGCCTGCTAAGTCCCAGGTCTTCCAGGTCCATGCATTTAAATCCTGGGGGGCACTGATAGCCCTCTTCCAGCTCTGGGGAGCAGTGTGTATCTGGAATAGCTAAGCTATTCCAGGTCACATTCCTGTGGACAATACATGAAAGTGTTAGATATTTTGACAGTTGTAAGTAGTGACTGGAATAATTAATTATTCAATCATTCTTTATCAATAACTGCTGTATATAGACACAAATTGAGCTTTGTAATTTGTAAGTGACATTCACAAGAAGTAAACATTCTCAAATGATAATTGATTTATTTCCCTAGAGCATCTTAAAATAATATTACTGTATTCTTTTAGTGTTTTTTTTTTTTTTTTTTTTTTGCTGTTGTTCTTACTTGCCAGTTTCTTTGATTTTTGGTCCAATGAGAAAGAGAAAGAAAGGGCATGGAGTTGGACAGTTGAGAAAGATGAGAGAATCTGGAAGGACTTATAGGAGGGGAAACAGTCAACACAATACATTTTATGAAAAAAATTTCAACATATATATAATTTTTTATTAAAAAAGAAGACTGCAGTAAGCCAATGCATAGAGATGTGAATTTGTCATTCAGAAAGCTCCTGTACTACTAAGCAAACATTTTATTATTCCTCTACTTTTAGCTAATATTAGGTGATGAAGGGCTTTTTTGCATATTAAAAATTGGGATTCTTATAAATATTAGACTTTTTGGTATGTTCATTCTTGTGACTTTTAAAAAGAAAACCAGACAAATAAGGAGAATTGAAAGGAAGAAAGTCTATGATTTTGGTAAAAGAAAAACTTAGGAGATTGTTTACTGATAGCTCTAAGAAAACTAAAGATTTTTAGATTGACAGTGACATATTTCTTCATCTTCTTATGGACAGGCTTAAAATTAATTTGTATATGGATTTGTCTATGTGATGGATTTCTTCATAGATTCTAAAGTTATCACCAGAATGGGATTGAAGTTCTTATGCCAAGCCCTCAAAAATGCATCAATGTGCCATGTGAGGTCATTTATGTTGATTGTGCAGAGGGCATAGTGTAGGCTATATAACTCTACAAACCTTCTGGACTGATTTTGTTGCGGATATTGCCCACTGTGTCAATGCTTCCAAGATTTTCTAAGTTCCTTAAACTAACCTTAAGCTTATTACAAAATTGAGAAAGTAATTTCTTCTTGGATAACGTATTTTTCCTTTAATAAGTTTTCTATCATCTATTTATCTATCAATCTATCATCTATATATCTATTAATCTATTATTTTACATTATCTATCATCTATCTATCTATCTATCTATCTATCATCTATCTATCTACTTACCTACCTATCATCATCTATCATAGCATCATTTGTATGTACATTTCTCTGTGTACGTGTGCACATGTCTGTATAAGTGTCTATGCACATACATGTGGAGGCTAGCAGTCAATACCAGTTATCATCATCAATTATTATCTATATCATATTTTGTGACAGGCTGTCTCATTAACTCTAGAGCTCACTGATTTGAACTGGATATTCAGCAAGCTCCAGGGATCTCAGATCTTTGTCTCCTCAGACCTGACTTTAAGGCACTCTCTTCAATGCCTAGCTGTTTACATGAATGCTGTGGATCCAAACTTGGTTCCTCATATAAGAAGCAGTTTAGTGATTGACCTATCTTCCCAACACCTCTTTAAATGCTTCCAATTATTGCTTCCTTTCTCTTATATGACATAATTCTCTAGAATCAAATGTAAATTGTCACCTCTGAACTGTTTAATACATACGTATACACAGACACACCCTGATGCCTGACCTAATACTCAGTTATAGTGAAAACCTTACTGTTCTCACACAGAATTCAGATACTACATGTTTATTCCTGTAGGCTTTGCTCTTACCTGAAAACTGGCTATTTTTTCTACAGTCCTTAGGGAGTAAATGGTTAAACAATCATTCCATCTCTAATTTCATTTTTAAAATATCCTTCGGATCTCACAAAAGAAAAAGGAGGCTCTAACTGTGAAGATTACTACTTGATTGAGTCAGAAAATATGGTTTGATGCAGAAACATTACTTATTTCTTTCACATCACATTTTCATTTGTAGACAAATGACTCATCCTTCTGTAAGTCTAATCTGATGCTATTTTGGATTTGACACCTACAAAGTCAGTGCAGGATGGGAAATGGTCTGCAGGGTTTTAGAGTGAGGGTGTTTTAAAGCTTTGTCACAGCTCCCCATTTGCTGGCCCTGTGATAAAAAGGTTCTAAGATCTCTAAATTCGGTTTCTTCATCTGAGAGACAGGAAAGCAATTCTAGTGGGAAAGGAACAGAGTAACTAGGAGCCTAGAATTTCATATTATACTTAATTAACTATGTCTTTAAAATTATTACATAATTACAATAAAAATAAAACATAAATCTCATCATATGAACACATTACAATAAAGATTGGGGCACATAATTCCAGGAGCAATTTTTTTGTAGACCTGAACTGAGAGACTGTGTATATGACTTAGTTTGTCATTATTTGTATTCAAGAAAGGCAGAGTGAAGGTCAGAGATGAAAAATGGATGAGTTTGACCAAACTTTTATAATTTCAGATTTAAAATTTAACAGCAATGCTAGAGAGTGCTTTCTGTCTATACAGAAAGTTTGTTTAAATATCACTTTTCAGTCATTTGGAAAAGAAACTTCACTTGAGCAGGTCTGTGTGTGTATTCTTGATCAATTTTCCGGCATGTGTAAAACTTCTCTGAGCCTAAATTTCTTCATCTGGAAGATGGCATTTCCTTCCAGAATACGGGTGAAAATATATGGGCTCAGTTATATTATTCAGGATATAAGATGGGCGCTGGTTTAGTTGTCAATAACCATCATTGTCAGTCATTTGATGTACGGCAACTGCAGATGATAACTGTAGCTCACATGCATTTTCCCTAGCTGCCCAATTTCAGGAATGGCACATCCAATTCACCTCCTTTGCAGAGCATTTGAGTTTACATATTTATAATTACACATAAGTAACATGTTCATTATTCAAGATGTATAAGAGGCTAGGTATACACTCTGCCATTTTATGTAAAGGACTTGACCATGGGGTCATTTACCTATCTATATATATTTCTAACCAAGCTATAGGGCAACCTGGAGTCAAAGCATTATAATTACCAAGTTAGGACTACATTATGTTGCATATTTAGAGGTAATTAACGCTCTAAATATGATTAAGGTAAAACCTTGAGGTTGAGTGATTATTCTGGATTGTGAGAGTGACACATCCTAATCACATTAGCCCTTAAATGTGGGTGGAAAGAGATGTGACTATTGAAGAAGGATCTAGAGACCAGTGTAGTTCTTTTGAGAACAGCAGGTTTGTTCAAACTTTTTAGACCATCCTCCTGTAACTGGCTTCAACTACTGACTATTATCTGAGCTTGGAATGTGACTTTGCTTTCTTGGTGATTTCCCAGTTCAGGGTCAACCAGTCTTTCATTGTTTTCTCATCTTAGATGTCTTCTTAGAGTCTCAGAGCCACATGTCCATCTGTGTACTAGGCCTCTCTACTCAGCTACACCACAAGGGCCTTCAGCCCAATAGGACTCACTGGGCTCTCTGCTTCCTTCCCCAGAATCCTCCTTCCTAGCAAATGAAAGCACTGTCTGAACCAACTGAAGAAGCCGGAGAGCTTGGAATCAGCCTTGAATATCACTTATCCTTCAAGGCTATGCAGCAACTGTGATCTCCAAAACCACCTCCTGAATATCTTAGTGGCTAAGCCAGTTCTCTCTATTTCTGTACAGATAGGAATCAGCACCTACCGTCCTCTCTGACTACCCTGCACCCTACGCTTAGCTCTTTCCTTCCACCTGGTACACAGCAGACAGATGTCATTACAATTCTTTTAAGAGTCGAAAAGTTGAACATCATCAACAAGATGTAGGGCTTCCTAAGCAACAGAGAAGACAAGAAAATTATAAAGTTATGAGAACAGAGGAACACAGAAATCTGGTAGAAGCTATTCACCAATAGAAAAGAACTCCAACACAACTAACATCTGCTTAAGGCCTTCTCCCTTCCCAAATATAATCCTATGGTTTTCTGGAAACCTCAGCAAAGGGAAAGGACATGTACTAACCCTTGTTTAACCCCTGGGCTCCTGATTATACTGTATCAGTTATAATCCCATTCATGACATTTCCACAGACACCCTATAAGACCACTTACAGAAGGGAGAAAGGAAAAAGAAAGCTTCTTAGTAATTTTTAAAAATGTAATTTGAGAGCAACCAAAATGATATATAGCTAATGCAAAAATATTTAATTGTGCCTCTTACTTGAGAAGCTCACACCTGGACTTTTTAGCTTATGGCTTACTCTCTTCTACTGTCCCTTGGAAAGCCAGTATCTCCACTTGTGCACATCTTTTTTCCCCAAGCATACCTCTCCTTCCCCTAACTCTCCCACTTAAGTCTATATTAAAATATCCTTTAGAAAATCTCCCAGTCTCCTTCATACTAGCTAGTCCTGAAATTATTTTCTGTGTCAAAAACACAAATCTTGGGTTTGCCTGATCAAGGTCACAGGAAGATAAGGGAACTCTCAAGGCTATTGAGAGTGACAGTCTAAAACTATGTCTCTAAATCACCACTAAAATCCCCAGACTTCTAGCACCCTTCTGCCTGCTTTATGCTAATGCACCAGGGGATCCAGTCATGGCCTTTCAGGGTATTTTGGCTTTCAGTCTCCGGCTTGGGTGCTCCTTTCTAGTGATGCTACTCCTCCAATATTAATTTCCCTGCTATAATTTCTAAAAGTGCCATGCTTTTCACATTTAAGACAAGGGCAATTTATGTTTATATGACCATTACTTTGTTGTTTATCTTCAAAGTTCAATTATTCTCAAGTGTAACCTCACTAACACATAGTGCTGGACACACAGTGGGTGATGGGCAAATTTCCTATTCCATTTATGGTATTGTGTTGTTTGGTCAAACTCCAGCCTAGATGCTGGGGTTAAAGTGTAAGTTTTAGGTGTGATTCACTAGACTTTGAATAAAGCATGCCAACATTTACTACATGACTGGGCTTCCTCTTACTAGCTGTAAATAGAAAACACTAAGGGCCTTCCAAGAGGAAGATTTTTCTATGTGCAAATGCCTGCCCAGTTTGCCAGTGTGAAAGTCTGCTCATATATTGGTCTGGAAACCTCTATCAAAAGAAATTTCATTTATATTCATATCATTTCAGCCAATAAATTTTTTAATTCTTGGGGAACCAATACATAAAACATGTTTACAATTATTTTCTGAATACATGAATGTGTCTTTCAACCATTATACACAATAACTACATAAATAAATTCTTTAATTTAAATAATTTAAATTTAAGCGCCTTTGTGTTTGTGTTTACTTTATTTCATTGCTATACCTACACATTGGCATGAATTTTCAGTGTTTTAAATTCCTGGATTTAATAGGATCCATGTTTCAAAACAAGTACTGGAATCCCTCTGAGTATTTAATTGTTTTTCCAAAGGCTTTAATTATCCTCTCGGCATATGCTTTTCTTTTCGTTTCTTCCCTGAATTCTTAACAGAATATCCTATTTACAAATAACACCATGTAGGAATTTAAGATCTAAGATTTTTTTCTGAGACTATTGCTAAAATTGTTTAAAACAGTGTCACCAAATAATACATCAGAACTTTTGAGTTCTATGTTTTTAACTCAAACATTAATCTTAGTGGCATAGAACATTAAGCTGTATGTTAAAGACTAAGAATTCTCATTTTACCTCAGTGGCTAGCTGACTTAACCACTTTGAGCAGTGACACTAAACTTTTTAGCCAAGGATTCCTCTCTGTAAAATGAGGAACTTTACAATTATTTTAAAAGTGGTATGGCTTTAGCCCACTTCCACTTAAAAGAAGATAGGGCTATGCAGATCAGAGTGAAACAGGTGCCCTGTTGTGGTTTCATTTCAATTGCTGTGATGAAACACCCCAACAAAAAGCAATTTGCGGTGTATTTGGTTAAAAACTCTAGGTTACAGTTTATCCCAAGGAGAAGTTCTGACAAGAACTCAAAACAGCTAGTCACATAACAGCTACACTAAAGAGCAGAGAGACAACAAATGCATTCTTGATGCCTGCTTACTTACCTAGTTTCTTTCATTATTTTGTATTCTAGAGCCCCTTATCTATGGAATGCTGCTACCTAAAGTAGGTTGGGTTAGTCAACACTCAAGATAATCATCCACAGACAAGCATACAGGCCAACCTCATCTAGATAAATCCTTATTGGAATTTTCTCTTCCTAGGTGACTGTATTGATTCAACAATAAAGCCTACCCACCACAGGTGTCATAGGTATGATTTAACAACCTCAAATGTGCAAGACTCTCCAGAGCCAAATGCAGAGTTGAAGGTTTTACATTTTTACATTACTTAATGACTTTGGTTGGAGGAATATGCACTTGCCATAGTGTGGATATGTAGGGGAGAGATAGTCAATTCACTCCTGACACCATGTAAAGCATTATGGATGGACTTCAAATCATTAGGCTCTGTGTCAAGCAGGCAAGTTCCATTAGTTATCTATTTAGCAATCTGTTCAAATTTTTCTCTTTCTGACTTTCAATTTCATCTTTCTCCAAGGATGTCAAACGACTACCACTGCTAATTATAATATGTTTCACGTTGACCTTCTGTCTTCACTGTAACCAATGAGCTCAGTTTTATTCTTGCCCCCTTTAGAAATTGTTCATTTTTGGTTCTTAGCAGGGCCATTTGTTGAATGTCTCCTCCTGTATCACACTGCTTATGAGGGAATGGAGTATCTGGGAAGTTATTCCCCTCTTGAGGACTTTGCTGCTCATTGTGAATTATAAGATAGGAAAGGAGGGGCCATAGGGCAGCGTATAGCTGCTTTCATAGCCTTGGCAATTTCAAGGAGGTTCTAAAGCCCAACTTAGAAATCCTACATATAAGAATGAAGCAGGGCATGGTGGATAATTGAAAAACCTTGATGTGACTTTCATGAAAGTATCAATAGGCAGTAGTCCTGGCAAGAGATGTGTGTTCTGGGGTATGGGAATAGAAAGACACTATGTGCACAGCAGAGAGAAAGGGGAATTAGAGGGAAGCAGTAGAGAAGGAGACACTTATCAACTATTCACTGACAACTGTAGTTCTTCAGTACTTTCTCAACTCAAGAAGCTATTTAAATATAATTTTTTGTACTCAAGCAGTTGCTACCATTCCAAGTCATGTTCAGTCACATATGCAGAGATTCCAAGTGAAGAAGAGAGAAAGAAACATACTTTCCTCAAGCTGGGGCTTGTGCACTAATAACTGATTGTAACTTTTCTCTAATTGATAAAAAAAAAAAAAGCCAGAAGGTGAGAACCCATTGTTTTGCATATCGGACTGACACAAAATTTACTTACTAGGTTTTCAAAACATACACATATGATGAGCCCTTACAGATAAATATTTGGTTTATTTTGGTAGCACTTTAACTCCCTTAAGACAGACCTAAAGATAGACAGGAAAATGTTAACTGCCTTAATTTAATTTAATTTAATTTAATTTAATTAGTTTATGTGCACAGGTGTTTGGCCTTCATGTGTATTTGTGCAACAAGTGTGTGCCTATTGCCTTCCAAGGTCAGAAGATGTGGGATCAGATTTTCTGGAACTGGAGTTGCAGATGGATGTGAGCTGCAACATGGGAGCTAGGCATTGAACCTGGTTCCTCTGGAAGAGCAGCCAGTGCTCTTAAAAGCTGAGCTTGTCTCTCCAGCCCTAATGTTAACTTCTTAGTTTCTCAAATCAAACTTAACTTCTAAGACATTCACAGAGGCCAAACTGCATGTATTTCAGAAGCTGAAAATTACTGAGATGTTAAAGACGCAAAGGAAATATCTAATACAATGAATTCATAGGCAACAAAGAATACTACAGCTTAGGGGTTTTTTGTTATTTATTGTATCAGTAAGGCTTCTTTTATATTTACCTCGCGGGTTCTAAAAAACTCAAAAAAGCAGAACATAATTATACTAAGTTAATGTGAAAGAACTATATACAAGTGCACATCCACATGCATACACACACTACTACACCAAAGCCAATTGTGAATATGTATTCTGATACATCACATATTTGTCTTGTTCTTAGGGGTAGGAAAAAAGAAATATTTCTCTTTTGCTGACAGCTGAGCCCTGAAAATGAAGGTGGTCTCTGTCATTTACATGGGCCTACCTAGAATAGTTACTGACTTCCCAGTTCATTTCAGAGACTCATCTGGCTTCCTGTTCACATCTACTTAGTCTCCCCTTCAGGGGATTAATTTAAAAACTCTCTCTGAACTGGCCTGGCTCATTCTCATGGTGGAAGCTTTAGAAAACTAATCCCACCCTGGACAGCAAGATTCTTGTTTGCAGAGATAAATTATTTATTGATTGTGATGTTTGGAAACTTTTAATGGAGCTGTCTAGACTTAGTGAGATTGCAAAACAAGATAAGTTATATGAGTAGGAAATAATAGTGACATCATCTCTTCTTAATAAATAAGCAGGTGTGTCACATTTTGTAGGAAACTGTTCTTTCCTGTTACACTGAATGTTTGACATGAATTTTTCAATTTCTTTCTTCATTCTTAAATAGCCTAGTAATTAAAGCTATGGTAAAAGTTGAGTGTTTCCTCAAGTGTTTTTACTATGATATATAAACTACAACATATTACTTAAAAATATTTATTAGTCATCTTATACCTTGGCACAGCTGATGTCCTAAACAACTCTGTCATTCCCCATGTTTGCTTTCTACCGCATTGTTGGCTACTGTGCTGATTTAGAAAAGACAGGGTGCGTGATGGGAGCAAGGAGGCTGTAGCTGAGTCATGATCACATAAGAAGAAGCCATGAACAAATCAAAGCAGAAGTAAAGCATCAGGATGCAGTCCCCAAGCAGACCATCAAGCTGGCAACGTACACCTGCCTTTCAGCTACAAGGCAGCCTGCCCTTCTTGGCCTAGCCAAACAGTCGCTCTTCTGCTTTTGCTTTGAGAACTATATGCAGGGTGAGTCATGATAAAGACACAAAACCTGTGAAAATGAGGCTCTAGCTTTATTATTTTTCTATTTTTCCCCTTCTGTTCAGTAAATATTATCTTTTGTGCTTGCTTCAGCAGCACACGTACTAAAACTGGAATGATTCAGGAAGATTAACATGCCTCTGCACAAGGATGCCATGCAAGCTCGTGGCACGGAGCCTTCCGTGTGCTAAAAGAAGTCATGCTTTGTAAATGGAATTTATAAGTAATTTAAGTTTGTTCTTTAGTTTACCTGAATTCTATATGGACCAGAAATATCAAACTTCCTCAAATCCAACTTCACATTTTTTTCCAGCACAACTATTTAATGATAATGTATAAAACACTGCCAGGTTCTATAAACTGCCATAAGGAAGGGTGATCCTTCCAGAAACTTCTTAGAATAATATAAGAAGTCATTAGTAATTTCCCTGAAACAGTAGGTATAAGGGAAAATTGCCCTAGCTATCTGCAGAGCATGGCACCTTACCTCCTCCACTAGATGGACCAACCAGCACAAATAAGCACCTAAACTCTTGGTTGAATTCTGCCCTCTCTATGAAAAGTTTTATATGTTTTACACGCACATTTGCTTGCTCTAAAGCTATTCTAATCACCTCACTCCTGGGAATAAGATTTCATTATTTTATATGAAGCCACGAATACATTTTTTTTCATTTCTCAGGGGTGATAATAAGGTGTCAGGTAAGTGTCATCTTTTCTACTTTACCTGCCGCTCGGTCTTTGCAGGTTCCTCTTCAGCTTGCGGCAGATGTCTGCCGTCGCATTTGGCGTTTTGCAGCACCTGTTTCTGCCACAGGCCATTGCCCTTTTCAACTTTCTTTAGGAAATGAGCTGTTTTGCTTAGTCAAATCTCATGACTCTTTCCATAATTGCCTTAGATTGCAGTTCATTATCAAAGAATCTCAGCCTTGACTGGTAATGCTGCTGAAGACGTGGCTAAGGGGTCCTTCTATGTGCTTTAAAGAAATGCATGCCATTTAGAAGTAAAGGTGCACACAACTAATTACCTCACTATCCTTTTTGCCTCACGGATCAAACAAGATACATTTTATAATTCAGTGGTGAGACCTGAGACACATAGCCTTCTGTTAGAAAGCTGCCCCATTATCAAGAAGAGAGTATGTACAAGTTAATTAGTCTAAATTCAGAAAAAATGTGGAAAAATAATGAATATGAAGGTAGAGATCCTCACAGCCCTTAGCAACACTTACACTTCAAGCATAACAATAGCTATCGCTTGACTAAGATATGTTTTATTAGATAAAATGAGTAAACACTGCTTTTGTATGTATACTTGTGTGTATGCATGCCCACATGTGTGGGGGCATATGAGTGCTTGTGTGTGTGTATGTGTGAATGTGTGTGTCTGTGTATGTTGACATTGGGACTCTTTCTTGATTGTGCTCTATCTTACTCATTGAATGGGGTCTCTAACTTGAACTAGGAGCTTTCCAGTATAGCTAGTCAATCTAGCCAGCTTTCTCTGGGAATCCCTGTTTGTGTCTTCTGTGTGCTGAGATCAAAGGTATACCTTTGATCTGGCATAATTGTGGGTTCTAGGGCCCAGAACTCTCGTCATATTTGTATGCAAGGGTTTTATATACGGAGCCATCTCCCAAGGTCAATATTAATGTTATTTTTAATTGACAAAGTATAGCTGTGTTTTATTTTTAGCACAATATCACACACACACAATACATATGTAAAGCGTGAGTGAATCAAGCAAATCAAGCTATTTAATCAAGCTAATCAATTAACATAAGTAATGTTTCTGTAATGATCTATTTGAAATCTATTTTCCAATTATTTTAAACTATACCCTACATTGTGACAGACTCTGCTCATGTTGCTGAGGATGAGTTCTCAAAGCTTATGCTTCCCATCTGGCTAGAATTTTGTATCCTTTATCATCAGTTCCCCCTTCCCTCACTGTGCTAACCACCAGCCTCTGATAGGCATCATCTTCCTTGCTACTTTCATAAGTCAGCTTTTCTAGATTCCATACATAAATGATACTATAAAGTCCTTGTCTGTCCATGGCTTTTCTCAGTTACAATCATGCTCTGTAGTTTGTTTATGTCACTGCAATGAAACAATTTTTTTCTTGCAACTGAATCTTCTGCAAGCTTTTATGAAGTTCCCTGTGATGACTTCTATCTTCAAGATAATAGGGGTGAAATGGAGCCAGTGATGACATTTCAAGAGGGCTTTGAGTACACATTTAGTGACAAAAAGTTCTCAGCACTGGGCATACCATGCAGATGGCCATGCAGACTCAATGAAGTGACTGATGGGCTTGAGTTCAAGAGACATTCATCCTCTTCCCAGTTGGTCCTGAAGTTCATGCTCTAGTTTAAATATCATTCAAACACGTCTTTGTGTATTTTTGTTACAGTTTGGTATTCCATAACAATACCTAATTGACAACTGTCAAATCTGGACTGTATTTATGTGTTTACAATTATGTACACATATACATGTATGAATGTAACAATAATTAATAAAAATAGAGGCCATGGATTTGAAAGAGAGGAAAGAGGGGCCTATAGGAGAGTTTGGAGGGGAAATGGTGTAATTTTATTAAAATCTCAAAAGTAAAAGGAATAATTAATAAAATAATGCTCAACCTGCACCATCCCCATTTGTGAAAGTTCTTTCTAAGCTGTTATCCCTGTCCCTTACTTCTTCTTTTTTTTTTTTTTTTTCATGATTCAGTCCTTTAATTCTCTAAGGGCACAGGTGAGGTCCCTTCTGGCGGGATGGACGTTAGACCCGTGGTGAGTCGCTGCCAGGGCTGAACGGTGCAGCCCTCCAAGTGCATGATTACAGGGCTCAGCCACCCAAGAGATAAACACCCAGGTGGGAGGTGGCCGGGTCCTCATAGCCGACAGGGAGCCGGCCTCAGGGCTGCCCTCTTCCTCTGTTCTCAGCGTCCTGGGCGCCCATGGCCCTTCTTAGACCTTCTTAGATTTCTTGGTCCCTGAGGGGGGACGAATGGGAAGAGGGGCAGTGCTTGTGGGTGATGGTGGTGATGGTGGTGGCAGGAGTGGAGGTAGAGATGGCTCCATGGGCTCTGGTGGGCCAGGGCTGGGCCGGAACCCCTCAAAGGGAGAGAACTTGAGGGGGCTGCAGGAAAAACCAAGGCAGAATCAGAGCCTCCTAAGCTTAGGAAGGAATACTGGCAGTAGGCCCACAAACTGCCGTTTTAGCAGCCCATTGCAAATGTACAGGGACTGGGTTCCCGCGGTGGGCAGGAGACTGAGGCTAGCCCTAAAGAACAGCTTGGCCAGCAAAGGTAGTCTGTGCTAGAGAGACCCACCCAGTCACACGCCTGCCCTGTCCCTGGGTACCTGATGGGGGTGCGGGGGCTGCTATTAAGGCACCTGGGGGAACGCTGCTTGGGCCCTGTCCCTTACTTCTATAGCTATTATCTCTCACCCACAAAATATTTTTTGGTACTTTCTTATCCACCTTTAGAATAATCTAGATATACCCAGTCTACTTTTAGAGAAAAAAAATAATAACTACAAATTTTCTTCCCTGTGTTTGTCTCTTCCCTCACCCACATAACCAACTCTCCTATTCCCGACTTTCTTCAATTTCCCTGCCCTAAATGCTTAATAATTCATTGATTTTCTCTTCTTTAAAAATAGATTTTATATTTTTGGTTACTTTCCTCTCTCACATTTAGTGGTTTACTTTTCTTTATTTGCTTATGTTCACTTTCTTGTCATTTTCGGATACATTACCATTATCTGTCCAATTAAAATATTCTATCAACCATGCCTTATATAAACAATTAATGAGTATTAATTCTTTGCTAGAATCCTAGAATTATGGGTAAGAAGAAGACTAAAAGACATAATTTATCCAATTAAACCTTATTGACCTTGCAAAATAATGAGAAAATAAGACAGGATGAAGTAAGAAAGAAAGAAGAAAGACAAAATTGTAGAAGAAGTAATAAAGAGGAAGAAAAGGAGGCAGAATTCTGGGTACCACTGGCAAGATATCCACATTGAAGTCAACTCCATCCCTTTTAAACAACTAAGTGTTGAATAAAAGCTTTATAAAGAAGAGTCATAGAGGATGAAAATGACTAAAACCCATTATGTACATGAATGAAAACTTTAAAGAACGTTAAATAAATAAATATCCAAATACTGTAATCTTTATTAGTAAAATAATAAATAGTAAAATAAAAAGTTTGATACTTTCCAGTGCATTATAAATAATAAAAAAGTTGTTTAAAAATTGAAAATAACAACACATAAGAAAGAAAATTTCATTTCCCAACAACAAGCATAAGTGCAGAAGGAGCACATGGTAGAAACAGCAGGAGAGTGACTAGCAACGCGACCTAGAAGGAGTTAAAGTTGAGCATCAGGAGATAGTCAGTGAATCCATAGAACACAATGGAAGTCATAGGAAAAGATCCATCTGCAGACTTAAAATTCACATATGAAAAGGTGGCACCAGACTCAGCCTTTCTATCCCACAAACAGTGTATAGGAGTTCCAGTTCATACTGCTATGAGGAACAAAATACATTTCATGTCTACTGCTTGGTTTATTCCTCATATAAGTGTGTGTGTGTGTATGTGTGTGCACACATGCGCGTGCACCTGTATTTGTGTGTGTGTGTGAGTGTGTGTGTGTAAAACAGTAGGATTCAAGCTGCCCATTAGGGTCTCTGGCCAACTGTGACAAACTCACTTATTTCCAGATTCCTTCTTAATTTTAGCTCCTCTCAATGAGCTTAATCCCATTCTTACCAATCGGGCCTTACAATGTAGTGGCTCGGGTGGGGTTGACATTTGCTTCCTTTTATTGACAGTCTAGGAAAGAATTGACGCACATCTTATTTTAAATAGCTACAGGAAGAGAAACCCTGTCTCAAAAAAACCAAATAAATAAATAGCTACAGGAAAATATCAATTGTTAATTAGACAAAAGCTGGCTAAACAAAAATAGATTATTTTAGATTTCAAAATCTAATTGCTATTGTGAAAGGAAACTTTGAAAGGTCATTTTTTGATTCACTGCATACTCTGCCTCAAAAATTAACCCAGAAACTGTTATAAATTTATGAATATAGAAAGATCAGTTCATCAGAAAGACAAGGACACTTTGTGTTTATTCATTTACTCTAGTTTACAGCTAGAAAAAGAAAAAAAACTGACAGAGATAAAAGAAAAAAAGGAAATTCCTGTCATGTTAAAAAAAGAGAAAACCATAGTGATGTTATTTCATAGTTAGATAAAAGCTGTCAGGGAAAAAATAAGGAAAAATCCTGGAACATGACCAGTTAACCAGACCAAAGCATTGATAAAATTACAGGGAAAAATTGAGAATTTTCTAATCCACATGCAGTGATGATTTAGACCATATACCACTGCTCAAAATGATCCTTAATGAAACTCTTGCAGGGATTATTATCTAATCATAATAGAATAAAATTACATAGCAACATAAAGTATTGCTTTTGAAAATTATCTCATTCAAAAAATACTTCTACACAACTTTCAAATGAAATAAACTTATATTAAGCAATGATTCAAATACAAAATATCAAATTTTGAAAATGTACTTAGAGGAGTACTCCAAAGGAAGGGTATATCTTTAAGACTTTGTATTTAAAAAGAGAAATTATTAAATGTCAGTGACATGTTTCATCTGAATAAACAAGAGAAATAAAGCTCTAGAAAACCAACTGTGGCAAGAAACAGCAATGATAAGAGAACAAAAGAACCGGGAGAGTCAAGTAGCAGCAGATAACATTAAAGAAACTCTGTAGCTTCTTCCATGTGTGCGGGAAAAGATGCATAAAACTAGAAAGAGGGGTCTAAAGGAAATGAAAATCTAAATCACTAACATCAGGATTGAGACATGTCTGATTTCAACAGATCCAACAACTACTAGAAGGAGAACCAGGAAGTATTTTATAAACATTAGACTAGTGTTAACAACCTACAAAAATAAGTATGTTCTTTGGAAAACAAAATTTGGCACACCCTACAGAAAAAAAACAAATATTAACACGTTAGTTATAATTAAGGCATAATGTGAAAGTCTCCACATCATTGCCAACACCACTACAAAAACCAAAGATGCAAAGAGTTCCATTTTTTTTTTTTTTTTTTTTTTTTACGGTATAATACATTTTATTTCCACAACCAAACAGAGTAGAAGTTCATGGAGAACTGATAGAGGAATACTGGTTACAAATTTCAAGTTAATGCAAGAAGACACCATAAATTTTGAGGCCTTGCTAATTTCATGTGGAGATTAATTCTTTTGAAATATTACATATTTAATTAACGTAAGCATAATTAAAATATGATAGTTGAGTGAATAAGATATTTCTTTAAAAAAAAAATTGTTAAGTTGGGAGCGTAGGCCCCAGCCCCCGGCATCTATCCTAGTCCCTAGGCCTGAGAGATATATTGGTCTGGACTCCAAATCCCAGCAGGCCAGATCCTGACCCCTCCCTGGGAGGGGGGTAGTCAGGACCATCCCACAGAGTATTTAAATGAACTCCCAAAAGAAGAACACATGGTGGGTCAGTCTCTTTTCCTTCCTCTGGGTCCCTCAGGACCACCTGAGAGTTCAGAACTCCCATTAAACCTGGATATTTCTTAATTTGACTTGTTTTGATTTGGCTTGATTGGGATTTTGTGTTGGCAAAGAGCTCGTGTTAGGAAATATTCCTAACAAAAAGTCCTGTTAAAAGACAGTGTTTTAAGTTTCTGGCTTAAGTTTCTTGATGCTCTGGGATCAGTCAAACTGGTTAGCTGTTTGCAAAACCACAAGTTAAGAGGACAGAGAAGAAGGGAGGAGCATCCATTAGATATAATATGTGATTCATAAATATGGTTTATTAATCTTAAAATGAATGAGCAAATTAATAGATGAATAACATTCCCACAGCCAAAATCTTACTGTAAAACAAGAAATAAAATAAAGATCATTTCTTAGCCAATACAGTTTTTTTTTACAATTTTCTAATTGATTTTATTGCTTGAGGATTATATTCATAAAGACTAAATTATCCTAAATTATCTTTCAGAATCAAGATTTAGTATACCTTATGTTGATTGAATTCATCAGAAAGGTCTTAAAATTTGACAGAACATCTATTTTTCTTTCAAAGAGTTCCATTTATGAATTTTATAAAGAAGAAAGGAATGAGTTTATTAATCTCGTTTTTTAATTATGAGTATGCATCTTACTGTATGGACAACACTAGTTTGGCTTATATGGGTTATAAATAAACAGACTATGGGAAGCTGGGAGGTTATGGCTTTAGAGGGGCAGCTGACAGGAATAAATAAATATTCAAAAAATATTTCAAAGTATTTATAAATAAAAGAATGATATAAGTATTTAAAAAATAAAGTAGGAAGAAATATTTCTCATTTTTCTGTGAAGACAATATTTGCTAAAAACTCATGTCTCTCTTGAGCAAAGATGTAATAATGAGCCTCCATAAGTATAAATATACTTATTTATACATACTATTTATACTTATATGTTATTACATACAAGCTTTTACTTGTCAACAAAGACTCAATAAAATGATTAAATAGAAAATTAATAGAATTGTGATAGTGGAGAAAATAATGTACTCAGAAAGCCAAAGTTTAATTATAAAAATCACCCTTTGTAGCTGGGCGGCGGTGGTGCATGCCTTTAATCCCAGCACTTGGGAGGCAGAGGCAGGCGGATCTCTGTGAGTTCGAGACCAGCCTGGTCTACAAGAGCTAGTTCCAGGACAGGCTCCAAAACCACAGAGAAACTCTGTCTCAAAAACCAAAAAACAAACAAACAAAAAACAACAACAAAAAAACAAAAAAAAAAATCACCCTTTGTACCTATTTTGGAGAAATAAAAATGGAGAGAAAATAAGGATTTAGTTTTTATCACTTTTAAAAATCAATTTTAAATGAATAAATTTCATAATAAATTTCATGTTCATATACATCATTACATTCTGTCTCAAAAACAAACAAGCTGAAATGTGAAATCCTTATGAAGCAGTTATGCTAGTGGTAGAAATGAGCCCCCTTTGTCACCACTCACACTCACAGAAGGTGTGGTGTGCACACACACGCCTATGAACCCAGGACAAACTTGTAAGTCCTTGTAATATGAATGTATATAAATACTAAATAAAGGTAAAATAGGGCTGGCAAGATGGCCTAGAGGATACAAACACCTAGTACCAAACCAGATCACCCGACTTCCGTACCTAGAATCCATGTTATGGGAGGACAGGACTGACTAGAACTGA
Source organism: Chionomys nivalis (assembly GCF_950005125.1). NCBI lineage: Eukaryota > Metazoa > Chordata > Mammalia > Rodentia > Cricetidae > Chionomys > Chionomys nivalis. The sequence continues at coordinate 1,093,231 of NC_080097.1, read as the reverse complement.
CACCCCAGGCTGTCCTCTAATACCTCAGGCATGCCGTGGCATAGGCATAGCCCCCCCACTCACACATGTAAATAAAAAATAAAGGTAAAACCATAAGCATATTTGCTAAAAGGTTTTTGATGTTTGACCAGTGAAAATACACTGAAGTTTGTATAAATTACTGTGTCCATTTTAATTTTTGAAAACCCTGCATATGCATTCAGAAGACAATCTATATACAAGTCACAGAGGCGTGACCTGAGCAATTTACATAAGCTCAGACCAAACATTGAAATTGAACCAATTTTATCATTATTTATACAGTATAATCATATAAATACATAAATTCACATAGATTCATTTAACTGTAGTTCAACTTATTTTCACTTATGCAAATGCATACCTTTTATGACGAATACCCTTCAAATACAAAAACATCACAAATATTATAAAATCTGCAATTTTCTAAAACCTTAACTGTTTTGCAAATGGATTTTTATGCAGACATAAATGACTCTCCTTTAAAGTTTAACAAAATGCTGTAAATTCAGATTCTATGATCCCAATGGAGATTTTTCTTAAATATAATTTGTGAGTCCTTTGTAAACAGATCAATCCCTGCTCAAAGATATGAACAGAAGATACAAAATCAATTTCTGCCTCAGTGCGTACTTCCCTACGTTGTGTAGTTGCAACTATTGAACATCTGTGAACTGAACTTGTAATCCCCAAGTCTGATGCCCAGACAACACCAAAGGGATGCCCCTGGTTTTACATATCCAGAAGCTGCCAGTCAGCTCTGCTTTCTCCTCCCGCCACTCTGTATCAGCGCTAGTCTCGGTACTGGTTGCTATGCTCGAGATCAGACTCTACCTATACCATCAGTAGCTAGGTCACTCTCACTATATTTTAATCACCAGTCTTATAACACATGGATGCAACAGGTAGCCTACATTTATGTAGAAATGTGGCTGAAATCAGGCAGGAAATTCTTTTCAGGAATGGATGACCACTGATATTAATTATAAGAATAAGGTTTTCATTTTTCCTAACAATCTAATACCGTGGATATCTTCCAAAGTTTTGTAAGCACACTCCCCATGTGTATTCTTAGGAAGGTTGTCTTTGTTTAACATTCTTTCCCAGCAGGTTATACATTCTGATCTGGCTTGTTGTCAACTTTGTCTCAAATTTGGACAAAACAATGCTAAGTTGGCAAAGAATAATGAACACAAATTACCAAAAACACTGATTTTAAAGCATTTGACAATTTCACACACACACAAAAAAATAAATCAGGAATGTCCTTAATCACCCAGACCTAAAGTGTGGCAAAGAAACTTACCCCGGTTTTGTATCATTCACAACACAGTGGTAGGTAAATGTTCCAAACATTTGAACTCCTAAAATCCCATACAGAAGTAGGAAGAAAAGGAGGAAAATCGAAACACTCCAAATTTGTTCTCCTGACCGCCTAGGGAAAAGAAAAAAGTTAGTTCGAATAGATTGAAAACACCCTCCAAATTATCCATAAATGTTCCCCTTAATGTATGCACCAAGCTGGGCTTACTTTAAAATATTTGTAATTCTTGTCCTCGGCAGTTCAAATCGGAAATAAATCCTGAAAGCCCGGATCATAATGAGTGGTCGTGGGATTCGCAGCATGCCCCACGGTGACATCTGATCAACTATGTCAGCTATTTCAAATACCTATAGGTGAAGAGATGCACACTGTTAGACTTCACCTTAGCATTGGCCACTGCAGTGGAATGGATAGGCAACACAAGAGTGTTCTTTGAGTTTCGCCTGTACCCTCATTGTATTCGGCCAAAGATCACATCTCGACATTATAGCTACCTTAAGAGTAACAAACACATCAACTAATGTAAGTCCCCTAAATCTCCATGTTTTGGTTCTCCAAGCCATCATTTTTTATCATAAAATAAAATGCCAGCTTTTGAGTTATTCTCACTTATAGTGTCTTTGAATATCTAGGAAACAAAAGAATGTGGAATCTTTGTAATGTATTTGGTGTTGTGCAACATCCATTTCAATATTAATAGTTTAAAATATTTTTAATGAGGATTTAGTCCAGAACTTAAAATTTCCTAAATTTAACTTTTGATTTTAAAAATTAGGTATCTCACTCCAAATCTCTTATTTTTTTCATTGACAATATGTTTATAGTTGTTTCATGAGGAAAAACTACCTTTAATATTGATTTTTTTCCTTCGAAGAACTCACATTTGCACTTAACAATAATTTAAATGTTGCAATTAATTTTCTATCCATGATCATGTAAAATAAACATATAGGAAATTACATAACCACATTTGAAATGTATTCTTCAATGTTTCTAGGTAAATTTTGAGTGGAAAATAATGCCCACTTTTCAAAACATCTCTTTGTGATTTAAATATATTTAGTTACCTGTAGCACAAGGGAAACCCAGAGGCAAAAGACCATGAATCCATCAAAAACACACCAGCGATCCTTCACATAGGAGCTATCACCCTGAAAATAAATTCCATATAGATTGTCAGGTAAATGAATTAATAATTTTTAATTCTGTGATGGGAATAGTCAAAGATTACTTCCGTACAAACTACTCATAATTTTCGTATAACAATGAAACAACTACAAACAGAGTATTTTTTTAGCACTATAAAATGGCAATTTTTAAAGCAAATAATTGATAAAATGGGAATTTGCAGAACTCTGAGTTCAGAACTCTAAAAGGAAAGTATTTGTTCTATTTGTAATGATATGTGGTGGCGGTGTTGGGTGGGACTGCAGAACCCATTGTGGGGGGGGGGCAAACATGCCATCAGACAGAGCTTACATAGGAAGGAAGTTTATTGGGGAAGGGAGGGAAGAGAGAGAGAGAAGACAGAGAGAAAGAGACAGAAGGAGAGTGGGAGTAGGCGGGGCTTGTCTCTTAAAGGGACCTTTTCACCTGCATACAGACTACCTTAGTGATGTAGCAGTCATAGGACCCTGGCTGGCCAAGGTACTGACTAAGTTGCATGCAGGGGTGGCCACTCTGCCTCTGCCAGGTCCCCAAGGGGCGGGATCAGGTTTACATTTGTCTGCATGTTTGCCTGGATGATAACACTATTAACTGCACACACCCAACATGTAATAACAGACGGCAACTAACAACATCAGGTCCTAGGCAGCTAAGGCCCAGAGCATACAATAGGCAACATGAAGCCTTTATAACTGCTTGATCCTGTTATACATGGATGAGAATTGCTGTTAGTAGGAAAGATAACCAGGAGGTAACATTGAAGGAGAAAATTTCCTTTCTTTGCAAGGAAAAGATATGGTGACTTTAATTGGGAGGATGTGGTCAAAGAAAATGAAGATGTATTGCTTTCATTATTAATAGGGCCTCTATCCTGAGATTAGAATATATATTTCAATAAAATGGGATTTGAAATGAGAATTTCCCTCTGGAATAACAAGTGTCAGTAAAAAATGGAGGGAAGAGAAATCATGGGCTCTGGGCAGAAATTGTCATGCTTGTAGGAGGTTATGAGTTATTCAAGACCTGTCTGTCAGTTTGTAAAAGGTAAACAATTGAAGGCTGCCAATCAATTATCCAGTCTAAGAAACTCTCTGAAAGTGCCTTGCAAATAATTAACGAAGAGAGACACCAAATGCATTTAGAGAGATACAATGTTGCAATCACAAATGCTACGTACTGGCAGCTTCATGAACATGTGGCTTATTATTCTAGCATCCTAGGGCCCTTGTGTTAGTATGTCTTAGCGTTGTTAATTATTTACTCCAACAGTGTTCAGTAGATGCATATTTATTTTTTATTATTATTGCTTTTTGAGACAAGCTTTTTTTCTCCATAGCCCTGGCTTCCTGGAACTCACTCTGTAGACCACTCTGTCCTCAAATTCACAGAGTTTTGCCTACCTCTGACTCCCAAGAGCTGGGATTAAAGGATGGTCTTTAGCACCTCAAATATATATAATTTCAATTAATTGGGTTTCCTTTAGAGATTTAGTCAGTAGGAGTAATTCTGGGGAGAGGCAATTGAAAACCTTCTCAGGCACAAATTAGATCCTGTTATACATGGATGAAAATCCCTCACTCCTCTTCACTGACCGTAGTAGGAATTCTTGGGATATGCTGGGTCCTGCCAGAGACCACTAGATTCTATGAATCCTTGCCAGCTGCTGTTACTTCCAACTCCTCAGGCCTCTCCTAAGTACCAGCTGTTCTCTGTCTCTCTGTCTCTGTCTCTGTCTCTGTCTCTCTCTCTTTCCTCTGTGTGTGTGTGTGTGTGTGTTTCTAAATACATAAACACATCTTGCTCAGTCTATGCAAAGTTACTTATATGTATCTCTTTTTAGGGCTGGGCATTTAAAAGAGAGCAAGGAGGGTCTATGTGGGAGGGTTTGGAGGTAGGAAAGGGAAGGGGAAATGTAATTATAGTACAACGTGGAGTGCTCCTGCTGGGCTACAGCAGTCTGACTCGAGTGCCAGCACCTAGAGCACCTAGCCCTAATCCATCTTTGGTTCAGCAGATACCCTTCTTTTCTCTTGTCGCCCTATGTGAATCTTGTCTGAGAGTTTCCAAAGGATACAAAGCCTATGCAAAATTTGGTTGTGGGAACCCCAGAAAAACCACAGTACAGTACCCCCTTTATTGAGAATTTGCACTTGACATTGTTCCTTTGGAAGTTAATCAAGTTATTTTGAATATATGGAAATCAATTGGCTATTGGAGAACAATAAAAGAAGCCCTGGACAAAGGGAAAACGTTCACCCCTTAGGGATGGATCCACCCTGCAGCCAAGAAAGGCTAAATTCATTCTTAAGGTACCTCTGAGTTTTATTTCCAAGAACCTGGATGAACCCAACATTCACACCACAACAGAATAATCTCAAAAAATAAAATAAATGATAAAAATAAAAAATGAAACAGATATTCATGACATCACTTTACATGTGTAGATAAACACAAACTTCAGCCCTATAAATGAACAAAGCCAGCATCCTTTTGCAATTTGTTGTGAGTGAAGAGACAGGAGAACTGAGAAGCAATGGCATATTGCTGGCAAGTGGATTAAATAGAAAGTTTTTAGCAGACAGCTACTTAATTAATGTTTTTAAAATGTTCACATATTTAATTGAAGACAGCAAAGCAATTTACTTGAGAAATATGGGATTTTTCAAGACATCTCTGTGGACAGATACATTTAATTTATTTTGATGTTTTATTCCTAAAAAGTCTTTGTCATGCAACTATAAAAACAAGACAATGCACAAACTACAAAACAATAAAATTTAAATTGGTAACAAATTTATTGTGGCAGGTAACATTTTACTAACACTGAATATTAAAACTTTCATTTTACAATCAAGAATGGAATGTCAAACCTAACTTGCTCAGATCTGTTATGATATGCATGCTGAAGAAGTGTGTGGTACCAAATGATGAAGCTATGGTTTGGATTTAAGGTCATAAAATCAGCAGTTGGTATCACTCACTTAGCTCTACACTCTAATGAACAAGTGTCCTGTCAACTGGTTACCCTGTCCCCTTAAGAGACAAGCCCCGCCCACCCCAACCTTCTGCCAAGGCAAGCAGATCTTCTGCCTCCTCCAGCCTGCTTGTTCTCTCTCTCTCTCTCTCTCTCTCTCTCTCTCTCTCTCTCTCTCTCTCTCTCTCTCTCTCTCTCTCTTCTCTGTCTCTCTCTCCCTCCCTCCCTCTCTCCCTCCCTCCCTAGCTACTGCCTGTCTACTACTGCCTAGCTACTGCCTGTCTCTCTCCCCCTCCTCTCTCCCTCTCCACCTTTCCTTTTCCCTCTATAACCCACTAAATAAACTCTATACCCAAACTCTCTCTGCATGGTGTATCTGTCTGTCACCTGCAGTGGTCTCCCAGCCACTAGGATCCTCCGGGGCCTCTGGTGGTGGGACCTGCTGCTGGTCCTCTGGGAATAGGCCCTGCTTGGGACACCCACCGTTTTTTAAGGAATAACGCCAAGGATCAAGATAATGAAAAATACTTAAACTTTCATTCAGGACTATCAGATCTCAGATTTAACAGAAACTTCAGCTATCATTTAATCACTAGTTTTAATGAGCTGTGATGTTCTGACTACTTCAAGATAATATTAGCAATGCAGAATAATTAAAGTTGACACTACATGTGTATCTACTCTAATTACTCCTAATTAAAAGTAGAAATATACTTATCTGGTTTTCATTTTTAATTTGTCGTTTTCTTATAGATTGAAATCAGAAAAATATTTTTGAGTTTGGTAAATAGTTAAAGCAAATACAATATATGAACCTGTATGAGTCCTGAATCCAAGAAACCAACTTAAAGGTATTATAACAATCAGGTGAGTATGAACATCAACTGGGAGTTAACCTACCTGAGGAATTACTGTTAATTTCACCTTATACAATGATGGTGTTTTTGGAAAGCAAATGAAAACATTATCAGTAATGCATAGGGAGTTATTTCTGGAATGAGTTAAATAGTTTAGACTTTCTTTAAAATGAAATATAGATTTTCAATTGTTGATCTTTATGCAGGTTGTGATTCATAACAACACATTAGAAAGGCATACCACGGTACATTGGCTGACATGATTCTCTATGAAGAATAGAGCCACAATGCATAATAGATAAAGAGAAGCAAAGAAAGTTACAGCTAATTCTATGTCAAGAATCATTTTATTAAGGCTTCCCACTCCTTGAATGGGGTCTTACATGCCTCAGAACTTCCCCCAAGACATAAGAGACAAACTGAGTCAATATGTCATTTGTCAAGTCTTAAAGTCCACACTGTACCACTCTCTCTAAATGGAACAATGCAAGCTACTCCTGGGGCAATATCTTTCCATATCTCTGAACAGGCTACTGCTATAGAACCAGAATCTTGTGTCAAAACTTGTCCCTCTTTTCTTTTTTTACTTTTATTAAAAGTTTAATTTATTTTTATTTCCCAAGAGTATCAATCAGATAGATACCGCATATTCTTTTTTTCCAGTTCCCAGAATCCTTTATCTCTCATTTCCTCTTTTTATCCTTTTATATCTTTAAACCACCTAGGTTTATGAAATCCAGCTAAATGTCATCATGCTCTGATTTTATCAAGTGACATTTATCTTGTGTTCAGTACATCAACAAATATTAAAATGCCCCCTTGAGGGTCCATAGCCATGATAGTCCATGGCTTTATCTCTGTGTGGCACAATACACCCAACCCTACACTCATGGAGCACATACTTAAAGCAAATAGCTTCTTTAAAGATATCCTCAGGCTTTGTACCTTATAAAACGTAATTAAATTTATGTGGCATGTTTTTACAGTTATGCTCTTTAAAAATTTCAATTACAATAATATAAAGATGTGTTGTATTTGGATATTCATACAAGAATATTATTGAGCTGATTAAAATATTTAATGTTCTTAGTTTGTTAACTTAAATGACAAGAAAATACTCACCTTGACAATACCCCGGATGTGCATTTTCGCGATCATCTCTGCAGTATAGAGAAACATCAGTAGAGTGTCCAAGGTGAAGGTCACGTACTGCAGAGGAGGATAGTGCTCGAAGGTCATGGGTGTGTTCATGCACACGGAGATGACACTGATGATGGCACAGATGCGGAGCAAAGAGTGCACCCACTGCAACAAAGACCAACATTGCTTTATGACACTGTGAACTGGGACCTTTGACTTGTCTTAGAAAGCATACTATTTGGAACACACACACTTAGGTTAAAATCGGCCACTAGTGCAGAGGGGAGGGAGAAGGGAACATCTACTGAGTTCATATAGCACACTCAATATTTCACACATGTTATAGTGCCCATTTCTCTAAGCAGCTTATTTTCCACATGAGCATACCACGGTTCTAAAAGATTAATAAACATCCTGTGATTATACATTAATAGACGCTAAACCCAAGGTTAATCTGAAGGCCATTAGACCACTCTGTGGGAAATTCTTGTTCTATGTTCTCTATGTATTATAGCAACTTACTCTCAATGAACCTGGGTGTGACTTACCTTTCTTTTGGCACCATGAAGCACCCAGGATTAGCAGCCATGTTCTACTTACTGTAACTTCTCTAGCAACTTAAACAATGGTCTTCCATAGTAGACCATAAATAATTTTTAAAATGGATTGATATAGAACACTCCTATACACAGGTTTTTAAAAATATACATCACATAGTATCTCCCTACATAAAAGACACTTCTAGACCTGTGAGATCCCTTTTGCCTTACAAGCCTGGCGATTTGAGTTCAATCCCTGACACCTATTGTTAAAGGTTATAATAAACTTCAAAAAGCTGTCTTCTGACCTCTACTCTCCACACATCCATCTGTGCGCACGCTCACGCGCACACACACACACACACACACGCACCCCCCCACACACACATTTTAAAACACTTAAAAATAATTTATAAAATCATCATTGTAGAAAAAAGATAATGAGTGAAGGTATCTGTTTTTCCAAGACAACATTTTGAACATATTTAGCCTACAATCTTTTAAAATTAAATTTCTGTGTAATTCCAGACACACATTGATATACTGTCTAGAGATTTTAATTAACCCTAAAAATAAGCCTAAAATATGAAGAAAGATGTAAAAACAAATTTGTTTATATTTAATGTACTCACATATACACTTTCATTAAAAAATTAATGACTTGGATGAAAAGGGTTAATTGTATCTACATATTAACCTCATGGAATTAATATTTCTACTGAATTACTCGGTGCATAATTTTCAAACATAATTTAAATGTTATTTACTGACTAATATCTTAGATATACTTATGTGTATATCTGTGTGTGTATGTGAGTGTGTGATTATGTTAATTTGCTAATTTTATCATGTGGCTCCATAAACCAGTAAGCCTTTAGCCGAAAATGAAGAATGACTTACAGAACTCTGAGAAGACTCAGATACTTGTACAATGATGAGTAGAATTTAGTATTTTCCCAAGTATAACAATATTACATAAAAATACAATTCCAGCAATTCTATATCACAGAAGACACATATATTTCAATGTATTTTAAGGGTTGATGTACTGAAGTTTTCAAACATGAAATTTGAAAAATCCTTCAATAAATGTTAGAATGTAAATTCAACCCTATCTAGACTACTCCAATAAATAACCTAATTACCAGGTGTTTTGAAAGGTGAGCTATTTTACAACAAATTGGCTTTGAGCTTAAAGACTTATAATTAATCATTAGTAATTTCAGTTAGTGACTCTGGGGTTATACCTATAATTCTATCTCTCAACGTTTTAGACAGTTTTGGATGAACTAGACATGAAAAGAATGTTAGTGAGAAGTTTATTTTCTATTCAGTTTACTTCTCCAAATATGAATAGAAGACCAAGTATGCCTCTAGAAATGCTGGTCTCAGGGACATACAAATAGCATAATCAATACATAACCAATTTGTAGTAGAGTAAGCAAGATATTATACATGGCATATGCAGTTGCCCCTCAATATCTATTCTGACAGCAGATGTTCAACTATGAGGGGACCTGGGAACTTTCCACCAATGGGTAAAGTTTATGTACAGCTTACATATATTCTCTGGTATATTTTAAATCATTTTAGTTATGTAAAATCATGTTGTACTGATCTCTTTCTGAAAGAACAAGAAGGAAAAATACATACATGGTCATTACAGATGCAAGTTTGTTAAAATATTTTCACTCTGGTCAATAGTGGGTACAGAACAGAGGAACAAATATCTGTGTGTGTGTATACATGTTCGCTAATATTTATAGAGAAATCTAAAATTAGATAAGTGAAGAGAAGTTCATTCTCTCCATTTGAGGAAGTGGCAAATGAGGAGGATGTAAAAATCTAGATGGCCCTAATGAATAAGGAGGTTTTACCTTATAAAAAGAAATGAGATGGAACCCTGAAGGCCAGAGTGTATGAGTAAAAGATATCAGTTCTGATAACTAGACAGTACAGGATGGCAGAGGGTTCCAGTGGGTGATGTAAAGACACGGGAAAGGGGTGGTCACTAGCCAAGAGAGAGCCTGCTCACACAGAACTGCTGATGAAATCCCAACACATTTTAATTTACAGTGGGAGTTCCAGGGATGTTTCAATAATTATAAAGCAGGAGGATGATATCACCAGAGAGTGCAACATACAAAGACTGGTGAGCGGGCTGTGGAAGTCTTCCAGGGGCAGGCTAGTGAAGCTCAGGAGGAAATCAGCCTGACTATCTTTGTCCTGCATAGGAGCAGAGCAAGCACTGTGAGACCCCCAGGTCAGTTTGTTTCGTTGTCAATTTGTTCTGCTTCAGCACTTATAACTACAAGTTTAAGAAGGAAGTCACTCCTACTCTACTGTATGGAGCTGAATTCCCCGGATTTAAGAGTGAGCTTCCAGGTTCAGTCCCAACCGTTATACCCTCTAATATGCAGTGATGCATGGCATGATAGGTCTTCCTTTCATGTTCAACATGCATGAACTTGTGAAATACTAGGCACATGTTTGAATCAAAGTAAAGACTATTCAGAAATGGACCATATTTTGCAACTTTCTCCACTTAAGTAAATTACTATTGAACATGATACAGAAAGCATGTGGGTAAGAATAGTAGCTCATCTTGGGTCAGACTGGGGGTGGAATTATCTCTACACTGTGTAATTTGACAACAGTGTATGCAGAGCAGGAAGGGGACCAGAAGGCAGATTACAGACGTCTTACACTGTATCTTCCTATGTGAGAAACACAAAGCAACACCTCATCCTTTCAATTTGAATCATTCCCAACTCAACCACCAGACTCCAAGACACATTCACTTTCCACTGCAGCTCAACCATAGTTCAAAGCTAAAGGTACATAAGTTTTGAATTTATTAATGAAATAACTTACTGGCTTATTAATCCAGAGTATGTCAGCGTTGTCTGATAGAGATTCATCAGGACCAAAGTCAGTAACTGGCTGGGCTTCCACCCTGGAGCTTTGCTTCCTTTTGAGCATGCTGAAGTTAGTTTTGGGAGGCAAGTACAAGACCAGAGTCTGGGGAAAGGAAAAGGAAAGCTTTATTAGCCACTTAACCTACCTCCTTTCCCATCAAAAGCATTGAGTCCTTCATGCATGAGTTATGCTCTGATAAATCATATATGTGCACATATATATATATATAGGCACAGAAAAAGAATGAAATAAAATCTATATTGATAAAATCCAATTTTCTCTTTCCAGTACAAAAAAAAATTACCTTAAGAATTTCAAGAACGGTTTAGTGACAACTGGTGTAAAACAGTTGGAACAAACTTAGTTGTCTCATAGGAAACACAAATTACTAGAAAATTCTTTGCTTTGTGGAGCTGCTATCATGGCCATGACAAGAGAGATTTCTTCTATCATTTTAATATGCCATTCGCATGCTTTTCCTGTTCCAACCATAATCCCAATATGATTTCTCCATTTTGTCCTTCTAAGAAAGGGTGAAGGCCACAGACAATAGGGAGAGAAATTCCACAGTTGGAAGCTGTTTTTATTTTTTAATCAGTGGCCATCTAAAGTATCTAAATTGACTTCTAAAGTCAATTCTTCAACAACTGCACTTGAAGATGAGATGTTGGATTGCCACCTGCTTCCACAATTGCACATTATCTACATCCTATTATATATGCCTCCTCCCTGTGGACATCACTGCTACTTTCTAAAGTTAGCAGCTGTTGAAGAAGGGCCTACTATACATCAAACGACAAGCAATTGTAGCATGATTTAAGCATTGTCAACACACAGTTCCCTGACCACCCTTCAGTCCAAAGTCACATGCCCCGTTGATAAACACTATACCAAGCCTTGTTTATCTGTTTGTGGTTTTTCAGACAGGGTCTCACTCTATAGATCTGGCTTGCCTTGAACTCATGTAGATCTGGCTGATTTGAAAGTGTGACCACCTGCTTCTGTGTCTTCACTTCTTTGTAAAATTGTTTACAGTATAATCAGCACATTGGGTTCAACATTTTACAAATATGGACACACAGTAAGATGTGAACACATTCTAGACTTAAACAAGGAAAAAAGATCAGATGGTATTGAGTCTTAAAGAGAAAAATACATGTGATGAGTTTTGGACAAGGATTGCTTAGTGCAGTTAGTAGTGACATTTTATTTACCCTTGAAATTGACTTGCCAGGAAAAACACCTTTCTGTTTGTTTCTTAGTTGCTGCTTTTTAAGTTTTTGTTAAAGATTATGTCTTAGTACACAGCCCTGCCTATTTAGAACTTTCTATGTAAACAAAGTTGTCCTCAAAGAATCAATGATCCTGATCCTGTTGCCTCTGTCTCTCAAGTACTGGAGTCATAGAGTTTACCAAAGAAATGCCTTATGGTTTTGAGTATGCAAAAGAAACTCTAGGCTTGAGATAGGTGACAACTTGACTAACGCTGTCTAAGCAAACGAGATTGGAAACAAGTTCATGATTACAAAGCCACAAGTGTTGAGAGCTGGCCCTGGGTGTGCTTAGCATTCTTAGGAGGACAAGTGAGGCAGATGACAAAAGACAGCACTCTTCAGGCAAGGAGACAGTAATGGGACTTGCCAGTCAGGAAAATGTAGCCATTTCAATACCAGGAAAACCAACTCACCCCCTCTCCTCCCTGGTGCTCCAAGCTGCTCCAAGAAAATTCATCAAGGACAGTGAGTAACATTTAGCTCCCCTTAGATAGAAGAGGAACAAAAATGTGTTTGTGAGGAGTGTAACTATATGCACTTGCAATTTTCACTGGGAAAGAAAATAAAGTACAGTTCAGAAACTTTGAATATGATTCTCTGTGTTTCAGTGTCCACATCTGTGTGCTTTTTGCCATATGAGCTTCAATCCATCTGAGTAGCTGACTTTTCCTAACCTTCCTATTCCCAGAGAAAATCAAACTACTTTATCTCTAAAGTGTGCCATGTATTTCCAAACTGTTGTTACTTTGAACACAGAATTTAAATATGAGCTTTTCTGTAGGCTTCACTAATTAATTTTATTTTACATAATTGGAGTTAGGGACTCTTTGTTATAATCTGTTTGCCTGGTCTGTTGACAACCTGGGTAACCTGTCCCTATAAGAGAAAAGCCTAGCCCACTCTCAATCCCCTCTTCTGACAAGGTAAGCAAATCTCCCGCCTCCTCTCCAGCCTGCTCTCTCACTTTCTGTCCCTCTTTTGAAGAGGTAACTACTGCCTCTATCCCCACATCTCCCCTTCATTTCCCCTTCCCCTCTTCCCTTTTCCCTTTCCGCTCCATAACCCACTAAATAAACTCTATACCCAAACTCTCTCTGCATGGCATATCTGACTGTCTCTCACTAACTGCGGTCTCCCACCCACTAAGGGGACTTGTTGAAGCCTTGGGTGACCTGCTGCTGCCCCTCGTGGAACCACTGCCCCTCGTAATACTGGTTCCCCACCACCTGTTTATAGATAATAACATTGGTGCTGTGAACTCGGCAGGCTATCCCTTGCAGCTGAAGACTGCTAGGGATACTGTAATATTCTAAATTTTCTTCTATATGATCTCTTCCAACTTAAATTCTCTGGAATTCTACACCCAACATCAAATAGTAGGTCCCTCCCACATATCTGGCCATGCCTCCATGAGTATGCAATTGCTCAGCAGTGGTTCCTCTATGTAAAAATAGCCCAGTGCTGGTCAACCACTTGCCCATTGGGCTTAAAGCACCTCACTAGGGCCTCTGACGCCACATGATGATGTAGGGGTTTGGTTTTGTGCCCACCCATTCTCACAGTTCATGGACTTTGAGTGACGACCCAAAGTTTAGCTTGAGCTGCGGTCCATGCTGAACTTGTAGGACACTGGAGTTCTCTCTCTGGATCTTCTCACCTTACTCATGGAGACTGTTCCCACCCGACCTCAGATATCAAGCTACATAGCTGTCTATTATCAGCTTATATTCTACCAGTGATTGTTATTGGCAATGCAGCCTACTGTCCCATCACTGCTGGGCCCTGCTCTACCTCATGGGTTTAGCTCCAGTTCCTGGCTTGGCGGTGTTAACAGGCACTCTGTACTGCCATCCCCCAACCCCCATCACCATGCTGCCTCCCACCACAGCTGCAGAATCTGTCTCTCTTCCATTCACGGACCCCTGTTTCTATCACTGCTGTGCTTTCTATCACTGCTGTGCTGCGGGCAAAAATCCTAAACCTGTACCTTCTACCAGCCCACTTCCCAACTTTCTGTCAGTCTGCTGGGACAATTGGTAAGACTGGTCCCTTTGGACCTAGTGCCTCTCATATGACTGCCCTTTCTCGGCCTCAGGGCCCCTTATCTACACCTGATAAACAGCTCTCAATTGCTCAGAGATCTGGGGAATATGGCATTTAAATGTTTAATTATTAAAAGCCTTTTCATAACAAAAAGAGACAGGTTGGCTCCTAGCAACAGCACTCCATTTCCTCCAAAGAAGACAGAAGACAGGTGGTGCAAAGCAACATCTTTTTGCAGTTTGCTTCATCAAATAAAAGTGCTAACCACTTGGAAAAACTGCCTTTCATCTAAACTGAAGATCTCCAGACAATGGACAGAATCACTAAAATCAACAGCCTAGCTGCTCAGGTCAAGGAAGGCTTATCTTCCTACAGATTTACTAACACACAGGATCTTCTGGAGTCTGGCAGGCCCTGCTTCTAACAACAGAAGGCAAATAAAGTCCTGATGCCCTTGCCCTCAGTGGACATGGAGGACCCTGAGGAGTGGCTCTGGGTAGTCAACTGAGTAAGTTCTCTGTCATTTTTAAAATCAATAACCCCTTAAGGAAAATTTATCCTTCTCAAAGATCTCTGATGCAGTTTGATAGCTGAGAGGTTTTGTCAATTTAGAAGGACAATATCTTTATATAAACAAATTTCAGTATAACTTCTTTATGTGTTCTAAATAAAACATATTTTAAAATATACAAATACAACTTATTAAAATGTGTACCTGCAAGTTATGAAGGTGTGAGGATAAATGCCCACAAATAATCTGCCATCCCAATTCCCTCCTCTGATTCTTCCCTCCCCCTATTCCCCTTTCCTTCCCCTCCATAACCCACTAAATAAACTCTATACCCAAACTCTCTCTGTATGGCATATCTGTCTGTCTCTCACCTGCCATGGTTTCCCACCTGCCAAGAGAGACTGCAGAGGCCTTGAGTGACCCACCACTGCCACTGTCCCTTGTGGTACCGCCCCCCAACCTGTTTATAAATAACACTCTTGACAGTCAATGTAAATGTATGCACAATATTTAAATGATACTTGTTCTCTGATTTACTGTGGGGTTGGGGGACACATCTGGTAGCCCTAATTTGAGACATTTCTTAAATGACAGGCTTCTACTTATCTGGAGAATGTTACAAAATATTTTTGAAATCCTTTAAAAAGACAAAAGAGGAAGAGAGTCGATCCATCCACAATGGTATTCAAAGATTAGACAAAAAATTTTAGAAACCCAGCCCTTATCACTTTCCCACAGAGACAGGGGAGATTGATGGACATGTGAATTCCATTTACCTTTTATTACCAATATGCTACCTGAAGAAAAAGTGACTTTTGACTGATTTATCTACAGAAATATACATAATTTATTTTTAAGTATCCAGTTGGCTATATTTGATGCATCAAAACAGTTAGACTATAATTGAATGACACCAGCTGTCTGTCACTCTCACTGATGTTCCCTTCAGCTGCTGCCAACATGGTACCAAGTCTGACAGTGCTCATTAAATGATCTGTCTAAACTCCAAAGAATCCACACATACATTAAAACTTATCAAGCAGGTCCAGAATCACTGGAAGTTTAACTCCTTTAATAATATTGAGCAGTATATAAAATATTCAAGAAATAAGTTATCATGGTCTGTGCATATATAAACCCACAGATACTAAGACAGCATGCACAGAGCCAGCACAGGACTGTACCAGATGGAGTTCTAGAGCTGAAAAGAGAAGTAGACATATGCCTCATCCCTAACTCAGAAGAAATCTTCAATTGATAACCATTTGTAAATAAAAGTTTATTTCTTTCCAGGGAGTCTCCTTGGGAAACAAATTACTCTTAAAGGTAGACTGCATGCCCAGTAGTAGATGGCCAACAGAGAACAAACTCAATGGTATCTTTGGATGTTCCTTGTCACATAATGCTGTGTCAGGGCTTTTCCTTTAAAAAGAGATTGTTATTATTATACCTCAGATGCCTGTTTGTTTTCTAATTAGAGATAGAAAAGGATGGATATGAATTGGGGGTGGGGTGGGTGAAGGTGGAGAGGAACTGGGAGGAGTAGAGGGAGGGGAAACCATGATCAGGATATGTTATGTAAAAAAAATCTATTTCCAATAAAAAATATTCAAGCAATAAAATAAATCCAAGTCATAAATGTACAGTGGATCTCAGATTAATTTAGGGAAGTTGGCCATAGCAATTTTCCTTTGCATTAGGTATGGCTTGACACCTTTGTTCATGTTCAGTCAACATCACAGAGCACAGAAGACTATTATTCCCCTGATATTTAAGTATCCAAGGTGAGCTTTCTATTTTGATGAAAATTGCTTCTGTGTATTTGTTCCTTATCAGTATTATGCACCAATAAGCCAATATATCCTTTTTGTTTTCAAAGTGTCCTTGACAAGGCAGTGTACTAGGTTTGAAAAATATGGCTTTCAAAAGCTTTTTCACACTTATTAGAAGTTGATATTTAGATAATTCAATATTAGGAGAGGCTTCATAGTTACAAAATACTGCTGGATAAATCTTTTATTCAGAAGTAGCTAACAGAAACTCAGAAACAAAACATATTCTGCTTCCTTGTTTTCATTAAATAGTCAAAGTCCAGGTAATTCGTGGAAGTAATAGGCATATACTTTGCTGATTTGGTTTCTACCCTCTTGCCAAAATTGAAATGAAATTATTCAGTTTTGTTTTTAACTGTGAGGTGTGGTTCATTTTTCATTCTTGGAGCTGTTGGACATGGACCTTGAGATCTGTCTTCTGAATCATGGTTTTCAAGACTGTCTTCCTCTGCCCATCCCTATTGCCACACTTAATGCTTTCGGTGAGCATTGCCCTTAGCTAGTGTAACACTACCATCATGTCATGTGCCTATGCTGTTTTTCAGATACAGGGCAACAACATAGTTCAACTTGATAGGACTGACAGTGGTGGAATATCTCTCTGTTTCGCTCTTGCTGCTTATGCTCCAAATCCTACCACCCTAAATGCTCCAGGTCCTAACAACATGTAGCTAGAAGGACCACACAGATTTATGTTACACCTCAATAATGCTGTATTTTTTAAATATTTGCTTATTTTAATTTAATTTGTATGTATGTTTTACCTGCACGTATTGTATATAGCACTTGCATACCCGGTGCCCCTAGAAGACAGGAGACAGTGTTAGATTTCCTGGGACTAGAGATACAGATGTTTGTAACCCATTTAAACCTGGGCCCTCTGGAAGAGCAGCCAGTGCTCCTAACTGCTGAGCTATCTCTCCAGCCACAGTATTGTCTTTTCTTATTTCTTTATTCTGTGTATCTACAAAGTCTTCATTCATTTAATTACTGTCACTAATTCCCTTTCAAGTCATAGTATCTCAAATATGCGATTCCTTCTATTTGTTTATTTATTTATTTTGTTTGTTTGTTTGTTTGTGGTGCCAGGGATCACACCCACATCCTCTCTCTCACAGGTTTGGCAAGGGCTCTACCATTTAGCTACAGTCCAAGCCCCTGGATAGGCATTTTATTATGTCTTCTCCTTTATTTAAGAAAATAAAAACCCCATGATCAGATCATTATAGTAGATGTAAAATAGTTAACAGTAATTAACTTCCTTTCATGGTGAAAGCTCTAAAATTAGGTATGGAAGAAATGTACTTTTCATAAAGAAGTTCTCATGTGACAAACCCACACCTGACATCATGCTGAATGAGTAAAAGCTTAATGCTTTCTCTGATAGGAGACAAGCATGCCCACTCACCAAACTGACATTAAGCAAAGTATTGGGAGTGCTGGACAAAGAAAGAAAATGCATCCAAACCAGAAAGGAGGAATGTACATGGTCGCTCTTCGCAGTTGTTATGATGCCCTATACAGAAAATTCTAATGAAGACACAAAAAGCTCATTAGAACTCATTTATTAAATGAATTCCAAAGATACAGGATGCAAAATAAATCAACAAGAAATTAAGTAGCTTTGCTGTATGTATACAGCAATCAGTCAAAATAATTTCTTTTTCAATAACTACAATAAAATGAGGGATAATTTAGTCAAGAAGATTTAGAACCTCTACATTAAACATTGGTTAAAAAAAATTGAAGACAACAGCAATAAATGGAAAGATTGCCCATGTTCATGGATTATTCTTTTTGTTTTATTTTTATTACTCCTTTTACCTTTAAGATTATAATTACATCATTTCCTCCTTCCCTTTCCTCTCTCCAAATCCACTCATATGCCATTCTTTGCTCTCTTTCATATTCATAGCATCTTTATTCATTGTTGTTATATGTGTGTATGTATATACATACATATTCCTAAATATAACCTGTTCAGCCTATATCATGTTACTTGTATGTATGGTTTCAGGGCTGACAATTTGGTACTGGCTAACCAACTGGTATATTCTGTAGATGGAAATTTCTGTCCTTCACGGTCTCACAGCCTTCAACCCCAAACAAAACACACAGAGACTTACATTAATTATAAATTGGCTGACCTATTAGCTCAGACTTATTATTAACTTGCTCTTACAACTTAAATTAACTCATAATTCTTATCTATATTTAGACACATGACTTGGTACCTTACTCAGTGAGGCATTCTCATCTTGCTTCCTCTCTGTCTGGCTGGTGACTGACTCTTCTCTTACCAGAATTCTCCTAGTCTGGTTGCCCCGCTTATAATTCCTGCCTGGATACTGGCCAATCAGCATTTTATTAAATCAATACAAGTGACACATCTTTACAGGGTACAAGGTATTATCCCACAGCATTAATCTTCCGCAGAGAAGACAATTTCTCTCACTCTTAGCATTCCTTAGTTGTCTGAACTAAAAACTTGTGATAGAAACACTTTTAGGGCTCACAGAATTTTGGCTTATCTTATTTCTCTGTTATTCCTTCACTCACTTATTCACTCTCCATTCACACTGCAAATTCTTTGTATTCACTCTGTGCCAGGAATTACAGTCTATGCTGAATGCATAGCAGAGAACAATAAAGACACTTGGAATTTAGTGATCACCTGCTTCATTTAAATTCATATTTCATGGAGAACTATGAGTTCTGTTACCCCTGCATTTTCTTTTGTCCTTGCCCTCACAAGCTCACTCTAACTGGCCAAAGGTGCCATTATTTCTCATCCTCCAGTCTTTCCCAGCTACTTCAAGTCTTTTATCCATCTCTTTGTCTGCTGCAATCCCTTACCCTAATTACTTATTTAAATCAAAAGCATTTTCTTAGGGTTTATGTGTGATCTGTTATAACTGAAAGATTTCCTTTTTCTTCTTCTTCTTTCTTTTTTTGAGACAGGGTTTCTCTATAGCTTTTGGACCCTGTCCTGGAACTCACTCTATAGACTAGGCTGTCCTCTAACTCACAGAGATCTGCCTGTCTCTGCCTCCTAAAGTGTTGGCATTAAAGGTGTGTGCCACCACTGCCCAGCCAAGATTTACTAATTAAAAGGAAAGGTTTAAACAAACAACAGTTTGGTAAATTCATAGTGCCTATTTTATATAAGAATGCTTAAAGAAGGCAGCAGTCACTGATTTTTTTAAATCTTCATTAGGTGAACCACACTTTGATTTTACAGATACACACAAATTCTGCAGTCCTCCTGAGTCCAAGTGAAATGTTTGCCTAGCTTATTCCCGCACACACCACTTAACTGTGCTGTTGGTGAGTTTTTCTGTAGCTCTGCTACAGTTTGAGCAGAAAATTTTAGGGAATAAATGTTTAATAACACCCCTCTAGCTGCTAACTCCAAAGCTAACCTTAATGCCTTTGGGAGAACAGTCATCATTGCTTACAAACGCTGTTCCTTTATTCTTGCTACATAATTATATTGACAAGAAAATAAGCAAAAGCAGAACTCCAAGCATTGGTGAATGGTATGGATTTAGCATTGGAAAAAAAAATACTTAGTCTTCTTCTTCCCAGAATACTTGATTGCTACATGTTCCTGATGCAATAGATAGCACAGTTGATTTAAAGGCAGAGTAGCTGATTAATTAAAAGAAAGACTCTCCCACTGTGCGCTTACCCTGCCCCTGACCCAGTGCTTCTTTCACTATTCTACAGCTTACTGCTAGCTCTACCCCAAGACCCCTGGGCAGGAGATGGAAAGCAGATTCTCAGAATGGCTCTATACTCTCAGATGAGAGAAGACTTGTGAAGCATGCCTAGAAAATTCACCGCCTAACCCTGCTGTAGGAATTCCTACAGCCAGTAGCCTTTAAGTTACCCGCCCACTTAGGTGTGACCTTTTATACTATAAATGCCAAAGTAGGCAGGGTTGCCCTCTCTTCCTGCTGTGGGATTTCATTGTTCCCTGTTGGAGCAGAGGACTGTGATCTGTGAGTATATATTGATATGTGATTTGTGTCTTTTATCTCTCCTCCTGTATGTTTGTTCCCTCTGCATCTGACTGACGACTCCCCCTTTCTTCTTCTCAGAGTTCTCTGTCCCCAGAAGCCCACCTCTACCTCCTGCCTAGCTATTAGTCATTCAACTCTTTATTAGACCAGTCACAGTGACACATCTTCACACAGGGTAAAGGAATAGTCCACAATAGTTATCCAGCATCCATTTGCCCTTCTTAGGCTTCACTTTCTCTGCCCACTTGGCTTTCCTTCCACCCTCAAGGCAATCAGAGCCCTAGAGCCTCTGATCTCACACTTCCTTCTGCTCTGCCAGGTGTGTTCAATGGCCAACACTCATCTGCCTCTCCTAAACCAGACAATTTGCATGGCCTGCCATGGTACAATGACTGAGTCTAGCATCCTTTCTCTGGAGGCCTCTACCATTACCTCCAGATATCAGAATTAGAGCCCTTACAACCTAGTACGCAGCTCACAGCATTTCCCAAAATTCAAAACCAGTAATATAATTGTTTGTTTAGTGACTGCTTGATTACTGATTCTATTTTTTGAATAGTCAAAACTGTTTAAGGAAGGGACAAAGTTGACATGAAACCTAATTTTATTTGTCAGCCAATATGTTTAACTATAGGTAAATAGTTTCAGAACCACAAATGAACCCACATGCAAACAGAGAAACCTAAAAATACCGCACGCACACACACACACACACACACACATATACACACACAGAGATAACATATACACAGCCTTAATTATAAGGTTGACCTAGTGTGTGAACCAAAGCAATGTAACTCATAGAACTACTAAATTAAAAATTAATTATTTTTCAACAAACAGTCAAATGAAGATATTTTTGAACAAATTTGTGGTTGTAAATTCCAACCCATTATTATCTGTGAAAGTGCACAGATATATCTCATCTCCTAATATTAAATCTAGTTTTTACAATTTTATTTACTTTATAGTTTTTTTACCACTGATTTATTTTTTATATCTATTACTTTTCTTAAAAGAAAGGTCAAATTTCTTATCAAATTAAACTGCCATTTTTTGGTTTATGAAATCATTACCCACTTATCACATGGTTTTTCATTTAAATAAATCCTAGAAATGTTCTAGTGTATTTCAATCACATTTTCTCTAAATTTAAAAGATATGGGAAAAGCATTATTCCTTCTGATAATTTCACTTCCTGAGGTGGCAGATTTCTTCATTTTCTAGAGTGAACTTTTTTTCTCATAAAATTCTTGACTGAGCACACTATGAGTATGTGGACTGGAAAACTAATTCTTATGACGTGAGGTATGAGGAATGTGTGTCTGTCTGCAAATGTTGTACTCAGACACTGAAATTAAATTTATTGAGAGAAACCAAATAGTCAGACCCCAAATCCACAGCCAAGCCGACAGCCACTATATTTCACCCTGCAATGCCCTCTGCTCTGATGTTCTTTGATATGGAGTGATCAGATGAATAAATGTGACTAAATGATTTTGTTCCTGCTTATTCTTCAAAGTTTAGGGAAAATACAAGGAAGCAGAACTTACTAGAGGAATTTTAGAATTCATCTTCGAGGGATGACTAAATAGAAGACATCAATTAGAAGTTACTAAGTGGAATTGATAGGTTTAAAAAAAATGAGGCACAAGGTTTTCTAATTAAGAAAGGTGTGGAATAGAAACAATGGCAATGAATATGATCAAAATGCATTGTTTGAAATTCTTATTTAATAAAATATAATAATAATCATAATAATAAATTACTAATTTGGAGCTGTTCATTCAAAAAAAGGTTGTCTTACATAGAAGTATCTGCTAAAGAAGTGTTGGGCTATCTCCAGAGGTAACAGGCTCCTCTGGACACTCCAAGAGCATGGTAATATTTTGTTTTTGCTGTAACAAATAAAACTTGCCTTAAGATCAGAGTGCAGAGTTAAGCTACTAGATCAAATAGAGGCCAGGCAGTGGCTGCACACAACTTTAATCCCAGCACTCTGGAGGCAGAAGGATCTCTGGGATACACTAGATTGATCAATCTCAAAGAGAAGCAGAGCCAGGCTTGGTGGCTCACACAGGTACTTGGGAGTTATACACATTTAATCCCAGCACTAGGGAGGAGGAGACGGGAAGAAATATGGCTGGGCAGAGAGAGGAATATAAGGTGGGAGGAGACAAGCATGCAGTCTGAGGATTTGTGGAGAAAGGACTTGCCCCTCTCTGTCTGAGGATTCAGTGAACATAAAAAGTCTCTATAGTGGCTGGCTGCTCTGCTTCTCTGATCTTTCAGCATTTACCCCAATATCTGACTCTGGGTTTTATTGATAAGATCAATTAGAATTTTTGCTACACAAGAGAGAATGATGACACATTAAAAATTCTGAAGGAGTCTCTGCAACATATTTTTCCAAAGTGACCTGGAGGGAAAAACTGGATTAATGCTCTCAAGGCTGCTCATATCGTTTTACAGTTAATTGTTTCTCAAGAGAAATGGTTCATAAACTCCTGTTTAATATTATGAAGCGAAACAAGCTTGGACATTATAGATCCCTTCCTTCCTTTCTTTTTTCCTTCCTCCCTTCTTCACTCCCTTCCCCTTCCTCCTTTCCTCCCTCTCTTTTTCCCTCCCTCCCTCCCTTCTCTCCTTCTTCCTTTCATTTGAAAGCTGAAAATAAACTTTTTTTGAGACCTTGCTCTATGCCAGGCAACACACTGCTCCTGCAGTGTCTTTGAAATAGTTCTTAGTGTTATCTCTTCTCCATAGAATAAAATCCTGAGGCAAATGTGTTCAGATAGTCAAGAGTTGGAATCAAGTAGAATCCAAGTAATATTTTATACTGGAAGGAATGAAGGTTGAGGAAAGAAGAGAATAGGCAGAAGATTTGACTTCTTGTACACATTCCTCATCTCTGTGTGTGTGCACGCAGCATGTACACGCACTCACACACACATATGTGTAAGGATGTATGTATCATCCATATGGAGGTCAGAGGACCACTTTCTGGAATCAGTTCTCTCCTTTTGCATGAGATCCTTAAGTCACGAGCTTTGTTTGACAAGCACCTCTACCCTGGTGCCGTTTTGCTAGTCCAAATTCTACTTTTGAATCTTAAAAACTTTTGACTCTGTTTAGAATGGTGCTATTTAAATGTTGTTCATTTGCAATTAAATCTGTTCTTTTTAAAACTTTAAACATGGGCCTGGAGAGACAGACATCTCTGCGGTTAAGAACACTGAGTCCCTGAGTCCTGCCTCTCCCGGGTGTAAGAAATTAAATAAGAGAATGCCTGCGTTCAGGTGTGCAAAGCCAGGTTCTCCGGTTCACTTAGGGAGCTTCCTTTACCCCTCTGGAAATCTTCTGTTCAGAATTTCATTGAGCTGGTCCTACCTTTTCCTCTGACCTGGCCTCTGCTCAGTGGGAATATATGAGGCTGGATGGTTTTCTCTGAACTGAATCCGAGAGCCATATGTTCTCAGGCCACATCACAGAGGACATGAGAACATCATGCTAGCAGAACTAAGCTGTGGGTCACAGCAGAGCATCTGTCCTCTACCATCTATTACTGTTTCCCTGGAGTTACAAGTTCCTTGTAATCACTTGTAAAACTTCCTTATTCCACCTCAACTAAGAACACTCTGTTGAGACATTTCTGTGTGTCAGACACTGTCCCTAGTTTCTGCTCTTCAAAAAAGCACCCCAACCCCCCCCCCACACTTTGGTTTTTCGAGACAGGGTTTTCCTGTAGCTTGGAAGCCTGTCCTGAAACTAGCTCTTGTAGAGGAGGCTGGCCTCAAACTCCCATAGAATCACCTGTCTCTGCCTTTCAAGTGCTGGGATTAAAGGTATGTGGCACTACCACCCGGCTCAAGGAGTTCTTATCTTCAATGTATTTGTCAAAACCCTGAGGCAAACTAGTTTGTAGTCTAGTTTTGTATGAAAGTATTTGTTTTGATTTTGGTTCTATGATATTTTTCTCTCCTTATCTCCTTCCTTCCCTTTTATTTCTCTTTCTCTCTTTTACTCTGTTTCTGTCTCTCTCTTCCATCTCCCTTGCTCCTTTTCTTCCTCTTCCAAATGCAGTTTTTCTCTTGGGAGTACATGTTCTTATGCGACCTGACCTTCGCTAACTCAGATGTAGCTCTGTGGAAACAGACTGCTGCTGTCTTCTCCAGTTCCAACAGGATGTCAGGCCACCCAAGTTGGGTGACCACACAGAAGCAGCCAAACTCATCTAAGCTCCACTTTCAAAGAGAGACACTTCTTTTTCTTTATCTTTTTCCAACATACTGTTTAGAAACAGAAAATGAAACGTTAATTTTTTAAAATCAATCTACTTCCCAAAGTCCAAGGAACAGTAGCATACTATATCCCTCTGCTTCTTTCTTAAACTATGCTAAAAGCAATGCAATCACTTTACTGAGGATTTGAGGAAGGTTTTGCTGCATTTGTAAAAGTGCAGAGGTAAAGTCAGTAGAATGCCCAGACACGAAGGGTATATCTATATCATAGACATACCTGCAAGGCTTAGAGTTCACTGTGGAAGAGGGGGTGGAGTGGGGGTAAGATTGCCAGAGCTGGAAGCTGAGGAGCATCAGAGTGAAACTATCTTCTGTACATGACAGGGCTAACCACTGTACTCCTAAATTCACAGAGCCCTGGATGCCTACATAAGATCAAGAGAGTCAACATTCTAGATTGGGTGGGGAAGAGGTTCACAAGACTCTGCACCAACCAAGGTGCTATGGACAACTGCTGGCTTGGAGGAAGAGAGTCAGTTTTCTTTAAGGTTGTGACCCTTGGAAAGCTGACCTTACTTCAGAAGATGACTCCTTACTGAGGAATATCTGGGCAGCTCAAATTTGACTGGGTTATTTTTTGAATGAGAGGAAGTTGGGTGTAGAGAAGTGGAAGTGGACCTGGGCATTCTTAGGGGAGTAATGGGAGTGAATGTGCTCAAAATACATTACATGAAATTCTCAAAGAATAAAAATATTTTAAGTGAAAGAAATATTTTAAATGGAAATTTGTTTTACAGGTTACTAGATGATATTATTTTTCTTTATTAAATATCTATATCTACATATTGAAGTGAGGGAAAATGATGATTCAAGAAAATTTCTTCCAAAATCAGCAAGATCTATTATTCTCTAGCTTCTTATTTATAACGTATGTTTTAATATTTGTACTTTAGTACATGGAAAGATTAAATACATTTCCAAGTTTCATGCTTAGCAGGTTCCTAACTACTCAAGTTTTAATATTTTCTAGTTTTTAAACTTCAATAAAATCTAGTAACTAATGTCTACTGGCTAAGACTTATCTAATACAAATTTGTATTTTAGGTGCTGTAATTTAACACTTAATTTTTAGGTGTTATAATTTAATCTTAGGTGTTCTATAACTTGTACTTTTGTAAAGTATTTGTTCCTAGAGAGAGAAAGGGCATGAAACTGGCCGGTAGAGAGGTGGGGAAGATCTCTTCAGAAGAGTTGTGGAGGGGAAACCACGATCTGTAGTGATATTTCATTTGTATTTTAATCAATAAAGCTTGCCTAAAGATCAGAGCGCAAAACAGCCACACTGATCAGCCTTATAGACCAGGTGGTGGTGGTGACACACACCTTTAATCCCAGTAGCCACACTAGTTTGCCATAGAAACCAGGTGGTGCATGCCTTTAATCCCAGTGGTGCAAACTTTTAATCCCAGCCCTAGAGAAGAATATAAAATGGGAAGATATGGCTCACAGACACAGTCTCATTCTGAGATTCCTCAGGCAGGATTGCCATTTTGGACTGAGGTTGAGGTAAGAGACAGTGGCTGGCTGTTTTGCTTTTCTGATCTTCAGGTTGAATCTCAATTCCTATTTCTGGGTTTTTATTATTCATATATATATATATTATAGTAAGAAAATTCTCAATAAAAGTATCAATAAATTATTTTATGAAAAGTATTTCTTATACTCAAGAAATGATGTTCAAAATTAATCATATGTGGGTTTCATAATAACAATTAAGAAGTAAATAAAAACAAACAGTTTAACTTATGCCTTGAAAGATGAGTAATTGGTTTCTATAGACACGACAAATACTAATGAAAATATTCAAAATCTTACAGTCTTGGAGACAGAGCTTAATTTCCACTTCAATCTCTTTGTTTGGTCACCAAGAACTGTTAGCATTTTCTTCCTACTAGTAAAACATTCACCTCTATCCCCATTATTACCAACAGATCATCTAATTTCTACAATAACAGCCTTATTTCCAGGCATTCTAACTCTTGCTACTAATGAGTATATATTCGTGTACCTCTGACAGAGGATTAGTATCTAGAATATACACAGAACTAAAAAAGAAAAGAAAAAACTAACTAGCAAGAAATAAAACAACCCATCAATAAATATACTAATGAAATGAAGAGACAGTTCTCAAACTAAGAAATATAAATTGTCAATAGAGAAAAAATACTCAACATCCTTAGAGATCAAGAAAATGAAAAATAAAACTACATTGGTATTCTATCTCAATTTAGACAACAGAAATAGCTATGAAAGTGAACAGTAAATGTGAGGAAAGGTGGGAGAGGGAGAAACCATGATACATTGCTGGTGGAAATGAAAAGTGGTCAGGTCATTATAAATCTCAGTATGGCAACTCCTCGGCAGAGTAAAACTAGAATTACCTACAACTCAATGACAGTATTCCTGGGAATATAAACAAAATACTCTGCACATCATGTTTATTGCAGCACATAACAAAACAGCCAAGATATGAAAGCAGTCTAGGTGTCTGTTAAGAGATCAATGACTAAAGAAAATGTGTTGGGTACACAATTGGGTTTTATTTTGCCATAAAGTTGAATGAAACCTACTTGTTGGATAATGAGTGCCACTGAAGATCATCATATTATGCAAAGTAAACTAGATCTATAGATCAATATCACATTTTTCTCAAATGTGGACTCCACATTGTTTATCAATCATATGCATACTTGTGGCATGAAAGCAAAAGATAGACAAAGAGAAGGAAGGATGCCAGATTGGGGAAGGGAGGAGTAGAAAGGGTGTGTGGAGGTGAGGATGGTCAGAGAATACAATAGACTAGAAGCTGTCCCTAAGAAACTTACCACTACACACAATAAATATATGCAGCGGAAGTGTTAATAGTTCCTAAAGACTAGAAATAGCAGTCTTATCTGTCTGACATAGAGCTTTTGTACTTACAATGAACTCATCCATGTTTTCATTTTCAGTTTTTATCTCCTCTTTCTCTGCGTAGTTCTCACATTTCAATTCTCTTTAACTCTTAAACCTGGAGTGTTCGTTCCTAATGTCCTTTTAGGGCACAGAACTCTAAGAAGATACTAAATCTCCAAGTCATAACTTCTCCCAGTCATTGTGATAATACTTTTAGTCTTGCATTATATAATGCTAAGATTATACATGCAAGCAGTCAGTCTTTACTCAGAACTTTATTGAAGGTATCAACTATGAGGGCCTTAAAGTCATTTTTCTCCTTATTTAACTGTTTTTCTGATATTTGCATATGTCAACCTCACTGTTTTTAGTAGCTTTGCATGTTTTTTTTTCATTCTGAGACTATAGAATTTTTTGTGATATTTTTCCGAATTAACTCATTTTAAGGATGTCATTTTACTGTTCATTGATTATTTATGTGAGAAAGTATCAATTCATTCTAAATTGTCCATTTGTACACATGTAACTAAAAAAAATCAACCACTTGGTTAGACCGCTAATGAGTTATTTTCCTTTTCCTTTTCAAATTCAGTTATTTTCCTTTTCACATCTAATTCACCAGGCTATATGTAGATGTTGGCTCTGCTTTATTTATCTTTCCTGGCACATGACAGCCTATTTTGATCTGTGTATTTGGATACTTTGTAATTTAAAAGGGGGGAAATGATCTTATTTCACTGTAAAACATGGCTGTGTTCCATTTGTGCTGTTTTCGTGGTCATGAAGAGCATGTGTGTATGTCTCTGTTGGCCGTATTCCAGACATGCCATCCTCTCTACAGACAAAGTCTTCCTTTCATCTCTTTCCGTTGCATAATTGGATATAATTTTCCCTCTTGATCTCCCCATAAATGAATCCTTTGGCTACAGGGTCTGGGCCTTTTGTATTTCTAATCCTTCTTTGGTACCTCCCTGGAGTCCTGCACCTGCTCTCCCTCTGGACTCTTGGTTCAGTCCCTGACAAATGAGGATATTCCTCTGGGTTTAGCTCCACTTTCCCTGGCACCTGCTGGGGAAACTGCTTCAGATGTGAACATTTGTCTCACCAACACACAGTCCCCAGTGTTCACTAAACCATGCTAACGCTAGGAGGTCATTGTGGAATTTCTCTTTCTTAGTATTTGAGCAAGCCTCCTAGAGAGAGCTGTAAACTGCAACATCTCTATGTATTCAAACCAAGATGTTTTGGTTCCTAAAACTCAGTGCATTTATTTATTTTTTTCATCTTTCAATTTTTGTAGTGTTTTTCAATTTCGGTTTTACTATAGATGTTCAATTTTATTGCTTGGTTTTCAGAAGAATTTCTTACAAGTCTTTAAATTGTATAAAAATCATGAGGTCAAGTTATTGACTTTTCTTCTTTCATTAAGAGGGAAGGTCACTTGCACATGCTTTAAAATTTTCAGGTTTACTTCTAAAGCATGGAATATAATCCGAATATATTTTTATGGGATTTGAAATGATGACTCAGCAGTTAAAATATGCTAACTGTTCTTGCAGTGGATCTGGGTTCAGTTCCTAACATCCATAGGGTGACTCATAATCTCTTCTAACTCCAGGTTAGGGGATCTAATATCCTCTGGCCTCCACAAACACCTGCATTTGTGGGGCACATAAATTCAGGAAGGCATGTATATATCACGACAGAGTAAATCTTTTTTTCAAGGAAGTTAAGTTTTACATTTGTGTTTAGATAAATATGCACATATTCATAATGATCGTGTGCTTCTTCTAAGGAACATAACTGTTAATAATTTTTCAGAAAAAGCTAAAGATAGAAATCGACTAATGTATCATGATGACCTATTAGGATATTATCTTACAGTAATGAAAACAGAAGCAACAAGCATCCAATGATAGACATAACAGTTTAGCAAGCAAGGTTATGTTTGGGGGGCAGAGCAATATAGTCTTACAAAGTATTAAAGTAAGCAAACTGTACGGAAACACTTCAAACGTTTGTAATAAATAGTCCATAGAACAAATGGCATAAAGACTGGTTAGCATCACGACCACAGCTATTTAATGTTCTGAATTTAACAAGACTACTAATAATGAGGACATTGCAATCATTTGTATCAGCTTGTTAAAAAAAAAATGAGTATCTCAATTCCTCATCCTTTAGCTTCTCTACCCCCTTTGATTATTTAAAATAAGAAACCTACTACTTTCACCAACATATTGCATAAACATAAACTGAACAAAGGCAGTAGAAATTGACATGTTAATGTAGACAGGGGAAAGTGCAAGGCTTCAACTCTATACAAAGAACTACAGGCAACTAAGGAATGTTGAGAGCAGGAGAAATAGTCTCATAGGAAAGAGCCCACCAATTGATTATCCAATACCAAATGGTCAGACCTGAAAACATACACATAAGTAACATTACACAGACTGAGTAGGTTGTAGTTAGAAATGTATATATGATCATACATTATATGTATATACGTATATAAACAATTGATGAAAAAACAGGCCATGAATTTTAAAGATAGCACAGTAGAGTATATAGGAAGAGTTGAAGGCAGGAAAAGGAAGGGAGATATGATGTAATTATAATCTCAAAAATTACAAGAAATATTTTAGAAGATAACAAATATTGAAAAAAATTCAAATGTTTGTACAGAAAAAAAATTCTGAAGGCACAAAGCTTCTCCGGAGAGTCTTTGACACACGTAAGACAGGCATTCAATTCTAAAACATCTTTCTGTTACCGTTTGGGGACAAGGATAAATTGCAATGTCTTGAAGCTCAAGAGCATAGTTTCTAGGCCCAAACTAGAATGCAGTGCCTGTCACTGTGTGATGTCCTGCATGGGTATTTTCCTGACAGATTTTTAAGGACCAGACCCATCTCTTTTCCTCAAAGAAGACTCACATCCTATCTCTGTATCTGACTTACGAATGATATTGTGGCTGAGATGTAAACTTTCCCTTACAACTTGAGATCTACATGTGACTAGTTTCCAATGCAAGCACCTAAATCTAAAATTATCTTAGCACCATTGATGAATGATGAAATAAATATGTTCTTCCACAAGTACAGACAGACATGTGTACAGACAGACACATACAGTTGCAGTTCATGCTGGTAAGAAGTAAAAAGGAACTGGAACACGCTGCCATCCACAAAGGAAAGCAAAACACTTCATAGCCATCAGCTTACGGAACTGTGAGCAATGCTGCTATTATGAGTAAATTTTCTTCTTTTAAATTCAGGTTTCCTATTGAATCTCCTTTCAAGTCACACCAAAGCTATAAATTTGCTGTTACCATTTCAGAAATCATGGTTTTGTTTTTGTAGGACTTCTAACACCATCCTTTCCAATGGCAGCATCCTATTCAGACAGGCTAACCTTCTTCTTCCCCTCTCTAATGGCCCTTCACACATTTAGCTATTCAGCAAAGCCCAAATTTTCCTCTTTTCTTCATGTAGTTTTATTAAGGGTTGAGTCAAAATTATATCAGAGGAGACTGAAACGTTCAGCATAGATTGGCACAGAATGGACACCAGACAATTCAGAAATCAATTTCAGAAGTTGTGGAGATGTGAGAAGCCCTGATTCTTGTTTGGGCTGTTGGACAACCTGGATGTAAAAAGTCATTCCTGCTGCTTAGAAACTGCCACAGTACCTGCCTCTTCTCCCAGGTAACACAAAGTCACCCCAAAAGCTATGAAACGAGGAATCATAAGTTTAAAAACAAAAACAGAAACAGAGGCCTGTTATTTTTTCATCCTATCTGAGAAACCAAAAACTGTAGAAACAAAAGTCGCAAGGGGCCTTACTTCCTATTTTCCACCCAGGGAAATTGGGTCCAGAAATTAAAATCTTCCTAAGGTGTGTGTGTGGGGGGGGGGGGGGGGGGAGAGAGAAAGAGAGAGAGAGAGAGAGAGAGAGAGAGAGAGAGAGAATTTACACATCCTTCATAATACACTCTTTGGAAATTTGGGCTCAAAGTTAAAATATTTATTTTCTATGAGAAAGAACTTAGGGTCCAGATTCAGAAGCATTATGTTATCTCAAAAGAACTTAAGTCAGAGAAATAGCCAGCCCTGGGTCAGGGTTCTGGACCCACTTCCTAATTCCAGCCAGGCCCTCCAAGCTGGGCTCTTAAAGATTCAAAACAAAATGGAGTTGCTTTAGCAAGACAGGACTTTCCTTGCTGGTGGGCCACCCCAATGATAGCTGCTCAACCAGGCCAACCGAGGACCATTTAACAAACAGCAGTCTGCAGGATCACTGAGTGGGGCAAGGCCAGGAAGGCCTCCCCAAAAGCTGATGGAGCAGAGGTACCCCTGAAACCATCCGGGTTGGGGGATGACCCTGGTGAAGGCCAAAGGCAGACAAGGACAGCACAGTGGTGGTCTCGAGGCGCATCAGCCCCACCCCCAGGCACCTGCTTCCCCCACCTCCAGCACCTGCTGGATGCCCAGGCTGGGCAGGCCCCATCCAGAGGCCCATGGCTTCCCAAAGCCGGCCCCGGGCCAGGTGGCCCCGAGCCGGAGGGCGCACAGTTGCTCCCAGGGTCCCTTCCCTGCGCTCCCCAGGCTGAGTTGTGGGCGGCCTTTCCTGTCCCCAGCCCCTTCCCGGGCCGGACCCCTGCGAAGGACGAACCGGGCGCTCCCGGCCTTCTGATCAGGACTCTGTGCCCGCCGCGCCGCTGCCTCCGGGGCCAGCGGCGGTGACCAACCTGTAACCACGGCGCGTGGAGCGGTCACGGTGCTGGGGCTGGGGCGGCAGCGGCGGTGGCGGCGGCGGCGGGTGGCATCCTTGCGGGTCGTGCAGGTCTGGGCCGGCGGGTACGCTGCCCCTCACCTATGGCGGCTCAGTCAGCTCCTTGCAAGCCTGCACTAGCGTCCGCGGCAAGGGCTCGGGGCTGGGGAGAGCTGCGGGGGTCCTGGCCTTGCGTTTATTAGCTTGCCTTTTGCAGTTGGCTTTGCTGCGCGAGCTACAGAGGATGCTCAAGGCGGCGCCGCAGCTGGTTGGCAGTGCCAGGGTTCGGACTTGCAGGTGGCTTTCCTCTCTCTGCGAGAGCCAGTCTCTCAGCAACAGCTGGGCAATCTTAGGCTGCTGTGGGGGCTCCTACTTCTAGGCCTGCAAGCCCAGTGTATGCTTCTGTCGTCCTAATTTATTAAGTAGTGTCTTAAGGGTACTAACCAGGACCACATCTGAGTATAAAATTGCTAAATAATAAATGCACTATTAAAGTTTTCGGTCTCTGTCATGTAGACTGAGGCTAAAGTCTGTTCATACATGGTTGACCCCATACCCCATTTGTGGCACCAGGGTAGTTGGAGTTTGGGGCCTCTTAGGGACCCCAGTAGAATAGGTGTAGGGTCACCTTGCATCTCAAGTACCATGTGCACGACCAGCGGACACCTTCCATTGCACTCTCTTCTAAAGGTTTGCTTAAATGTTTTCGTCTTGCTAGACAGTCAGCCATAGCAATCATGCAGGAGTTTCCGGCCTGTGATTTCACTATCACACACACAAGACAGTCGGGCTGGAGAAAGATGAAGCTTCCTCTAAAGGGAAAATTAACTGACAAACAACTGCTTATCACAAAATACTGTATCCCTAGCAACGAAAGTAAAATTACACACACATTTTAAACATGCATTTATTTTGGCCTTGTTTACTTAAATTGCCACCTTTACAAACAAGCCAATCTTCACAGCCCTTTTAGACTGTTTGTGGACTTTTGGCTTGTTTTGTTTTTGTTGTTGTTTGTTGAGGTTTTGTTTATGTTTGTTTACAGGGAAATGTTCATAATTAGTGCTTTACAATATATAGAAATGTGAGGGGTTTTTGTTCCTTAAAATTTTAGATTTCAGAACCAACTATATAAAAATCTGTATTTTATGCAAAGGACTGAGACATTTTCATAATAAAAATAATTTCAATGCTTGTAAAACACAAACAGTCTAAAAGGATTGTGAAGATTGGTTTGTTTGTAAAGGCGGAAATTTAAGTAAACAAGGCCAAAAAATGCATGTTTAAAATGTGTGTGTAATATTACTTTTATTGCAAGTGATAGAATATTTTGTGATAAGAAGTTGTTTGTCAGTTAATCTTCCTTTTAGAAGAAGCTTCATCTTTCTCCATCCCGACTGTCTTGTGATAGTGAAATCACAGGCCGGAAACTTCTGCATGATTGCTATGGCTGAGTGCCTAGTAAGAATAAAATAATTAAAAATAATTTCAATACTGGTAAATCCATAGCTAATTTACTTTAAATTTTTTACTTGTTCATTTCATCATCTCTCTGTTTACATTTTATTTTAACCTACATACTACTTTATTGCTTGTGTTAAAATACAAAATGGCATATCACTCTTGGGTTTATTATTATAAATTAGAATTATCACAGGAAAAATATAATCATGAGACATTTTAACACCAAGATTTTTATAAATATTGAATGTCATGTTTCAGCGGTGGTTTTCACCTATCCCAGCAATATTACATCATACAGGCCCTTTAGAGCCTTCCCTGTCCATAACTGACACATCTCAACTGACAAATCTGTTTTTGTTTTCTGGTTTTTTTTTTTTTTTTTTTTTTTGGATTTTTCCAGACAGGGTTTTTCCGTAGCTTTTTGGTTCCTGTCCTGGAACTAGCTCTTGTAGACCAGGCTGGCCTCGAACTCACAGAGATCCGCCTGCCTCTGCTTCCCGAGTGCTGGGTTTAAAGGCGTGTGCCACAACTGACAAATCTGGTTCCTGCTTGAGAGTCACTCTGTGTACCATGGGCGATTCGGAGTCTTGAAGAGTCCACGGCATTCAAGGAAAGTCCTTGTGATTTGGGAATGTGTGGAGAAGCTCAATACATCCATTCTAGAATCTAGGGATTCACTGTATATAGGAAGAGATTTTTGAAAGAAACAAAAGAGAATACTTATATTCAAAATACCATATTGACTCTCTCTACCTGCTCATTATTTCTCCAATTTTCTTTTTAGTCAAAATAGGAAAACATGAACAAATACCTCCTCCAAAATTGCTGTTATATGAATTAATATAATTCACAGATTATTTTTTCTGTCTTGCAACATGTTTATGACAAACTAACATCAATTTCCAACGCTTGAATACCATGAGATTTTCAGTTTATTATACAATGCTGGGCTATTTGGTCAGGACACACTGTAACCTGTAATCGGTGGATTAATAAGCATCTGAGAACACCCTGTGTCCCCATTTCATAGCATGTCATCTCCATTTGCTTCTTCTTGCTTCAATTCCTGGGCCTGGAAAGAAAGTTAGTATGTGTGAAATATGAGTTAAATCTGTATTATAGTATGAAATGGAAGAGGAGGCCAAGTAGCTGCAGGGGTCTGCACAGTGCAGCAGGAACCAGGGCAAGGTGCAACTAATACTGGAACTTATGGCTTACAGGTAGTTGTCCTCACACACCAATCAGTGCTTAGGAAACACAAGATAGGAAGAATCTGATGAAAATGGGATACTTGTTTCTTACTACCTCGTGTGTTCTCACTGTTCATATCCATCAATAGCTATTATTCCCTTTACCTACTCATAGTGAATTCCCAATAAAATAATAACCATGATAAAAAAGAGAGTTTTTAAAAATATTTATTTATTTATTATGTATACAATATTCTGTCTGTGTGTATGCCTGCATGCCAGAAGAGGGCACCAGACCTCATTACAGATGGTTGTGAGCCACCATGTGGTTGCTGGGAATTGAACTCAAGATCTTTGGAAGAGCAGGCAATGCTCTTAACCTCTGAGCCATCTCTCCAGCCCCCAAAAGAGAGAGTTTTGAATCTTTGGGAAGGATGCCGTGTAAGCCTTGGAAATATAACCATCCAATCCTACTAGAGGAGAGTTCCAGTTGAGTACTGTTCAATTAGATTTGATGTATAGATACTTTATGCTTATATAATTGCTCAAGGGTCTTTTAAAGGCTCCTTTTAGAATTGATCTAAATCAGTACACAGTTATTTATGTGATATGATTTGAAGATCTACTTTCCCCTGATTATTTATCAGATGATTTTTCTATTAAAGTCTCTTGGGGTGGGAAAATAAAGGTTAAATATACCCACATAAAAATATAAAGAGGGAAGAGGCTTTTGTTTGCCAACTAACTGTCATGGTTTCTTGGATACAGAAGTTAGTCTAGGCAGAAAATATGTCTTAATGAGGAGTGGGTAGGGCATAGGAAAGCCAACACAATGTTCAGCAGGACTCATAACAGCTGGAACAAGGGGACAGAGATATTGCTGATTTGTGAAGTGATTAGCAAGGTCTATCTTGGATCTTTAGGGAAACAGTATGCAAAGCTTCTATTGAGGGAAATTTATGGTTGGTGGTTGTGGTGGTTGTTTTTAACCATCAACATCTTAAAATCACATGCAAAGAGAAACTTAATAGGGAATAGCTGTATTAGGTTAGCCTGTGGATATATCTGTGGGAGATTGCTTTGACTGTTACTTGATGACCCACTCGGAATGAAGGTACCTCCAGTTCATGGGCCAGGCCAGGAACTGTGGAAGAATGAAAAAAGTTATCTAAGCATAAGCAGCTGCAGCAGGCAGGAGGCAGGAGTGTTTCTGTGCAAAACATTTGATGTCTTGGGCAAATGCACCCTAGACCAAGTATCCTGTATGCAGCCACCTCCTATTTTAAAAGAAGGAGCAGAAGTATCCTCAAATTCTCTGGCCATTGATCGGGGTGGAGAGAACCCAACTCTATGAGCCATCTTATTGTCCAAAACACCAAATAACCACTCCCTAGGTCAGGATATCTTGTTTTGTAGCCACACCTTTTGTCAACAACTTCAAAAGAGCAGAAATAAACTCAAATCTCTTATCTTCAGACAAGGTGAAATAGGTTCACATTTTTGGGTCCCCACAAGGGTACAGTATCTAAAGTTAGTAAAAGTTTATAGTTCACGTCGGACTAATTAATGGTTTCCCTTTTGTTCTGACTTTCTGGGAGAGTTTTGTCTAGAAGTCTTTGTCAGTGATGACTCAAAGTATAAACTCTTTGTAGCATGGTCTCCTTGTCCAACTCCTGGACAGATTTTCCTATAGCCTCTGACTTCACAGGTTGTTGAGTCCAATGGAAGACCATGGCAGCATCTCTGCTCTCCTCTCCCAAGCTCTAATATCACAGTTACGGTCACCTGGGTTTGACAGATGCCTTCCATAGGTGCCTGTATTTCTCAGTTTTTTCTTGTTCTATATGTGCTTACTATCTTGTGAGCTATTTGAGACTTTTATGAAGAATTTATTCTAATTAAAACTTACTAAGTTTTGCTGGGTGGTTTTGTGTGTCAATTTAACACAAGCTAGAGTCATCAGAGGAAGAAGTGTCAGCTGAGGAATTCCCTCCTTGAGATCCAGCAGTAAGACATTTTCTCATTTAGTGATCATTGGAGGAGGACCTAGACCATGGTGGGTGGTGCCATTCCTGGGCTGCTGGTCCTGGGTTCTATAAGAAGGTGGACTGAGCAAGTCAAGGGAAACAAGCCAGTAAGCAGCTCCCCTCCCTGGCTTCTGCATCAGCTCCTGCATCTGGGATCCTGCCTTGTTTGAGCTACTGTGCTGACTTCCTTTAGTGACAAACAGCAATGCTGAAGTATAAGCCAAAGAAATTCTTTACTCCCCAACTTGGTTTTTGCTTATGGCATGTCATTGCAACAGTAGAAACCCCAACTAAGACATGAATCTAGTGCATATACATACATGGCTACATACATACCTATATACAGATACACATATATGTATATATAAAATGTTATATATAATACGTATATGCAATAAATAACACTAATCCTTTATATATCACATATTTGTGAATAATCAGAAGATACAACTCAAGTATATTATAGTGGTAAGGAGATGGTAATATTATCTTGATTTGAACCATACAATATGTATAGATGTATTCATGTATTGAAATACTGTGTTATACTCATGGATTGTTGTAGAGAGATCTCTTGTTTCTTTCCCAGCCACTCAAAGTTCTGAAATAATCACACAGAAACCATATTATTTGCAGTACTGTTTGGCCAATAGCTTAAGTGTATTTCTGGCTAACTCTTATATCCTAAACTAGTCCATCTCTATTAATGTGTGTATCGCCACACGGCTATGGCTTACCAGGAAAAGTTCTGGCATCTGTCTCCATCGGGACTACATGGTATCTCTCTGACTCTGCCTTCTTTCTCCCAGCATTCAGTTTAGCTTTCTCCACCTAGTTCTGTTCTGCCCTGCTCTGCTATAGGCTCAAAGCAGTTTCTTTATTATTCAATGGCAATCACAGCACACGGAGAGGAATCCCACATCAATAGATGTGTAAACATTTTATGGACCAATAAAAAGGCCTTTTAAAAAATGCTTCAGTAGTCCTCATTGTCCGCTATGTTCAGCGAGTCCGGTTTTATTCCATGCTTTTTCAGACCCAGGCCAGCTGGCCTTGGTGAGTTCCTGATAGAACATCCCCATTGTCTCAGTGTGTGGGTACACCTCTCGCGGTCCTGAGTTTCTTGCTCGTGCTCTCTCTCCTTCTGCTCCTGATTTGTACCTTGAGATTTCAGTCCGGTGCTCCAATAGCGGACAATGAGGACTACTGAGAACTCAAGAACAATGGCAATGGGTTTTTGATCCTACCGCAAGTACTGGCTTTGTGGGAGCCTAGGCAGTTTGGATGCTCACCTGGATGGAGGTGGGTGGTCCTTGGACTTCCCACAGGCAGAGAACCCTGATTGGTCTTCGGATGGAGGGGGACTTGATTGGGGGAGGGGGAGGGAAATGGGAGGGGGTGGCGAGGAGGAGGCAGAAATCTTTAATAAATAAATAAATTAAAAAAAAAGAAAAAAATGCTTCAGTAGAAACAAAACAAAATCTATACCATTGTTAATACAAAGTTCTAATTGTTAATTGTTAATGTCAAATTGTTAAGTTCTAATTGTTATTGTTAAAGTTCTAATTAGAGTCACAGAGCTTATGAAATGAATGTCTCTCTGTCTCTCTTTGTCTCTCTCTCTGTGTCTCTCTCTGTCTCTCTGTCTCTCTGTCTCTCTCTATGTATATATTATATATATTTCTCTCTCTATGTAAACACACACACACACACATACACACACACATACAAATTTATTGGAATGACTTACAGCCTGAGTCAAACAATGTTTAGTTTTGAGTGGAATGTCCAAGAATCTAGTAGCTGTTCAGTCCCATGAGGTTGAGTGTTCCAGCTGGTCTTCTGAATATGATAAAATCCCAAATAAGTAGACTTCAATGCCAGTGAAGGAATGGATGTGCTGATAAGGCAAGGGCAAGCAGGAAGAACAAACCATCCCTTCTTCTTTGTCCTTATATGGGCTTCCAGCAGAAGGTGTGGCCCAGATTAAAGGTGTGCCTTCCAGCTTCAAGATCTGGAACAAAGGCATGCTGTCTTCTTGCCTAAAGATCCAAATCCCAAGTGTTCTCTCCTTTTCTGGACTATAGTTCATGGCAGATATAGTCAAGACAACTGAGAATAGCTGTTATAGCCATATTATTAACAGAAACAGCAAACCGCATGTTTCCAATATCCTCAATTGATTCTTTCATTCTAAGCAATATGTGTATTGATATTCTTATGGATCTGTCTAATCAAAATATATTTAGATGTTAAAATTTCTTTTATATTAGTGACACAGAATGTGTTTAAAATCAAAACCCATGATTTGTACATTATGGAACAAAATTAAAATGTATTTGTTCCTCAGTGATATTGAGATAATTAATTTTTTTAGTTAAGAATTAAGCTTTTTACAAGAAAGGAATAGTAAATAGAATTTCATAGTCAATTGTGCTGTATTCAATCTCCTTTTTATTCTCCTGGTAATGAAGCACTATTTGGTTTGTGTATCTTTGCATCCATCTTAGCAAGCTTATGCTTGCTAAACCCCAAATGACTGATGTATTTTTAAAAGATATTAGTTTCATATTAAACTTTGGTTCCAAGGAAGAGAAAACAGACAACTAGAGAAAACAATCTTATGAAAAGTTTTCTTCACGATGATCAGCAAGTATTTATCTGGATCAGAACATGATATTAAGCATTTTATCTTCAAGGTAAAATCCTCTGATTAGTTGATTAAGAGTAATTATCAGGTATAGTGATGTACACAAATTCATCTGAAGCTATGTGTTGTGTTCAGGGAAAACAAGTCAATTTGGAGACACTTTAAAACAAGTTTTAGAATAACCTGTTCATTATGTATCACTTTTCATCTTGTCTGTGTCTTAGCTGCTTCTTTGTAGACCTTAGAATTTTCATCACAGAACCTGAAATTGGCACATCTTGACTCTGTTTTTTGTTTTTTTCTGATTCCCTGAAATGAAGTCAAAGAACACCCAGTCCTAGAGAATGGGGTAAACCTTGACACAGTCAAGTTCTAATATTGAAGTAAATTTCTGAATCCAAGTTTTAACTCCTTATAATTTTCAAGTATTTGCAATTAAATGTTTATCAAACAATTCTTTATCCTTTAAATTGAAGAGTTAGTGAAGGTCAAACAAGATGGAGCCCTTTCATAGAAGACCCTGCAGGCACTGAGATTGGGGAGACTCACTGTAAAATGGGATGTGATGCTTGCTCTCAAGAGGCTCTAAGCTTGGTGCTATTTTCAATAGCATATCTGCTTCTTCCTCTCTTCATCTGTGTTTAATAAAAAGAACATTGGAGAGGTTAGTGAGATGGTTTCAGGAACAAAGCACTTGCTGCTCAAATATGAGAACTCGAGTTTAGATTCCCAAAATTCATGCAGTACCTGTGCTCAGAAAACAGACATAGAGGGTTTCTGGGAAAAGGTGGCTGGTTAGACCTAGCTATGGGTTCAAGGGGAAGACCTTGCTTCAATATATAAAGGTAGAAATTGATTAATGAAGATACACCCAAAGCGAACCTTGGGACTCTGAGATACACACATATATATGTCCACATGCACCTT
Source organism: Chionomys nivalis (assembly GCF_950005125.1). Lineage (NCBI taxonomy): Eukaryota > Metazoa > Chordata > Mammalia > Rodentia > Cricetidae > Chionomys > Chionomys nivalis. The sequence continues at coordinate 1,052,381 of NC_080097.1, read as the reverse complement.
CACATTTGTGTATAGACTCATATACAAACACACACATAGCACATATATACACATGCAAAACTAAAAAGGATACTAGAAATAAAATAACTGATAAAACGAAGATAATGATCAACAGGGTGACAAACTAAAGTTATGGTTTAGCAAATGCTGTGTGCTCTTTGTTAAGACACAAGAAAAATTAATGCTGTAAAACCTGAGGTATATTTTTATAAGTGATGAGTAATCTAAATCTCAATTCTCTGTTTTGGTTTTAGAAGACAATGAACAGCTTCACATATGTCAACTAGTTAAACCAAATATGCTTGGAAAATAAGAATTCTCTACTAATTGAGTTAGTCTCATCTAGCACTTTGGGGATGCACTTAAAACAATGAATTATTAGCATATGCAACATATCTGAATCTTTCCAAGATGCTGAAAAGATTTATCCAAAAACATTGGTACTATATTTTTAAAATTAAAAAAAAAGTGTTGAAAAATTTAGAATAATATTTTACTTGGGTATAGGATAAATTGACTAAGAGAAGGCATGAAAAAAATGTTTGTCAATGAAGGTACTATATTGAATACTGAAATGACTTATAACTTACTTTATTCAAACAATATATGAAATAGACTATAAATATATTGAGATATAGTTGATATGCATGCTGAACTATTTGGGAAGACAGGCACAGATGTCAGCAGTTTATGTTGAGATTCATTATAAACTTGATTGATGGAGGGATGAAGGAAACTTGAGGTGGATGAATATTCAATATGATAAGTAAACTGTTAACAGCAGTACCAACATGATAGAAGACATGGGTCTCTGTGCGTTAAATAAATAATATCACATTTTTAAATGTCTGATATGTTTTGTGATAGCATATGAATAAAATGTGGTCAGGCCTTACTGCTTCCTCTCACACTCATTCAGCTCTTGCTGTGGTTACTTCTGTGTCTCAACTAGTGTCTCTATTGTTACTGCCCTATGACTTATATTCTGTTACTGCGATTTACAAGAACAAATGCAATCAACACATTTAACAAAGCCATGAAGGTGTGTTGAATTTTGTCGAATGCTTTTTCAGCATCTAATGAAATGATCATTTGGCTTTTTTTCTTTCAGTTTATTTAGATGGTGGATTACATTGATAGATTTGCATATGTTGAACCAGCCCTGCATCTCTGGGATGAAGCCTACTTGATCATAATGGATAATTTTTCTAATGTGTTCTTGGATTCGGTTTGCCAGTATTTTATTGAGAATTTTTGCGTCGATGTTCATGAGTGATATAGGCCTATAATTCTCTTTCTTGGTTGGGTCTTTGTGTGGTTTTGGTATCAGGGTAACTGTAGCTTCATAAAAGGAATTTGGCAATGACTCTTCTGTTTCTATATTGTGAAATACATTAAGGAGTATAGGTATTAGCTCTTCTTGGAAGTTCTGGTAGAATTCTGCATTGAAACCATCTGGATGAAGAAAGTATGGAATATATACATATTAGAGTACTACTCAGCAGTAAAAAACAATGACTTCTTGAATTTTGCATACAAATGGACAGAAATTGAAAACACTATCCTGAGTGAGTTAAGCCAGACCCAAAAAGAGGAACATGGGATGTACTCACTCATATTTGGTTTCTAGCCATAAATAAAGGACATTGAGACTATAATTCGTGATCCTAGAGAAGCTAAATAAGAAGGTAAACCCAAAGAAAAACATATAAGCATCCTCCTGAATATTAACCTTCATCAGGCGATGAAAGGAGACAGAGACAGAGACCCACATTGGAGCACCGGACTGAAATCTCATGATCCAAAGGAGGAGCAGAAGGAGAGTGAGCATGAGCAAGGAACTCAGGACTGAGAGGGGTGCACCCACACACTGAGACAATGGAGATGTTCTATTGGGAACTCACCAAGGCCAGCTGGCTGGGGTCTGAAAAAGCATGGGACAAAACCGGACTCGTTGAACATAACGGACAATGAGGACTACTGAGAACTGAAGAACAATGGCAATGGATTTTTGATCCTATTGCACGTACTGGCTTTGTGGGAGTCTAGGTAGTTTGGATGCTCACCTTACTAGACCTGGTTGGAAGTGGGTGGTCCTTGGACCTCCCACAGGGCAGGGAACCCTGATTTGTCTTTGGGCTGATGAGGGAGGAAGACTTGATTCGGGGAGGGGGAGGGAAATGGGAGGCGGTGGTGGGGAAGAGGCAGAAATCTTTAATAAATAAATAAATAAATAAATAAATAAATAAATAAATCTATTTAAAAAAAGCCATGCCTGTTCTCAAAACACAGTAACAGTGTCCCATCATTCTTGGGGGTCTAGGTCTCACTTCCTGCATCCTACATGATGTGACCTCCATTATCTCTAGGACACATTCTCCCCTTGCATCCTTCTTCTGAGTCTTACCTATTCCACATTGTCTCCTTCCTACCTTTTGAACTATCAAACATCCTTATATCCTAGGCCCTTGTCTTTTCTTCTGCTAGCATGTTCTTCTTTCAGAAAATTTTTAGGATTATTCACACTTTGATGTTACTTGTACCATCACCTAGTAAAATCTTTCCAATGTATTCTGTCTACATTTTCATTGCCCTGACCAAATATTTCCTATTTCCATTTGATTTTGAACTTCCATTCTTAAGTCATTTAGGTATGATTACTCTAACATTCTCCATATTTTGTTCATTTATCTGCTTATTGTCTATACAGGGTACCTGTACATCAGGGGAGAGTTTTTGTCTATTTTACTATTCCCTCTCTTGATAGCACCTGGAAAAGAACTTAACAAATAATTGACACTCAAAATTATTTTTTTTGGATGAATAAAGGATGCTTGTGTTATTGGGTCATATCCTTAGCAAAAGACCAGTTATAAAGTGTACATGTCTGTTTTAGTAAAAGTGAATCATTATGAACATTTTTTTTTTGCAGTGACGATAGAAGTATACCTGACGTTGAATGTTTTGCTGTTTTCCTATTTCCATTTGATTTTGAACTTCCAGTCTTAAGGCATTTAGGTATGATTACTCTAACATTCTCCATATTTTGTTCATTTATCTGCTTATTGTCTATACAGGGTACCTGTACATCAGGGGAGAGTTTTTGTCTATTTTACTATTTCCTCTCTTGATAGCAACTGGAAAAGAACTTAACAAATAATTGACACTCAAAATTATTTTTTGGATGAATAAAGGATGCTTGTGTTATTGGGTCATACCCTTAACATGACCTGAAAATAGTCACCCCAACAAGAATAGAAGTATTTCCCCTCACACATAAGGAAAAAGAAATAAATGGAATGAATGGCCTTATTCTAAAGACTTACCCTTACTACTTAGTTTTTTTAAGTATAAAATATATTTGAAATCAGGGGTTTCTCTCCTCTTAGTTCACTGCTGTATCCCGTCTCCAAATGGAGCCTGTTACTACTGTACTCAATATTTATATTTTTAATAAATAAGATTATAAATATGATGGTGCTACTGTTATTGAGCTAAATGATGGATATAGCTATGATATTGACAAAAGCATTGCTTACTCAGCAAAATCTTTTCTTGAGCAGGTCAGAAAAAATCTGTGATCTAGTTGGATATCTCATAGGTTTCTATTGTCAACCTCCAATCCTCCAATGAACACACAGATAGAAAATTGTCATCACCACTGATTTGGGTATCAGTGTAAAAGCTGATGCTGATAAAAGCATCCTTGAATCTTTGTGTCTCTGGGATAATGTGGGAAAAGTCCTCATAAATCACATATTGGAGGAAAAGAATATTTGAGATATATATATATATATACATATATATATATGTATATATATATATTTGGATGGAGCCAAGCCTAGTTTAAATTTCATATGAAGAAAACAGCATTCTTTTTATAGAATTATGACACAGTACTCCTCAGGGATGCTTCTGAGGATTAATAAAGTGAGGCCTTAATGTCAGCCAGCCAGGAGCCTTATGCGGAGAGAACATAGTGTGCACTGTCAGACATGGGGGCATGGGTGTAGGCTGCTTCCTAGAATAAAAGAGTGGTACTCACTAGTAGTATACAGATGCTTCTGCCCCAACCCATCGCTGTCTACAGGTTTCTAAACCAAATGATGGGAAGTCATGTCGCCATGTTTTTGTTTCTTGGCTCACTTAACAGTTTTATGTTCTTAAGCTCTATGTGTTCATAGTTCTTACTACATGGCCTAAGACTTTTCTCTTGCTACAATTTGTACATTTTTGTTGGATATTAGCATTCGTTTATTGATTTGTAAAGCTTGATGAGATGCATGCTGTTATAGTACATGATGGCTTTGATGAGTTGAATATGATGAATATCAGAAAAAGTATCTTTTGTATTTAATGATTATAACACTTGCAGGTTCTTATAATGGAACCATTTCCAAAATTCCAAAATCTTAAGAGATCATTAATGATTTTTTTCATAAATTTTAGAAATATTTTTCCAGTATTCTATTGTTAGTGATGAATGTAAGTGAAGTGAAGCCAGGCCTGGTGACATACATCTATAATCCCTGTACTAAGAGACTGAGGTTGAGGCAGGAGAACAACAAGATAGAAGTCACCCTAGGCTATAGAGCAGACCTTATCTCAAAGGGGGGAGGTAAATGAATCCTATCAGTCTTATTCTTGTGAATTTTCTTACATTAGCCATCTTTATAAATTTATATCTGCCTTGATATAGAATTTAATTAGGAATCAAATGAAGAATCCACTGAATTGATTTTATATTTTTGAAATGATTTAATGTCATTTTCTCTTCTTTTTAAAAATAGTTGACAAAATGTTCAGCTTTACACTAGAATGGATTGAAATTTGAATGGAAGTTGTCATTTGGTGCTATCATTTCTTTGGTGTGATAGAAATGTCTACTCTTGGATAAAATCTTGGATAAAATCCATCTTATTTTAACCATTTTCCTTATAAAACATGCCAAATAGTTGAAAGAAAAAGTCCATCTGCCAATTTCAATTATTAACACTCTTTTCTATTTTTTGAAAATTAATTTTAGAACCATTTTATGTTGTCCAAAAATGTAGCACATGAAGATTTTGAGTGGCATTCCATTAAGCTTTGGTGTTACTGTGTGAGCAGCTGACATCTTTGTGATATTTCATTTTTTTATCCAGGAGTATGACACAGGCTTTTTCATTGATGTCTAATCTAATGGTTTGCACTAAATTTATGTGATTTTTTTCTGAAATAGTTTTTGTGCGTTTCATGCACAAAATTCTTAAGAATTTTAAATAGATTGAATAATATTGGTTTTATGAGCATTTCTATTATTTATGTCCAAATAAATGTTCATTATCATTATGCATAGGAAAAAAATCACCTGGTTTTTGCAAGACTCCCTTGTATGTAGCTGTTTTTTTGAAATTTCATTGATTATATTGACATTTAATTCTTTAAATATTAATGCCTTTACAGATTTTATTATTTTGGTAAGCTTAATGTGCTGCATAAAAGAACAACTCTGTGTTCCTAACTAGATAGAATTCTGGTAAAAAGTATCCCACATTAGTTTTCCAGAGATCTCCATATACTTGGGAAGTGGGATGATTGGCAGAAACCATGTTACCATTTTCTTGCCTGTTATAAATTAATTCAATTGAGAAGTATCAGAAAGGGAGTTTTAGTGAACTTTTCCACAGAAGAATTAGCTGTAAGATTTCAGTTCTCTAACCTAGAAAGGTTATCAGAAATGAGCTGAACTTTAGAAAAAACAGTTTACAATATGTTTTGTGTTAGTTTCTTATGGGAAGCTATTAAGAATGGTTTTGCTCATTTTTGTAACCCCAGAATCTAGATTAAGATTATTAAATGGCGCCGGGCAGTGGTGGCGCACGCCTTTAATCCCAGCACTCGGGAGGCAGAGGCAGGTGGATCTCTGGGAGTTCGAGGCCAGCCTGGTCTACAAGAGCTAGTTCCGGGACAGGCACCAAAGCTACAGAGAAACCCTGTCTCGAAAAAAAACCAAAAAAAAAAAAAAAAAAAGATTATTAAATGGCAACACCTAGCAAATATGTTTTATTGCTATCGAATATAACAAAACTTCAGAGATACATTTATATGTGACAGAAAAGTAAATTGATGTCAAAATAACACCTTAGCATTAGACTGATCTGAATTTCTCTACTAGCAAATGCCATAATGTCTACTTTTCCATTATGTATGTTCTCTCTCATCTTGGTCATATACTCAACTTGAGGGCCGACCAAACACTCTAGTTGGCTATTGACTAATCCCATTCTCATGTCTAGTAGTTGCCTAGGCAAAGGCATGGGCAACTTTCTGCCTAACAAGAATTGTAAACCTGGGATTTCACAGTTTATACTTGACATAGGACAAATCTACAGTCAACATCATGAGGATTACAGAGCAAAAACAAAGGAAAACTTATGGCTTCAAGATGCCATTAGTTAATTCTGAAATAACCTTAAATTTCTCATCATGGAGGGTTAGTGTTTTGTGTATCAGTATTATATGACCTGTTTTTTGGTTTTCAATTACTAACAGTGGGATGCACACTCACCATGAGTCCACTGCTGCAAATGAGTTTTAGAAGTTCATGTTAACCTAAATTAAATAAAAACTCTTGTGCACTATATAAAATAATTTTATATGCTTTATATTCTTTTAAAACACCATGTGGCAGAAAAATATGCTGGATGGTAAGAATTTTGCATGTCCAGGGATTTAGGTGAATTACACATGGTACCTTAAGGAAGAACAGAGAGCTCAATGGGTCTGGAAAGGAGAGTGAGCAAATGAGAGAAGGGAAAGAGATGAAGCAGGTAAATGGGTGCATGCAGGTCATAGGAGAGCTTCTGGGTTATTGAGATGAGAAGCTTTTCAGCAGCAGGGTGAATTGACTTTTGTTTTAGTGATTACTCTGACCAAGGTGTTGGCCAGTATGCACAAATAAGGACAGAACCAAGAAAGCCTCACTTACTGCCTCTTGCAGTCTTGGCAAGAGAAAAGGTTGATGTGGACTGGAGTGACAGCAATTTAAATAGTGAAGTGTACTCAGAATTTGAATTTTATGTAAAGTATCTGGCAGGATTTGATGATAGATAGGATATGGTCTGTAAGAAAAAAAGATGAAGTGTGTCATAAAAGGGGAAATGCAAGCAGAATATTTGAAGGACTGTTCAGGCCCTTTGTGAATTCCTCAAGAAATATGGTGTGTGGTGTGTGTGTGTGTGTGTGTGTGTGTGTGTGTGATGTGTGTGTGTGTGGTGTGTTTACACAGTTCTTTAACTCTAGTAATCTGAATGGTAATATGCACAGCTGGTTTTGTAATACAGAGTTGGATTATAAATAGAACCAAGCATAAACTAAGGTAAAACAAACTATTGAAGAATAGTATTTGTAATAGCTGAGAAGAAACTTACAGAGGATATTGAACCTATTCACCTCAGATATTATTTCACATTAACATTGTTGTATGGGAAAATTTGGCTTCCTCATTCAGTACTGTTTCTACAATTGTTTATGAATACATATTTTATTCAGATTTTGAAGCCCTCGTAGTAACCTAATCTTGTAATCATATACATCTATAGTGTTGTACCTTATTCTTTTTATTTAGGAAACTATTCAGTCAGTATTTATTTAAGAAATGAAGCAAACATCGATTAGTTTATGACTTCAATGATTTGAGATTTTAAGGTTTAAGCACTTTGTAAGAGCATTGCATCCTTTTGAGACAATAGATATTTTTAGTGAGACAAGAAAATATTTAAATATTGAGAACTGAAAATTTTCCATTTCCAAACAAAAACTCAGTTTCAAAACACAGCTATGATAATGTCTAATTACTAAACCACCAGGAGACTAAGGATTCCAATTTTCGTGTGAAAATGAAATGGAAGACAATGTTGAATAAGAATGTCCTCGTTAGCCTTTAAAACATTCTCACATTAGAAGGTTGGCAAAAGCCTCAAGAGAACACTGGATTGACTTCCAGAAAATATTCTGAATTAGCCAGAACTATTGTTGTCTTTCTTAAATAAAAATATTCATAAGGTGTTTTATCTGTAAATTTTTATTATGCCCTGTAACAAAATAAAAATCACATGCATGATATGGTTTTTGTTTGCTTTTGCAAAGCACTTGATTCAGTGAATCTTTATAACTACATTTTTGGAAATAAGTAATGGCTTTTTATTTGATATGCCCTCAAAGTTTAGCATCCTCAGGATCAGACTCAGAGATAAATATTTCTGTTCATCTTAAAAATTAATGTTAAAAGTTACATTTCCAAGAAAGACAAACACAGAGGCAGAGGAATGACAGAGGTGAAGATGATGACCAGTTCTGTAATTTCAGATGACACACGATTCTTAGAGAATATGTTCAGGATGACTTGTAGGGGATTCATTGGTTTGGGAGGTCCTTCTGTCTATGTGTTGCTTTTATTGGTTAATGAATAAAGAAACTGTCTTGGCCTGGTAGGGAAGAACAGAGCCAGGCAGGGAAGACTAAACTGAATGCTGGGAGGAAGAAGGGCAGAGTCAGAGAGATGCCATGGAGCCGTGGTCAGAGTCAGACATGCCAAAACTTTGCCAGTAAGCCACGGCTACGTGGTGATATACAGATTAATGGAGAATGGTTAAATTAATATGTAAGAGTTAACCAATAAGAAACTAGAGCTAATGGGCCAAGCAGTGATTTAAATAATACGGTTTCTGAATGATTATTTTATGTTTGGGAGGACAGGATGAACAAGTGACCTTTCTCCCAACAATTTATAGATTATAATTTATGTTATGGAGTTGTATAAGCCTTGGACAAGTTGCTAGGTTTTATCAAAATGCCCTTGCTTAGCAGATCAAGTGAATGCAGAGGGAAGGTAAGGGGAAACATTGACTGTGTTGATGTGGATTTGGAAAAAGGAACACATCATCTGAGTATTTCAACCAAATCTTGAAAGGTGAATATGATTTGTGGCATTGCCCATCTTAGAGAAGCAGAAGGAGAAAGAAGAAGATATAATCTTGCTACAGTAAATGAAAACCGGTGTGAAGTTTTGCTAGCAATTTTCTTTGTGGTGAGACAGTGTCTATGGCAATGTTGTCTAGCCAAACACATTTCCATCCAAATGTAGAAAATTCTTCTGAACTGGCATTTTTTGTTTTTTAGTTTATAGCACATGTATTTTATTTAGGAATATTTGGTTTTGAAGTAGACTCTTACAGATGCATAATATTCCTAACTTTGAGTGGTGTCTCATACTGAGTAGCAATGACGCACGGCAAGCCTAACTTCTGCTCCGCAGTATAACCCGTCTTTACACTGTTTCATAGCCTGATTTTGCATAGAGTGAATCTTATTGATAACTAGAGGAATAATGAAAAATATTTGGAAATAACCATGAATGGAAAGTGTCAACCATGGCAGTGTGTGCTATGCACTGTATAAAAACTCCCAGAAGAGCTACAAAGTTCAGGGAGCTGAGGGCTGCAGTTCCTGACTGAGTGTAGCTTTAGTGGATGAGGCTCCATAGTGTGGAAAACCTTGGCTCAGAGTTTAAAGAAAAATAGACATGAATGGATAACTGTTTCACTTCTGGGAACTTATAAAAGGGCTCTATATGATACCTACAGCCAGTAGACTAAATACTACTTCTACCATTTAAGCCTCTAATATGTTTCCATTACTCATATTATCTGTATCCCTTTTAACCACACATTGTAATCACAGGAGCTTAGCATTAGAGTGAACTAAGACTCCTTTCATCCTGCTTTTGTGAAAGTTGAGATCCAGAAAGTGAAGGAGACTTGGCAAGGTCATAGCCTATCAGGTAAATATCATGAACTAGCTGCCATCACTGGGTAAACAGTCCTCTGTCTACTCTGCCTGATCCTGGTTGACCAAATTTTATCAGTCAGCCAAGAAATAAAAATCCATTATTAGAGATAAAAATCATATTTAAGTAATAGACTCCTCTTATCTTATGAAATTAGAGAAAATGACTTCTAGATTATTTTCCCCTAAAAACTTCTTTCAGCATAGAGTAGAACTGTAAAAGTACTCACAAGAGTAAAAGAATATTTCTTGTCCCAGAGACTACTGATATTTCCAGGTGTTTTTCCCATGTGGGATGGAAAAATGCCCTCCGGTCTTGGGCTCACATCTGGAAAAGATATTAACCACACACCTCTTTTTATCCCACAGCTCTGGACCAGTACAAGGTTCTACTTTTTCTTGGAATTGCAAGCTTATTTTTATTGCTGCCTGGGAATATTTAGCCTTTCAGTGTCCCTCTGTGTACAGTTCACTACTCGAAAATTTGAAAGGTGCCTTCAGTTAAAATGTTATCCAAGGAGACTTAGAGTAAAATCAAAATTCTTTGATCAGTTTTGAGCTTTAAGTGATGGGAATGATTCTTTGTGCGCACATGTACAGACAGAAAGTTCAACCAGTGCTCTTAAAATTATAAACTTGATTGTGGGGGATCACAGGTGAACAATCAGAGACCCTGTGTGAGTCTGAGCTAGGTCCTCTGCTTCTGTTACAGTTGTGAGGCCTGATGTTCTTGTGGGACTCCTAACAGTGGGGTTGGGCATTTCCTCGACTCTTTCCTTTGCCTCCTACAGGATTGTCTCATCCAGCCTTGATATGAGGGTTTGTGCCTAGCCTTATTGTAGCATGTTGTGTCATGTTTGGTTGATATCTATAGTAGACCTGATCTTCCCCTCCCCATTTGGAAGAGAAATAGAGGAAGGGTGGATCTGGGAGAGGGGAGGTGGTGGGGAGGACTGGGAACACTGCCACCAGGATGCATTAGACACACACACGAGAGAGAGAGAGAGAGAGAGAGAGAGAGAGAGAGAGAGAGAGAGAGAATTAACCTTGAAATGGTCTTTCTGATGTTCTCATAGTAGAATTTTTTACAAAATTATAGTTACCTGAATTCATGTTATTAGTGTGTGTGTGTGTGTGTATGCCTTTCTTCCACTAACTATGCTTTAGTTCAAACTGATGATTTTTATCAATGTACATTAAACATTTGGAATTTATTCTCTGAGCAAATCTTTTTTGCGATTCTCTAATCAAGATCCTGGGATTTGAGCAAAGGATAAGAAAGAAAACAAATCCTCAAATCTCATGAAACTTGCACCGAAATAGAGGGTGGTGGACTACATTATTGAAGCAGATAAAGAAAAACAAATAATGATGTTAGATCTTAGGCAAGCACTTTTAAGAAACTAAATACAATAAAAGATGCTAGGCTAAGCTCAGGGTTTTAACTGTGGCCAGCAAAGGCTCTCTCTACAAAGTTTTATAGGACTTGGAAAGTAAGGAGTTAAAAGAAATTCTTGAGGAAATGCAAGAGCAGGAAGAATGAGTGGCTGGCGGAAGGTTGAAGAAAGGAGGGGAGAGAGGGAAGAAGGGGCCCAGGGAAAGGCTATAGAAAGACACAGACTCAGACCTTGAAGGGAAGTCACAGGGCAGTTCCTAGAACTGAATTAGATTGTAAGATCACACGTTTTCAAGGATAGGCTTAATCAAAGCATGTTATATCCTGATTGGTGCAGAACTGTATTGGTAATTATGATCAGCAGCTGGAAAGTACTTTAGTATGTCCGGGATGAGTCACTCCAGCCTGTGCAGCAGGTTCATGTGTAAATCAATGCACCTTTCACTGCATCGTGACTTGACTGTGCTTTATTAGCAAAAGAATACTCGCTGCTGTTTCTAATTGGTGGAATTGCTATACATGGCATTTCAGAAGAGAGGTTGACTTGGAGGGATGATCCTGAACAAATAAAATGTACAAGCAGCCCTACCTGTTTCACCAGCTTTGATGTATGTGGGGTCTGGAGGCTGTGGGTCCTTTCCATCTTCACTGGGTCACCACAGATTTATCAAAAGGAGGGGTGGCCCAGAGCTACTGATTGTGATTCAGAGGGAACCTTTTCTTCAAGTCTCAGGTTGGTGTGAATATAGTCAGAGATAGAGGAGGAGGAAGAGAAAAGCAACACAGACAATAAGGAAAGTCTTACTTTTGTAGGTGAGTTCATGACTAATCTTTAGTGCTTGCTGGAATGCCAAGGCTGCAGTTAGTGTCATCTCAGGTCTGAGGCATTTTTCATGTGAATGGAGCATAGCTTTCTCTTTCCTCATGTTTGAGTCACTTGCTGCTGCTGACTTCATCCAGAAATCTTCTAAATGACCAAATAGATTTGTGTTTGTCACTTTAATATTAAAAACAAGCCGGGTGGTGGTGGCACACGCCTTTAATCCCAGCACTCGGAAGGCAGAGGCAGGCAGATCTCTGTGAGTTCGAGGCCAGCCTGGTCTACAAGAGCTAGTTACAGGATAGGCACCAAAGCTACAGAGAAACCTTGTCTCAAAAAACAAAACAACAAACAACAACAACAACAACAACAAAAAATCAAAACATATTGGCAGTACTTAGTGGACCCAGTTCATGGTTTTAAAATAGTTTATAAAAGTCAAATAACACACTGCTGTCAGGCTTATATTAAAGTTCTTTGTCCTGAAATAGATAGAAGGAGGGGGAACTAAAGGTGTCTGAGAAAGACAAGAGAAGACTATTCCCTTGGATGTGATGTACCCTTTGCCCCAGCTGAGTCAGGAGTTTAGAAGTAGCCTGCGAAGGGACTATCTGTATCTCCTTTTCTGAGAACTATGAGTGAAACTTTATGTCAAAACACATGCCTGGATTTCCTTGAGACCTATGTATCATAAGGACCCTCTGACCTTTTTGTACCCATTTTTATTTTATTCTCATGTAAATCTGCAAATCTCACTATAATCTCTTGCTGAAGGAAAGTTCTTTAGATAAAAGTATACGTATCAAAACATTTTTCTACTCAATCTTTTAAAATTAGATTTAGACTGTATTCTTTGTGAAATATCACAAAGCCATAAAACACACCCACATACAGAAATAAAGAACACACATGTAGGACACACCCACCCACACAATGCTTATGCTCCTCCCACACAGCTAAACACCTTTTTCTTTCTTAAGAAGTCAAAATCTGGTGTCCTCTTCAATTTCTTTCTTCAAAGACTTAAAGTTCTTGTTAAATAGATCTTTCACTTCCTTGGTCAGAGTTACCCCAAGATATTTTATGCTATTTGTGGCTATCGTGAAAGGTGATGCTCCTCTTATTTCCCTCTCTGCTTCCTTATCCTTAGTGTATAGGAAGGCAACTGATTTTTTGGAGTTTATCTTGTATCCTGCCACATTACTAAAGGTGTTTATCAGCTGTAGGAGTTCTTTGGTAGAGTTTTTGGGGTCGCTTATGTATACTATCATATCATCTGCAAATAACGAAAGCTTAACTTCTTCCTTTCCAATATGAATCCCCTTGATTCCCTTATGTTGTCTTATTGCTATTGCTAGAACTTCAAACACTATATTGAAGAGGTATGGAGAGAGTGGACATCCTTGTCGTGTTCCTGATTTTAGTGGGATGGCTTTGAGTTTTTCTCCATTTAATTTAATGTTAGCTGTCAGCTTGGTGTAAATAGCTTTTATTATATTTAGGTATGACCCTATCTCAAAACAATAGGGCTGCAGATGTAGCACGGTGGCAGAACTCTGTATAGTATGCTTAAGGCCCTAGGTTCAGTTATTTGTATTCTCATTATTAGGTGCAAGTAATTTCTTGGGATATCTTTTAAATATGCTTAATGATTCCACTGATCTGGGAGAAGAGTTTGAAAATTTATATTTCTAATAATTCTCTCTCTCACACACACACAATTGAATTTTACACCAAATGAGAGTGAGAAAACTATAGCCTCAAAACACCATAAATAAATATTCAAAATGTTCAAACATCAGTTCTCCATTCTATAACATGTCTTTTTCCCCTTAGGAAAAAGAAATGCAGAAGAGGTAAATAAGTAAAACATGGTTAACATTAATGGTTCATGTTTTCACTGCAATTTCTTACTCAGGCTTTGGGACAGAAGCTTATCTTCTACGTTTTTCAACTTCCCTTCATCACAAAGGTTCTATGATGTTTGCTGGAAAGCCTGTCCACATGTCTCCATTGTAATGGGAAGCTATGTAATCGTAAAACTTGTACTAGGAGTGCGAAGACCACTCCTGTATCCAGACACCCTTAGCCTCAGCCTTGAGTCCTATGCATTGCAAGGCTTCTCTACTCATTTTGAGAAAGTAGATTTCTTGGGGATACCCCTGAAACATACTCTGTGCTTCAGTAGGTTTGATGAAGAAGCCTGAAGAGGCACATTTCTGCGGCGTACGACGCCTGTCTGTGCTCTATGCACCACCATAGAGTTCGTGAACTGGGCAAGGGGCTAGAGATTGAAACACAGACAGACAGACAGACAGAGCCACAGGTCATCCTTGAAGTCAGAATGCCCCAAGAATGACCCTTTATTGTGTCCAGGGGCCGCTTATATAGGGATAGCCACGCCCCAGCCAAAAGCAACAGAAACCACTCCCCTGCCATCAGGAACTCCTGAGGGTCTCCTGCTCAGAGCAGCTATAAGCACTCAGTTGAAGGGAAAACAAGTTGTTTACAAGAAACTCAGGATCTGGGGTTCACAGCTCCCAACACGTTACAAGTAAGTTCCCAGTGGTGCTGATGCTACTGGTCTATGGACCACACTTTGTACCCAGATTCCCATTCTGTCTCTCAATCACTGAACTCACATGAGCCTCTATTTCAAACAAACCCCTCTCTACTGGAGGAGCAGGTATCCAGGAAACCTGCCAACCTGGAACCCAGGCCTTTCTTCCCGTGTCACACTCTGGTACCAATATCTCAAAATTCTCCCCTCAGAAAGCCTCCAGTCCCACTCCCTGTAGTGTATACCTATTCTAGGTCTGTTCTGGTGGACATAAGGACTGACAAAAGTCAGCACTTTGCAGACAAACACGCAAAGCTCCACTTGGTGCAGATGCAAGCAGAGGGAGAAGTAGAAAAGGGATTAAAGAACATCTCTAACGGGGAGCAGGTGGAAATTTTAATTAAAAAAGAATAAAAAAAAAGGCAAAAAAGGCCGGGCGGTGGTGGCGCACGCCTTTAATCCCAGCACTTGGGAGGCAGAGGCAGGCGGATCTCTGTGAGTTCGAGACCAGCCTGGTCTACAAGAGCTAGTTCCAGGACAGGCTCCAAAACCACAGAGAAACCCTGTCTCAAAAAACCAAAAAAAAAAAAAAAAAAAAAAAAAGGCAAAAAAAAGAAAATGTAAATGTCCAATTAAATTGATATCGTTGATTTAAAAATTTATATCCCTTGGCTGAGAATACAACTCACACTTAGAAAAAGAAAAAAAGAACATCTCTATTCCTTCTTGATCCAGCAGGCCGTGTTGGGAAGTGTTGCCCCCTTCTCCACTTGTATATCCTAGATGTCAGGGGGAAATTCTAGCCTGTAGAAGCCTATGCCTAACCTTAAGGCTTATGGAGCCATTCTAGGGATCAATATCAGGAGGAGCTATTATACATAAACTACTTTTTATAGGATGAATGAAGACTTTCTTCCTGCATACTCCCCCAACTGATCATACAACGTGGGTGACCATATGGGAACAACTGGGGGTCCCACAGTTTTCAGCTGAAATCACACTGTAAAGTCCCTGTGAGTTTTAGTGAATTGGTTTATTTCTTTGATTTTTGTCTTTTTTATTTTATTTTTAAAATAGGAATAAAATAAAATTATATCTCTAATTTCTTCAGCTCAACTCCTGTCCTCTTAGTTGTGATTGGCTCCTGTATCCAATCAGGAAGTAACTTTCCATTGCAACCCCTGGTTGTTTGGAATTGGTGGTTTTGTTTTGATTGACAGCTTACTGGTCCTCAGCTTTCCCAGAAAGGGGTATGTCTCCTTTGCCCTTCTTATGTTTCTTCCATCTGGTATAGAGACTGGTACCTGATAGAAATGTAATTAGCAAACAATGTGTGATCATTCTCACAATCAGAATTAATATTACAGGCTGGCACTGAGTAGGTGACTAAGAAATGCCACTGATTGTTTTCTTGTTAGTGCAAACCACACTGTAAATAGATATTTTATTTTGTTTCTGCACACTGAAATCATAAAAAAGAATGGAGTGGATTTGGAACAACCTTAATTTGGACTGTCCAAGTCAAGAAAAAAATGTGGCTGTGATAAGAAACTGGCTTGAATAACTGGAAGAAAAAATGCACTTTTTAGATACTTAAGGAATAAAATAACCATGGTTAAAAACAAAGCTTAATAAATACACAGAATTATGTTTGCTAGCTTTGTTTGCCTGCATCCACTCACACTGCCATTGGGCATCTTTTACAAAGTTGGTGAAAGCGATTCCCTGCTGTGTTCACCCAAAAACCTCCCCTTCATTTTCATAATTCAGGAATTATTTTAATAGTGCCTTTCCTATCAGCTATCACAAATATTCTCTTGTTGAATATTTCTGGGGCCTGTACTTGAAGAAAGACGTAATTTCTTTCCTCCAAATCTGTGAACAGGACACTTTTTAAAATGTCAAAATAAACCATCTGCTTGTACAACTGTTTCTAATTACTCCCCTGCCTAGACTCTCCACTGGAGGAGTTTGGCACTAGCACCCCGCCCAGAGCCGTTCCACTGCCCAAGTCCTCGCAGGCAATTGAGTCTCCAGGAGGAGCCCAGAACCTGCGAGTTCGGGTGTCCCAAGTCCTTCTGCCTGGACATCTGCTGGTGACACTTCTCCCTCCTGTTGCCTCCCGTGAAAGCCCCACCTTGCAGCAGGCAGAGCAGCTGGCCTGCCCTCCTGCCTGCACAGACCCTCAGCTCAGCATGCATCCCCCAGGCTTCAGGTTGTTGCTGGTCTCCCTTCTCTTCGTTGGGCTATCAGCTGCCCCTCAAAGCTTCTCACCATCTCTGAGGTAAGATCGGTTTATTTTTCTTTGAGACAGACCCGCTGTGCTGTACGTGGCAGAACTCAAGCTTGCAGATGACTGAGTTTCCTAAGCCAAGACCAGTTACTAAGTTGGACCCGGGATAAACTGTTTTCAACCTGTTCTGCCTTTTCTCCCCTTCTATTTTGCCTTAATGTTACCACATATCTGCTCTTTCGCTTTTTCTTTGGAAAAAAAAATACTCATTGAATGAAATAGCATTTCTCTCTCTGCAAATATGTGTAAGGGAGGAGTTATTTTTCTAACCTCAAACAAGGATGCACTTATGCACACCTGTGTCACCCAATAACCTGCAAGGCAGCTTTATTTCCACTTTCTAATACTGCACTTTTTATTAAGCTTGACGACCCTGTCAAATCTTGTATTGCATTTTGAAAGAGACAACGAGTTCCATTTCAACTTTTAAAAAGTAGAATTTTAAAGGTCTGCTTCAAACACAATTTAAAAGCATTTCTTCCTATCTTATACATGATACATACCACTTTTTTCTATATATTCATCATTTGTTTCTTCTTTTTCATGAAATAATCTCCACCTAGCTATTAGATAATAACGGGGCATTTTTAAAAAGAAAAAACAAAAAGCCAGACAAATATCATACTTCAGACTAATTTGCATTTAATCAAAATGTGCATTTAAGATTAAGTGGCAATCCACCAAGGAACTAGGGGCCATAGTTTCTACTACTTGGAAGGTGCTGTTTTGAGTAACGGTTAAAAAACAGCCCTTCAGAGTCATGCTTGTCCCACAGAAATATGATGCTGGAGGCTTCTTCTCCACAGAACGTGTGGCAGGGGAGAATGGGCTGGGACAAGAAGGGGCGGGTCCTGAGTCTGATCATGGCCTGGCTGTGTGGCCTTTCTTATCTTATGCAGAAGCTTGTCCGGCGCCCCCTGCAGGCTGTCCAGGGCCGAGTCCGAGCGTAGATGTCGTGTACCTGGGCAACCCCCAGAGGGTGCTCTGTGCCATGACCGTGGCCGGTGCGAATGCGGGGTCTGCATCTGTCAAGTGACTGAACCTGGCACCTATTTCGGACCGCTGTGTGAGTGCCACGACTGGGTGTGCCAGACCTACGACGGGAAAACCTGCGCAGGTAAGGCCTAGGTGCTGTGTACCTTGGGGGACATGTGCCTCCAGACAAGCACTGAGCTAAATTGTTACAATCGGAGAAAGTCTTGCTGCTGTGCAATTTTGGCATTATTTATTACAATATTTCTCCTCCTCTTCGGCCCTCACTTAAGTGGAAATTGTAAACATGTATGTATGTATGTGTACATATAGTTCATTGACTTCCTTATAAATTTCACTTGCCTCTCCTGTGACTCCTTATCATGAGCTAGATTCTTCAGAGCCTCACAAATGGGGTTACCTTGAGGGACTCCTTGATATCTATCAGCATGCCAGTCATCATATTTGAAGATTATGATCCTTGTTTTTTCCCCTATTTTCCACAAAATCAAGGAGGCAGCATCCATCTTTGAGCTTGAAATTACCTTTTTACTCTTAGGGTATTCTTCACAGAGAGAGATACATTTCTAAGATCATGTCATTGAAAGGAATAAGATGACCCATATTCACTTGGACACATTTCGTTTTAGCGGCTTGGAGTTCTGAGCTGCAGTGAAAAATGTGCTATCTCGTAAGGGGGGAGTGAAATGTTTCCCTTGCACACTTGAAAGTATAATTCAAATTCTGATATTGGAAAGGGTCAGAACCCTTAAACTCTTTAACAGTTTCATGTAGCTGTATCTTTTAGGGATGGCTAGGAGCCTCAGTTAATCAACTGTGACCAACGCAGGAACTCTAGCAAAAGCCAGCATGATGTGTGCCAAGCAGGGTTTGGCCGATTAGTAGGAAAACAAAGCAAGTTATTTTACTCTCGAGGCTGCTAAAACTAAGATGTCCAACAATAACATCAAGAGATCAAAACCAAACTTATAACAACAGTGTTTTTCCTTAGTACCCAAGCCCAAGAGTCCATCAAGACAGCTCTAATATTTAGGTTGTGTGAGATGGAAAAAAGTCCTAGAGGTAACTCAGAGGGGCACAGGTGCTTCTAAATGGATTGTTTGTGAAGCCTTGTAAAGACTCTGGTTCAACCCTTGTTATTTTAACCACAAGAGCTTCAAGCTTGAATTTTTAGTGGTAGCTCCTTGGAATGAAAACAATGTTTTATCTGCTCTTTCATTCCAAATTCAGCTATCACCCAGTCTCTCTGAATTTACTGTCTCTGGCAACCTTCACAAGGGTATGAGTTTTAAACAAAATTTTCAGGGTTCTTATTTGATTAGAAAACAAAGTGGGCAGATATATCCTTTAGGTAGTGAAACTGGCCATGCTGGCTGAGGGCCATCCTGTAAGCTTTCCTGCTAGGGCCTTGGCTGGTCCCTTGCTGTGAATCTGGTTGTGCAATGCTGTGGGCTTTGGAGTCCTTTCTCCTTCCTTGGAGGGACTGGTTGTTTACTTGTGACATCTTAGTCACTGAATTCCTTCCTTCTTGATACTAAATCAGAGACCAAGCCACACGGTTTTTGTGCCTTTCTGTATCTGTTTACAGCTGAGTAGAATACTTGTGTTCATCTGTCTTTCTTGCAGAAGGATGTACATTGACGGGTGGCCACTGAGATTTCCCTTTAGGGCCTTCTTTGGTATCTGCCCCTGACACTACTGTGAGCACATTTGCCAGGCCCAGAAGGAATCCTCAGAGGGAGCCCAGATCTGCCTTGCCAGCTCACCCTCCTGTACTTCAGATTTAGCTTCTCCATCCTATTTCCAATTTCACAAATACTGTGAAAATATAGCAAGATGATGTTTTATTTGTTTGTTTTATGAATCCATCTGACATTTGCCTTAATAAACCCCTGTAAGTCCTTTGTGGAAATACAGCAATTGCCAGAGACTTCCTTTCCATTTTGAAGAAAAATAAATCCTGCTCTCGTACACCACAAACTAGTCAGAGTATAGAATCTGTCAGAAAAGTTCAGACTTCAAATCTTAGCCCATCTAGCTATTTGAACTGAGACAGTTACATAAACATCTAAGGCTTCATTCTTCATCTGAAAAATAGAAATCTTTAAAAAAATTATTTTATTTTATGTATATGGAATGTTTCCTGCATGTGTGTTACATGTGTGTCTGGTTCCTGCAGAGCACAGAGGCAGATGTCCGATCCCCTGGAACTGCAGTTATAGATAGTTGTGAGTCACCGTGTGGGTGCTGGGGACCCACCCAGGTCTTCTGCAAGAGGAACAGTTGCTTTCAGTTGTAGAGGCATCCTTCCAGGGCCTCCCCGCCCTCTGCCCCACGGACATCTTAACAACAGCCTTATAAAATTGTGATGTTTAATATGTGTAAAATATTTCATGTGGTATCTGACATGAAGCAAGTATTCAATATAGACTAATGTATTGACGTATATAACATTATTATGTATGGACAGATGGATGTATGTGAGGACAGGTAGAAAGATAAGTAGGTGGCCTGACCTTATGGTAACTGGGTATTTGTGGCTGTGAGATGAATTTAATCTTCTTTCAATTTAATTTTATTCTTGTAGTTGGGACCTGGTACTGATTTGAGGCCCAAAAGGTCAAGCAAGGATAGCAATTCTGGCTTGGCCTCAAAACATCTGCATTATGCACACTGTGCCCTTTTAAACTGTAGTCAGGATTCTTACACTGTGAATCATAAGAACTGTACTGATTATAATTGGAGCTGGTTGAAAATGTCCACACTACCACAAGTATGTTTCTTTCAGTGGCACCTGAATTTGTCTCTCATTTCTGTAGCATACACATCTGGGCAGTGACTGTTCCCGGGGTGTGATGGTTTATTGTGAGATAAACTAATTTTGGTAACTTGTATTTGTGGAGAACAGCAGTATGGATTTTTGTTTGTTTGTTTGGTTTTGGTTTTTTTTGGGTTTTTGTTTTGTATGAAAACAAACTTTAGCTTGGCATTTCTAACTTATCCCTGATAAAACCCATTTACAGCAATGATGCACCTAAAATAAGACATTGGTTTCCTAAAAAGGTTTGAGAGTTGCTCTTGAAATGTGTCACTTAAAATTAATCAGTGTTAGTCAGGCGGTTGTACCACACGCCTTTAATCCCAGCACCTAGGATGGATAGATTGGTGGATCATTGTGAGTTTGATGCCAATATGGTCTGCAGAGTGAGTTCCAGGATAGCCAGAGCTACATAGAGAAACCCTGTCTTGAAAAAACTAATAAGATAAAATAAAAAATAAAATAAAATAACTTGTCCAGTGTTACTCTCTTGGGCACAGACAAATCCACCCCCCCAACATAAACATAATAAAAATAAAGTAAGGGGCTAGAGAAGTAGCTCATGGTTAAGAGCACTTGTTGCTCTTTTTTTTTTTTTTTTATTGAAAAAAAAATTTCCGCCTCCTCCCCGCCTCCCATTTCCCTCCCCCTCCTCCTGCCCCTCTCCCCCTCCTCCCACTCCTCTTCTCCTCCCTCTCCAGTCCCAAGAGCAGTCAGGGTTCCCTGCCCTAGGAACTAAGTTCAATTTTTCCAGACCCATGGCAAGTGGTTCATGAGTGGGTGATCTGACATTTGGCTTATTTTTTTTGGGGGGGGGGTAGTGTTCATAATTGGGAATAACTACTGACTTCAATTTAGGTAACACAATTCACTGTGTGTTTGGTAGTCTCTCTGTGGTTGAAGAAGTTGGGAAGCTGGTGTTGCGTGGTGGTTTAGCTATGTATGAGATAAGAGGCTACCAGAATGCGGTATAGGGTTTAATTCCAGTGGGGATTCTATTGAGCCAAGTATTAAACACTGTGGTTAAACTTTTGTTAAGAAGAGGAAACAATTGATGTAAAACTGTAAGGATAGAGAATTGCTAGTTAAAAATAAAAATAAAAACGTGGAATTCCAAGAACTCAGGCACCAGCATTTGGGAAGGTATAAGGCATGCCTAGGAATAGTGAATGACGCTGGGCTGGCTGGGCTGTATCTTAGTACCACAGGCAAAAGAGCAGTGAGCAGTTAAAAAGATGCTAGAGATGAAGACCTGAAATAGAGCGGTAAACCTTACCACAGTTTGTGTCTCATAAACAACAGCTAGGAGCTATTGCATTCTGAAATGTAGGAGCAATGGCTGTGGTTTGGTCCATGAGAAGTGTTAAGGTGTACAGGGTCACTGAGTAGAACAGAGGCTCAGTGAATGGGAATTTAAAAACTGGGTACACCTGCGGTCCAGAGAATTGAGATGGTTTTAAAAACTATCTTTAAGCACTGTTCTTGTAGATTGGTACTCTAGGACAAGAGAGATCATGAATGAAAAAGGAGGCAGATCTGAATGAATGGGGATGTGATTGAACAGATGAAATAAATCAGGAAAGGATCTAGATACTCAACCAGACAGTGTTTTTATGTAGAAATACCATGAAATGTAGAACTATTATTGCTTGAGGGATACAACTCTGTATTTAATTCACTAAGAATCCTCGCACTGGATGAGAATCCTGTCTGCACTGTTAATTGATTTGAATTGATAATTGTGAACCAATTAATAATTTTCTCTCAATTTAATTTCTTTGAAGGCAATAATATCCTTATGGTTATAAAGAAATTGAATCGAGCATGATATCAAAATCATTTGCATGCTGATATATAAGTCTATTTGAGTTACATGATTTATACATTTATTCAGATTGTTTAATATTCTTATCTACATTAGTTTTTATATACAAACACAAATATAATTAATGGAACTAAAATTGAATATATTCAGCATATGAGATTTTTCTTGCAATTATTTCTGACTTTCATACAGTTAAATAGTTACCATGGGTGTGATATGTCTTTGTAAGACTATTATACTTTCTGAATTTTCATAACTCAAGGGCTACTTGACGTGCTTTTCTGCCTCATAGTTATGATTTCTTCTAGACCAGTGAGTCATTTCTTTCCAATCCTATTTTTGTGGATTTATTCTTTGGTTTTTCCTCTCTTAGTAATTTTCTATCCTCCATTTCGCTCCTTCAAGCCTTATATAGTGGTCTTTGCTCACTATTTTGTCTTAGCTCCCTTTTTCCCTCCTGTGGAGTCAGTCAAAGGCATGGAGAACCTAAGATCACTGCCTTTAATCTTCCTCTCCACTGAAGCACATCGTGGTCAGACTCTGTACATTGCTACCTTTTATGCCGTTCCTTCATGGTCTTGGCATTACTTGTAATTTTGGATTAGAGGTCACCAGTCCTAGCTTGAGTTCACTTTACATGAGTCTTTGGGAGACTGTACTCTTTTAGACTCATCTGTTTTAAGTAAATGTACTTTGTGTTACCACAAGTGATATATAAAGGCTAAAGGTTTTTCTCTTAGAGAAAGTACCAGTTGTTCAGATCATTTTCTCAGTGTTGCCAGGTGGAGTGGATAGCACTATGAAGTTCTACCGTGGAGACTCCAACAACTTGGCTTTTCTTATTACATGCTCTTGAAAATGTAGAAGACCATATTTATAACCTTAGGATACCTAAATCAAATAATATAAATTATGACAAGGTCTAGCCTTATTTTTTGACATAATTTTCCCCAAAACAAAAAAGAAAAATGCATTTATGTGACATTTCTTAAATTTGCAAATAAGACACTTCCTGCAAAGATTTCTGAAAGCCTTCAATGTATTTTGAGATGTAAAGCTAAATTCAACATGTCTATTTGTGTTGTGCCCCACCCTACCTCAAACTGCTCTGCTCTCTTGGTCTCAATCACATGTTGTCTCATCTTATCTTGAGCCACAGCGTTCATCATCATGAGGTAAATAACCAGTACCAATGCCATAGGCACAGAGCCTCCCTGTCCTTCATTTGCTTGCCTTCTTTTCCTGGAAGATTCTTTCTGTATCGATTTCCTCTTGAGGTTATAATAAATTTCACAAGTCTTACAGTTTTAACAACCTACATGGATTTCCTGATAGTTCTGCAGGTTAGAGGGCTGGTCTGGGTTGGCCAGTGCTGAGTTATGGACAGACTCTCCCATTATGGAGGCACTGTAGATAATCTGCTTCTTGGTTATTTGGTGTTGAGAGAATTTAGTTCCCTGTGATTTTGACTGAGATGCTTGCTTTCTGCAGCTAGTCCACTTTGAGTCTGAGAGTTCGTTCTCCAGTCTTTGTGCTTACTCCTGGGAAGGTCTCAGAACTATCAAAGGCCCTCTAGTCCATTTAATGCTGCCGTTTCTGAATGTCTTCTGTTGTCAGTCTTCTCTCCTCAGTATTATAAGCCAGCTCTCCACTTTTAAGGACCATTCGGCAAAACTCACTTCAGTAACCCAAGGTGAACATTTCATCTCAAGACCCATTCATTTAACTGAACCACTGAAGTTCCTTTCATCATCTATTTATAAGTCCCAGTATCAAGGAAGTGAGTACTTTTGAGGACTTTCTGGTCTACAGTAGGGTGATGACCCTGTGCATGTGAATGGCAATGAATAAGTTCCATGTCTATCAACACCTGTTGCTACTGGGCTTAGTCCTGTTTATCACTGCTGAACCTCTATTTCTTTTCCAGAGCAATTGTCAAGATTCAATTTCTATGACCTCTATAGAATAGCACAAAGATTTTTAGTACAGATCTGAAGAAAACTAGAGGTTTGTAGGTTTTTTGTTTGTTTGTTCGTTTTTCAACAGAGTTTCTCTGTGTAACATCCCTGACTTTCCTAAGCTTGATTGGTAGATCAGGCTGGTCTCAAGCTCACTGAGATCCTTCTGCCTTTGCCTCTTGAGTGCTAGGATTAAAAGCGTGCACCACCATCATTCGGCTGAGGTTTGTGTTTTTCAGTGCAGTTGCTGTTTTCGATATTTAGTATCCTCACTTGTCATTATAACTCAGTCATAAATTTTGTTTCCTTGTCTGTGCAAAGGGGACAGTGACAGTACAAAGTGAATACAATAGCAGGTGACCACACTCTGCTGGACTTGCAGGTGACCACACTCTGCTGGATTTGCAGGTGACCACACTCTGCTGGACGTTCCTCTACTACCATGGATGAAGATGAGTAGGGAGAGGAGTGAGTGCATCAACAGAGGATGATGTGGAGGGAGCTGTTTTGTACTGTGCATCTCTTCTACTGCCTGGAGTATACACTTTGAATCAAGAGAAGGACAAGGTGGCCATATGTGGCAACATGGTGCCTATAAGAAAGAGGATCTAGTGTCTCAGAGGTTCCTTTGTTCAGACCCTTTGCATCTGGGCAGCGTGTCTCAAGACTGCTTTGTCCATATGAGGAAGGAAGTTCTTTGTTCTTTTCTTTTTTTGAGAGGCAGTTCTTATTTTTTTAAAGATTTATTTATTTTTATATTATGTGTGTGGGTGTTTTGCTTGCACATAAGTCTTTGTACCATATGTGCTTCTGGTGTCCATGGAAACTAGAATACCCTGGAAATGGAGTTTCAGATGGTTGTGAGCCACCATGGGAACTATGAATTGAACTGGGTCCTCTGCAAAAACAACCCCTTTGCCATATCTTTAGCCCCAGGAATACAGTTTTCTCTTGTTTATACCCCTGTTAAATTATGGCTGTATTTAAAAACTTCAAGTTTGTTAGAAGAGAGTATAGGACAGAGGCAGTGGTGACCTTGATCTCAGGAGACCTGAAAGATACATTTCCCTTGCTAGTTCACTTAGTTTGTAGCCATTGTCAGCTTGGACAATTCCTGGAAGATTCAGTTTGATTATTTCTGAAATGCATTTAATTTTCATTCTGGGAAAGATTACTGAAAAAGTAGTTAAATCATAAAAGTCCTCAATTTATCTGAATACCAAAATTTTATTAAAACAATGCATATTTGTTATGAAAGGATCAGTGAAGACAGTGTGGGTGTAAGTGTTGTCTTATAACCACAGAAATGATAACCATGCAAATGATAAATGTGCTTTTACCTATAATTAGTGCATACACATATAGGTAAGTCATATATAATGAACGATACTGTGTATCTGTAAATTTAAACAGATAAATAATCAACAGAGGCCATTATGTTTCATGTAGAAAATAGCTTCCAACTGAGGCTCAGACCTTTGAAGTTCAGCATCATCTCGTCATGTCTCTAGGAGAGACTTAATGCTAAAATTTATTAGATTAACTCAATCCTAAGTATTCTTTCCATGGAGCAGAGACAACTTTGATGACTTTGTTTGCTTGCTTGTTGTTGTTGATTTTAAGTGTTTTTTTTTCTTCTGAGTTTGATATGAGTTTTATTTGGATTTTTCGTTGTAGTCACCCAGGCTAGTGACTTGCTCACACTAGGAAACATATGCCAGGAATCTCAGAAAAGCATGGGTCTTTTCTACCCACTTTCCATGTAGGACCTCTGTCCACTGAATGAACAACAAACTCTCTATGCTGTTTATTCTTAGTATTAGCACTTCTTTCTCTTTGTCACTTGTAGTCGTACCAAGAGTTCCACAATAGCCCATAATGCAGTATAACAAAAGTCTACTTATTTGGGGTTAAACTCATAGAAAGAATAGCGAAAGTTCCGCAGTCCTCTGCGTGCACTGCGAACTGGAACCAAATCCATCAGCAAAGAGAGAGCTGTGTATGCATGTAGAATACATGAGACCATTCCTAAAGTGCACTGAATAATGGCTTAAGATAATACTTTACCAGACTATCAGAGGACTTACATCATGGTGTTCTTATTTTATCTTCCTGTGTTTTGTCTTGATATTGAGTTTTGTAATCTGGACTCCAGTAACAATTATCCACACACCTAAGTGCAAACTTCCCTACACAGAGGTGCACACAGCTTTTTAGCATGCTGGCTTTTGCACCCTCATGTCGACATTTCCACTAGCATGAGTTGGCTTTACAGATTTAGTTTCCTGATCTTGGGAAGAGGGAGCTTCAGATCAGTGGAACTAGCAAAATGATAGCCATTGTCCTTTGAGAAATTTAGCTTCCAAGATTAGCCTGAGATTCAAGGGCTCAGATCACACCTGAGAGAGTGAAGTCTAATATTTCTGGGAGTGGGGTATCACAAGGATTTTCTGTGGTGATTTTAAGCCTCTGCACAGGTGAATTCTCAAGCTATTTTCCATTAACTCTTAAATTGATAAAGATAGAGAGCTGGAAGAAGATTACAAATCTCATTTTCTCTGGAAAAAGAGTACTTTGTCTTTTCAAGAATCACATTTCCTGGCAAATAAAAAACTGTATCTTGTAATAGAACTCACTCTTCCGTCTATTCCAAATCATCTTACTTAGGGTTTTGATAGAAGAATGATGGCTTTATAAAGGGAAGAGAAGAATAAGGACTTTATAAGAGTAGTGGCATGACCTTGCTCTGCCCCAGTCTTTGCTCATTCTGTAAAATAAGTGTCGCTGCTCCAAGTCCTATCATGGTAATCATCTATGAGCAGTTTTAGTTCAAATGCCAAACTATTCCAAGGAGATGGTTACCCACCTAAATTTCCTGATCCATTATTTTATTGGGAAATTTCTTAGGGGAAGATAGGCTGAAAATAAAAAAGGGATTGATGAGTCAGGGTATTACTTCACATTTCTCTTACGGCAAAGTGGTAGCTGTACATTTGTTATTAAATTCATGTGGAAAAGCAAGCAGCCAAAATCAGAAAACCAAAACACAGTAAGTGTATTTTCTAATTAATGTTCCCTCAAAGCTACCATTATCTGCTGTGCAGAGTAGCTACACAAAACTAGTTATTTTTCTAAGGAAAATGTCTTGGCCATTGAAGTCCTTTACTCCACAAAATGCAAAGCACGAGTTAAAGACTTTTAATTTCTCAGGCAATACCAGTGGTTACGTAAGCTCTGACAGCTGTTTTGACCTGAAAATAATTCATCTGTTTCAAGAAAGAAAATATTTGCTTTGGTGGATAAAATTCTCTCAGTTGCCTACTTGGATGGAATGGAGCCTTGGATTTAATGCTGAATTAGGAACACAAAAGAACAGTGAGAGTAATCAACTTAAATTCCATATGCTTTTTTTGGAAATATTTTCATAGAAATGAATTCAATTTTCATAACTTTTAAGAATTAGTGGATATAATTCTCTGACAGTCAAGCTGTGGAATTATATTGAAGCACAATATTAACGTGAAATCTACATATTTTGAAGACTATTTTCATAGAGTTTTGAAGAACTGAAATAGAGACATAATTTTAAAGGTACCTCATTTTTCATTTTTAGATAATTTTTTGTTAGAAAATCAAATATTGATTCTTATTTCTGCCCTGTGTTAGTGAATGTAATACACACTTAAATATTGAAGAAGAAATACTTCATAGATATTAGGTTTAAGGAATTCACAGTAACAGAAATTACTGGTACACAATTATGTGGTATATAAAAACAGAATGCTTTTTTCTTAGTCATAATTGAAGTCCCACAATAGAATGCATTTTGCATTAATTTGTATTCAAATAAGAAAATTCCTCCTGAGTCAGCAATGGGAAAAAATTCAATCTGCAATTCTTCTTGTCTATAAAAGTAAAGTAAAAAATAATAATGACAAAATAAAATATAGACAGGGTGTTCCTATGAACAGTCTTTCCTTATTTTGTCAGTTTGGGCTTTTATGAATGTCACAATAGAAATCCTGTATTTTCTTGCTCTTATAATACTAAAACATAATACTAATATTATTATATTAATATATGATTAATATAATTAATATTATTATATTCTTATAATATTAAATCATAAATAGAACTCTAAAAATCCAGTTACACCAGTTTTAATATATGTGTGACCCTTTTGAGATGAAAGCAATGTGAGCCCAGAGAAATGCAGAGTGAGGGACATCCACAGAAAACTGAACCCTGACTCATCATGGAGGTTCGCTTTATGCCTTGGATGGATGTGATAGACTTTGGGTCTTGATGTGAAGACGCTAGGGACATTCACTTTTCAGCCTGCCATGGATTCCTGAGATTATCTTCCTGCATTTCAGATTGTTCTGCTGACAGGTGACATAGTATTTGAAGACACAGTGGCATAATACTGACCTATCATAGCGCAGAATTCATTGAGTTGAGTAAGTTCTCCCTCCCTTGGGATGGGATAGAGATGTCAGGACAGACTGCACTGGAGAAGGCATCAGAACAGGAAATAAACAAAGGCTCTCTCTTTTCACCTCATTTGTTCCTTACTGTGTGTCTTTTAGAAGTCACTTAACTTCTTTGAGCCTCAATTGAGTTAAAATCACAAAGAATTTATTAAATGTTTATTATAGGATATTTAGAGAAGAACAGGAATATCCTAGGTTTGGACTGAGCATTGTTGGAGGCAGAGAAACAATCTGAGGGTGGCTGAATTCCATGACTCTGCGTTCCATAGAAGAGTGGGAAGTGCTTGGTCTTCTGCAACTCTCTGCTGAAGAGGGAGATCCTGTGACCTTCAGTTCATCTTGAAAGCTCTATTTTCCTTGAGGGCTTTGAAAACTTTTCTTCTATAAATAATTACTTCTCTTGGTGTCTTCCAGTTCTCTCTCTGTGAATCTAGCTAATCGAGGATCCAAAAAATATTCCGGAAAAAGGCATACCTTTACTGAATATTGCTATTGTTTTCTGAACAATACAGCACAACCATTATGTATCACTTGTATTTATTGTATTGCATCATGGTATCTGCAATAGAGAGAGAATATAAGTTTATCAAATGATATGTATATGATATATGCAGATGTTGTGTATATCATGCATAAATTTGAATATTTAGTTATTTGTGTCTACGTAAGTTCATAGAATAACCTCTGGCAGATGCCAAGGAATACTTTATTTAATTACTGCCCAGTGCCTAAATTTTATTGTAACAGAGACAACACTGTTTTATAAATTTGGGTTCTTAATTTCCCAAGAACTCACAGATAGCCCATTGGAAACACAGCAAGATTTACCTTGTAGATATATGGTTATTAAAATCTAAATAGCCTGCTTTCCTCATTGTGTGGAATGGACAGCTAAGGGAAGGACATGGGAACCCTGAGCTTAAAAAACAAGAGATAAAGGATATTGTATATTAAAACTGGAGAGAGAAGAGCAAATTTTTGTTAAAAGACAGCCTCATATTGAGTGTGGTGGTTTGAATGAGAATGGACTTTTATGTTTGAATATTTGGTTCCCAGTTGGTGAAACTATTTGGGAAGGATTAGGAGATGTGCACAAGTATTTCGGTTTACCTTTTCTCTTCAATTTAAATGACAAAATGTAGTATCAAGCTATAATTATTAAGTACTGCTCCATGTGTGAGACTTCAAGAGCCAGAATAGTGAAGAAATGGAAAGAGAACTATCTGGGTTGAAGAGTTGGTTCTGTTTATTTTGAAATGTGTGATTTGAGGAACTAAATATACTTTTTTGTGCATCTATTTTCTCTTTATATTGTTATTGTGAATGTAAGGCCCCAGGGGGGAAAGAAATCCCTGGCATGAAGTGAGGGCTGAGCAGAAGTTACTTTTACCGTCTGTTTTATAAACTCACTCTTTTATCTAACTATGTGTATACTTCTCAAGCACAATAATATTTATGATAATATTGTACTTGAGGACTATAGTTTTATTGCTGCGAGAGTGCTATGTTACAAACTACTCCTAATTCAGCGTCTTATAAAAAAACCCACTTATTTCTCAGTGTTGAAAATACAGCACAACTATAATAAAGCCAGAGTGTAGGCTGGTTCAGATTTACACTATGTGTTTTCCATGTTCTGCACTGCTTGCTTTCGCCATGCCAGTGACTGAAAGGTCAAAGCTAGAAGAAATATGTGTGATCTCTCAGAACTCTATCTCCAAACTCCTAACCTGCATCATGCAACATCACATCTGTGGGCAAAAGGATTCACCAGGAAAATCTGAATACTCACACTCTGCCTGGGAACATGGCCAAACTAAGCATTATGTGACCCACACTTAGAAAAAGTGATACTGGTAACCAGTAGCTACTTACAGAGGGAGAAATAGTCTTATCCAGTGAAAAGCCCACTGATAGGTTGCCCAGTCCTAACTGGTCAGTCCTAAACACATACCAGCAACATTAAATGAGCTTTGTAGGGTGTGTGTGTGTGTGTGTGTGTGTTTGTGTGTTCGTGTGTTCATGATAATATTAATTATAGGGAAGGTCAAGTATTTGACATGGAGATGGGGTTAGGCAAGAGAGAAGTTGGAGGAGACAGATGGTCTTGTAAGTCAACAGAACTGTGGTTAGATATACCCAGTCTCTCATTTATGTGCCTTCTAAATAATCCTTCTGCAAATGTTCTGAAGATTCTAAAAAGTGTAACAGCAGATCATGCTAATTACTGGCACATGACAGACACAGGTTCAATAGTTGCCTATTTCCAGATGGCATTCAGTAAATCTTGTATTTTTTCTTAATATATTGTTACATTTTTACATATTTTCTACATTAAATAATATTTTATGGGGAATAATGTGCTTAGTTTCTTGAATAAGTTATTTTAAGCTTTCTTCTGAAAGCTTTAAAAATCACTGGAATCAGTTATTGTATGAAGTATTATGACTTTTGTTTTTCAGAACTTTGAACACAAGTTTTTGTATTACTTAAGAAAAAATGTTAAGAGCTTAAACTGTGCTGTCATCAAGTCATTGGTTGGCAGGTCAGTTCTTTTAAAAACTAGTTGGTATCGTAGCTTTCATTCTCATAACGTAAACTCTGCTTTCTGTTTTTGTGAAGAGCAAAACATCCTTTGGTAATTAGCTTTTCCATACATTTTGATTGATTTTTGAACTTTAAAATGTATTTTGATTGGAAGTCCATATGGATATAAACACACACACACACACATGCACACACACACACATGTTTGTCTTTGCTTATCAATTTAAGGCTCAGACAGTACCAGGATCTAAACTCTACTGAATACTGGGGTAGCTCCATTTCTAACCCTCACCTGGAGACTAACATAGTTTTAGATAGTAATACCTTGTCCAGATGATGGCAAATGATCTCCATTAGTATGGTCTGACTGCCTCTAGTAGCCTATTCAAAGGATGTCTCTGTTCTGAGCCAGTCATAATACTGAATAAATGAAAAGTTCTAATTGACTTGCTCTAGTCATATCACCAACATGTGTGTGCCAAGGCTGAAGGAATTTTAATATAGGTGCATTGCCAAGATGAGGACAAAACCTAGGAGCAAAGTGGGAAATGTTCAGGCAGTGGGTCACACATGTAACAAGATTCTCTTATTCCGAGAGACAAGCTCAAGGCTGAATTCTTTGTTTGAAGATGCTGAGAAGACAAAATTTTGAAGATGACATAGGAGCCAATCATTTGCTAAAAAAATAAAAAACAATATTCACTTTCACACAGAACATATACTTTTCATTACAGGTCCCCCCCAGAAGAAATCTTAGTTTCACAATCTCAACTATTTTAATATTGAGAAAAATACAGATTAGCAAGGAGGAAAGTCTTGATGGTCAAAATAAGGAATTAATTTGCATATTTCTTTCTGTTATTATTTTCTTTCTTTAAAGACGACATCTTCACTTTCTTATTAATATTATGTATTTTTGAAAATCAAAGTCATTCCTCTTACATGTTGCTTTAAGTGTAGTGATGCAGATGTTAAGATAGCAAGTGATTATTTTACCCAGGTGGTTTCTTGAAGAAGTGGGAAATTAGAAAAACAGGTAAATGAGGAAATGAGAGGTCCTTGTATAAACTGTCCACTTTATCATACATTCCATTTCCTCATCACCTTCTTTTCAAAAGAAAACTGAGATGAATCAGAAACTCTATGTCCTCCGTAGCCTCGTCTTGCATGGCTAGGCCTTCTGAGTGGAAAGTGGATTGCAGTGCTGACGAGCTTCCCTGTGACTGTCTTCATCAATCTCTATTCTTTCCAGAAATGGCGCATTTGTGTTTGTCATTACCTGCCTTTTGTTCAGTTATGTACCACTCATTATGGATATTTTTTAAAGTGCAAAAGCAAATAATCAAATAAATTTGTAGGATTTCCTAAGAAACGTTCTAGCTAATTTGCCTCAAGAATTTTTAAGAACTTTATTTTTCTTTTTTATAGCAAAATAGATAAGTAAAAATACATACACATTAAATTTGCCTTCTTCAGTGTCCAAAAAAACCATGAAAGGAATCAGACAATATCTAGTGTCATAAGACAATAATCTCTTAACTTCATACATTCCATGCTGTGGACTTAGTATTTGTAAGAGTAGTGTTGTTGTTGTTTTTTTTTAAACTAGAGAGTCATGTTTTCTTTAATTTCTAAAAAAATTCAGTCATTTTGGTTGCTAATGTTGCCAGTTGGCCCAAATTACATTTTTAGATATGAAACCAAAACATCTGCCATGAATAAAAAAAAGATGAAGGAATTAACAGC
Organism: Chionomys nivalis; assembly: GCF_950005125.1. NCBI lineage: Eukaryota > Metazoa > Chordata > Mammalia > Rodentia > Cricetidae > Chionomys > Chionomys nivalis. The sequence continues at coordinate 1,019,104 of NC_080097.1, read as the reverse complement.
AGATTAAATCACAGAAGAATAAAATTTGTGAGTTTGAAAGCAGAACATCAGAAACAATCTAAATTTAAAAGTTTCACTTAAAAAGAAATATTAAAGCAATGTTTATCTGAAAAGCAATTTTAGTTAATCTCATAGTCTCACAAGTGAATGGTATAGTTCGTGACAGTAGATGAAGTATCTGAATAAATAATGGTTGAAAACATTTCAAACTTGATGAAAACATCATGCTCGCAAACATAAATCACAATAATCTAAAAACAAAGCAAATATGAAGAAAACTCCATGGATACACACCATAACCAAATCTCTAGAGATCAGTAATAAGGAAAAAGTCTTAACACTATCCAGAGCAAAATTGTGTTTCTCAGACAGAGGGCACAGATAAGGATAACAGCAGATTTCTTTGTCAGAAGACAGTTAAAGCACATCTTTAAATACCCAAAGATACAATAAATAAAAACAAGTACCATAAACCTGGAAGATTACACTCAGTGAAACAGTGATGTCTTTCTTTTTAAAATTAAGTTGAATTATTATTATTATGTCATCATCATCATCATCATCATCATTTTTATTACATCGTGTGTGTGTGTATTTATGATGTTTGTAAATGAAGGTAAGGATTCATGTACCATGATACCCATGTAGAGGTCAGGAATTGGTTCTTTCCTTCCATGTAATGTTCTTGAGATCAAACTCAGATTGTCATAGTTGCAGAACAAGCATTTGTTGGCACCAAGCTATCACTGCTGATCCTTGGTGAAGTATCACCAAAAAGTAAATTTGAAGTAAAAGTTTCTTAGGCTTAACAAATGGCTGAAAATTTATTAGCTGACTTGACCTCCAAGAATTGGTAAAGGTCATCCCCCTAAAAGCAGAGATATGAGAACCAGAAGATAGACCGGTTTGCAGAAGGGTAGACACAGTAACTATATGGGTACATAGAATACAAACTATCTTTTCTGTTATATATGTTTAAAAGAGAAGGTCAGAGGGAAAGAATAGAATATGACTGAAAATGTGAAGATATTGGAGAAAATTCAGGAAAGTCGATTACTAGGGGAAAAGACTGTCTGAGAGTAAAACTAGCAAATGTGCAAACATGCAAGGTAGTTATTATATTTTAAACCCAGAACTCTTACAGCACCAAAGCTTATAAATCTATTTGGATGTCATACTTAGCATTGTAAATCACAGCAATTTTAATCATTAGTGGTAATTGTTATTCTTATGAATGTCATTTATTCATTCAGTAAGTACATGCATGTTTAATATTTCCAGTGATAGAATATAAAGCTAAACAGTACCCATTTTTGTTCATTTGAGTTTATATAAGAATTACTGTCCTATACCTATTAAACATCAGTTATTTTTTAAAAACTTATTCTTAAGAAACCCTGTCTCGAAAAACCAAAAAAAAAAAAAAAAAAAAAAATTATTCTTAGCGACATCAGTTAAATGAGAAAAACATTCTGAATGCATGTGAAGGAATAACAGACACATTCCCAAGGTCTGTCATGGTTAATCTCAGTTGTCAACTTGATTGGATCTGTGATTAACTCAGAACCCTGCCTAATACCTCATTCTGAACAGTTTCTTCTTACTATCCCTTGAAAGTTGAAAGCAATTTATTGCCTGTAGGTCCTCACCATGATCTTGATAACCTGTATTATTCTCATTGCTGCATGGACTAGCTGAGTATCTGACATTTCATAAGAGACAGGTGTTCTCATAGCTAATATGATTTTGTCTGATTGCTTATAAGTCACATCAGGCAAGTTGGTGGAAAAAGATACAGTTACAGGAAGTGATATACAGACATCACTGCTAACTACGAATCCTTGAGGGTGACACAAAATAAAATTGATTTGCCCCCATTGCCTTCTCTGATAATATGAATGTATGGGTTACACTGGAGACTTACATTGATGCCATCTAGAAGAGAAAGTTCTAATTAGAGACAATGGTTGTTTTTGTTGACATACTGGCAGTGCAAACTGAGATGCAATTGGAGTTGGAATTGTATCCCCCAAATACAATTCTTTTAAAAGAAGCCTATTTGGTGTGTATTAAATGGTATCAGGGAAGGAGATTCTGTGGTGATAGTCTAGAGGTCTAGAATATTGTATTCCAATATTGAGTGATTGTAGGAATTGCATGGGTTTTTTTTCTAGAATGTGGAGAAATTTTTCTGCAGATCAATATGCATCACCAAGGCCCGTAGTACTTCCCATGTACAGGTATGTTATTACATGCTGGCCTCAGGTAAGTATTCTTACCATTTCAGGTACGGCATATGGGGTAATCATTTGATTATACCCAGTCTCATCATGTAGAGTCTAGCCTCACAGTTTCATAGAGTCAGAAGGAAAATTAACTTCTCTAATAAGAAAGTAGTGAAGAGTTTAACTTTAACTAAGTTTGTGCTCAGTGTGAAATGGATGCAGAGGGTCTGCTTTCATATAGGCATACACTTGCAAAGACCAAACAAGTGTTGGTAATAAAATTCCTAGCATCATCAGGAGGCTGAGGGCAGTGGTTCTCTCTTGTGATAAGAAAACACAGAGAGAAGGTTGGGTACAGATGTTTGGGTATTCATTTACTGGATACATGTATATTTTCTAGAGGATATTCAGTTTAAGCAATGCATGAATTTCTGGCTGTAATTCCAGCCTTAGTGTGACATCTGGGAACATATATACAGTATCAAATGAAACTGGAGTCAAATGGGGATATTCTTTTTGTTTCAAGAACATGCCCATTTCAGAGCATGGCCTGCATTTTATTTTTTTAATGTTTATTTATTTGGAAACAGGCGTGTGTGTCACAGGATACATGTGAATGCAGACACCAGCTTGCAGGAGTTTGTTCGCTTTACTATGTGAGTCCTGAAAAATGGCCATCACCTTTCAAGGGAAGTGTTCTTACCCGCTGAGCCATATTTCTGGCCCAAACTGAAATTTTTTATTGTAATTTTAAAGGGAATATAATTTTTAGTTTAATATATACATTTAGCTGGCTTGTTTCAGTGACCCAGAGGATACAGAGTTCTCAGGGTTCATGCCTTTCCTTTTATTTAAAGTAAGTGAATGCTTATTTTATCCATGCTCATTGTTCTGATGGGAGCAATGTTGGCAATAGAAAGGTTTGGAGGTCACAGACTTTGGAACCAGGAGGGACTTTCCCTGACACTTAACTCTGTCTTTAAGAGACATGCAGGTTATAAAGCTGCTGAAGTTGACCAAGCCTATGTTACTTTGACTCAGCTGTCAAAGCATTTTAAGAGAAAGTTCTACCTGAACGACAGTGTACCAATTAATTTTTTGTAAATGTAGTTCATCATCATATAAATTTGTAGAAAAGAAAATTAATTTTCTGTAGTATGTGAATGATAGGACTGCATGCTTTTAACTAACTTCTGTTAAGCTCCATCATCAAAGCCGCACATAGGGGAACTTTAAAAATTCTCAAACTAGAGGAAAAATTCCTAATGTCCTGCTAGGGATGAGGTCACTGAACTCAAAGGATGCTACAATACTGATGCACACGGAAAACACAGCCTCTAGTCTGTCTGACTCATGCTGAAAAAAATAGAAATGTTTGAGAAGTGGACCAAGGTCTTAGTGGGATGATTGCTAGCTTTCAGAACAAGTAAAAGGCAAAATGTTTTCACTTTAACTTTGTCTCAGAAGCTTAGTTATAGGGATGGAACCACTTAAGGAACAGCAGCCTTAGCAATCAGTTCAGCCAGCACTCTGCAACTGCTGAGTTCTGTCCTTTCAAGATTCCTGTGTGGAAGCCCTAACCCCATCCGGATGGTGTTGGTAGATGAAACTTTTGAAAGATGATTAGATGCAGATGAGATAAGGTCATGATTGTGAAGTGGAGAAGAGGAGGAGATAAAGAAAGAAGAGGAGGAGGGAGAAGGGAGGAGGAACGCAGAAATGCCTCTCTTTGCCATGTAAAAAGGGCATAAAGGTGGCCATGTGCAGGATAGGAAGCAATTCCCCCCCTTTGTTGTTGTTCTTCTTCTTTTTTTCTTTTATTCCAAGACAGTGTTTTTCTGTATATTTCTGGCTGTCCTGGAACTTACTCTGTACATCAGGCTAGCCATCAAACTCAGCAAGATCCACCTGCGTCTCCCTCCCAAGAGCTGGGATTAAAGGCATGCACCACCACCTGGCCTGGTTAGGAAACAGTTCTTTAATCCAGAACCCAATCCACTGATTTCTCAGTCTCCAAAACCAGAAGAAAGAAGTATCCTTTGTCTTAGCTACCAGAGCTATGTCATTCTTATCTAGCAGTCTATGCTGGATGTTTTATTTTTGTGTGCGCTCAGTAATCTTCTTGGATGATAATAAGTATTTCATATTTCACTAGCCTGATTGATCAGATGAAAAGTCCTGAATCACCTGCAACCCAAATGGACATCATTTTTTCACAGAAAAGAATTCGAATATGTATTGTTTCTCTTTTTGGAATTTTAGATGCTTCAGATAAAAACATTACATGCTCAACAGTTACCCACTCAGAAGCTGATGTTGCTATTTTTGAGAGAAGGGAAATGGAGTAAGAGAATATTCTTTTAGAATCCAGGAAGCCATTTGACTCCATGGAGCTGACAACTTGTTGCAGTTTTTAGGGCCTCTTTATAATTTCGATGGATACTTATTTCCTGCTCATGTTTCTTATGGTATCTAGTAATGAATTTGAAATTAGACCGATTGAGCAACATCCTGTGGTGTCCCAGAGAGGACGATTAGCCTCTCTTCTCTGGGTCTCTGTCCTGTCCTACCTCAGTCCCTTCTACCCTTGGCCTTTCTTCCTCCACAAATATCCAATGTTTGAATGGGTATAATGCCATTTTTCTCCTTCTGACTCTCCTAAGAATTCAATTAGATGACTCACTGGGATGCAATTCATCACCCTTGGCTGTTGTTGGGTTAACTGGTGGATATGAGAGGAAGTTAGAAGCTCCTTGCCCTTTGGACAATGCCCGGCAATTCAGTATGTTCAGTGTCTTCCTTTGTAGTTCTATTTTGAATTTTAGAAACAGAATGTTAGCTCTTTATTTCCCTTTGCCTTGGTCTCCATAACAGTAGCCTTCTATGTTCTTCTTTCATATAAAAGGGAAGATGACGCAGGCTTCTGGAAGACAAACATATTTATGAAGAATCTTCTAAGGCAGCATAAGTATATTATAAACTAAAAAAATAATATATCACACAGATAGGTAGATGATAGATAGATAGATAGATAGATAGATAGATAGATAGATAGATACTTAGACATGCAAACAGACAGGTAAATGGTTGGAAAAGGAGATGGAAATCACAGATTTTTGTGATATAAGATATTTCAAGTCATCGGTGGTATTTTTAAGGTTCTATTCATCGGAGTTGATGTAAGAGTTGGTGAGGAACCTCTAGGAGTTCAGAAACAAGGGAAGCCAAGGGTGAAGACTTCCTTTGGCAGAACAGAGTGATTTGCTTTCTACCTTTCACTTTTAGTCACAGGATGTATTTAAGAAAAATAAACTACAGAAAAGCAGAAGAACCTCTGAGTTATCATCTGTGTTACTTTCTGTAGGAAATAAAGCCATGTTCATCATACACTTAAAATATATTTTATTTCATAAGTCATGATGGGCATAGGCCTTTAGTCCAAGCACCTGAAACACAGAGGCAGATGAATCTCTCTAAATTTGAGAGATTTAAAACAAAGAAACAATAGAGCCCCCAGTTTGTTATTTATATATTATGTATACACATGTGTTTGTATATACAGATGGGCACGCACTTATGCCATGATATATATGTGGAGGGCAGATGACAACTTGCAAAATCAATTCTTCCATCAAGAATCCACATGGGATTCTGGGATTGAATTTAAACCATCAGATTTGGTAGAAGGTGCTTTTACCCACTGAGCCAACTTCCCAGCCTCATCAAATATTTCCAGTCACACTGATGTCCCAGGCTCATTTTGAGCCTTGGTCTTGTAGTCAATCCTATTTGTTTTGAGAGTGTGATTCAGGTAGCATCTGGCATTTTCTGTCACAGTCTGGAGTGAGGAATCTGTGGTGAGGAAAGCGTATCTGTCAATAACTCCCTTGTCCTTGGCAAGCTCCTGAGTGATGTGCCCTGTACCCATATCACCTGTGCTTCCTGCCAGGACACATTCCGCATCTGCCATTCTTTGCCTGAAGATTTATTCCACAGACCCGATGGCAAAACGTCCTTCCCCTGGGGGACCTAAGTCTGTAAACATCGATCTCATTTTCTCTCTTTTGACACAAGTCCATTAGCTTCATCTGTCTTGAGGACAATCCAGGCTAAAAGCCTATCTTGTTTTTCTTCTTTGGAGACCTTTCAGAAGAATTTCAAGGTTATGAGAAACTTGGCCTTGAGCAAAGTGTGTTGCCATCTGTTGCTAGTTTCTAATCTCAGACCCATTTACTAGATTTTCCAGGTTCATTTATATAGACATTAAAACTAATTGCATTTCTTTGAACTTGACCCAAGAACGCATATTTAAATTTGTTCTTACAGTTTTTCTTACATAAATATCTCTCTAGTCAGCCATTTTGGAGGAACATGCTGTTCTCACAGCCTTTACTGTGATCCAACAACAGCCAGCGTGTCTTTACTAGGTGTTGTAAAATCATATTACACATCGTAAGTACAATGTGAAACATATCACACATCGTAAGTAGAGAGCAATGAAACAGGCAGCTGTTTAGAGACTCCCTTTTGTTTTATTGAAATCTAAGGAGGTATGTTGTTTCTTTAAAAAAATCTCAAAATTGGCTCACATTTTGGGTGAAATTTGCTTTCAATTTCTTGATCAATTATAGCATTAAGCTTTTGATGATAATTAATTCTATAGATAACATTTATAACTTATGGTTTCATAAATGGTTCTTTTAAAAGGATAATTTTTTCTAGTACTATAATCTCAAAAAATTTTAAAATTTAAGGATTTAAAAAGAATTAAAATATAACACTGAAATCAAAATGCATAACCACACAGAAATGCATACATGCACATCTCTATAAAGTGAATATGTATTGAGCATATAGCATATAGTACTTTATATTCTTTCATATTAATGTGCATTTCTAATATACAGCTTTGGGCTCAGATCACTCATTGAAAATAATTTAAGAGGAGAAAAGTACTATACATGTAGGAGATTTTCAAGACTTTAAATAAATTTTGTGTATTATGTATATCTGTGCATGTGAGTGCAGTTACCTATGAAGACCAGTAGAGGATGCTGGACCTCCTAGAACTGGAGTTGCACGTGGCCATAAACTGCCCAGTGTAGGTTCTGGGAACTGAAGTCTGATCCTTTTGAAGAACAGCAAATACTTTTAACCACTGTGCCATTTCCCCAAACACCACATAACATTTTTCAAGAGAAAATTACTGTAGGCAAATTATTTGTGTGATAGAATGAATTAAATTATAATATGTTAACTTGGAGCATAATTTATAGTTATGAAGACAACAAGCACAATGATTTAGGATATGGAAATATATATAATCAAGTTTTAAAATCATCAAACCCTGCTGTATACCCAGTCTATAATATAAGAATAGTATGTAACAGAGGACAGTGAAAAACTCTGTGAAATGCTGTAACACTGGTGAAATTATTAGTGCTATTTTTTGTATTCATTTCCTTTTGTAAATTAATGTCAGTTTCCTCATACACCATGATGTTAGCAGTGTTATCTATACTGAGAGGGAGCAGAGATGCGTTGGCTGATGTGGGGTTGTGATTAAGTAACTCAGGGTTCCTTCCCTGCTTGTCATCATGGGAATTGCTAACCAGTCAGGAGGGGTCTTCAATCTTTCTCTGCTGGCCCCTCAGGTCAGTAAGTTGACCAGTAGTAGCATAAGAAGTGCTTCCCATTTTCAGTTACTATGGTAAAGTTCTTTGTAGAGTGAGGAAACACCATGATCAAAAGCAACTTGGGGAGTAGAGGTTTATTCCGCTTACACTTCCACATCACTGTTCATCATCTACGGAGGTCAGGACAGGAATTCAAGCAAAGCAGGAGGCTGGAGGCTGGAACTGATACAGAGGCCGTGGAAGTGTGCTGTTTACTGGCTCAGTCCTCATGGCTTGCTCAGTCTGCTTTCTTGTAGAGCCCAGGACCAGCAGCCCAGGGATGGTACCACCCACAATGGTACCTCCCCATAAATCTATCAAGAAAATGTCTGTCTTTGTGGTTGAGATGTCTTTGTGGTTGAGATAGACATTTTCTTGATAGATTTATGGGGAGGGCCCAGCCTATTGTGGGTGGTACCATCCCTGGGCTGCTGGTCCTGGGCTCTACAAGAAAGCAGACTGAGCAAGCCATGAGGACTGAGCCAGTAAACAGCACACTTCCACGGCCTCCAAAACCGGTCTCGCTGAACATAACGGACAATGAGGACTACTGAGAACTGAAGAACAATGGCAATGGGTTCTTGATCCTATTGCACGTAATGGCTTTGTGGGAGCCCAGGTAGTTTGGATGCTCACCTTAATAGACCTGGATGGAGGTGGGTGGTCCTTGGACCTCCCACAGGGCAGAGAAACCTGCTTGCTCTTTGGGCTGAGGAGGGAGGAAGACTTGATTGGGGGAGGGGGAGGGAATGGGAGGTGGTGGCGGGGAAGAGGCAGAAATCTTTAATAATTAAATAAATTAATTAATAAAAAAATAAATAAATAAAAAGAAAAAAAAAGAAAATGTCTGTAGGCTTGCCTACAGCCCAGTCTTCTGGAGGACTCAACTGAGGTTCCCTTCTCTCAGATGACTTTAACTTGTGATAAACTGACACAAAACTATCCAGCACACCATCCTAGAGACAGAAACATGGGCATGCTTTCTGCTGTTAATAATCCTGGAGTTAATTTTAGAGTGGGAACACACTGTCCTCATCTCATCCTCTCAAGGTTGGGTTTGAAAGCACCAACTCCCAGGACTGTGTCCCTGCCTGGGTACTGCTTCTCCACAGTGGGATTTTTTTGTGTATTGAACAACCTTTCACAGACCCACTTTTTCTCACAAGGAATTTTTCAAACTTGATTTGTAAGTGTCTCAAACCATATATTAGCGTGCAGTGCCTACATTACATGAGGGTGTACTTGGATAACACATAGGAGAGTGTGTACAGAAGTTATGTCCTGCCTGGTCCTGCAGCCATTCCGTCCCAAAGAAACACACAGAGGCTTATTTTAATTATAAACTGGCCTATTAGCTGAGGTTTATTATTACCTAGTTCTTTCAAATTAAATTAACCCATCATTCTTATCTATGTTTAGCCATGTGGCTTGGTACCTTTTCTCAGCAAAGTCTTTTCATCTTGCCTCCTCTGCATCTGGCTGGTGACTACATCTCTATCTTTCCTCTTCCCCAGAATTTTCCTAGTCTGGTCATCCCAACTATACTTCCTGCCTGGCTACTGGCCAATCAGCATTTTATTAAACCAGTATGAGTGACAAGTCTTTACAATGTACAAGAGCATTATCCTATAACAGGAGATGATAAAGAAGTGCTTTTCTGGGAGATACCAAAAATTTCTATTCAAGTTCACGTTGTCTGGCTGGTGGCACATGGTTAACCTTTCTTATTTTAGTTGGTAAACTTACAGAGTTCATGTGATCTGCATAGCTTCTCTTTATCACCTCAAGTCTCTATATTGAGACATTATGATATCCTAGATGAGTTCCTTGACATATAATATAAGGAATACAATGACTCAAGGTAACAGTAACTCACTGAGTTATTATCATGTATCTTACATTATATATTACTATTAAAATGTGTCTGCTACTTTTATATCTTTATCTTATGTTAACATTTAAAAAACTATTTTATTTACCTACCAGGTCTAAGTACAAAGAGATAAAAATTTTCCCCCTTATTCTTACTTCATCCCTAAAAATATGCAATCACATGCAACCTTTGCCTGTGTCTGTTGGCCCAGAAACTTCATATAGAAAGGCACTGACCCGGTGCTGGAGAGCTGGCTCAGTGGTTAAGAGCATTGCCTGCTCTTCCAGAGGTCCTGAGTTCAATTCCCAGCAACCACATGGTGGCTCCAAACCATCTGTAAAGAGATCTGGCGCCCTCCTCTGGCGTGTGGGTATAAATGGAGGCAGAAAGTTGTATACATAATAAATAAATAAATCTAAAAAAGAAAAAAAAAGGCACTGACCCTATGAAAGTTCTCTCTAGTTGGGCTAATCAAAAAGTGGAGCCAGAAAGATAGACTAATTACACTAGATTCATATCAACTAAATGAGTCTTGTGAAGTTTCTGTAAATAAGAAACATTTCTGGGGTGGCCTGATGCTTTTCCTCAGGAGTTAGAGGCTCACTGTGTCTCTAATTCCTGAGTGGTCATGAAGCTGTCCTTTAGGGAAATACATCTGTGGTGACAAAGTAGTCTCTAGAAATCGTCACGAAATTGATTCTAAGGATGAGGGGCCTTTGAAACAAATAGCATCCATCTCCTCTCCTTTTTTTTTTTTTTTTTTTTTTTTTTTTTTTCTGGGGAATTTAGCTGAAATGGTTTTTCCATCTGGGTAAGTACAAAATCCCCTGTTTTCAGGCTCAAATACAAGTCTTCCTTCTATGGGATTTAATACTTTGACAGTTTCCAAGGAGGTAGAGAAAGGTTTTGATGCCAGCTTCTGGTCAGCAATTGTCCAATAGTATTGGTTCTAAGGTTACAGTTTGTAAGGTTTTTCAGTCCAGTCAGTCTGATGAGTGGACACTTTGGTATGTAGAAATTCAACACATCTGACACTTCAGATTTTTGTTGCATTTCTTTTTTCCCTTCTAATTTTGCAAGAGAAAAGGGTTCTCTATTGGGACCATGTACAGTTTCTTTGAGAGCTGCCTCCCCTGTCAACTTCTATTTCCCTTGAAAACCTAGTGTCTGGCCCAAGTTTCCACGTGGGCTAATGGGAACACTTTTCCTTCATGCCTGATCATTGCTTTTTCCTGACAGATATGCATGAGCTTTTTATTTTTAACATCTCAAGCAGGATGCATATCTGAATTATTAGATTAATCTTATACATAGTCATGTATAAGATTTAGATTAATCTTATACATAGTCATGTTTTAGGGTAGAAATGTTGACATATTTTCCCACAGAAATGTGTATTACAACAATTTGTTTGCATATGGTTTGCATATAGGTGTGGAATAACTTCCACAGATTGATTGGCCTGCTTAGAAATTTTGGAAAGCAGTACTACTTATGTATGACATATGCCTAGAAATCCATAATGGGATTACTTAAATTTTAAAAAAATCGGATTATTAAGGCTTTCAGACTGTATGAAAATGAGATAATTAGTGATATTTTAATACTATAAAATATCACTCTGTGTTAAAAATTCAAAGGCAATTAGGTATGTACTGGTATACAATAGTATGTTCTAGAAGTCGGCTCACTGTGCTTCTAATCCTGCCTTGTTGAACTGGTAGCAAGAACACTCATAGGTCAGGGTCTCTTTTTGGTTTCTAGTTGTTCTCCTGCAGTACCATCTTACTCTTGTTACCTTGTTTGAAATTTCATGTAAGTTGTTCCCTGGTGTGGTGGTTTGAATGAGAAATGTCTCCTGTAGCTTTAGGCATCTGAACACTTGGTCCTTGTTTGGTGGTGCTGTTTAGGGATGTGGTGCAACTCTTTTGGAGGAAGTATATTACTGGAGGTGGACTTTGGGATGTTATAGCTTTACCCCACTTTCTGTTTGCCATCTGCTTTATGCTTGTGGTTAAAGATGTGATCTTTCAGCTTCCCGTTTCTGCCACCATGCCAACCAATTATTGTCATGTTTTTACCCCTACCATAATGGATTCTTAATCCTCTGGAACCTTAAGCCATAATAAACTCTCTTTTTTAAGTAGCCTTTGTCATAGTGTTTTATCACAGCAACAGGAAACTCATGAATACACCTGGATATCTGTTATAAGGAGCTTCAGACATCTGCCTTTGTCATATACTCTTTTTGAGGATGACAACTTTATCTCAGTCATGGTTACAAAATTCTTAGATTCGCACTTTTCTGTTTAACTCTATCAAGCCCTGTCTCATGTCTAAATATGCATAATTAGAAGAGTCTTTTTGGTGTAAAATATTGCACCAGCGTCTTAAATGGGTGCAATGCAGATTGTCTTACTGTAGAAAGCATCACAGACCTTTTGTTTGCCCTCAGAGAAAGGAGACTATGTGGTATCTTCCAACTATTTCTCATTATGTTAATTTTTCCTGTCTAAGTTCCACAATGAAATTGTCTGGGCTCAATTTTGGAATGGATCAAAGTAACAAGGAAAGTATAGAGTTGCTGCTTTTGGCAAAGCCAAGACATTCCTCGTGTTTGTGCTATGTGGGTCACTTAGAAATGAATAGACTTTCACACTTTACTTTCACCAGCAATCAGATAAACTCATAAGAGAGCAAAGTTGATGACTGTAACTTTAAAATGGAAAAATATTCCTATATATGAATTATTAAAATGATAATGGAGGAAAGAGAGAAAAATAAAATAAAAAGGAGCAAGATATAGGTCACGGCTTGGATACCTGTGCCTCCTTATTTGCTTCTGAGAATGAGTGGGAGGCCTGAAGCACTCTCCCGATTCTGTGGCTTTGGTTTTCTTCACTTGACACTTCATCCCCGTTCCTCTCGTCTGATTTCTTGGCTTGGTCACCAGCTGGCTCTAAGTCCCACCACCCTGTCACAGCTGCCACCCTGCAGTCCCATCTTCCACTGCCTCTGTAGGCTGCAGTGTTGCACACGTGTGGCTTAGCAAAACTGTCACTCTTGTTTCTCTGTGTCCTCAGAACTGCACAGTTCAGTCAGCCCCACAGGTATTGTCTGTGGATCAAACCAAGTCAGATAGAAAATATTTGAAATCCGGGCAGTGGTTGTACACGCCTTTAATCCCAGGACAAAGGGGGCAGAGGCAAGGGGATTTCAGTGAGATCCAGGCCAGTTTTTTCTATAAAATGAGTGTCAGGACAGCCAGGTCTGCCACACAGAAAAACCATGTCTCAAAAAACCAAAATAAATAAATAAAAAGAAAAGAAAGAAAATATTAGAAAAAATGCTAACTTTGTTCTGGATATAAATATATCCTTCCACTTGTCATTTGTTCTTATGAATCAAATAGAAAAACTACATATGTAACATTTACATTGGATTACTATTGTATATAATCTTGAAATGATTGAAAGTATATAGGAGGATGCTTACACATTATATACAAACACTATACTATTTCCTATGAACTTGTATCCTTGGGTCTTTGTATTCTCAGGCAGTCAGGTCTTGGAATCAATCCCCTGCATATTCAAAATATCCTTTATTTGATGTTAGGATTATTTTTGATAATCGCCTATTTCAATAAGTTAGCAAAAAGTATGTTACAAAGTACTTTTTAAAATAGTACTTCTGAATAATTATGAGTGGCCTCCACTGGGTTCCTTTTTATAATACTGGAATTAATATAGTAGAAATCCTGCTGAACAATGTTGGAAATAAAAGCATCCTTTATAGGATGCAATTAAAGTCCACTATGTTAAAAAATGTCATGTTGCTCTTTGTCAGGGAGGCTTATTTTGTTCTACCCTTACATTTGTGTGAATCTTTTCTTCTAAGGAACTCAGTGTTCCTTTTGGATATTAACCAAGTGCTACAAAATACTTATGAGATTATGATTCTTCTAAATTACATCAAATTTAACAATCAATTGTTAATGGAACCTCTGAGTTTCTCAGAAGTAGGGATAACTTGAACTATTACCCACTGGTAAAGAATGCATCTTCCTTCCAACAGTGGGTTGGTTAATAACTACTCAATTACATTGTCTCATTCTAATTTATATGTAAATAGGTCATGGATGCACAAAGACATTGTATTAGATTCTTTTCTCATTTTTGTGGCCAAATTACCAAAGGAAAGCAATGTAAGGAATGAAGGTTTATTTATTTTTTTGTTTGTTTGCTTGCTTATTTTGAGGTACAATACATCATGACTGATGGCATTACAGCCAGTAATCAGTAGTATGATCACATTGCATTGGTAGTGAAGAAGTAAATGGTGATGCTCAGTTCATTTTCTCTTTTTAATTCATTCTGAAATTCTAGATCATGGACTGGCACCATCCATAGCTAAGGTGGGTCTTTACATCTCATTTAAATGTCTATGCAGTGACCTACACAAATATGCCCAGAAGTTTGTTCTCTAGGTGACTTCTAAATTCTGTCAAGTTGACCATCAAGATTAACTACTAGAGGTATCATAGCAGGAAATATCGTTTTAATAATGTTTTATAGGCTTCAAGCAGGTTTTTCCTATTGAGAAACCCTAGCTTAACCTTAACCCTAACCCTGGACCACAGGTCCTTACAGCATGCTTACAGAGTGGCAGGATGCTGTCAGACAGAAATTTGTCTCCACTGCTGCCCATTTGTTCTGCCAGCTTATCCCTTAGTTCTTCGTGGCTTGATGTACACAGTCATAGCATGCTGTACTCTTCCCTCTTCAAGAGGTTCTATTTCTAGAGAGAGCTTTTCCACTAATGGTTCAGCTGCCTGGTGATAACATCCTCATTTTAAATATATTGGTTTCAGTGGACCAAAATGAAACTGTATAAAAAAAGTCTCCTTGATATTAACTAGAAGAAAACCATATTATATTATTATTTCGGGGAGTCACAATAAGTTCCTCAAACATAGATGTTTCTGATTGACATATTTGCAAAATTTCCATGTGCCAGTGAAGTCGGCTTCTTTCAAACACTGTACATTGTGTTGCCACGTGCTCCCATAAACTCAAAAGAGCTACTTGGGTTAGCTTCATCAGTAACATCCAGTGATATCAGACGAACACAAACCATGGTGAGAACGTACTTCATTCCCCACACAAGCTCACTGGCTTATGACCAAATGAACATTGTAGGCCTAAGTGCAAATTTTTTAAACCTAGCGTTTATGACAGTTTAGAACTTTGTATAAAAATTAAAAGTATTAATAATTATTCATGTAAGTACATTCAGAGTTTATCCTTTGACTAAAATTTTGTTTTATTAAATCAGATACAGATTGAGGTTTGGTTTATAATAATGGAGTCATTATTATACAAAGAATGAAAATATTTTACTCTTTCTTGTGTTCATTGTTCAGGGCCAAGAAACTGAAATCTGTGTGAAGCAAGCCATTCCAGAAGTTACATGTCTCTTCTCAAATCTCACTCTAAACTTTTCCATCAAAAGAACTTGCTTTTTCACTCATTAATTCTGTTAGTTGGCATGCATTTTAGAGTGTTTAGCCTAGACCAGTCTTTTCTCTTTTATCTGACACATTTATAATTAAATGTTAACTAAATAAATTTGAAACTTGTCATTCACAAATTCATTCACTAAGACTTCTGATTGTCAGGACCCAGATAGGCCTCATTTATGTATTTATCACATAAATAATTAAAAATATTATTATTAAGAATTTGTAATGTTTTATGTCTTATGTTGGTAATTAGGAAAGACACACATGTAAACAAGTCAGTCTTTGTTTCTACAATGTTAGTATTTTGTGAATATATGATACAGTAGAAAAGTTATTAGTTAAAAATCTCAAAGGCTGTGTTTGCTTTAGTTCTGTTATGCTGGTTATATGCTATTAGTGGTTGAGATAAGAGAGGAAATGATCTGGATATTTCTCTTTCATCAGAGAAAAGAAAGCATGTAAGAAGATGAATTTTTCTTCTGTCTTTTCCCATTACACCTTGAATCTACAGCTGTGCCCTCTAACTAAATCAAATGGGTGCTCCTGGAACTTATTTTGCATGAAGCCAATAAAACAGCTTAACACAATAGTGGTTTGTTCAAAATGCACAAAATTTGAAGTAAGTTATATCTTTTATCAGCCAGAGGGAATATTAGGTAATAAAAAGTGAGATGATCAATTTAAAAGCCATCTAGGTCTTTCTGTTTTGTGAAAGGTTAGTATTAGTATTCAGGCAGAGGAATATGGCACACCTGAAGACATTGGGTGTTTCAGTTTCAGCTCTGTTGCTGTAATAAATACCCTGCTATAAAACAGCTTAAGGTGGAAACGGTTTACTTTAGCTCACAATCCCAGGTTAGAGTCCATCACTGTGAGAGAGCCAAGGGAGGAATTTGAAACAACTAGTTATATCACATCCACAGAGAAGAGCAGAGAGAAATGATACACACATATCTGCTTAGCTTGCCTTATCCATTCTGACAGAGCTCAGAACGCTCAGTGAGTGATGCAGCCCAATTTTTGGCTGCATCTTTCTACATGAGTTAATATAATCAAGACAGTTTCTCAAATGCATGCCCACAAGTCAACATGATCTAGTCAGCTGACCCCATCCCCAGGCTCTCTTCTTAGGTTATACTAGTTTGTGTCAAATTGACAAATAAAACCAATCAACACATCTACTTGCACATTTTATCCAAATATCTAAAAATTTATCTAAACATCAGACATGGAAAGCTTTCTTTAAAAAAAAAAAACAAAACTTTGAAATCAGTGACAGCAGAGGTGCTTATCTGCGTTGACCACATCAAACATCCTGCGGCACTTGTACCTGTGGAAGAAATGGTGACAAAAATAAGAATTGAGAACCTGGCTTAGGGGAACAGGGCATAGCATTCTGAATTAACAAGGAAAAACATAGCACATTCCTATCTTTAGGCTAAGAACCAGAAGTATGGCTGGGTGAGTCAGGACCTCACCCGTGGGCTAGATCTGTGCAATGTTCATCTTGGTTAGCACCATGTCTGTCTTTAAATGTGACACTGATGGGTAGCTCTGAAATGACCTCTAACATAGCCCCTGGGGAAGTCAACCCAGAATTCTAAAAATTAAATAATCACTAAAATTGAGAGCATTAGTTTCTTTGGGGGCATCTGTAGTCTCTGGAAAGAAAGAATTTCTTCCTCAGTCACAGCAACCAAAGTTAGTAAAGTGATCAACAATAGAGCTGAGACTGTCCTCTTTAAAATGATGGAACAGCTTGTGTGTGTACCAGAGAATCTAGTCAATAAAGAATGGCACATGATAAAATGGGTCTATGGTCACTGGAAGAGGGATTAGATTGAAGTATGTGACTCTGTAGATCCTGTGACTCTGGTGGTTACCTCGGGCTAATATGATTTGGTAAAGGATGGGTTACATAAAACATCTATATCAATGGTGAAATACAGGAACTTCAATATTTACCTGTAAATTATTGGGGGGATTACAAAATAGACTATGAAAGAAGCTATAATTTTGCTAAGCACTATAATAATTTGTAAATCTCTATTGATTCCTATAAATATATGCCTAGGAGGTTTATCAGACACATAATAATTAGGATAGATATACTTTAAAAATCCCACTTTTAGACACACAAAGTAGATGGAAAGGAGCTATGTCCTCTTACTGAGTCATAATCCAGTGAGAGGTCGGAACATAATTTGACTCTCTGCATTATGTAACTCATGTTTGCTCTGCAGATTAAATAAGGTAACTGTGTGCTATCGCTTTACACACAGAACAGCATTATTTGATACTAAAACAAATGTTCTATGAATTTTTAGCTTTGTCAAAGTACTCATCAAGAACCCATGGTGTGCTTGGTGGTAGTGCATGCTCAAGAGACAGAGGCTAGCCGGGTCTAGAATGAGTTTCAGAATAGCCAATGTTGTCCAGAGAAAGCCTGTCTCAAACAAACAAACAAACAAACAAAACAAAAAACACAAACAAAACCAAAAAAACTAAAAAAATAAAAACAACACAAGGTGCTATATTACTTTACAGTACTAATAATACATGCATGTGTGCACATGTATGAGTTTGTGTGTGTATGTGTGAGTTTTATGTAAATGTAATACATACACACATATTATGGTAAATGAAAGTATTAACACAAACAATGAAGTCAGCAGTACTGTATGAGAATCCCATATTATCTGGAAGCCTTTTGCACTGTACCTGACAGAAGCTGAATGATGGCAAGTGATGACTGGTTGTCTCATTTGCCTTGGTTCCTTCTCCTCCTGTCTTGTCTGTTTTATTGAGAAAAATAGACCTGGCAAATTCTTCTAACATATATTATTCAGAGAAAATAACATACATATAATGTCAAAGGAAAAAATAAAAACCCAGCACCTCACAGCCTTTCTGCACAGATAGAGATAGTGCTGCCTAAGTGGAAGAAGGTGAGGGCAACAGAGAGTGTTCAGTGGATAATCTCTCCACAAAGTATTTAATGCTGAGGTATTTGGGGGTACCCATGCTCTGTTCTAAACTGTTACTCACTCTCACGTTTGCTGACTTATTTATTATAAACATTTAATGCTAAGACCTTCACAAAAGGCCACAATTAGCAGTGAGTAAATTCACACAAAGAAAATGTATTTGAATGGGGTTTCTGTACCTTGAGATGGAATCAGTACAATTGTCTAAAAGGATCTTTATGCCTCCATGAAAAGTCTTGGCACTCATGAACAGGAAGATCCCTGTAGTAGAAGCGTGCACTTAAATGACTTTTTTTTGCCTATTTTATTTTAATTCCTTAAATACCATTGTGTATTTGATATCTATTTCTTGAAGAATTCATGGTCTAACAGGAGATAAAAGAAACCAAATGTGTACCTACTATAGGATGCAATGAAATATTGGGAAGAAGGATATTATGTTTGCCCTTCACACTGTAAACAGGTCGTGTCTGGTTCTGCTAGGGAGATGAGAGGACTAAGAAGAGCAACAAAGTCGATAAACAAATTACCCAAGCGTTTTAATATTTGTGGGGCACTTGGAGGTGGGCATGCATTGCTGAAACACAACAGTGTCAAAAACTAAGAAAGGTTTAAGAATTTCCCCCTTAACAAGCTCTGGGTTTTCCTGGCTCAACCAAGGAAAGGCCAGCATTTGCACGTAGTTGTTCTTATGCTTGTAAATGCTCACAAAGCAAAGACAGCATGAGTTAAATGGACACCCAAGCAGCTGGATGGGTAGGCTGGGGGAGCGGGCTTCCTATTCTGAAGGAATAATTCAACTAACAACAGAAGAAAACAAGGTCTCGCTGGGAGTAGGCGTGTGGATTAGAGACCTGCTCAGGTGACTGAACAACAGCATCTGTCAGGCACAGGATGACAGAGCAGCAGTGACATGAGAAAGAGATCTATTAGCAAGAGACTCTGCAGCCTCTGAGGTAGGATTTCCCACCAAGTGAATTTCGTTTGATGCTAGGCCTACTACAATGTGCTCAGTGTTAAGCTAACCTGAGAACATTTGAATGCACTTCACATGTCCTAAAGTGTGACAGTGCACTACTGAGCTAAACAAGATAGCTCTGATGTGCTGAATTTTATACTTTGTTTTTTTTTTTTTTTTTTTCAGGACAAAATACTAGGAGCTTTTTACTTTTTATGTGTGGCATTGAAGAGAAGGGGAATATTAAACAACAAGGTTAAAGATAAAATGCCAACCACAATGAACCAATTTATTTATTTTCTTCATTATAGAATGAATTTCTAGTTGTGTGAGTAGCAATAGGGTTTTAAATGTAAGTATTATTTTTCCTTCTCATGGCAACCCCGTGCCTCCCACCGCTTCAGTGTTAGGGATCAAACCCTGAACCTTGTGGAGGCCTGAAATGTTCTGTCACTGAGTTACAGCCCCAGCCCTCCCATTGTAGTTCCGATAGTTGTGAAAGACCATTCACAACAAGGTACTGAGACAAATGGAAGATTTTTAAAATTATTCAGAGTGAAATAGGAGATGCATAAATGTAGAAACAGGTGGCTCAGGTAGTGCCAGAATGTGGCCCTGGCTGACTTCATGCCCTTCACTCGCCCTTGACCCTGATGCTACAAAGAACATTTCTAAGGCAGAAGTATTTCCTGACCTTGGAGGAAATGCTTGGGAGGCATTAACTGAGATAAAATTTGCTTCATCAAAAAGTGTCTTTTTCTTGTTTCTTTTGTTTTGCTTTTGATTTCATTTGACTCTTGTAACATACAGGATTCTTGTCTCCTGAGGCTCTGACTCTGAACTGCTTACCCAGTACAGCATGAAAAAGTGAAATGCTTCCAATTTCTAAGGACTGTGTATTCTAACAAATCATTAGTAGAGTAGAGACAGAGGGTTTGAAGATGTAAGACTTCCTCCACAGGAAGGGCAAGTACAAGGACAGTGGCAAAGTCTTTCCACACTGCCAAGGGAGTAAAATAAGTAACAAAGATTACTAATGAAGACGGACTATTAAAGAACATTCTCTCCCCGTGCCTCTCCACAGTAAGGTCTTTCTATACAACACAGAATGAAAACTCAGTGTGTGTGAAGAAGGGGTATGACTCCTCTTTCATCCATTGTGAAATTAGATCTACTTAAGTTTATTCTCCACTTTTACCACAGAAATTCTGGAAGGAAAGGAAGCCAATACGTCGGTGCTCTGCTTTAACTGCATCAAGATGGACCCTGCTTAGCAGGCTGGATGCCTAGAAAATTTGTGAACAGACAACCTACTTTCAAATAAAAGATTTTAGTTTTGTGATTTTACTGAACAAATAAATTTTCCCTTTTATTTCACCTCAACTATGACATATTTTAGGATGTATTTTACCTTTAATAATTATAAAAAATAATAATCACTCATATAGATATATTTAAAAGTAGAGATATTTCTGGTAGAAAAACAGCCACAATTCATGTTTTTAAAGAATCTGCTAGTTCTTCTATTTTGTTTTTGTAGTCATGAGAGGAATTTTTATGTAGCTACCATTAACTACAATTATTCATAATCGCTTCTAGCTAATGTTTTAAGACAGGGTAGACATACTGAATTCCAAAGTCACTGGAACAGCTGAAAGAAAGGGTTTTCTGAATGAGCTTTTGGGACAAATTCACGTTGACCTACTCTGGTCCCATTTTTTTTTTAAATCAGATTCCAACTACCTGAGATGTTGCTTGCAAAGGAATCTAGGACATACATTTGGCATCTAGAACTTTTTCCTGTGTATAGCCTGTATTTTTATTTCCTCTTCTTAGGAAGAATCTTGGCCGTAAAACTGACCTACTTACATGCTTCAGGTTACATGTAAAACTGACCTACTTACATGTACAGGTTAAAGTACAGAGGTCATTTCTAGGGCTTGAAAAATGGCTGAGTCGTTAAGAATTCTTGCTGCTCTTGCAGAGGAGTTGGCTACTGTTTCCAATACCCACACCAGGTGATTTACAAAGTGTAACTTCCACTCAAACAATATGTTCTCTTCTGTTTATATTTCTGATAATTTCCCAGGAAAGATATCAGGGAGGAGTTCGAAGATGCATAAATATGGGCTCCCTTCTGTCCTGAATTTGCCAGACTCCCTGTAGAACATTGCTTTTGCTCCCTGTCTTGCCTGAGGTTTGTGATTGCTCTGATGACACCAGGACTAGCACGTTCATGTTTAAATCTGTTGATTTTTCCCATGGACATTTAGAGTTCAGTTTTCTTTCCTAAATACTTATCAGGTTTCTATGTAAACTTGGTTATATAGTTTTTTTTAGCTTATTGGAAGAGAGAATGCACCAAGCAGGACATATCTAAGCAGGTGATTTCTTTAGAGAAAGGTTCCCATACCTTTCCTGAAGTTGGGATTCAAAACAGGTGAGACCCTTTTCTCATTTTCCTGGATTTGGAGACACGAGGTTCCATGAACCTTACAGTCACAAGAAAGTGAGATCAGAGCTTGGCCAGGACTCCATGTTTGCCTGAACCTCCTAGTGAGAATATAGTCAGGTGTCAACACTGAGCAAAGCTCCTAGCTGTACTGTGCCCTGTCTTTTGATTCATAAGACTGTGAGGTACACAATGGATGCTATTTTAAGCATCTTCATTTCTGATGATTTGTTATGCTACAATAGAAAACAAAATCAAGCTGTTCACTTGAAGGCCTTAGTTGTGGGAAGAAAAATTCCTTGCCCAAATAGCATTTCCCTTCTCAGCCTACCATAAGTTTTTATATTGCCTTTCTAATTAATATTATATTCGTTCTGAAGAGCCACTATATTTCCTTTACTTCTTTCTTTGTAAATTTCGGAAATATTTATTATTAATACATACAAATGCACACATATGGTGTGGGAGGTCCTTCTGTCTGTGTGTTGCTTTTACTGGTTAATGAATAAAGAACTGCTTTGAGCCTATGGCAGGGAAGAACAGAACTAAGCAGTGAAAACTAGGCTGTGTGCTGGGAGAAAAAGGATGGAGTCAGGGAAAAGTCATGGAGCCTCCAGAGATAGACGTGCTGAAACTTTGCTGGTATGCCACAACCTAGTGGTGATGTATAGATTAATGGAGATGGGTTAAATTAATATGTAGGAGTTAGTCAATAGGAAGCTAGAGCTAATGGACCAAGCAGTGATATAAATAATACAGTTTCTGAGTGACTATTTCAGGGCTAAGCAGCTGGGAACCAACAAGCAGCCCTTCCTCCAACACACACACATACACGTATATAATGTGTTTTTATTAAATTTATCCCTATTCCCTCCCCTCCAGTTTCTTTCCTATACCAACATCACTTTTCCCTTCTGTACTGTGTTCTTCTTGTTTTAAACTTTAAAATCTATCTAAAAACCTACTGAATCTACATTGGGCTGCCTATATGTGTGTAGGACCATTTCCTGGAGGGTGGGCAGTGTCCCAGGGCTCTCATTCTTACCCAGAAGCAATCGACTGAGATATATCTTCTGATAGGATTGGCACGTCATTTGCCTCTCCCCTGGCATTTGGGCTTGTTTGATGTTGTACAAGTCCTGTGCATTCAGTAACAGCTGCTATGAGTTCTTGTGTGCAACTGTGTGGTCATGTCTGAAAAATACTGCTCTGCCTTCACTTCCTTGGTGATCCCTAAACTTTGGGGGAGGTGGCTGTGATATAAATGTCCCATTAAGAGTTAAATAATATGCAGTCACTTATTTTCTGCTTATCAACCAAATGATATAGGATCTATACTGATTATCATATAGTGCAGATAGAAGGTACTTTGATGAGGGTTGAGAGAATCACGATCTATGGGAATAATGATGAGAACTTTGTGGGCAGTTTACTGCTGTGGTTCTCCCTTAGGATCTATGTCCTAGCCAGAAGTAGATATTTGGCCCAGTTGACATTACTAATTATGAGTTTTGTCATGTGGATCATGCTTTACATCCATCAGAGAGTGGTTGCTTACTTCTATAATATTTATTCACTATTGTACTTTTAAATTAGGATACTGATTAAAAATACTAAAAGAACATAGCAATAACTCCTGATGACATATTGTTATATATAGATTGGTGTCTTACTCATTTCTCATCCAAGAAGCTTCTTCTTGAAGTAGATGAGGATTTAATGCAGAAACCTACAACTGGACAACATGCAGACCGTGAGAGACCTGGAAGCACTCAGATATAAATGGGGTGTCTTCATAAAAACCTGCCCCTCATGGCTCAGGCAGCTATGTGGTAAAGGAACCAGAAAGATTGTGTGAGCCAGAGGAGATGGATGAGCCCAAAGAAATAGTCTATTAGACATAAGAAGACTGATGCACGTTTGAACTCAGAGTCTGTGGCAGCACACAAAAGACCTACACAAATTTAAGCCAGATGGAGTCCCAGCTTTGAGATGGTTTGTGAACATGTGATCCATCTCCTAACTAAACAAACTCAGTGGGTTTTTTTTTTTTGGTGGGCTTTTGTTTCTTTCTTTCTTTTTGCTTTGACATTTTTTTTGTTTTATTGTTTTTTTCACTTGATTTGATTTTTTTAAAGAGATAGAGAAATGTAGAGTTGAGTGGGTAGGAAGGTGGTGAGGATCTAGGAGGAGTTGGGGTGGGGAAAACATTTTTAAAATATAGAAGAATTGCAAATAAAAAAGAAAAATGCAGGTGGAAGTTTGAAATAATATTCCCCTTGTTTAATATTAATATGTACTCTTATGAATCTTACATTTCCTTATGATTCTACTTCTCTTCTCATTTTCATCACCTGAGTCATTTCACAACCACACTCAAGCAGATATTACATCTTCCACTTGAATTACACACAGTGTCTGATCTGTCCTTCATTGTGCTGTTTGCTCCTGGTTTTTGCCTGGACTATTTTATTTATTTACTTATTTATTTATTTATTAAAAATGTCCACCTCGTCCCATCCTCCCATTTCCCTCTTACTGCCCCCTCCGCCTTCCCCTCACTCTCCAGTACTAAGAGAAGTCAGGGTGCTCTGCCCTGTGGGAAGTCAAAGGCTCCCCCCTCCATGCCTAGACTATTTTGTATTTGCCCACTTGCTTATTTTAGCTTTTACTTTCTCTTTTATTCCCATTCAGGACCATTTTTGATCTTCTATTGTTGCATCTCTCCCATTTAACACAGCATCCAAGTAACTGCTTTATTTTCCATTAAGAGAAAATACTTAAAGAGTTTCCATGTTCTGTTTTTCAGTTTTCAAATTAAAAGATGGGATTTTGTTCTCTTCCTCTTTGGGGTTCATGTTTGTTTTCTGTGAGTGGACAAATAGATGTGTAACATTGGAGGAAAATGAGACTTCCATCACTGGATGTAGGTCACATATGATTGTCTCATCCGAGATGGAGAATCGTGGGGCTAGTTGTTACAAGCTGTGAGTAAGCATGAGGGCCCCTCTCAGGAAATGAGCAATGCTGTGTTTTGAGCAAGAGTATTGTATGGAAAAATATAAAGCTCTTGGCCAATGGACTCTCTACTTTGCTATAGAACTCAAAGCTACTAATCCATGAGGACCTTCCTTCAAGCAGATCTATGTGCCAGGTCATCGAATAGACTCCAATATATGTACCATCTCTCCAAAGCTTGGATTCAGAATATATTACATGAGAACACAGAATAAAGATTGTTGAGAATTTCCTGAACTTGGGTGTGGCAATGGTATGGTGTTCTGCCCAATTATATGGCAGGAAATTCTTTTATATGTGTTGGAGAAATTGTTTTGTCTAAGACTTCTTTCATCAATGCTCTTGCATTCTTTTACTTAATACATATTTGCTGAATTATTATCATATCTCAGATAGTGTACAGAAAGGTATGAGTGAGCACAAGGATGACAAAAAGGGTTTCCTTCACATAGCCAGAGCCTCCCAGACAGCAAAGAGAGGCTTGCTGTGACGGTGAAGCTGTTGGGTTGGGTGGGCACACAACTGTTTGAGACATAAGGTAGATGCTCAAAAATCTCAATTAGAATCTGTGTATAGAGCATAGGAATGTAGCAAGACTCTCCAGTCATTTTTGTGCAAGCCAAACTTTGAGGATATTATTTCCTGGCTTCAGAATAATATTGTTGATAAAAAGATATTAATCATGTCTTCTAAGTTTTTTATATTAAAAAAGAAAAATATATTTTAAAAGTAGAAACCATAATTGTTTTTATTAATCAAAATTAGCATACAGAGTGTAATTAAAATCTCTCAGCCTTTATAATTCTCTTGTAAGTCGAAATCTTTTAATATGGTCATTCATAATTATACTTCAAATTAATGAAGCACCATTGACCCTGTAAAATCAAGTTCTCAAACTGACCTACAGTAATGAGTTCTTAATAAGGATATATTATTCACATCTGTGGTCATTATTTTGGGCTAATAATATTCTAGGTTAGATGATGTTAGAAAATATCTTACATATACTAAATAGTTCTGTTCTTGAAGCACAATGTATTAATGAGTGATGTGGAAATAACTGATTTTTCTACCACAACTAAGGAAGATGTATAAAATTATATAGTATGCAAACATATAATACTATATATAATATTTGTCTTTTTTCCCTTTTTATTTATTTATTTATTTATTAAAGATTTCTGCCTCCTCCCCACCCCCATCTACCATTTCCCTCCCCCTCCCCCAATCAAGTCCCCTTCCCTCGTCTGCCCTAAGAGCAATCAGGGTTCCCTGCCCTGTGGGAAGTCCAAAGACCATCCACCTCCATCCCGGTCTATTAAGAGGTGTATCCAAACTGCCTAGGCTCCCACAAAGCTCCCACCATATTTGTCTTTTCAATGTGCATTTGATCACATGAAATTAATGGTTTAACTTGGAATTCTTTTTCATTATTAGTTACTGCTTTGTGTGGTGAGATTCAAGACTTTTCTTTTTTAAAAAACATTTATTTATTTATTTTATGTGTATGAATGCTCTCTCTGCATATATGCCTTTATGCCAGAAGAGGGTATCGGATCCCACTATAGATGGTTGTGAGCCACCATGTGGTTGCTGAGAATTGAACTCAGGACTTCTGGAAGAGCAGCCAGTACTCTTAACTGCTGAATCACCTCTCCAGTCTGCGATTCAAAACTTTTTGGTATTTAACACATAATTCTGTGTTTTCATGTGGTAATATATAATTAGAGTCAAAATGACTTATAACTTAGTGTTCTATCATATATGTCATCATCGCTTTATATAAGGAAATGGTTGATTACTTACAGGCTTAATAATTGTCCTCATTGTATGTAGTTAAGATGGAAGACTTTGGATTTGAAGAAGTTCCAAATGTCAGCATCTGTTAAAATTCTGTTAAGATTCATCTTTATAATGTTGCTACTTAATAACCCAGTCATATAAATATCTCCCATCACAAAATCATCACTTCTGAAAGTGCACAGAAATTTCTAGGTCAGTGAGGTGTTATTTAATGAATTATATCTTTTTATTATAGTTTTATTTAAAAATCATTTTTAGGACCTAATTTGTTTTCTATGGTCTTTTATTTTCCTTCCATGATCTTTTGTGTTATGGGTTATTTTATATTTTAAATTATATTTTTATTTTATTTGCCTATGTTAATAATACAAATATTAGATTTTATTATGATTTTGTCATAGATGTATATATGTGAGGTATGGCTATATCTGTTGTAATATGAGCGGCGGGGCGCGTCCCCAGCACCCAGCCGCCCGCATGGCTAGTTTATGCCCCGAAATAATTACACGGAAACTGTATTCTTTTAATCACTGCCTGGCCCATTAGTTCCAGCCTCTTATTGGCTAGCTCTTACATATTGATATAACCCATTTCTAATATTCTGTGTAGTACCAAGAGCTGGCTTACCAGGAAAGATCTTAACCTGCGTCTGTCTGGAGTGAGACAATCATGGCGACTCCTCACTCGGCTTCTTTCTCCCAGAATTCTGTTCTGTTTACTCCACCCACCTAAGGGT
Source organism: Chionomys nivalis (assembly GCF_950005125.1). Lineage (NCBI taxonomy): Eukaryota > Metazoa > Chordata > Mammalia > Rodentia > Cricetidae > Chionomys > Chionomys nivalis. The sequence continues at coordinate 991,853 of NC_080097.1, read as the reverse complement.
TGGCCTATCAAATGGGCCTAGGCAGTTTCTTTATTAATTAACCAATGAAAGTAACAGATTAATATAAGACCCACCTCCATCATATATCCATCCTCATTACCCTCTCCTGAGAGATGTTAAGAATATTCAAAAGTCATGATGGGACAGCTGGATATAATGGAGTACGCCTTTAATCCCAGTACTTGGGTGTGAGGTAGAGACAGAGGTAGGCAAGTCTCTGTGAGTTCCAGGCCAGCCAGGACTCCACAGGGAGATTCTGTAGATAAGATTTATAACGCAAACCAAAACGACTGTATCTATTAATAATTAAGTCTACTTCTAATTTCATAGAACTGTGAAAGTTCTGCTTTCTTACCCTTGTTCTTATTTGAAACTTACCTGATTTAATATCAAAATTTCAATTCTTTTGAAGTCTCTTTTTAACATCTTATTTAATATATGAATTTAAATTGTTTTGATCTTGATCTAAGTGCTGAGTAAATTTCCTAGGAGACGGGAGAAGGAAGAAGCTGTATGGTACGTGCACTGCCCTGCCTGTCTCAGATGACATCTTCCTTTCCATCTGCCTTTGCTCCTGGGTGGGTGCACAGGTTAGGGAAATATGGCCCGTGACAACCAGCAAATTAAAATTGGCCACCAGAGGGCTCTCATAACCCTTCCATCTAAGTATCAAACTACGAGTGCAGTTACTAGAAAGTTCACCATTGAATGAGAAGAATCATAATTTATGGTATAGATCTTATGGGAGAAGATTCTCTAAAACCACTCTGTTCTTGTGCAAAATCACTTTTATGAACAAACTTGAGAAACTACACTATTTTCTTAAAGTAATTAAATTGTGTGGTTGATTTTATCTTTGTTTCTGTGAGCTGTTGTAGCCTAGATACTATATTTAACAATTGCTTATTTCCTATGTTAATTATTTATGCAAGTAAACGTGGATCTGAATCCATATTCTATAATTTGTAAACAAACTGATTGTGGTTAGAGAAATCTAGTTGTATTTATTTTTCAGTCACAAGTAAGGCATAGATGGTATCATTCATTATAATGCCAGGCGTTTTTGCAATCCCCAGTCTATTTTGGGGAAAGGTGATATGACAGATAACTTCATGGAACAAGACTGTAAACTTTTCTTGTGTGGGCATATTGGTCACAAAAGGTGCCACAAACTAAGAGCTACACTAGAGATCAACAGCAAATATGGTTTTGTAGCTCTTCTCACTGGTTCTTGATGAGTTAGTACAGTCTCAGTTACAAGTAAAGATCTAGAAGCAGCAAAGGCACCTGCCCCCCCTTTTCAATGGATGGAATTTTGTCTGACATTGGCAACCCAGATACCTTCTGTAGTGTTTCATACATGGTGTAATTCTACCATGATGAAGAGAGTGGGCCTCACAGCAAAGAGAAATGCACATTTCTCAGAACAAACTTAGAAAACCAGATTATTTAGGAACATCTAAAATCCAGGTGAAGCTCCTCAAATGAACCATCAGATTGATCTCTGAGGTGAGCTTTAAGCTGCATTCTTTTATTACTGCAACTGAAGATGGTATTTAGCTGTTCTGCCTTTTCAAATTACCTTTCTTCTAAAATAAATTATTACTGCACTTAAATGTGTATCAAGGAGAACATCAATATGGAGGCTTCTATTAACTCAATTATACACCCACACCTAGATACTGTCTTCTTGACTATAAGACTGAGATATTGTATTATAGAAGAAAATAAAATATCCTTTTCCCCTTTTATCTGTTATACTCCACTGGTCTGAAAGTTGCTGATTGTACTTTTCATTAGAAAAATAAAATAGAATTAGGGCAGATTCCCATGCTTCCTGTATTCATCGAAATCATTTCAAAGCAATGCTTGCTTTCGGTTTTAAACTCGGTTTTCCCAATGGTGTTTCTCCTACAGGCTTCTTCTACTTCAGATCCTCTTTCTAGCCCAACTTTTGGTTTCTGTTAATGAGACACAGCAATTAGGACCCGCTCCAGTACTTCACTTCATATTTCCCTAATTAATGGAAACGTGAATATAAAATCATACTTTGAAGTTGCTTTTTGTACTCAAATTCTGTTTGTTTATTTATAGTTATATGAGAAAAGCCTACTCCACCTCTGTCTGTGATTCACTGGGGTTTTGATTTGAAAATGTTCACCAAGGAATGATTTCCATTTCTGCTCAAAGGAAATAAAAATCATTTCAATTATCAACCAAGTGCTTTTTTAAAATTTATTTTATTGAGCTATACATTTTTCTTTGCTCCTCTCCCTTCCTCTCCTTTCCTGTTAGACCTTCTCCAGTGGTCCCCATGCTCCCAATTTACTTTGGAGATCTTGTCTTTTCCTACTTTTCATGTAGACTAGATACATTTATGTCTCTCTTAGGGTCCTCATTGTTCTCTAGGTTTTCTGGGATTGTAAATTGTAGGCTGGTTTTCTTTTACGTAGGCATCACCTTTCAAAGCACATAAAGCCACCAAGTGCTTTGAAAGATGATGCCTAAGTCTAGTTCAAAACATGGACAATGACCATAAATGATTCAAAAAATCAACAATTTTAACAGTGCCAGATATATACCATATCATGTTTCATTTTATCTTATGCTTCCTGTAGAAGTCTTTAAAATCTATGGATGGAGTTATAGCTTAGCAATTAAGAGTGTATACTGTTCTTGCAGAGGATTTGAGTTTGGTTTCCAGACTCCACATGCTACTCACAATGCTTTGAAGTTCCAGATCCAGAGGATCTGATGAATTCTTCTGGTCTCTATGCACAAACATAGAAACACACACACATGCACATAAAAATAAAAATAAATGAAAAAGAAGTCTTCAAAATCAAAGATGTTGTAACATGAACAGCGGGGCTGCGTCCCCGGCACCCAGCCGCCCGCATGGCTAGCTTATGCCCCGAAATAATTACACGGAAACTGTATTCTTTTAATCACTGCCTGGCCCATTAGTTCCAGTCTCTTATTGGCTAGCTCTTACATATTGATATAACCCATTTCTAATATTCTGTGTAGCACAACGAGTTGGCTTACCAGGAGAGATCTTAACCTGCGTCTGTCTGGAGTGGGAGAATCATGGCGACTCAATGACTCGGCTTCTTTCTCCCAGCATTCTGTCTGTTTACTCCACCCACCTAAGGGCTGGCCTATAAATGGGCCAAGGCAGTTTCTTTATTAAATGAAAGTAACTCCTCCATCACAAAGAAGTTCCTGGAGTGGAAAATTTTCATTCAGGGAAATATTTTCTGATTTTCATAATATTTTAAAACTGATTTACTTAGGACTAACACTCTAAAAATGCTTTGATTGTTGTTTCCAAACAATTTCATGCAAAGTAACATAAGATCCCAAGCTTTCTGGTCCGACTCTGGACCTATATATGGTATTATGTGTTCATTTAGGGTGTTTATTAGTCATATGTTCCAATATCTGAAATTTTTTTCTTTGGTATCACAAATTCAAAGGAATTGTAAAGTCTAGTATCTCAGATTCATGCAGAGATTGGAGAAAGCTCTGTCTCATGTGTCTATGTTCTATGTCAGCCGGCCTTGCTAAACAACACATGGGTTCCACGGTGGGGCACTGCTCCTCTGGTCTCCACACATCTCTGCCTTTCTACTGACCTGACCAGGAAGAATCTTTTTGCTAAACATTTTCTTGTTTCTCATCTTTTACACTCTTGGGAAACACGGATGTATATTTTTTGTTTGGAGATATTTAGTGTGACTTCAGTATTCAGAAACAGATCTGGTTCTTTGACAGATGCTGGAAATCAACAGGATTGGTGTTTGCTCTTCTTAGAAACTTTTCACATTCCCTTTGAATTTAGAAAGAACAATGGAGTCATGTCTTTCGTTTTGAATTGACTTTTCTTCAGCATGAGGCAGCTTGACTACACATTATCACTAAAAAGTATATTAATCTAATTGTTCAGCTCTCAATTGTTTTGCTGGGCAAATATAATTTGTCTCTGCCTTCCCTAGGTGCTTTTGTCATCTGTCTAAGCAGTATGAATCACACATAAAATTGTACCCACTAGTGCCACCTCCAATATGTCACCTTAATCCTATTAGTGCTATCTTTCTTGCCGTTCTGAACCTCTCCTTAATTACTGATTTGGATTAATTCATTTTAGCGAACATGTGAAGCCAATCCAAGGGAAAAAAAAAGTGTGACAGTACCAATACTCAATGTTTCTTTCCAGTTTGTTTAACTTAAGGACTATCAGGCTTTGTATAACTTTGCCTTACTTTACAAAGTCCAAGTCAAATAATGGTGTTCATAGTGCTATATACATATTTATTTATGTTACATAGCACACTAGGTACAAGTACTACCTACTATCTTTTGGCTTTTAAAATTTGCTTTGTTTATCCGGTACTGAAAATTAAACCCAGAGCCCTATACAAGTTAGACGTTTTACCACCAAGCTATATCCCCAGTCCTATCTCTGGCTTTTATAAACCAATAATCTTATAGGTGTTTTGCTATTTCATTTCCACTTTGCAAATGGGAGAATCTGCTCAAATAACTTGCTCTGATTTATTTACCTTGTAATCTGCAGTTACGATTTGCATGAATTAATCACTAAACCAAGTCATATAAATTGAAAGCAGTTATTAGTTCTCCATGGTTGAAACTGGTGATTGTGAATATAAACATATCCGCCCCCCTCATACTCATATGTGGTATAATATCCCATTACCTAATGGACATTAAACTGACAAAATAAAATGAGTTTTATGCACTCAAAATTAATGTTTGGGTTCATAATGGAAAAGCAGAAGAAACTTAGAAACATTTTGGAAGCAAGTAACTTATCAAAACAAATTTTGATACCCGAGTTAGAGACAGGGTACTGCGTTAATATGACCATGTTCTAACCTAGGGTTGCTTGCTAGAACTATGAGTGATGGGAATTGTAATATACATGATGGAAGCCTTCGGAGCACTCAGAAGAAGACACAGTAAATAGGTAATTGAAATATTAATTTTATTATATAAATTAATTTAAACTTGACTAGCAACACATGAAGAATGATAATTTTATTATACAATATAGAGTGCTCTCTATCTCTGAATTAAAAAAATACAATTTTTAAATCATACACATAGAAGTTCAATTCTTGATAATATCCCTCTGGGTACATATTGAGTTTTCTTTTTCTAAATGCAAGGAGTAAATAATATCAGCTTCTTTATTTGGTTGCTTATTTTAGGACTGATGAGACATATGTGAGTAGGTACTTCTGGATATTTTTAGGATTAATGAGATAATCTATGAAAATCATCTAGCAGAGTACCTGCTTTAAGTGATGATCTGTTGATGAGGATAATGATTATGATGATGGTGATACTGATTTAGCAAATGGGATGCGAGGGAAACTTCATTTCCATATCAGTGTTGCATGTGCCCCATCTCTGTTTACTCACTGTGTAGTAACACTTCACAAGCTGTTACTAAAGTCACACATATAGTCTGTGAACACAAGGGATTGGCTTGTGTGTGTGTGTGCATTTGTGAATATGATTGTTATGGACAGAATTTAAGTATTAAGCTTATATTACTAATGATGAAATCAAAACCCAGTGAAAGAAGGATTTACTAAAGACTGCCCAGAATTTACACCCCGAATCTCACTTTCTTTTTCTGTCTACTTCTTTTTCTGAATAAATTCTCCAATAATAATATGAAAAACCTAAATACAGTAATTTCAGCACTTTGCTGTGGAACTTCATTACAACATTTTCTTATCAAATAAGCCAATAATATGTTAGATTCAGTGCTTGACTAATATGAGAATTCCAGATTCAATAGTTGCCTTCTTTTTTTTATAACACATGTGTGAGCAGCATTTCTAACAGAGCAGCATTTGTTTTCTTTAATTGTACAGTTGAAAAAGTTCAGATCAAGTCCTTGAAGTGGGTACAATAGTAGTGAGTTATAGACAGATCCAGTGTTCATTCTAGATGAAAATGGAAGAAATAATCTTTCTGTCAGGAAAAATACATCTTACTCTATCAACTTTTATCTTCCATCGTTGAGGTGATTCCAAGGAAGCAATGGTATCTAATCATGGGCTTAAAGGCTATACTGTTCTCTCCATGAAGAACAAAACAGGATGTAGGGTATCACAAGGCCACCTCACTGGAACCAAGGGATTTATGAAGCAGTATCTAGAAAGGAAAACACTCATTATATAAGAGAGCAAGAGCTGCTCTAGATTGCCAAAGCAAGAAGACCAAGGCAGAGGCTTGTGAGTACAGTTAAACACATGAAGCCTGGGAACTGAAGACATCGCATTTTTTTGTTGTTGTTGTTGTTGTTTTTCGAGACAGGGTTTCTCTGTGGTTTTGGAGCCTGTCCTGGAACTAGCTCTGTAGACCAGGCTGGTCTCGAACTCACAGAGATCCGCCTGCCTCTGCCTCCCGAGTGCTGGGATTAAAGGCGTGCGCCACCACCGCCCGGCAAGACATCGCATTTTTAAAGGACAGCTTGGATTTCTAATCAGGCACTTTAGATAGAAGATAGGAAGAAGTGGCTGTGAGCGATGCATGCACTGATAAAGGAGACAATTCACCTCCTTCAGATGGGGAGGACTGTCCTTTCCTGACTGGACATTTTCTGTCCTAAATCAACTTAAACCCAGAGATAGTATTTTCACAGAAATAAAGCAAAAGTGATTAAATGAAAGAATAATAATACATGATAGAATGAATATTATGTGGTATATTTATAAATTTCAAGTAGACTCTAAAGTGTAGAAGTTGGATCCAGGAAGAGTAGTATCTGGCTAGCTGGAGATATTATTGCAAAGCTGTTTCTCATTTATCTACTCTTAAATTCTTCCATTCATTCATTCCACGGAATTATTCTAGAGAATGAGGTAGAAGCAAATCAACTGTTAAAAGCCTTTCCTCATTATATTACATTACTGCTTTCATTACAGTCTTGCAAGCAGTCAATAAAAAACCAAAAGTAATGCATGCTATAGATGGTCACAAACAAAACAGGAAGGTTACATGGCAAGGAGAACAGGTACTGTTGTGCTGATGGGAGCTGTATTTTAAACAAGGTGTACAGAAGATGCCTGCAGATGCTAAGGACCTTGGTTATGCCTTAGAAAAAAACAAAACAGATAGCACTGGTGCTGGACTGGAGGGAGAAAGAAAGAGCAGATGAAGTCAAATTAGCAATGTTCAGGGTTATGAAGGTAGCAGAGTTTCACTGAAGCCAACCAGAAGACTTCGTGTCCTCTGGGGACAGCATTCAGATGTCTTCTTTTTGTCCCCACAGGGACAAGTAGGAGCTTCTTTCCCAGACATTATTCATCTGTGATGATCTCAAATACAATTCCCAAAATCAAATGCCATGTTCATGGCAGTTGCCCTCCCACACTTGTTACTTTTTCTTCTAAATTATGATGTGACTTAACATAAAGTCATTTCTCTCAGCTCTGGGACTTGAGTTGAAAACCGTGAGGCTGTCTGAGTTGGTTTCTGGTGAGATTTCACTCATTGGCTTGCAGATGCTACTTTCTGTACCCTCACCTGCATGATATGAAGATAATTCTGATTTCTTCCTTCTCTTTTAAAGACACCAGTTCTTTCAGATTGAATTCCCAACTGTCTCTCATTTAGTCTTACTTTCCATAATAAAGCCTGTCATCATTGACAGCCATATTGAGGAGTAGTCTTTCACATATAGACACTAGGGAGACTCAGTGCAGTTCATGGCAACCAAACTTGTAGCATAAAAAGATCTGTATTATGCTGATAAAGATCTCATAGACTAGTTATTTTCCAGGGAGGAAACAGAATAAGTGGAAGATTGGGAATAGGTAGAGGCAGTGGGGGAGGATAGAAAAAAGAAAAGAAGAGGAAGAGTATTTGTACTGTTTTGTCTGATTTGTTTCCATTGTCCTCACTCTGGCGATTATGATTTCTGTACTCCCAACAGGAATCATGGAAGAGTTTGAGTTTAGCTGCAAGGAGCAACTAGATTCTTTTGTGAAGATATACATTTCATCATAATTTAAGTAAACTAAACAGACTCAACTGCTTTGTGAGAAGCATGAAGATTTGTAGCAGAGGGACAAATCACCTGAGTTTTAGGGAATTCTGTAAATGATAATTCTGTTCAGTGGGACATAGACAGAGGTGTATTAAAGTGAGCAACATTCCGTTCAGTGGGACATGGACAGAGGTGTAATAGTTCCTCTTAAATGTCTGCTTATTCCAGCGTCTGCCGTGCTTATCTATGTAGCTGTGTCATTGTGAAAGTCAGTAGCAAATCAGGGTTCTTGCACTCATGATATTCATATTTGATAAAAATTATGTAGAGTCACATTGGACAAGTCACACCCACATTCATAAGAAGATTTATCTGTTATTGATGCGTGGTATGTAGAAAAGGAGAGAAACAAGAATGATGGGGTCTTGAGAGAGGGAAAGGAAATAATCTTCTAAGAAGAAGAGTCTTGCTTATATAGCTGCAGATGGAATCGTGGAGTTATCTCCCTGTGGATTTTCTTCCTTCTCATTTAGTCATTTTATCTCATACCATTCAGGGATGTTTTCCCTTTTGTGTAAGCTTAAAATGTGCAGTCCATGGAATTGATGCTGTTCTCTGCACACTCAGTCTAGCTGCCCTGCTTAGAACATGCCTGTCCTATGAATCAAACTCATGGCTTTTCTTAGCTCCCCTTCCCTTGAAATAAATAACTGATGCTGTACCTAAGATTTTTTGGTGAACTGATTTTACAGCAGAAAGGTTTTCAGCTATCTGTCACTTCCCCTAAGCTACCTATTTCTATGTGAGAAAGCCAGGCCTAGATGGCAAAGCAACATTTTCATTATTTTCAAGGCTTCCTCTTCTCCTTGGCTCAACAGCCAAATCCTCTTAAAAAGAACTCAGCTTGGTGTTGGCTCAGATGATGTCCTGAAGTGTAGCTTACCACCCACAGTATTGGAAACTGAAAATGTTTTTGCTAAGTGAATGTCACATTAATGAGCTTTTAGTCTCTAGGTGACATATTGTGACTAAAATACTATGTACCTTTAGGGACAGTGAGTCTTCTACTCTGGAGTCATGCTAATCCAGCACTGCATGTGTTTCACATTAGAAAATCACAGGCTTCCCATTAAAGCAGGCGACCTCTAAAATGTCAAGATAAGACTGCTTATTCACTAGTGGATTACGTGTCGGTCACATTTAAGATGGCTTAATTTTCTCTCTTGACAATACTTGGAACTTAAAATGGAGCATCAGACGCTTTCGAGAAGGTTTATAACTGTCAGAAGAAAATAACATCATGTGTTCGTGCATTGCTTCATCACAATAATTCCCGTTTTGAAGCAGAATCATTGTGTCACATCCAGTGATTCAGGACCAGCTGGTAGAAAGGACGGGCTGCCCTTAGCAACTGTCGTGTAAACCACAATGGTTTTTCTACCGGATTCACTGGCTGCTCCTCAGACCAAGTCTGTTGTGGCAAGGCGGAGCAGGAAGGCTGTGAGGGCTATGGAGGATAGCCAAATGAGTTGTTATTCCCTGGTCTAGTGTGGGCGAAAGAGAGAAGGTGGCAGAACCATTTTCACTGTTGCTAAGAGTGATTAATATATGCCTTCCTAATAAGATTAAGGGGGAAAACAGTTTTCATCTTAAAAGCAGCGCTCTTCTGCACTGAATGTTAAATGGCCTGTCCTGCAGAAGCTTTAAAGATGGAAACAACTGTGTTCTGCCTATGGTGAAAATTCTTCCCACTGGGCTATCCTTCAAAGTACAATAAATATCATAGATATATCTCAGTTTACATGCAATTAACTCACATTGCCCTATTAAGAATCATTTTATAAAATAAATAATTCACTCCATTTGTATGTATGTGTGTGCTCATATGTATGAAGACATGTGTTATATGTGTATATGTGTGAGACTTCTGGTGTCTTCTTCAATTGCTCTCCTCCTTTTGTCTTTGAGAAAGATTTTTCCCTTAATCAGGAGCTTATGTATTTGGCTAGGTTAGTCTGCCAGTGAGTTTCAGGGTCTACCCTTGTGTGTGTATTTTTGTCAACTTGAAACAAGTTAGGATTATCTGAAGGGGGATCTTAAACTGAGAAATAATGCCTCTATAAGACTGGCCTGAGGCAAGTCTGTAGAAAATTTTCTTTCTCAGTGCTCACTGCGGGAGGGTACAGCCCATTGTTGGCAGTGCCATTCTTGGGTCGTGGACCTGGCAGATATAAGAAATGCTGTTGAAGGTGAAGCAGAGGAGAAAGCCAGAGAGAAGTGTTCCTCCATGATCTTTGCTTCAGTTCTAGTCTGCCGATCCCTGCCCTAGTTGAATTCCTGCATTGGCTTTTCTTCATGATGGACTGTGATGGGACAGGCAAGGCAAATACACACTTTCCTGCCCAGGCTGCTTTGGTCATGGTGTTTTACCACAGCAATAGAAGTGAACTAAGACATACGGATACAAGATATTTTGATCATATCCACTCCTTTTCTTCCAGCTCCCTGATACCCTCCTGAATGTAACCCCAACCTCATGTTATTAAGAGAAACGCGTTACTTAGAAGGCAAAATACCTACAATCCATGTTATTTTACTGCTATTTCTATTTCATTTATTAGCTATTATTTATTAAAATTGTAGCTGATATGTGTACACATGACAACATTCTCATGTACAGTAATAAAACACTGAAGATAAAAGCACTGTTGTAGGTCTTCAGCTGTATACACACCTGGTGGAGAGGTACAGGTCGTCTTCAGCTGTATACATACCTGGTGGTAGGTACAGGTGGTCTTCAGCTGTATACACACCTGGTGGATAGGTACAGGTGTTCTTCAGCTGTATACATACCTGGTGGATAGGCACAGGTGTTCTTTACCTGTATACACACCTTGGTGGATAGATTCGTCTATTTTTATGTATGTATCAATACACATATAATATTGTACATATGAACCAGAGTTGATAGGTCACATTTTAGATTCAGTCCTAAGGATGAGACTGTTATAAATACCCATGGCCCTGCCCTCATTAGGCTTGAAATATTGATTGGAATAAAAAAGAAAAAGAAGAAGAAAATAGCTAAATAATTTCTGAGAATTACAGATGCCATACAAAATTTCAAGACAGAAATAAGACTCTATCAAGAAAAAATCTTATTTCCTTTTTTATTCTTGTGTAACCCCAGTCAGTTTTCCAGAAAGAAGCTGTGCAAGATGTGGCAAACACATATTTGAAAGTATGCTGTAATTTACTTTTTTCCTTCTCTCTTTTGTTTTTTTCTTTGTGTCTTGTTTTCATATTAGAATTACTAGAGAAGGTACAATTAATCTTAGGATGTAACTTTTAATAGCTGTCAGTTCACCAAATTTAGCTGGAATGTGTAAATGGGATATTTGGGTGGTTCCATGCAGAAGACTTCGATATGTAATTGAAAAGTGCCTTCTAATATCAGATAGGATAACGTAAATGGTATCTAATGTTTCTGCTCCCCTTCCCTGGACTGAAAGTAGCTGCTTGGTAGTTTAAAGTTTCGATTAATGATTTTGAGTATCAATAATATTCATTCACTTAATCATTTGTTAAATACTTATCAAGGTATTCATGCCTTTTATAGTTTAGATATTATGGCGTTTCAAAGGAATGATCTGGAAGAGATATGAATGAAAATTAGCAAACAATGTAGTGTAAAGGCATCTTTAGTGAGCAATCTATTCTGAACATAGGGGTTGTTGGTTTCTGGAAAGTGGTCACCTACTCACTACTTAGCCATGCTGAGAATCCACTTAAATAGATGCTTAGTGCTTCTTAGTTTTCTCATTATTATCAATCAAGTAAAATATAAATCTTAAAAATAGGTACATATTTCCATCTGAGAAATTATCTTTCTTAAAGTCATTCATTGGAAGTAAATATTTAAAACAATTTTTATTTTAATGATACAGATATCATTTTAGTCATGTAAAGACATAATTGTAAACAGATGCACAAAATTATTTCTAGTAATTATTTACTTAGTTAATTTATTTTTTAAGAATATGCAATGCATCATCTGACATATTGCTTCTTTATTCACTGAGAATTTAAAAAATGAAGTTCAGAAATGTTTTGGCTTAATCGGCTCTTCAATAATTTTAGCAGATTCAAAATATATCTTAACAGATATCTTAATAATTAGATATCTATGTATGCAGATAATAATTATATATTATTATTTCTTTCTATAATGAGAACTCCACAGATCATAATCAGCAAGCTGACTGTAGGCTTGGTGAATAGTGTTGGCATTCTTTTCAGTACTTGTACTTAAGATTAGTGAGAAAAGGAAAGTAGTTGTACAAATAAAATTCTTGCCTGAACATGAACATATAATGTGAATGTAGCACATAAAAATAAATTTAAACCTTTACTTTGCAAAACATTATGTTTTCTAGATCTCTGTTTTGATTTAGTAAAGGGACTAACCAAAACTGTGTATTTAAATGATATTATTTCATCAGAATCACATATTTTTATTGTATTTTATTTAAATTAATATCGTGTAATTGACCTGGGATTATTTGGAATATAAAAAACAAAGAAATCTCAATTGAATACAAAATTATTATTATATACTTGGGTATCATTTTCTACTGTCCAGGTGTCAAAATCAACATGCAGCTGATCTTCGGCCACCACCATCACATCTTCTGTTTTCTTAGAGGCACCTTTTCTCATAGACACATTTCTAAATATAAGACTGCATCTTCTGGAACCTGACTAACATATTAATTTTAGTGTGAAAACTTTTGTTGTCAAATATCAAAATCTCAATATAGCAGAGCAGGAATGGTGATTTCTTATCACTCCTCTAGCTGACTCTGTAATGCCTGTCATCACTCTGCAGACTTCCACCATTCTAAAGGGATGCTGGCTTTCACCTTCCACCCATGGAAGAATCAGCCCACCCTGCTGGTGTCTAGTACTGTTATCAAGCTGATTCCAACAAATTTGTTAAGATTTTCTTTTTTTTCTCAAAAAGAAAAAGGTTCAAGTGATACTTCCTTCTCAACTCTGGGGCTTGAGATTTTATTCCCAAATAAAGCTGACTTAAAATTATTCCATGATTTCTTAATTTTTTTAATGAAAACTTTGGTAATTTCCTCAGTAATTTGAGAAAAATACACCTTAATATCTGAATTCTTTCTTTTATTGTTGTTAAATAAATGTTAAATGAATTACGACCTTTGAAGTTAAAAAGAAATACAATCACCAAATCTTACTTATATTACTGACCCTCAGACTGAAAGAGTAGCATTTTAACATTAGGCATGTGGAAGCAATAGTTAGGAAGGGATCAGAGATTTGGCAGTACTCATGTGGATATTCTCACCTTAAAGCTGAACTCTAATAACAGAGTAGAGGACAGAGTGTTTACCTATCTTGAATGAGAGGCCCCTGTTGAATCCCTAACAATGTGGAAATCAGATTATGTGGCTTATTTTCTTGGTTTAGTAAGAAGCTGAAACATCAGGAAAAAAAGCAGTCAGAGATAAAAGAATATTCAGAATCCATTGTGTCAAGGAGGACATTCTACCTATCCATCCATCTATCATCTATCTATCTATCTATCTATCTATCTATCTATCTATCTATCTATCTATCTATCATCTATCTAATCTATCATCTTCTGTCTGTCTATATTTCTATCTATCTAGAAAAAAATAGATATCTGATTGACAGGACCTTATTTGAAACTTTGCAATCATACAATGGTGTATTACTGTGCTTCTGTGTATAACACAGTTGTCACCATAAACATTGCAAAGACTTGGTGCTTAGAGTAGTGGATGAAAGAAATCAAGTCATTGCTGAACTACATATATGTTGCAAGGAGGGCTTGTTCATCCCGGCCATTCAGAACTGAAATAATCACACAGAAACCATATTATTTAAATCACTGCTTGGCTCTAACTTCTTATTAGCAAACTCTTACATATTATTTTAACCCATCTCCATTAATCTGTGCATCACCACGAGGTCGTGATCTACTAGCAAAGTTTCAGCTTATCTGTCTCCGGCAGCAGCTCCATGGCTTCTCTCTGACTCCACCTCCTTTCTCCCAGTATTTAGTTTATTTTTCCCTGTCTAGCTCTTTTACCCTATAGGTATGCTACATATGCCCAAAGCAGTTCCTTAATTAACTGATAATATTCACAGCATACAGAGGGGAATCCCACATCACGCGTAGATACAGATGGGGGAGAGAAGAAGGCAAGAGAAATATTTACATGTGTCTTAGAATTGAGAGACTTTTGTTTTTATCTTGGATTTTCTTAGAGAGATAATAATCAGAAATTATTTTAGGTTATTAGAAAACATTAAAAGATAGGATAAAAATATAGTTTGGGGGTACAGAAGAAAGGTGGGTAGTAATTCATGACAGGAGTCGAAGCAGAAGACCTCATCAGCAGTAAACAAGACACTCGTGTTTAAAGCCAATGCTCATGATTAAAGTTAAACCTCCAAGTGTGTTTTAGAAACTCTAATGAGTATCATTTCCCATGTAGCACACAGAAGAGTTGGAAAGTATGCCTTAACCATGGTGAGAAGTTGAGACCCTACCTTCCTGAGAATGCTTAGAGTTAGTGTCATAACCAAGTCAGAAAACAAAATGGCACCTGACAAAGATATCTTCATTTGGGAGCTTTAGCTTAAATGTTTAGCTTCTGTCTAAACATCTGGGAAGACTGAAGAGAGCCAAGATAGGTGAAAAATGTCCAGTCTTCATTTGACCTGCTTGAATTTAGACTGATCTGAAGCATGAGTCTGCATAAATTTTCTTGAAATTTTATCCAGAGACAGACATTTTCCTGATCACTTAAAAATTAAAAAAAAATATGTCTACAGATACACATGTATGTGTGTGTTCATGTTTGTATGGATGCATGTGCACATTAATGCATGCACATGTCATAAGGGAACAGAAGGTGGTTTGGGGATCAAGCTGGGGAATTTCATCCTCTTTTATAGAGACAGACATATTTCCCTATAACTCATGAATTAAGATAGTAAACCACAGGGATCCTCCTGTCTCTTATCCCCACTATTACAGACATGCCTGGAATGGGTTGTGCTCATGAGGAAGCACTTACTAACTCAGCCATCCTCTGGCAATACCTAGTATTTTCTCCCATAACCGTAAATGTGTACAGACTGATAGTCACTGGTGCCATGAACAGGACAGTAGCATGTCTTTAAGCTTTTCAGAGATGATTTAATTTCTCAGATTTTTCATAGAGCCTTACAAAAACATTTTGTCTCATGTGATTTCCTGATTCAAACCCCTTCTTCCTAATCAACCTACTAAAATTTCCAGGTTAATATTTTTCAGTTGATTTTTACGAATTACAAGACAGACATTGACAGTTGGCTTAGTTAATATAGGGTTTCAAAAGATTTTCTCGCGGTTAAATCTGCACTTTTTGTATTTGATTTTGCACTTGTCGGATAAGTTATTTCATTTTCTTTAGTATCTAGGAAAGGTTGGTGGTTCTTGATCTAAAAGGGTTGTCTGGCAAATGATCAGAGATCAGATTACATTTATTTCCTCAAAAACAGTATCTACTGCATAACCTCCCTAAAGTCAGCCTTACTGTCAGAAAAAGGTTGCTTTTCCAAACCAGAGGCATTCAGGTTCCAGAAGAGGACAACGTCTAGATTTTTTTCTCTGAAAAATTGTCTAGTAGAGAGTATTTAACATTACATCCAAACAGATATAAATCCAAGACAGCTAACTAGACAGCCATGTATTTCTTGAAAATTATGCCAGAAAGAAGTAAAATTGAGAGAGACTGTTAATACTGAGATTTGTGCCAGAGGAAATGTCATGGATGTTACAATTTAATACAAACTCTACAATTCTAGATAATTAATTTCTCTCCCTAGTCTAAATGTTGATTTGTCTTTCATGACTCACAAAGTTGTAGTTAACAATTAATTGTGATAATGAATGGCATGGCCCTAGTAGGCACTAACTGAACATCAATGTCTTCCTTGCTTAGGGTCATTGTTTTAAACCCTTATTTTCTTAGCATAAACTTTTGAATAAATTGATATAAACACTGAATTATTCTAGTATGGCTATACCACTGACTAATAATGTCTTGAATTCAGTTTATGGATTCTACTTGGATTTTTTATCAAAATATCATGTCAATACAGTAACTGTTCCATGGAAAATATAGAAGACAAATTATATTTGCACATATTCAAAAACCCAATGACATTTGTCTATTTAATTTTAGCCACTCATATTTACTACACCGCACTTTTAAAATTAAGTATATTTTATCTAGTACATAAAACATTGAAAATATATATTATATGTTTTTAATACATAGATTATTCTTTGTTTACCTTTATTTAGGGAGGATGCTTTTGTGTAGCCTGAAGACTATACTTTAAATAAGTTATGTGGTAGAAAACTAATGAGAATAAACTGTAATAATACATTTATTTGAAAATATCACAGTGTTATCCATTTTTAATGCTAACTTAAAAAATGATTTATTAAGAATATGATTTCTAAAGGGAGATGTGGTGGTAATGTCTTACTACATTGCTAATGTGTCTTTGTACCAGCACTGTTGAGTTTGTACACAAAGGAAAACATAATAAATTACGTTGTAAACATACCTTGATATTCAATGTTTCTCTTGGTTTAATAAATATAAGGATTTAGAGGTAATAATATAAAATCAGGATGATTTCTTTCATTCTGTGATTAGACTTCTGAGGTATAAGAAATTCATAATATTCTTGTCAAATTGTGCATGGTCTACCCTGAAACATGAAAATAAAATTACCTTGGACTACCCCAAGACACATCTTGGCCATCAGACATGGGTATTTTAGT
The DNA here is from genome assembly GCF_950005125.1 of Chionomys nivalis. Lineage (NCBI taxonomy): Eukaryota > Metazoa > Chordata > Mammalia > Rodentia > Cricetidae > Chionomys > Chionomys nivalis. The sequence continues at coordinate 974,925 of NC_080097.1, read as the reverse complement.
CCGTTCTAAAGTGAGGATGACCAAGAACTGAAAATAACTTTTGTATAGCTCATGTGAAAGAAATAAATGAAATTAAAATATTTTTAGATGAAATTTAGTCTTTAGAGAAGCAACATTTTATATTAAAGCTCTGGATTCCGTTAAACCTGGTGACATACAGCAGTCTAGGTTGCTTCTGTTTTATGTGGTTGGCAAGAGTTGAGTTGATCAGTGTGACAGCTGAAAGACATGTTCTCTATAGGCTCAGGCATTTGAATGTTTGGTCCTCAGCTGGTGGCTGTTTCCAGGGGTTTAGGAAACACAGCCTTGCTGGAGGAAGTAAGTCACTGGGAGCAGGTTTAGAGAGTATGCAGTCCTGCCCTACTTTTGGTTCACTCTCTCTCTGCTTCATGCTTGTGAATGAGATGCATTTATCAGCTTCTTGATCCTGCCACCATGACTCCCCATCATGAAGGACTCTATTCCTGTTTAATAATAAGCCCAAATAAACTTGTCCATAAGTCATTTTTGTCTTGGTGTTTTTTATGGCAATGGAAAAATAACTAATGTAGCAAGAAAATATAACTCTGTGAACTATAGATTTATTTTCCTAAGCCTACAGAAAAGTCTAACATCACTAAATTTTCTACAGTCAAGGTTGATTTAGTGATTCCAATTAAGCTAAATTATTAATTTTTAAACATACATGTTTTTCATATCAAGTAGAAACTGCCTTCGTCTTTCTCAGAGAATGAAAGCTGTCATGTGTATCCCCATGAAATTACTGTAATCAGTTCTCAGTCACCTTCACCTTAGCCTCCAAAGACTGCCTGTCTCATCATTTGAGGGCAAAACCAATGAGCTATTTGCATGAAGAGTGATTGGATTTTAGTCCTAATCACTTATAATTGGTTGAGTGCAGCTTAATCAACTAGTCACAGAATTGTGCAATACTTTGAAGAGAATTTATTACTCCTGGGTCAAATTTTGGTTATATAGATATACACTGCATTTGAGTCAAGATTTAAAATTTCACATGAACTAAACCTTATTATTAATGTCTATGTAAAGCCTACACTGCAATTTTCCCAGTACTTACATGAATAAGAGTCATTTATAGGATAATTATAATTTAAAGTATGTAAAACAGATTTTTGACCTAGACTTGGGTCTTTCAGTTTATATTGCAGTAACTAAGACTGTTGTATTGCAAAAGCGTGATTTGTTGATAGAAAAATGTATTTAGATTCTACTTTGACTATTGTCATCGGTGTAGCCATAGACAAGCGATTTTAAGCTGTTTTCATATTTCTATATTTCTATAATTGTCAAACATATTTCTTCTTGTTAATTATTATGTTCCAAAAAATATATAGATACTAAGACAAATATATATATATATATATATATATATATATATATATATATACATACATACTAAGACAAATCAGATTGAATTTACAAACTGGTGGACAATATTTGCACATATGTGAAACTATACCACATTATAGTTTCAGAAATAAATATTCCAGGAAAATTCATGGTCACCCAGTGATGACTACTAGTTATAAAATTAGAAAAATTACTGTAACAATGTGATACAAGATATATTGTAAAGTATGAATACAACAAAATAATCAGATTTTGCTAAGAAATATTGTATGCTTTTGGTTATCTTAAAACATTTTTAAGAAGACATATTTTCCTTTTACTGCCCTTAGAATCTGATAATATTGAATATAATAATATATGCATATGAACTTTAAATCTTGGATATAACAGCTGGTCTGGGACTGAATAAGCATGGGTTGATTCCGGACTCTCTGAGCATGGCGGTCAATGAAGACTGATGAGAAGCCAAGGACAATGGCACTAGGTTTCGAGCCTAATACATGAACTGGCTTTGTGGGAGCTTAGCCTGTTTGGATGCTCACCTTTCTGGACGTAGATAGAAGGACCTTGGTCTTCCCGCAGGGCAGGGAATTTGGACTGCTCTTCAGTATCGAGAGGGAGGGGGAATGGAGTGGGGGGAGGAGAAGAGGAGTGGGGATAGGGGGAGGGAAGTGGGGGGAGGGGGCAATATTTGGGAGGAGGGGAGAGAAATGGGAAACGGGGAGCAGGTGGAAATTTTAATTAAAAAAGAATAAAAAAAAAAAGAAAAAAAATATTTCCTAATATGAACACAAAAAGAGATGAAGCAAACTCTACATTAACTGTACTTAAAATCTAAATGTTTTAAAGTTTCATCATTTTTGAGTACTTAAAAAAGACAAAATATTTCACAGATAAAAATAGAACTAGTAAGGATATATTAATCTATTTATTTTAGACTGTGGAAAGAAAAACAAAAACTCAAAGTTTATGCAGAAAAGTTGAAAAACTTTAACATTATATCAAATAATGGCACTTAAAACCAGGTATCACACTCACTGTTTTACAAAACTGTTAATTATGAGATTATTTCTGTCCCAAGTGGTAATAAGATAAATGTAGTAAGATATGATAGTGAACACAAGCCAGTGAGAATGTACACCATCTTATTCACTGCTCAGATCAATGAAAGTAATAAGATAAACAGTTATGTATATAAAATTATGTGTGTAATGTACCCCCAATATAACATTAACAGCAATGTGATAAAGAACATATAGCCTGTCTTCTTATCATTTAAAGCAGAACACCAGTAAATCCTCAAAATAATGATGTAGCTGATTAAAATTACTTCACTGTAACTTTTAATACATTCATAAAACAAAATAACAACTCACACATAATTATTACCATTAATAAGAAGGTTTTATACTTCAATTGTTGAAGCTGACACTTTAATTTTATATCATTCACATCTATACCCTCTGTGACCGTCGATCACCATGGATGAGGTGAATTTTGTAAGGTTAAAAGTAGGATAACCTTCATCAGACGATGAAAGGAGACAGAGGCAGAGATCCACATTGAAGTACCGGACAGAAATCTCAAGGTCCAAATCAGGAGCAGAAGGAGAGAGAGCACGAGCAAGGAACTCAGGACTGCGAGGGGTGCACCCACACACTGAGACAATGGGAATATTCTATTGGGAACTCACCAAGGCCAGCTGGCCTGGGTCTGAAAAAGCATGGGATAAAACCGGACTCGCTGAACATAGCGGACAATGAGGACTACTGAGAACTCAAAAACAATGGCAATGGGTTTTTGATCCTACTGCACGTACTGGCTTGGTGGGAGCCTAGGCAGTTTGGATGCTCACCTTACTAGACCTGGATGGAGGTGGGTGGTCCTTGGACTTCCCACAGGGCAGGGAACCCTGATTGTTCTTAGGGCTAATGAGGGAAGGGGACTTGATTGGGGGAGGGGGAGGGAAATGGGAGGCGGTGGCGGGGAGGAGGCAGAAATCTTAAATAAATATATATTTAAAAAGTAGGATAAAAATATAACTTCAGTCTTCCTTTACAGTTCTTGTCAAAAATCTTTTAAAAATGTATTTTAAGGGGAAAATGAACCATGGCTCAGAATGGTGTGCATGGTATGTTAGTAAAGTTATGAAAAACAGTATAAATGTATATGTGGCAAGCTAAATATTGTTTTTCTTGAAACTGTGTACAGACAAAGAAAATAGGCTTTTAATTTAAAACAATCCTCTCATATACAGGAGCTTTTTCTGCCTTGGTTGCTAGTGCGTACCTTAGGAACAAACAAGCAAATAGAACTTAAACTCTGGCTATTAACATCTAATGTGATACAATAGTGTACAGTAGTATAAAGACAAGCCTTAGATTTAATAAACTCTGTCCCCATTGAATTTCATAGTCTGTTTACTGCTTTGATTGACTTCACCCTTTCTGAGATGCAGTGGGATATCTGGGTTTTCTTTACTGGTTCTGTAGGCATTATGGAGGAGGGTGAGGATACAGAGAAGGGCAGATGTGAGTGACAGAAAGAGGAGAGAGTGGTCAGGGTAAGAAGCAGTCTATAAGGTAAAGACTAAATGTCACTATATCAATAGAATTAAGTGATAAAAATTTTAGTAGTTGCTGGGTGGTGGTGGTGCAACCTCTGATCCAAGCACTCTGGAGGCAGAGGCAGGCAGATCTCTGTGAGTTAGAGGCCAGCCTGGTTTACAAAAGAGCTAGTTCCAGGCAGGTTTTAAAGAGAAACCTGTCTTGAAAAACAAAACAAAAATAAAATCTTATTCATCATCTCAGAAAAGCATAAGTAGAAAGGTAATATTGAGTCTTAATTATAGTTAATAGGCAGGATTCGGTGTGAGAACTGCCTTTCTGAACAGAAAAGATAGGACTGAATTGAGACTAAAAGCAAGGATCGTGTTTACAGAGAGGCCTTTGATCACACTGAAGAAAGAATGGGGGACTTTTACTTAGCTTCAGGAATAAAGGTGAAGTGCTAATAAAAGCACCAATGCTGATGTGGAGAAGAGGTTTGAATTGTGATTCTCTAAGAGCCAGACACAAAGAAAGGTAGATCTTTGCAGGCATGGACTCTGGTCCTGAGGGGTGAGGAAGAAAATAGGAAGGAGAAAAGCAGTGGAGAACTTCACCTCTCACCCTCATCCATTTGCTGAGGGACAAAGAGCTCAAGCATTTGCGTGAGTACCTTCTAGACTACCTCCAAGCGTTTCCTCCTCCGTTTAGTGGTCTTTTCTTTTGCACACCACTTTGAGAATCCAAGTTATTTGTAACTTGATATGTATTTGTGTTATTTCACGCATTATAAACTTGGTCCAGCTCTTTTCCAAAGGAAGTATCAGTAGGCTGGTACAAATTGGAACTTAAAAATCCACCATCTAGAATAGATTAAAAAATGAGATTTGTTTAATTGTAAAATTAAGGGAAGTTATCCAACATGAACTCTGTGTATTGTAAGTATGGGCTGTCAGAACAGTAAAGCACAGCTCAGGAGTCATGAGCAGGGTTGGGGTTATCTTGGATAGGACTGGGGAAGTTGAAAGATGATCATTTTGCCACTTGTCCACATTATTGTAGCATCATCTCCACTTCTGATGAATACTTTTTTCAATATTCAAGAGCCTTGGCTTTCAGCAATTTCTACAGCCCCGGCTACTATGGCAACCTGTGCTTTTCTTTTCCGTCACCTGAATACACACATAACTACTCTTCTTATTGCCACTCTATGTGATTTCTAGAACTCTACTTGTTGAGTAACCTGTATCCGAATTTTATTCTTCAAGGAAGTAGGAGGGAGTATCAGAACAGAGGCAGTGTTATATCCTAAAACACATTGCCTGCTATGTGGCTTTATTTCTAATTTAATTTTTCTGTCTACTGATCTGGAAGTCTTATCTTTTCAAAAAGAAAATCAAAAGTGACACTTTATTTTTAATATATTTTATCTCATCCATGAGTTGCTTCTTAAATTCTGTGAAATATTTCATAAGTGATTAAAAAGTTTCAAGAATGAACGAGAACCAGCTCAAATTAGTTCCCATGACAACTGCAGACATACATTTTCCTGGTGACTGATTTTGTATCGCAGAAACAGCTATGCCTTCAAGTCTTTTTACCGACATGGAAGGGGATGATTTTTCTTTTTCCTTTCAAATCAAGGCAGCCAAGCTGTTGATTGCTTTCATTAGCTTCCTACTTCATGCTGGCTTATAGTAGACATCACCTAGGGACCCAGAGTTAGTAAAAAAACAAGGCATTACAATTAGAGGATTAATAGTACAGTTAATGCAAAATGTGTAAATGTTTAATTGCTTTAACTGAAGAGGAAAGAAGGGGAATTGTCATCTGCTCTTTTGCAGCTGTGGATGGAGAAAATATCACTCTAAAGAGTTGACTGATCGTCTTAAGGTAACGATAGTGTTTGACTTTCACCTTACAGAGGCATAACTTAAGCGGCACTAAGAAAATTGTTTTTCAAGCCTACATCATAGGCCTAGTTTGTAGGCTCTGCTTTAGAAGGGAACCTCCAAAACTCCATTGGCGACAGGTGTGTTATAGAGTTGGTGGGGGTGACTTGGATTGGTTTTCAACAAAGATGATCTCGTTTTCTAAAAAAAAAAAAAAATCACCCGAACAAACAAAAAACAAAGCAAAAGCAACAACAAAAACAAGGTTTGGGGACCGGAGAAACCTTAAGTAGAATAATTAGAAAGATGTACCAGAGTCATCTGAACTTTTTCCTTTTTCTCAGTGGTTGTCAAAGCAGTGGGTTTCTTATTGGGGTGGGGAGAGGAGTCTTTTCCATCATTTTCCCCTGCTGAGTATAGAGCCAGATGAACAAAGAGGAACATGTTCTTTTGTTTAGAAGTTTCCTTCTGTTGTGTGAATTTTCCTGGAAATGTTTGAAGAAACACGTGTTCATCCCAAGTAGGACACAGACAATAGACAACAACAACAAACCATAATGGAACGAATCAATACCACTGTACCTGGTTCTAGCCGGGTGAACCAATTAGTTTGTTGGGTTATTTACAGGAGCATGGGTGACTCAAAGTCAGCTCCATTACTAGAAAAGCCTGCTCTGCTGTTGATGATTCACGAAACCTGCACTCCTAGAGCTCTCTGTACAATTTGCAGGGACCCTCATTGAAGAAAATTACCTACTTCTGTGGGCAATTGATCACTACTTGTATAATTTGTGGGTGGCCATGTGATACTTGTAAGCTTCCTGAGCTTCTTGAGTATTTTCAATGGTGGATGCTTCTTGAGTTTTATAAACCTTCCTCCTCTATCTAGGATGAAATATTTCAATCTGAATGAATATCTAATACAAAATCTTCTAATGTAATCTTTTCTTAATTAATTATTTTTTTAAAAAACTATCATTTCTCATTTTACATACAAATCCCAGTTGCCACTCTCACCCCTCCTCCTGCTCCCTCGATCTTTCCTTCTACCCTCCCCCCATCCACTCCTCAGAGAGGGTGAGGCTTCCCATGGGGAGTCAACAAAGTCTAGCACATTGCTTTGAGGCAGGACCAAGGCCGTGCCCAATATATTTAGGCTGAGCAAGGTATCCCTCCAGAGAATGGGTTCCTAAAAGCCAATGAGTGCATCAGGGATAAATCCTGGCCTCACTGCCAATGGCCCCACCGAGTGACCCAGCCATACAACTGTCACCCACATTCTCAGAGGGACTAGTTTGGTTCCATGCTGGCTCCCTTGGTGTCAGGCAAGAGTTGTTGAGCTCCCATTAGCTCAGATAAGCTGTTTCAATGTGTATCCATAACATGGTCTTGGCCTCTTTGGTCCTATTCTTATTCCTCCCACTTTTCCATTGGACATTAAAAGCTCAGCCCAGTGCTCTGCTGTGGATTCCTCATCCACTTTCAACAGTTGCTGGATGAAGGGTCTATGATGACATTTAAAATAGTCATCAATCTGACTACAGGGCAAGACTAGTTTAGGCACCCTCTCTACTATTGCTTAGAGTCTAAGCTGGTATCATCCTTGTGGATTCCTGGGAATTTCTCTAATGCCAAGTTTATTGCTAGCCCCATAATTGCTCCCTCAATCAAGACATCTCTTTCTTTGCTCTCTGTCTCTGTCATTCCCCCATCTCCACCATTCTGTTACTTCTAGTTGTCCCCTCCTCCCCTTCTACCTGCCCCCCCCACTCCCTATTTTCTCAGGATATTTTGTCTATTTCCCCTTCCCAGGGGGAATCGATATATGTTTCTCTTAGGGTTCTTCTTGTTATCTAGCTTCTCTGGGGTTGTGGACTATAGGCTTTTTATTCTTTGCTTTGCAGCTAGTACCACATATAAGTGAGTACAAACCATGCTTGCCTTTCTGGGTCTGGGTTATCTCACTCAGGGTGTTTTATTCTTCTTCCATCCATTTGCCAGCAAATTTCAATGTCATTGCTTTTTACTGCTGAGTAGTACTCCATTGTGTAAATGTACCACATTTTCTTCGGTTGAGGGGCATCTAGGTTGTTTCCAGGTATAATGTGTCTTAAGGATGCCCCTGGGTATGTTAGCAGAGTGTTCAGAGTTCATGATTCCCATGAAGCAGATAAACCCCTTCTGTTGTTTCAAGAATCATCTCTTAAACACATAGGTTATAATTTAATGATGCCAACAGGTGGCAGTTACTTTTTGATGGCATAAGTTCAGGAATGTATACTGTTACACCTTCATACCCTCTAGCTCCTTTCAGTGTTTCTGTAATGAACTCCACACACTAGTCAATGCCCGTTATAGAAACTCCTTTGTCCCACAGATCTTGAGACCAGAAATCTGCTATTGAGGAGGTGGCAGGCTTGGCATTTGTGAGAAGTTATGACATGATCCAGACCCCTCTTTGAAGTGTCTGTAGTTTGTTGGCTCTTTGATTCTCCATGACTTGTAGACTTAGCTTTCTGCCCATTGCGTTGGGCTTACCAGACATATTTTCCATGTGTATGGTTCTGTCTATATTGTCCTTGGTTATGAGGAAACCATCCCTATTAGGATAAGGATCTATCCTTCCTGACTACATCTGCAATGATCCTGTTCCCCAAAACCAGGGCATCTGAAGTCCTGGTGATCAGAAATTCAGCATACAGATGAAACACACATACACATAACCTGCAACACTCCTCATTGTACTGATAAAAATATTATTTGATTCAATTATAAAAGTACACAGCTAATCTGGGATTGCCTGTGAAGTCAAAAACTTAAGTTAATGGAGACATAGAGCCTCACAGGACTTTATTGATGCCTCACTATTCCTTCCACACTCTGAATCTGCTAGTTGCTTTTTGTACCATCAAATCTGTTTCTCATTTGTGTGGCAGTTAGCAGTCCCTGTGAATCCATATCCTCATTCTAAACACAAGTCCCCTTTAAGTATTAACCCTTTATTTAAAAATAATTAGGATTTTGCTCTTGTATCTTTCTGGGTCTGCAGGACCTTCACGGCTACTTCACTTTCCACTTTTATTGCAACTCCTATAAGCTAGTGCTGAGAAAATTTGCAAATCTTCTCAAGGGTCATGCAGGTTGGATCTCCAGCATTCTCCTGTGTCTATACACTATCATGATTGAGACAGGGGTGAAGGCCTTTCTCTAGCTAACCAGACACTCCAACCTTTTCCGTAGAACTCTGATACAGGCTCAGGATGAACAAGAAGTATAGAAAATATCAGAGGACAACCTCAGATACCTTCCTCATCTTCCATTTGGCTTACAAAAGGTCTCTTGTTTACCACTGTAAATACTAAGTTAGCTAGCTGATGAGTTTCCAAAGATCCTCTTATCTCTTCTATCTTGCCCTGTGAATACTGAGATTACAGACACATGCTTCAGTGCCTTGCTTTATGTGAATTATCTGGACCTGAACTCAGGTTTTCATGTTTGTATGACTTGCATTTTATCCACTGAGCCATCTCTCTAGATCATTCAGGCATTTTTAGGTTACTTGACAAGGTTATTCCTCACAAAATATATCATATATATGTGTTTTCTGATAGAGTCTTAGGACTTGAAGTTATAAGGAAAAGAGACCTGAGAACATTTGTTACCAGATACCTAGGCCTTCCTCTCTGTGTCCTATCTTGAATGAATGAAAAACAGGACATACTTTCTTATTGCAATGAATTCTCAGGTAGGAAAAGGGTCACATACTTCTTGGCATTTAGAAGGATTACGCAGAGCCAGGAGATGATTCTAATACACTCAAAAAGACACTTTCCCTGTATGCTGTAATAAATAAGGAACATATACATTATATTTATTTTGTCAGACTCTTCCCCAGAATGAGGTGAGGGAGGTGAAAAGGTTCATTACATAACCCACTGAAGTTCAGAGTTAGCTGTAACAGAATTTGTACCAACACTAGAGGTTTTCTGAATCCTTATTAAAGCAATGCTTGTGCATTTGTTTTATGAATTAATTTAATGTATGAATATGTTTGCCTTTGTGAAACCTGAGTTCTGTCCAAATACTATCTTTACTATAATACATATTTTATCTTTCAATCTCATTATCAAATTCACATTTTAAGCCCCAATTTTATCAGCATTAATTCAAATCTCTAAATATAAACCAATTCAAATATTTAATATTTAATGTATGCTTTGATGACAAAATATAATTTTAACTTTTTCATTATTGTTTTAGTGTCAAATATGGATTAACAATTATTTTATATTTTGATATCAATCACTTCCTGATTTTTGTTTGCTTATGTTTTTCTTGCTTTGAAAATTTTGCTATGAGGAAAAGAAAATGATCATATCTGTAGTGTCGGATATTCCAAATAAATTGAACCTTAGAATTATTCAGATTGATCTCTACTTTTTGTAGATGAGCCTAAAAAGATCTAGAAAAATTGTATGACTAGCTTCCTAAATTTCTATCTGTTTTAGTGTGGCCTAATTGTATATCGTATGCTCTGAATAGTTTGCTTTTTTCAGAAAGATTATATGTGATGACATTCTGGACATGGGAGTTCTAACAAGAAACAGGGAAAACAGAGCCTGTGGTGTCTAGTCGCAGTCCACAGCTATTCCCTACACCACCTTTGCAGGAACAATGGCTCACTTCAGCCCACTCATTCTGCTGTCTAAGCAGAGGGTATCCACTGCGGTGGGAAGAAAGGCATTTTGAGCTCTGGAGCTGCATAAACATTGACTCTTTGTGCCCTCACTTGTAAAACTGAGTAACGAAATCTGTCTTATTGGCTCATTATGACAATTAAGTGGACTAGCCTGCATAAAGTACCTGCCAGGGTCAGAAGTCAGTAATTATTGCTTCCATTTTCCTCATCAAGATCATGCAGCTTATTAATATCATAGCAAGACTGAAACTAAGACCATTTAATTTTGATGAAAAAGACTTTTTAAATGGAGTTTTTCCATTGTTCACACTGAAATGTCCTCAGAAACAAGAAACAGAAATATCTAAAAGGTCATCTTTTGTTAGACTGAGAAGCTTACCATGGCCAATGACCTTATGCTGAAAACAGCTAAATTTCTATTTCAAATTATGAAAAAAAATGCTAGAAAATGAACCTTTTACATTGTTAGTTAATCCTTGAGGTTTTGGAAGAACAGAAGACCAGGGAATTAACAGTGTCTAAAAGAGACTAGGAAAAATTGAGCGTGTCCATTATTAAGTAAGTATGTTTGAATCTGCTGCAAAGTAGGGCACAATGTAGAACTTGGGAATTTACATATTTGAACAAAAAGCTGTTGTTGTTGTTTTATTTACTTTTGGGGGGCCTACCACCCAGCTTCTAATCAATCTCATACCTGCAGGCTTATTCTTATTTATGTCCAGCCTTAGCTTGGTTTGTTTCCTGCCTGCTTTTCTTAACTTAAATCATCCCAACTACCTTTTGCCTCTGGACTTTTACCTTTTCTTCTGCATATCTTGCTTTTACTCTAACTCCATGGCTGGCTGGATGGTTGGATGGCTGACCTCTGTAGTCCTCCTCTCCTGTTCTCTTGCTCCTCCTCCTCTTTTTGTTTCCCTGCTTATCCTCCCTGCCTTCCAGTCCCATCTATTCTTGTCCCTGCCTCACTATTGGCCATTCAGCTCTTTATTAGATCATCAGGTGTTTTAGACAGGGAACGGATCACAGGATCACAGAGTTAAACAAATGTAGCATAAACAAAAGTAATACATTTTTACATCATTAGATAAAAGTTCCACAGCATAAACAAAAGTAATATACCTTAAAATAATATCCCCCAACAAAAAGCATATGGGCTTCATTGGGAAGGGCCAACTAAGCATTCATATTAAAATATTTACTTCAAGGTTGCTGTGAGGCAGTAGCAATAAACTCATTTATTCAGCACCTACAGAGGATCTGATTTTATAGCTAATCTTACAATAAGATTATTGTCAGTAGAAATCATAGAAAGCATTCTATAAATTTAAGTAAACAGAGTCTGGTTGTGACCCTCCAAGAAAGAAAGCAATTTTAGTTTTTAAATTATTCCAGTTAAACAACTTACAATGAACAAATACTTTCAAATTAAACATTATATATCCATTGTGTGATTTTAAAACTTAAAACAAGCAGACATTACCGACGATGGTTAAGAATGACTGAATTACTGAAGTGACTCATGGTAGCTGGGAAAGCAAGCCCCAATTACTATGTTCTTTTGATGAGCTTATCCCCAAAGCAAATTATGATTTTAGTTTCCATCTGGGATGTAGAGAGCTAGAAAGTCTAGTTTTATAACCTGGCACTGGAGAAAAGTAGTCAAACTTCTGGTTCCTATGTGTTTTCAAATTGATCTGGAATCACAGGACAAGCAACTAGGCCTAATTATGAACAGATGAGCAGCTGGAGGGAGACGAGCTGTGAGCCCTAACTTTCCTGGGGGTCACACCCAGGCTCTCATGGGGCAGCATGTGTACTGAAGAATATAGGAAGGCCTGGAATTTGACATTGCAATAGCGTGTGTGTGTGTGTGTGGGGGGGCACACTATCCTCACTTTCTTCCTATCAAATCCCACTGAAGAGAATGGAAATTGCTTTTCAAAGTGAATCATGAACTCGACACCTTAGGAAGACCAGCAAACTTCTATGGTTATGAGAACTTGTATATGCGTGGTCCTCATTTCCCTGTAGTACAAGAGCTTTTCTCTCTGTTTGGTGAAAGGCAAGTGAATGCTGTTTTCTAGGGCGCCTATTACACCTGGGGGAAAGTATGGGAAAAAAGAACACCCTCCTAAAAGGAAACTCTATCATACTCAGTTTGCTCAGAGTAAAGACAGAAGATCTTGAAATGACAGGGGAATGTAGATATGTTAAATGCAGAAGAGCAAAGATGATAATCTTTGGAGACTTCTTGTCAGAAATCATGTGGGCAAAAGGAAAATGGAGTGACACTTTTAAAACTCTCAAAGGAATGAAAAGGGAACAGTGATTGCACCTAGCAAAAATGTGTTTTCTTAAATCAAAATGATGGACCTTACATTTAAGGATATTTATCTCAGCAGCTTTACTCTAAGGAAATATAAACCTCATCAGGCAAAGGGATATGACACTGGAAATTACTTCGTCTACCAAAAAGATGAAGATGGCTAGAAATGAAATAAATTACCATGAAACAGCACTCACATTTACCTGGTTTTACTTGACCTAAATTGAAAACAGCTGTATAATGCAAAACATAATAACAACATATTATATTCTTACCGTTAATGTGAGGCATGTCTATGCAAAAGCAAAATAGCATAGAGAATGAGAAAGAGAGATTAAGTAATTGACCTATTATGTTCCTAACACCACATATAAAGTATTTGAAAGTAAACTCTGGTTAATTAAAGGATAATAGTGTACATCCACTGTAAACTACAATGCAGAATTAGTTAGTAGAGGAAAACTTAGAATCATAAATAATGTTCAAGTAACAAAAGAGAAGGGAATTAAAAATGGAAATATGAAAACAGATGATAAATATGAATCCAAAGTATAAAACTACTCTGAACCCTGATCAGAGAATGCTAATTAAAAGATGGAGACTGTCAGTTAAGACATAAGTTCCAACCACATGCCCTATGTAAGAAATGAGTAAAAAATGTAAGATATGGCTAGGTCAAAAGTAAATGAAAGAAAAGAATGGATTTCATTTAAATATTTGTGTAGTTAAAGAAAGAAGAGCCTTGTTGATTTGTGGACTCGAAGGCAGGGCTTAACATTCAGGTAAGGACACCACATAACAAAGCAGTTATGATTCTGTAGCAAGGTGAGCAAGCCAAATTTTGTGCACTTACGGTAGAGCCCAAAAGACATCAAGAATAAAATGACACAACTGAAATGGAAATTGAGAATCAATAATCACAGTTGGAGATGCGAACACTCCCTGCTCAGCAATCGACAGAGCAAACAGGTAGAAGATTGATGAGAAAATAAAAAGCCTAAATGAAACCCCCACCATCTTGACCTGGTTTACATCATTACATCATAGAATAAAGTGCATAAGAGAAGTTAAATATGATGGGAACTCTGAGCCATACAATAAATGTCCAGAAATTTAAAATAGACTCTGTAGTATTATATTATAATGAAATGAATAAAAACCAAAGAAACATTTCTGATAAATCCCTTTAAAAGTCTGCAGCATACATAGTGCATTTTTATGTAACGCATAGGTCAAAAAGTAATCATCTTGGGGTGATAAATGTTAAGCTAAATGAAAATAAAAATACCATATAGCAAATTTTGTGAGGAAGATTACTTATAGAAAAATTTCCAGCATGAAATTTCATAACGGAACAGAAGAAATATTTAAAATTAATTATCACACTTTAAAGCACAAAGAAAGGATGATCTAATTAAATTCAGAGTGGAGAACTGATGAGATGATAAAAGTTCATGGAGAAATTAATGAAATCAAAGAAGAAATATCAAAAGATAATTTTTTTGAAAATATAAAAACGCATGATGTAATTCTTGCCAGAACAAATAAGCCCAGGAAAACAGTAAATGAGCACACCACTTAAGTGGTTAGTAGCTAGTACTACCAGTGTTAAAAGGGTGATCTGCTTTATTATAAACATAAATCCAACAGTTTAAATAAAACGGGCCGATTTACTAAAAGGTGCAACCTACAAAATCATAAAATTGAAAAGAATTCCTTTATTTTCCCATTACAGAAGAAAGATAATAAATAGTAATTAAACATTTGATAAAAAGATAGTTGCAAGGTGGTGCTGGTGCAGGCCTCTAGTTCCAGTAAATGGGAGGCAGAGACAGGTGGATCACTGATTTTGAGGAGAGCCTGGTTTATGGAGCTAGTGCCAGGACAGCCAGGGCAACACAGAGAAACCCTGTCTGGAAAATTCATTGACAGCACCATCACCACCAAATGACAGCCTAAACCAATGGTTTCACTAGAAAAGTTATCAAAACCTTGTGGATAATATAATACTGATTATATACAACCTCTGTCCTCCAAATGGAAAATTGGAAAACACATCTCAAATCATTTTGTCAAGCTTTCCTGTAAACTAAAATTAGATAACACTCTTAATAAGAGACCTTCATAGCAGTGTAATCTAAGAACACAGACACAGTTGGAGGCACACGCCTTTAACCCCAGCATATTTAATCAGGAGGCAGAAGCAGGCTGATCTCTCTGAGTTCAAGACCAGCCTGGTCTACAAAGCAAGTTCCAGGACTGCTAGAGCTCTTACACAGAGAAAACCTGCCTCAAAAAATCAAATTAAGTAAGTAAATTGTAGGAGGAGGCCACTTGTTTGTTCCAGGGAGCCACAGAAACTGTATTATTTAAATCACTGCTTTGCCCAGTAGCTCTAGCTTCTTGTTGGCTAACTCTTACATCTTAATTTAACCCGTTTCTATTAATCTGTGTATCGCCACGTGGCTGTGGCTTCCTGGCTAAATTTCCATTTTGCTCCAGCAGGGTTAAATGGCTTCTCTATGGCTCCGCCTCCCAGCATTCAATTTAGTTTTCCCTGCCTAGCTCTGTTCTACCCTATCAGGCCAATCCAGCTTTCTTTATTCATAAATAGTAATCACAGCACACAGAAGGGAATCCCACATCAGTAAGTATGTAAATAAGTAAGCAAATAAATAGACATAGAAATCATTAATGAATATTACCAGATTCACATAAGCTATAAGAGAATATGTCAAAATGTGATTGCTGAGACCAAAATGGAATATGTCTCAAAATACAGGCTGGTACAACACTCAAAACTCCAAAGCATTTTATTATATTTAATACCTGGATAATAGTAAGATATTTCAAGTCCATAAATTCTGAGAAATCACAGTAAAATCTCTGAAAGCTTTATTTTTGCATGTATAAGAAGTATAATTTTGTATTTTACATAGAAAATCAAAGCATTATGCTATGCGGCCAAAGCATTTTTAAGAACATACAGGGGTTCTCTGAAAATCAAAGTTTTATAATTATGCAAGGTCTAGGACCCAAGATTGTTTACTGACAGCAAGAAAATAAACTTGACATTAGGCAGAATATATAGACAGATTCTAAGTAGTTGTTAAAGGAAAAAACTTGATTAAATGCATTTAAATGAAATCAAACTCATTTTATCTTTATTTGAAGCTGTTAAGGAGAATGAAAAATAAGCTGCTAATTGGAGAAAATATTTGCAAATACTTTTATGACAGCAACCTTGTGTCTAAAATCCGAAAATTTCAAATTTTCATACCAAGGAAAACCAACACAGTAATGAACAAAAGAAGATACATGCATAGCAAATAAAGCAGGTTTTAAAAATACCAATTATCAGAATCATTGGGGAAATGCAAATTAAACCACAATGATGTTTCACTACAAATCTATTAAAATTATTAAAATATAAAATAAAATGGAAGAGAGATAAGAGCAGAAGAAGAGATGTGATATTCCAAGTACTTAGTGGTTGTGAGATATGGACAAACTGGATCACACATTCTTTTGGTAAAAATGAGTGATGCAAGGAGGTAGTGGATGTAACCCCATCATAAACATTTTGGCTAACATTCAAAGCCTTGAATTCTTTCTCCAGAACTACACTAAACACACACACGTACACACACACACACACACACACACACTTAAAAGAAATGTTACAGTCACATTGGAACTTTTCAAATGTAATTATGCTTTATATATTTTTTATTGATATTGCAGCCCTATTTCAAAAAACGTGTAGCCATAGAATAATTAGACTCAAACATATAAATTAGTTTAATTGAGAACTGTTATGAATTTCAAGCCAACACATATGCCCTTCAACCTGTTAATGGACACTCTTTTAAACCCATACAGTGGAATATTAGTCAGAAATTTATAAAGATAAAAAACTCCGAATGAATAGTGATTCATACCTATACAAAATTGGCTTTAATGCGTCTTGACACGGGGAAGAAGCCCGATTTAGAAAAATGTTTAGGAAGCAATTCTATTCACCCAGTGCTGAAAAACAGGCTTCGCCTAAAGGACAGAAATACATACTAGCCTAGTCGTTGCTGAGAGATAGGAAGAGAGCTCTTTAGCAGGGACTGTGAAACAATCTGTGGAGTGTTGGTATTGCTATATAAAAACTGTGTCTATGAATCCTTTTGTCAAAATCCACTGAATTGTAACCCACAAAAAGTTAAGTTTGCTGTAGGTAAAATTAAAAGAAATCATTCAGGATGTAGGTAGAATTCAAGAGGAATTTAAAGTGTCACAAATGAATCTAATTATAGTTCCATGACCATACTGAGGGAGGAGGAGAAATAGGTGGAGGAAGAAGAGGAAGAGGAGGAGGAGGAGGAGGAGGAAAAAGAGAGAGAGCGAGCTGGTTTAAGTAGCCTTTATTTATTTATTTATTGCTTATTGATTTATTTATTATTTATTGCTTTATAAATAATACCATTCAAAATTTCCACTTCCTCCTCTCCTCCCATTTCTCTCCTGCTCCCCCACTCACCCTCCCTTCCTCCCCCTCCAGTCCTAAGGGAGGGCAGAGTACCCTGCTCTGTGGGAAGTCCAAGGCTCTCCATCCAGGCTTAGGAAGGTATGCATCCAAATAGACTAAAAGCCAGTACATGAAGTAGAGACAAATCCCAGGGCCATTATCATTGGCTTCTCAGTCTGCCCCAATTGTCAGCCACATTCAGAGGGTCCATTTTGATTGCATGCTAGTTCAGTCCCAGTTCAGCTGGCCTTGGTGAGCTCCCATTAGTTCAGGCACACTGCCTCAGTGGGTGGACCAACCCCTAGCGGTCCTGATTTCCTTGGTCATATTCTCCCAACTTCTGCTCTTCAACTGGACCTTGGGGGCTCCAATTCTGGAGATGGTTCAGAAGTTAAGTAGCCTCTAAAATAGCATTTTAGGTTGGACTGTGGTGACTCATACCTTTAATCTCATCACTTGGGAGGCTGAGTCAGGCAGATCTCTGAGTTCGAGGCCAACCTGGTTTTCAAAGTGAGTTTCAGGACAGAGAAACTTTGTCTTGAAAACAAGAATAACAACAAACCAAAACCAGTGTTTTACAGAGGGGAAAAACATATTTGTGTACAAGCATTTCTTCTAGTTGACCTATTTCAAGAAAATTCTAAAAATATTTGAAATGTATAATAGTATGAACAAATCTAGTCATATTTTGGAGATAAATATAGCAAAAGTTCTCATTGTTGTAGAGATAAGTGATGCCTCATGGGAAATTAACAGTTGGTGAGAACTGTGTTTGTTGATGCCTGTAAGTATTTGTATGTGTTGAGTAATAACACACACATACAATGCATATCCATACTTGTGCATTATTATGTGAATATGTATTTTTTACTACACTTATTGAAAGGGTTGAGAAGAGTGATACCTGAAGAAAAATCAGAACACTTAGTGTTCACATCTTAAGTGCATTTGTTAAGTGACTTCTGGGAAGGCATGAAACAAGCATGGAATAGCAGACAACAAAAACTATTCTATGCAAGTCTAGCATAGTTGGCCAATGAGTTTATGGGTTACTTACAAGAGCATTAATAAGTGACCATGTCCAGGAGTATGGCTGACTCAGAGGTACTAGAAAGTCTTTCCCTGCATAATTAATAACTCACAAAATCTGCATCACCAATGTCTTCTTCACAACTTGCAATCAGTTTCTTCTTTTCTAACATTTGTTTACTATGCATAGGATTCTGGAAATGCAACTTGTGAGTTTTGTAATATTCATGACCTTCCTTGGTCTTATATGTTTCATTAGCTTCCTCAGTCTGAAGATCCTCCTTTCGCCCTCCTGGAGTAAATGACCCCTCTTGAAATAAGTCCTTTGTTGACTTAATTTTTAAATTAATTTAAATTAATATGTGTAGCAACTACTATTCAATGCCCTTTTATACAGTACATATCAATAAACTCCAAATTCACACTGTGTAGTATATATTACCTAATAAACCCTGCATTTTAGTTAAAGTTAGTTCTAAGGGTTGCAGCTAGAAAATAGGTTTATTGCAAAGAGTGTTTATGTTTTTATACAATGATATCTGCGATAACATTAGATTCCCAGAGAAGCTGAAAACACAGTTCAGATTCTTGTACACCTTTCATCCAGCCTCCTCTATTGTCAACATCTTATGCACCACAATGCAGTTACAAATGAAAAAAAATTTTTTAATGTAGATTTCAGCCTTTTCTGTGCTTAGTTTTCATGCTGTTTTGTTTCCTTTTCTTAACAATCCTCACATGTTTACTTATGATGTACTTCTCTAGAGCCTCCTTTGTGGTGCCTCAATCCCACTGTCTCATGGGTCCTAAGCCACAGAAGGGTTGTTCATAGTCCTGGGCTTATGTTTGGTAGATTTGCTTTTTAGTAAACATAATCCTTGTGATATATACCTTGATATTTTATTTATTTACAAGATAGAAGATTTGATAGAGAGAAAAGTGCTACCCTTTCCTCATTTTACCTCCTTCTGTTCAGCAGAGGAAAGTATAATAATTTTATTGGTATGTACCAATGTCAAATTACTTTAAAAATATTTTCAATACTGAAAGCATTTTTATTTTCACTTGGAAGCAGTTATTGTACATATAAAAGCATCCAATTTCTGTATTGCTCTCTGATGCCTTCCATCTTAAGGTTTCTATTGCTGTGAAAAGACACCATGACCATAACAACTCTTATAAAGGAAAATATTTAATTGAAGGCTTACAATTTTAGAGATTTGGTCTATTATTATTATGGCTGGACATGGCAGCATTCAGGCAGACATGGTGCTGGAGAAGGAGCAGAGAGTGGAGAAGGAGCTATATTTTGACTTGCAGGCAACAGGAAGTGAGACACAAGGTATGACTTGAGCATATATGAAACCTCAAAGCCCATCCCTGGAAAAAGCTAAAAGGTCCTTTAAAACTGATGGTCCTGTAGCTCCAGTGTCACTAGAGGAGTGGTATTTGACCCAGGAACTAAGTAAGCCTGGAGACTTAAAAACACATAGACAGGCACAGAGAGAGACATGGACATGGATCATTCTTGATATAAGAATGCCAACACCAAGTAATTATGCTCATAGAAAGTTTCCTTAGCCACACCCAGCTCTCAGGATCTTTCAGATGCCCGCCCACCAGGCTGCCATCAAGGTCTTGTGCTCAGAGCAGCTGCAGGCACAAGTGTTTTGCTCAGTTCAGTCCAGCAGGCAAAGGGTCTGAGGCAAGGAAAGAAAGGGGGCCAGGGATCTACAGCTCCCAACATGTCTTCACAGTGACACACTTCCTTCAACAATGCCATACCTGCTCCTACAAAGCCACACCTCCTAATAGTACCACTGCTCATGAGCTTATGGAGCCCAATTACATTCAAAATACCATATTCTACTCTTTGGCACCTATAATCTTATAACTATATCATAATGCAATATGCATTTAGTTCAACATCAAAAATTCCTATAGTCTATCACTGTAGATGGAAGTTTCTGTATCACCTGATATGGCAGCTATTCAATCTCAAAGAAACACACAGAAGCTTATATTCATTATAAACTGTTTGGCTTATTAGCTCAGGCTTATTATTAGCTAGCTTTTACAACTTAAATTAACCCATAATTCTTATCTACATTTAGTCATGTGGTTTGGCACTTTGCTTAGTGAGGCATTCTCATCTTGCTTCCTCTGTATCTGGGTGGTGACTGCAGACTAAGTCTTTCCTCTTCCCCAAATACTTCTAGACCTGTCTCCTTGCATATACTTTCTGCCTGTCTACTGGCCAGTCAGAATTGTAGTCAACCAACATGAGTGACAAATCTTTATAGGGTACAGGAGCATTAGCCCACAGCATATCACAGTCTCAACAAAGTTTTAAAGTCCAAAGTTCAAAAGCTTTTCTGAGATTCATGCAATTCCATGACTGTAATCCCCTATAAAATAATAATAATAATTAATAATAAACCACATCACATACTTCCAAAAGGATATGCATTATTATTCTAAAATGTAGGGATGAGAGCTGGGAGAGGAAATACTGGACCAAAGCAAGACCAAAACCTATCTGGGCAAATTCCAAACTCTGCATCTTCATGTCTGATATCACACTCTCTTCAGAATTCCCACTCCTTTCTTCTTTTTGTTTCTTGGGCTGGTTACACTCCCTGTTGGCAGCTTTCCTGGGAAGGTATCCCATCTCCATCCATCTCTGTCATCTCCAATATCTTGGGACCTCCAAGGTAAAACAGGCTTCACTCTCACCGTTTCATGCAATGGCTTCTCTAGATCTCAATTCAAGGGCACACATGACACATGACTGACCTTAGCAGCTTTATTTAGTGAGTGAGGGAGATTATATAAACCCTTTCTTCTATTGCTAAAACCAGAACCATATGATTGAATCTGCCAAGTGATGATGTTTATTGGGGCTGGGACAAGCCCCCTCATTTAATTACATATTCACCACCCTTCTGTTCTTTATGGTTTCTTTCACTGCCTAAGATTGGTTGTCCTGGAACTTGCTCTTAAGACCCAGCTGGCCTCAAACTCAGAGATCTAGCAGCCTCTGCTTTCCAAGTCCTGGGATTAAAGGTATGCACCACAACACCAGGCTCTCAGCTTTCTTTAATTCCTTGGCTGGGTGAGATCTTGCCCTGCAGTTGCACTTTATTTCATTTCTTAATTTTATCTCATTGAACATAGGATTTAGCTTCATTCCTCTTCCTGTTGCTCCTTTTCTCCTCAAATTGTACATTTTATATTTTTTCTTTCTCAGCTTGTTCCTTTTCATTATAAATCCCCTTAGAGTTGACACTGATAACCACATAACAGAGTCTATACTATGTTGTTTTGAGATTTTTCTCTGCCAACAGAATTAATCCAAAATTATTCACTTAAACTCAGGCAGTCTCTTTGGAAAAGGGCAAAAGCAGCCACATTCTTTTTTAAAATATCACAAGAATGATCTCTAGGCAACATGCTAAAATTTTTCTCCTCTGAAATATCTCAAGCCATCCCCCCACAATTCAAATAACTCTTAACACCACTGTCTTTCATGCTCCTACTGGTATTTCTCAATAGGCAGAGCTTAAAGTATCCTACTGTTTTCCTAACCTAAACTCCCAAAGCCTAAATTCCTTCAATATGGTCAGGCCTATCACAATAATACCCTAGTCCCTGGTACCAACTTCTGTCTTAGTTAGGGTTTATATTGTTGTGGAAAGACACCATGATCATGGCAATTCTTATAAGAAAAACATTTAATTGAAGTGACAGATTACAGTTTCAGAGGTTAAATACATCATCATCATGGCAGGTAGCATGGTGATGTGAAGACAGACATGGTTCTGGAGTAGCTGAGAGTCCTACATCTTACAGGCAATAGGAAGTTAACTGATAGTCATAATGAAGGAAACTTGAACAAAAGAGACCTTAAAGTCTACCCCCACAGTGACGTACTTCTTCCAATAAGGCCACAACTCCTAACATTACCACTTCATTTGGGGGCCATTTTCTTTCAAACCACCACACTGGATAAAGCTTGAGGATATGTGAGGCCTTCAAACCCCACAGTGACACACTTTCTTCAACAAGGTCATACCTACTTCAACAACCCTTCTCTCTAAATAGTACCACTCCCCATGAGCTTATGGGAATCAGTTATTCAAACTACCATACCTTTGAAGAACCTCACCAGAAGTCCAGGGAGAGGGCAGTTTCACATTGTCCTTCTAAAATTCATCAGGAAGTAGTAATCTAGTGACAGTGACGACGATTTTTTACATAACCCTTTCTATATCACTGTAGGAGCAAAGCATTAGCTCAGCCACAGGACCAGGTCTGAGAATTCTTTCTCGGGGTTGAAGTTCTGATTTCATATTTTACTGTGACTGGCTTCACCATGGCTGAGACTGCAAAGAATGAAAGCAATCTTGCACATGTTGTCCCCACTGAATTGGCTGGGTCTTGTTTTGTTTTTCTCTGACATTTTGTTTTGTGTGTTTGTTTTCCCTTGACTTCTTAGAACTTACTAGAAGGTCAATGAGCTTGTTCTTAAGTATGCTGGTTTATTCATTTAAATACCGAATTTCAGAGTTATGTGAATTGAAGTTTTAGAAAAGAAACACCCAAACTGCTCATTCCGTAGCAGGCTTGGAGATTATTTTTCTGGCTAGGACTTGATGTGGCCATGGATTATCTAAAACCTCCTTTAGACCTCAGAAATGTGAACCTGGCTCTGGGTCACATGAATTAAGGGTCATACTGTGACTCACAGAAGTGTATTATCATGATGGGAATTAATGACATGTCTGGGAGACAAAAGAAGGTTGGAGGTGCATCTCTGTACTTTGTGGATTGAACAAAAGCATGAAATCCTAATATTTGTTTTTACAAATGTGACAAGCAATCATGCTCAAATAGAACTTAGGTTTCCCAGGGCCACTTTGAGGAATAAACTCCTTAGATCTTTATTTTCACTGATGATCCTTGGGGTTATTATAGCATGGAGTATTTATTCCCATCCTGTATAAGTGTCCTTTATTTCTCTCTATTCCTTAATATCTTTTTAAAAAAATTCTGTAATCTTTGTCTCACAAAACTATCAAATGTTTACTATCTCTGACACACACACACACACAAACACAAACACACACACACAATCTTCAAATTAGAATGTAAGGTATTCCATGCCATGTAAAAGAATCATGAAGTAGTCGTTTTATTCTTTAATCAGCCAATCACTAATGGAATAGTTATTTAGCTTCTAAGCAAATCCTACATCTTTTGCTGTTGATATGAACTGCCTTTTTATTGTGATTAACCATCATAAATGGCTCAAATGGAACTCAGAGAAGTGGCAATGCATGCAGTTTACCTAACATATTGGTATCATTAAAGATCAATACAATGCTAAGATTATTTATCAATTGAAAGAAACTTGAGTACTTCAAAAAGTTGGATTAAGAGTGAATGAAATCTTGTCTACTTCCCCTATTCAGGCGGATGACTATACATTTTTCTTTGGGTTCACCTTCTTATTTAGCTTCTCTACGATCACAAATTATATGCTCAATGTTCTTTATTTATGGCTAGAAACCAATTATGAGTGAGTACATCCCTTTTTCATCTTTTTGGGTCTGGGATACCTCACTCAGGATAGTGTTTTCTATTTCCATCCATTTGCATGCAAAATTCACGATGTCATTGTTTTTTACCGCTGAGTAGTACTCTAATATGTATATATTCTACACTTTCTTCATCCATTCTTCCATTGAAGGGCATCTAGGTTGTTTCCAGGTTCTGGCTATTACAAACAATGCTGCTATGAACATAGTTGAACAGATACTTTTGTCATATGATAGGGCATCTCTTGGGTATATTCCCAAGAGTGGTATTACTGGATCTTGGGGTAGGTTGATCCCAAATTTCCTGAGAAATCGCCACACTGATTTCCAAAGTGGTTGCACAAGTTTGCATTCCCACCAGCAATGGATGAGTGTGCCCCTTACTCCACAACCTCTCCAGCAAGGGCTATCATTGGTGTTTTTGATTTTAGCCATTCTGACAGGTGTACATATTAGAATACTACTCAGCTGTGGTGGTAATTAATATATATTTTTGTTTTATATATATATTTGTATAAAACAAATATCAGGGTTGGAACTAGGTGGGTGAAAGATACCCACATGCCTACCTGGGGTCACTTGTCCTGGGTGGGTAGAAGAAATCATGGGCCTGCCCAATATTTTGTGGTGCCAGCTGGATAGGTGCCATTATGGTGAGCAAATGTATGGTGGGGTATGGGCAGAATGACTCATATCCTATGGAGAGAGGCAGATCTGAGGAGTCGACGGGAGACAGAGCTGATGTAGGTGACTTGCCTGCCACCTGGGGCCATGTCTCTTGGCCTGGGCTGCTGCCAAGGGCCATGTCTGGGCTGATGTTAATGACTCCTGTTCTCACCAAAGGTTATAAGGATAGGGCTGCCCTCTCACTGGCTGCAGCATTCTTGAAATCAGGCCCTGAGCCTTGCCTGGGCAACACAGCAGAGCTGACCCATTTGGAAAGGGGGTTGCACTGGCCAGCTATCCCAGAGAGCATGAGAGTGGGAGAGCTGGTCCTGCCCCACATCTGCCATGTGGGGGCAGGAGCAAGGGAGAAATGCACACCCCTGACCTTCACCATAGGTGGCAGGTAGGGGAGCTGGCTCTGAGGTCATGAAAGCAGGAGAGCAGCACTATGTAGAGAGAGCCTTGCACCTCTCCTGGGCAGCACAGCAGAGTTGACCCTGTTGATGGGATTGCAGATGAGCTGGCCGAGGGTGCACGAATGACTTTCACCCCCACCTCATTTCTTGCTTCTTGTCACCTGCTGCAGGTGGGAAAGTTGGCCCCATGGTTAAGATAGCAGGAAAGCTGTCTCCTCAACTGCTGCAGCACCCAGGAGAGCAGAACCTGCATCTTGCCTGGGCAGCACAGTAGAGATGACCTTATTGGCAGGGGTGGTGGTGGTGGAGGTGATGGTGAACCGGTCCCAAGACTATCAACATAAGATTGCTGGTCTTGCCCTCATCTGCCCATGTGGTGGCATGGGTGAGAGAAAGACACCCTACCCCATCCCTTCACCATATGTGGCAGGAGGGAGAGCTGGCCTCAGGGATATGAGGGCCGGAGAGCTGGTCCTGTCTCTCACCAGTTGCTGCACTCAGGAGAGTGGGCACTGCATCTGCATCTTTTCTGAGTAACACAGTAGAACTGGCCCTGGTGGTATGGGTGCAGGTAAGCCACTTGAGGGAGTGAGAGCAGGAACTGGTCCTACCCGTTACTGCAGGCTACATCAGGTGAGCTAGCTGGGTCAGTGCTGGAGAGCTTGCACTGTGGTGAAGATGAGGGAAAATTAGTGGGCTGACAAACCCAGCTACCAGCCAGGCTCAGAACCAGGGCTGTGAGTTGGCCCAACCCAACCTGATACAGCATGTGAAGGAGATGGTCCTGCAGATCCAAAGCTACAGAATCTCTAGGCCACAAGGCAACGGTAGGATATCCAAGAGGAGTCCCAGTGAGAGCCCAGTGCAAATAGCAGAAGCAACACCACTCTTAAGAGTTCTTGTTATGATAGACCCTTCCTTGGTTAAAAAAAAGTCTGAGTTTCACTAACTGTTGTTGCTCTCTCAGGCCATGGTACCTGTGACTGCGGCAAGTGCAAGTGTGATGTGGGCTGGTCTGGAGAAGCTTGCCAGTACCCAACCAAGTGTAACCTGACAAAAAAAATCAGCAACCAGATGTGCAGGAACTCTCAAGATGTCATCTGCTCCAATGCAGGTAAGAGCTGCATCCTTGTACAGTTCTTCATTAAAATAATCAAACTTTGGACCAAGGCCTGGTCCTGCCTCAAAATAATGTACCACTCTTTGTTGATTCCCCATGGGAAGGCTTACCCTCTCTGAGCAGTGGATGGGATGGGGAAGGTAGGAGGATTGGGAGGAGGGAAGGGAGAGGGAACTGGGATTGGTGTGTAAAATGAGAAAATATTGTTTTAAAAAATAAAGAGATCTCAAAAAATAAAAAATTAATCAAAATTTGGATTTCAATGGAATTTTATAGACATGTAGAAATGATGAACATCTGAATGAGACCACTTCTGAGTATGCATTTTAAAATGTAATTTAGATAAATTGTTAAGGAAAAGAATGTCATCTTGTTGAGACTTGCTGGCTTGATAGTCTCCAGCTGTTTCTGATGCAGTCTTTAAACAAGGTATTCACCAGAAATGAAGCTGTGTGAGATTTTGTATAAATGGAGAGCAGTGATGTTGAGTGCTGGATTAAAGTGTTGATTAAGACGTACATGACTGATTTACTTATTTTATATTAGAGAGCAAAAGTGCTTTAAGTTTATACCGTAGCAGCAATGGAGCTGGAATTTTCAGTTTGACGGAAGTTTCAGATACTGGATATGAACCACCTTGAAGATACAGTGATAGCAAAGTTTTTTGTTTGTTTGTTTTTTGGTTTGGGTGTTTTTTTCATTTGTTTTTTTCCAAAATATTTGTGTATTTCATAGGAGGTATTTAGAAATATTGCTTAAGAGTTACAAAAAAATTGTTAAAATTAATTATCAAAACCACACAAAACAGAACAGTTGCAGTTTACAGTGCAGTGGTAGTTTCATATAGTTTAATTCTCTAATTGTAATTAAGTTGCCTCAGTGTGCCACATGGATCTCAAAGTCCCTCTTTCTCCACTGCATTAAACCTGAGCACTCAAATGAAAGTATGAAAATTTCTGTGCTCACATGCTGCCCTCTAGGTTCAGTTTCAATTGTTTTGATATGTATTGTGAACTTTTTTTTTGAGAGAAAGAGATTTATTTTCAGTGACTGTGAGTGCACAAAGCATCTTCATTGCTTAGAGAGTTGTTTGGTGTCAGCTTGTTTGGTATCCTGTTTTTGTGGCCTTGGCTTGTCTCTACACTAGCAATAGAGGGAGAAATTCAAACAGATGAGAAAGTACTGCAGGTCAGAAAGCTTTTTCAGTAACCCCACAGCATGCAAATGTGCGTAACAAGCTATGAAGAGCAGCTGCTTGTCTATTGTTCTTAGTTTACTCGGTGTATGTTCTGAGCCCATCTGGGTGGTCGAAGCCAGAGGTACAAGATTTGTTCCACATGATAAAGGCAAACCTTTGAGTATTTGCACAAGTATCCCACACCTGCAGCTTACATTATTGGTGGATCTCTTCTGTAATCAGAGCTTGGACTTTTCCACAGTCTGCTGTGACAAATTGCTTACTGTAGATTAAGCTCAGTCAGGGTGTTTTGCTAATGGAATCAGGACTGTATACAGAACAAAGGGTGTTAGGATGTATTAGGCCAGAATGAGCAGGCTGAGCAGTTAGATCAGACTGTGTTCAAGACAGTCTCTTCAGTTCTCTGCTTACTGTAGTCTTTGCTTTGCTTTCAGTATAATTTCTTTAATTCATAATCATCTGCCAACACACACACACACATGTATATGCATAAACACACACATAAATAAATGTTACTGAATCTGAAGATGTTTTAGGGAATATGACTTGGTGCATCAATATTACATGAAAGAGAAAATATGCAGAATTGTCCTTTTTTCCTCCTGAGACAAAGTCTTACTCCTTGGGTAGTCTGGAACTCGCTATACAGACCTGGTTAGTTTCAGTTTCCTTGGGATCAGCCTGCCTTTGCTTTGCAAGAGCTGGTATTAAGGGTGTGCAGTAATGTTCCTGGGGCAGAATAGTCTTGATAAATGATAAAGCATATTTGATAAAGTAGAAAGTATATTTTAAGATATTTGTAGCCTCTTTTGTAAAATTGATAAATACTTTAATGCAAATTGCCAGCTCTAATGCCACGTGGTCAATGTCTCAATGATGTCTTTCATAGCAACAACTATTTCTCACTAGATCTAATCTAGGGATGGGGTTATTGTGCAATCTTTTCTGTTTTCCCTTACCCTCACTATTTCCATAGATTTTGGATTCATAGTACTGATAATTTTATACAAGTACAAACAAAAAATACCTATACTACATCCTCCTTTTTTATTATTTTTCTTTTAGGGTGTGTGTGTTAATGTTGTTGCTGTTTTACATTTTTTGAGACAAGGACTTATTGTGTAACCCAGGCTGGGTTAGTTCTTGCTATAGTCCTGATTAGACTCAAACTTAGTATGATCTTCCTGCCACTGTCTTCTACTACTAGAGTCACAGGCATGTGCCACTATGCTCAATGTCTTAGGATATATATTGCTGTGAAAAGACACTGTGACCACAGCAATTTTTATAAAAGAAAACATTTAGTTGAGGTGAATTTTCCAATATCATCATTGCAGGGTGTATGGCAATATGCAGGCAGACATGTTACTGGCTATATATTGATCAGAGGGTAACAGGAAATGTACTGTCTCACTGGGCACGGCTTGAACATATAAGAGATTTCTACCCCACCTCCATAGTGACACATTTCCTCCAACAAGGCCACACCCACTCCAACAAGACCTTACCTCCTAATAGTGCCACTCCTTTCGGGAGCCATTTTGTATCGAATCAACATACCAACTGTCCAATTATTTATATTCTTAATGAAATGTTGCTCAGTTTGGCATCTGTGATGCTTCCTCACAGCATCAAAATATTTACTTATTTGCCTAATTTTATACTACTTACATCTAAAATTGTTTTAAAAGAAGTGTTCATAGATACAACTATACTAAATAAATGTACAGGAACAAAAATGGACTTGGTTCCAATTCAACCCCATCCACCCTCGCCCCACCCTAACTATGGCTCAGTTTAGGGGTCTAGTCAAAGCTATATTCATAAATTACTTGACTTCCTTTTAAATTCTTTATAGGGTGCCCTTGTAACCCATTTGAAATACAATTGAGCGTATTCATTTGTTTGCTTTTACTTTTAGGCCTTTTTTGTTAGCCTTTCTTCCCTTTAATATTTATAATAGACTATGGTATAGAGTATGAGGAGGAGTCCAAAGTCAACAAGGTACAGAAATCATATTCAGAGATTCATCACAGTCTTTAGTAAGAGAGAAATGCTATCATCTGGGAAGTATTAGCATTGTAAGGAGCTAGCTTTGCTGTTTTGGGCTTTCTACTCCCTCATACCTCTGTGCCATCCGCTCTCTCTCAGTATTTTGTTAGTGTTGTATTTTGTAGAGCAGGGTATGCAAGGTGCCTATGCAGATATATAGAGCCCAAAGCAATATGTTGGATATTTTATTGCCTTAACAGGGTCTTTCATTGACTGGGAAGGTAACCAATTAACTTGTCTGTCCAGCAAGCTCCTAGGACCACCTTTCTCTGTCTTCTAGTGCTGAGGGAGCAGACACACAAAGCTTTTGTCTGTTTATTTTATTATTATTTTTTTTGCATAGATGTGAGGGTTTGAACTCAGGCCCTCATGCTTGTAGAGAAAACACCCTTATTCCCTGAGCTCCAGTACCAGTGTTTTTCTTTTATCTTTCACATATGAGACAGCAAGATCACTATGCTATTTAGCAGTCTGCATTTGTCACTCAACTCGTCATGAGAGTTGTGTATCTGAGAGTTTCTATTCTTTTCTCAACAGCTTAGTACTCAGTTTTTCTATGCAATGCCATTTAATCAATTTGACTCCTATACTTAGACATTTAGAACTTCTATTATTTGGAAATTATAAATAATAATTCATGGAGTTATTTGGACTATCTGCATTTTCCTTCTTTGGGAGATCTTATTATCAGATCTCATATCAGGAGTGAGATTTCTAGGCCAAAAGGAAAAGTTACATTCAAATTTACATGTAATCCTTGCCATCACATTTTGTCTTGATGTCTAAGTCTTTTGTTTTGCTTTGCCAATCTTGTTCTCACCTGCTTCTCCTCTAATAATAATTCCCACCATAATTTAATAATAATTCATTATCAGCCACTGCAGATTGTATTGCTTTCCTGTGCTGGCTAGTTTTGACATGCTGGAATGGAGGTAACCTCAGCTGAGAAAATGATCTGACTGTAAGACCAAGCAATGCAATCCCTGGGCTGGCAGTACTAGGTATTATTTTTTTTTATACTGGGTTCTTTACAAAGCTAGGTGAGCAAATCATGAGAGATAAGCCAGTGAACAGCAGTCCTCTATACCTCTGCATCACCTCCTGGGTCCAGTTTCCTATGCTGACCTCCTTTGATGATGAACTGTAATGGTAAGTTGCATAAAACATTTCCTCTCAAACTTTTGGTCATTGTGTTTCATCACAGTGATATAAACTCTAAGATATCTCCATTCGTAGTTTTGTCTTTTCTTATAATTTGGTTCTCTGGAAGCAACTTGTATATAAAAGAGGGAGAGAGGGTAACCATTGTGGGGCATAAATTGAAAGGCACATTTAGAAGGAACTGAGAACAAAACCTTCAGAAGCTTCCTCTATACCAATATGCAGAGCAAGGTGAAGCCTCAGTACCTTAGAACAGAATGAAGATTGGTGTTCAAGTCTGGTCACCATAGAGAGAACCAGCTTTGTTAGGCAGCAGAAAAAGCTAGAACTAAAATAACCAAGTACAAAGCTACCAGTCCTAGTGTGTGATTGACTGACAACCAAGAGTGAGATCTAGATGACACAGCAAGAACACAGGAGTCTGGCACTTCTGCTTGGGCTCCCATCTGCCATGTCTTGGAGGCTCAGATGTGAATTTTGCTGGATGATGAGACAGGAAGTCTCTAAGCTGTTGGAGACTTCTCACTCTGGTGAGGAATAGTTCACATATGTGGATGGAAATGAGCCTGCCAGTAGAAGACATCAGTGATGAGTCATGAAACTTGGGAGGCAGTGGCAGTTCCTGCCCATCTTTCTGGAGGGGAAATGACTTATGTGTATACATCTCTCACCAAACTATTCTCTGCTGCTAAACCATGGCAGGCTTCTGGTATTCCAAGAAAGTCTAAAATCCTTAGCCAATTTTCTT
Source organism: Chionomys nivalis (assembly GCF_950005125.1). Classification (NCBI taxonomy): domain Eukaryota; kingdom Metazoa; phylum Chordata; class Mammalia; order Rodentia; family Cricetidae; genus Chionomys; species Chionomys nivalis. Next base: position 943,585 of record NC_080097.1, on the reverse strand, counting down.
CAACTCTGCCACATGTATTCATTATACCCTTTCATCCGAATTCATTAGAGTCTTAACTATTCTGTTATTTGCACCATAATTATCGATTCATTTTTCCTCGTAACCACAAGTCTTCTTGGTGTTTTCATTCACTTATTGGAATTTTCTCTATTTATCGACAATAACTTAAAAATTTACTTCTTCCTAACACCTTTCTCAACTTGCAGAACCCATCATTTTTGTATAACACTTGCTTTGAATCTGTTATGAATATTTTTCTCTCGTATAGTTTCTGATTTCATATGTGTGTTCTGTATATTTATAAAATATGGAGGTTTACATTTATATCATCTGCAGCTTTCTTTCTGGTCCTTGATTTGCCTAATTTTCTTTATCTTATTGCCTCCTATATTACTTTGGCAATAACATAATAGGTCACACGAAAGCTTAATGACTAAATATGTGGGTGGAAGAGACAGCAGGAAGAGATGTGAAAATAAAAGAAAAAGGTGATAATGAGAGAAGAAATTAAATGAAGCAGTACTGAAATTATAGCATTATATTTCAAGTAATATTTATAAGTTAAAATAGGTTTCAGAAAAAGTAGGACAAGATAATTGAGTTTAATCAGATTCACAGGAGTACCCTCAACGTACAAAACAACAAAGTCAGATCTGCAAAATAACTGTTCATTTGTGGTTTTGTGAGAGGAGGCCCTCTTACAGATAGTAGCAAATTGCAGATGATCTGTGCAGCAGAAGCATGTGGAAGGCATGAAAATAAGAATTCTGTCAAGGTCCTTAGACACAAGGTGATTCTGGAAAAGATATTTGGAGTATGACTAATGCACTATTGTTTTAAATAGAGAAGAAGAAAGATTCATGCTTTCCTGAAAGCCTCTTATGCACTAGGTACGGCAGAACCTTCAGAAGGGAAAGGCTGCTGGATTTCTCACTCAGACTCACAGTTATCCTGTGAACAAGAGATTATGTGAATATGTGCATCTGGGGATGAGAAGTAGAAGGGATCTCAATCTAAACAACTCTTAACCAGATAGGATCAAAATGTATTTGACTGTAACTGTACCTGAATGGAAAGCCCATGTTTTTCTCTGTTTCCATGCACAGAATAGTTACTATACCTACACTCAGGCCCAATATCATTTTTGATTTCTCTCAAAACCCCCTCCATGCTTTATACTCAACTGACCACTGAATGCTGTCTGTTCTGCTTCCCAGCAATCTCTCAAATACGCCTGTATTTTCTCAACTCTCTGCCATTATTTATCCAATTATAGTTCCATCCTATAGTAACCTTTCATTTCTTCATCATTAATTTCTTAGCACCGATTTCCCCCAGTTTTAGCTCATGTTCCATGCAACAAGAATTACCTAATCTAGATGCTTGTCTTGTAGTCCTTGTAAAAACACAGATGTTAGAGACCTTTAACATCAACTACATCGCTTTAAGAAGCTTCTGTCTAGTAATTTTGTTTGTTTGATGATACTTTTCAGGCATATTTATTTGTTCTTCAACCACTGAGTGTAGCACGAATTCTAATTGTTCTTAGTAATAAAAACCTAGAGTCAGATATTAGGGCATGAAAGCTGAGTGATCAGACAAACAGAGACTTTTTTTTACCTCTATTGACTTCTCAGACTGAAGGGGAGATATTTTCCCTATGAATCCTCAGACTGCATTTGATCCTGTCTCCTCTGGCCTTATATTCCTCACTCTGCCAAACCATATCCCTTCCTGTGTCCACCTCTCTAGTGCTGGGATAGAAGGCATGTGACTCTCCAGTACTGGTGTTAAAGATGGGAGCCACCACCACCTGGATCTGTTTCTCTTTTAGACTGGATCAATCACTTGTAGCCCAGGGTGGCCTTGAACTCACAGAGATCCCTCTGCCTCTGCCTCCTGAATGCTGGGATTAAAGGTGTGTGTCACCACTGCCTGACCTCTATGACTAACTAGTGGCTTAGCTCTGATATTCAGGCAAACTTTACCTGTTATACTACAAACAAAATATCATTACAACTGAGGCTTTGTTTTTATATCTTATTTATTTATTTATCTGTTTGTTTGTTTTTTATCTATGCCTCAACACCTTCTCTTTGACCTCTAGCTCTCAGTTAACTTTCCTTGCTATGAGCTTTTGCAGCATTTACACTTCTCTATTTATTTTAACACACTTATTTCCTATGGATGACTTGATTGCCTTTTGAATTTTCAGAGATAAGGGCCATTCTGGTAACTCATAAAGTGTTAACTTTCATACGTCAATTGCCATGAGGATCAATTCAAAATGGAAATCTATTTGTTAGAGCAAGACACCTGACTTGTTACTATTGAATAAAATGCTGCTTTCAGTAAAATGACTCTTGTGGGGTGTAGGTAAACACTCTGTTGGGGTGAGTATATGACTTGTGAGAGATCCAATGTTTTCAGGATCTCCAATATTCTCTGATGTGCTTTGAGATTCTGTTGAGGCCACAAGAATCTGTACCTAAGAAAATCCACTGTGGCCCTGTCATCCCCATTACAAGAATGTCAGCTAATGCTGAGATGTGGCACCATCACTGGACATACACTGTTTATTTGCATGTTTACTGATATTTATTATTTTATATTTATCTAAGTATTTATTATATGAATAGTTTGGTTCAACATGAGGCAAAATATTGAATAAACACTGGTAGATAAGATGAGCAAGATTCCCCTACTCAGAAACTCAAAAGTGTCTTAGTTTCCTTTGACACAGTTAGACATTCATTCACTACTTGTTTCAAAAGACAGAAATAAGGACCTCCATATTTTGAGGGGGTCACATTGGTGCTCATTAAACTACCGGAGGTCAACAGTAATAACTCTGAAGTACAAATTATAATTTTTGTGACACAATAATTTCAAAAAATGTAGCATCCCCTTCCACTTCACCATAACAACAGAAATATTTAGCCCTTGGTCCCTGGCTCATTGGGGCCACCAGGAATCCCTGCATAGGTGCTGAGAAGTCCCATCTGGATGGGTGAGTGTGTGCTATCCTGGGGCGCACTGTCCCGGTAGAGAGCACAAACGCCCCCCCCCCCAGCTCCTGCTGCAAGGCTTTCTTTCCTACACACCCGCCCCCCACCCCCACCCCCAAGCCTGCCTTGTCTGCAAGGTCCTTTACTGTGGAACAGTTTCCTGCCCTTTCACTGAGGCTACCAACCCAGAGTAGTGAGGGCCTGACTAGAGGGCAGGCCTCAAGGTCCCCGCCAGGGAAAGCGGGCCCCCGCTGCTGGGGCTGCAGTCTCTGCTGTGATCTCCTGGACCTGCTCTGCCTGCGCCCTACTTCCCTTTGTCCCTGGCTCATTGGGGCATCCAGGAGTTCCTGTGTAGGTGACGAGAAGTTTCATCGGGACGGGTGAGTGTGTGCTATCCTGGGGCAGACGGTCCCGGTAGAGAGCACAAACACCCCTCCCCCAGCTCCTGCTGCAAGGCTTTCTCTCCTACACACCCGCCCCCACCCCCACCCCCAAGCCTGCCTTGTCTGCAAGGTCCTTAGCTGTGGAACAGTTTCCTGCCCTTTCACTAAGGCTACCAGCCCAGACCAGTGAGTGCCTGACTAGAGGGCAGGCCTCAAGGTCCCCGCCAGGGAAAGCGGGCCCCTGCTGCTGGGGCTGCAGTCTCTGCTGTGATCTCCTGGACCTGCTCTGCCTGCGCCCTACTTCCCTTAGTCCCTGGCTCATTGGGGCATCCAGGAGTTCCTGTGTAGGTGCCAGAAGTTTCATCGGGACGGGTGAGTGTGTACTATCCTGGGGCGGACGGTCCCGGTAGAGAGCACAAACGCCCCTACACTAAGGATACCCAACCAGAGCAGTGAGTGCCTGCCTAGCGGGCAGGCCTCAGCAACCCCCGAAAGGGAGCGCAGGCACCTCCAGCTTGTACTGCAGTGTCGCCTGTGTTCTACTTGACCCCGCCCGACCCCTTGCATTCGGCCTTCTTTACGCGGGTCATTGGAATACCACGCATCCATGTTTTGGTGTTGAGGAGTTCACCTGGAAGGGAACGGTTCCTGCCCCTACACTGAGGAGATACACCTAGAGAGTTAGTCACAGCAAAGACTGGTCCAAGACATCAGGCCTCTCCTGGCTCCATTTGAAGGAAAAGATGGGCAGGCGCCAATGCAAGAATTCCCCCAACAACTTGAAAGGCAACGTGACATCACCAGGATCCAGGAATCCCGAAATGAGAAGTGTACACCCTAATCCAGAAGAATTAGAAGAATTCGACTCAAAAGTGAATTTTATGAAAATAATAGAGGACCTTAAACAGGAGGTGAAAAACTGCCACAACCAATTAGAGATTACAAACAAAAAGGTAGAGGAAATGAATAAATCTCTCAAAGATACCCAAGAAAACCAAGAGAAACAAGAAAAAGTAATCAAACAGGTAAGGGAAACGGTTCAAGACTTGAAGAATGAAGTGGAAGTAATAAAGAAAACACAAACCGAGGGAAGGATGGAGATGGAAAATTTGAATAAACGAACAGGAACTACAGAGACAAGTACCACCAACAGATTACAAGAGATAGAAGAAAGAATCTCAGACACTGAAGATACCATAGAGAAAATAAACACTCTCATCAAAGAAAACAGCATAACCAACAAATTCTCATCACAAAACATTCAGGAAATCTGGGACACAATAAAAAGACCAAACCTAAGAATAATAGGGATAGAAGAAGGAGAAGATCTACAGCTCAATGGTCCAGAAAATATATTTAATAAAATTATAGAAGAAAACTTTCCCAACCTTAAGAAAGATATTCCTTTGAAGGTCCAAGAAGCATACAGAACACCAAATCGACTGGATCAAAAAAAAACATCTCCTCGTCATATAATAATCAAAACACAAAACATACAGAATAAAGAAAGAATATTAAGAGCTGCAAAGGAAAAAGGTCAAGTTACCTATAAAGGTAAACCTATCAGACTTACACCTGATTTCTCTATGGAAACCATGAAAGCCAGAAGGTCCTGGATAGATATACTGCAGAAACTACGAGACCATGGATGCAAGCCCAGACTTCTATACCCAGCCAAGCTTTCGTTCACTATAAATGGAGAAAACAAAATTTTCCAGGATAAAAACAAATTTAAACAATACGTAGCCACAAATCCAGCCCTTCAGAAAGTAATTGAAGGAAAATCACAAACCAAGGAGTCCAACAATGCCCACAATAACTCAGACATCTAATGACCCTTCACCAGCACAACTTGAAGAAGGGAAACACACAAACTCTACTACCAAAGGAAAGAAGGAAAGAAAGGAAAAATGACTGGAGTTAACAACCACTGGTCATTAATATCACTTAATATCAATGGACTCAACTCACCTATAAAGAGGCACAGGCTAAGAGATTGGATACGAAAACAGGATCCAACATTCTGCTGCTTACAAGAAACACACCTCAACCACAAAGACAGACATCTACTCAGAGTAAAGGGCTGGGAAAATGTTTATCAAGCAAACGGACCTAAGAAACAAGCAGGTGTGGCCATACTAATTTCTAAGAAAGTTGACTTCAAACTAAAATCAATCAAAAGAGATGGAGATGGACATTTTTTACTCATAACAGGAACAATTCACCAGGATGAAGTCTCAATCCTGAATATCTATGCCCCTAATATAAAAGCACCCACTTATGTAAAAGAAACGTTACTAAAACTCAAGGCAGTCATCAAACCACACACACTAATAGTAGGAGATTTCAACACTCCTCTCTCACCAATGGACAGGTCAATCAGACAGAAACCTAACAGAGAAATAAGAGGATTAAGGGAGGTAATGAATCAAATGGACTTAACAGACATCTATAGAACATTCCACTCAAATAAGAAAGAATATACCTTCTTCTCTGCAGCTCATGGAACCTTCTCGAAAATAGACCACATACTCGGTAACAAAGCAAACTTACACAGTTACAAAAAAATATCGGTAACCACCTGTGTCTTATCAGATCACCATGGATTAAAGTTAGAATTCAACAACAATGCTATCCCCAGAAAGCCTATGAACTCATGGAAATTGGACAGTCAACTACTGAACCACACCTGGATCAAGGAAGAAATAAAGAAAGAAATTAAAGTCTTTCTTGAATTCAATGAAAACGAAGACTCATCATACTCAAACCTATGGGACACTATGAAAGCAGTGCTAAGAGGAAAGTTCATAGCATTAAGTGCCCACATAAAGAAAACGGAGAAAGCACACATTGGAGACCTAATAGCCCACCTTAAAGCTTTAGAAAGAAAAGAAGCAGACTCACCTAGGAGAAGTAGAAGACTGGAAATAATCAAATTGAGGGCTGAAATCAACAAAATAGAAACACAGAAAACAATCCAAAGAATCAATGAAACAAAAAGCTGGTTCTTGGAGAAAATCAATAAGATTGATAAACCCCTATCCAAACTAATCAAACGGCGGAGAGAGAATACGCAAATTAACAAAATCAGAAACGAAAAGGGAGACATAACCACAGACACAGACGAAATTCAGAGAATCATTAGATCTTACTACAAAAACCTGTATGCCACAAAATTGGAAAATGTAAAAGAAATGGACACTTTTTTAGATAAGTACCATATACCAAAGTTAAACCAGGACCAGGTGAACAATCTAAATAGACCCGTTAGTCGCGAAGAATTAGAAGTTGTTATAAAAAACCTTCCCACCAAAAAAAGCCCAGGTCCAGACGGCTTTAATGCAGAATTCTACCAGAACTTCCAAGAAGACCTAATACCTATACTCCTTAATGTATTTCACAATATTGAAACAGAGAAGTCATTGCCAAATTCCTTTTATGAAGCTGAAGTTACTCTGATACCAAAACCACACAAAGACACAACCAAGAAAGAGAACTACAGGCCAATCTCACTCATGAACATCGACGCAAAAATACTCAATAAAATACTGGCAAACCGAATCCAAGAACACATTAGAAAAATTATCCATTATGATCAAGTAGGCTTCATCCCAGAGATGCAGGGCTGGTTCAACATACGAAAAGCTATCAATGTAATCCATCATATAAATAATCTGAAAGAAAAAAACCATATGATCATTTCATTAGATGCGGAAAAAGCATTTGACAAAATTCAACATCCCTTTATGATAAAGGTCTTAGAGAGATTAGGAATACAAGGGTCGTTCCTAAATATAATAAAAGCTATTTATAGCAAGCCGTCAGCTAACATCAAATTAAATGGAGAGAAACTCAAAGCTATTCCACTAAAATCAGGAACACGACAAGGTTGTCCACTCTCTCCATACCTCTTTAATATAGTGCTTGAAATTCTAGCAATAGCAATAAGACAACATAAGGGGATCAAAGGGATTCAAATCGGAAAGGAAGAAGTTAAACTTTCATTATTTGCAGACGATATGATAGTGTACATAAGCGACCCCAAAAACTCCAGCAAAGAACTCCTTCAGCTGATAAACACCTTTAGTAGCGTTGCAGGATACAAGATCAATTCCAAAAAATCAGTTGCCCTCCTATACACAAAGGATAAGGAAGCAGAGATGGAAATCAGAGAAGCATCACCCTTCACGATAGCCACAAATAGCATAAAATATCTTGGGGTAACCCTAACCAAGGAAGTAAAGGATCTATTTGACAAGAACTTTAAGTCAATGAAGAAAGAAATTGAGGAGGATACCAGAAAATGGAAGGATCTCCCTTGCTCTTGGATAGGGAGGATCAACATAGTAAAAATGGCAATTCTACCAAGGGCAATTTATAGATTCAATGCAATCCCCATTAAAATCCCATCAAAATTCTTCACAGATCTTGAGAGGACAATAATCAACTTTATATGGAGAAACAAAAAACCCAGGATAGCCAAAACAATCTTATATAATAAAGGATCGTCTGGAGGCATTACCATCCCTGACCTCAAACTCTATTACAGAGCCTCAGTATTGAAAACAGCTTGGTATTGGCATAAAAACAGAGAAGTCGATCAATGGAACCGAGTAGAAGACCCTGATTTTAACCCACAAACTTATGAACACCTAATTTTTGATAAAGGAGCTAAAAGTATTCAATGGAAAAAAGAGAGCATCTTCAACAAATGGTGCTGGCAGAACTGGTTGTCAACGTGTAGAAGAATGAAAATAGATCCATATCTATCACCATGCACAAAACTCAAGTCCAAATGGATTAAAGACCTCAATATTAGTCTGAACACACTGAACCTGATAGAAGAAAAAGTTGGAAGTACTCTACAACATATGGGTACAGGAGATCACTTCCTACGTTTATCCCCAGCAGCACAGACATTAAGGGCAACATTGAATAAATGGGACCTCCTGAAACTGAGTAGCTTCTGTAAAGCAAAGGACACTGTCACTAAGACAAAAAGGCAACCCACTGACTGGGAGAAGATCTTCACCAACCCTGCAACAGACAAAGGTCTGATCACCAAAATATATAAAGAACTCAAGAAACTAAACTTTAAAATGCTAATGAACCCAATAAAAAAATGGGGCACTGATCTGAACAGAGAATTCTCAACAGAAGAAATTCAAATGGCCAAAAGACACCTAAGGTCATGCTCAACCTCCTTAGCGATAAGGGAAATGCAAATTAAAACAACTTTGAGATACCATCTTACACCTGTCAGAATGGCTAAAATCAAAAACACCAATGATAGCCTTTGCTGGAGAGGTTGTGGAGAAAGAGGCACACTCATTCATTGCTGGTGGGAATGCAAACTTGTGCAACCACTTTGGAAATCAGTGTGGCGATTTCTCAGGAAATTAGGGATCAACCTACCCCAAGATCCAGTAATACCACTATTGGGAATATACCCAAGAGATGCCACATCAAATGACAAAAGTATCTGTTCAACTATGTTCATAGCAGCATTGTTTGTAATAGCCAAAACCTGGAAACAACCTAGATGCCCTTCAATGGAGGAATGGATGAAGAAAGTGTGGAATATATACATATTAGAGTACTACTCAGCAGTAAAAAACAATGACTTCTCGAATTTTGCGTGCAAATGGATGGAAATAGAAAACACTATCCTGAGTGAGGTATCCCAGACCCAAAAAGAGGAACATGGGATGTACTCACTCATAATCGGTTTCTAGCCATAAGTAAAAGACATTAAGCATATAATGTGCGATCCTATAGAAGTTAAATAAGAAAGTGAACCCAAATAAAATCATATAGTCATCCGCATGGAGAGGGGGAAGTAGACAAGATTGCAGGGCAAAAAATGGGAACTTGCGGGTGAGGTGGCATGGGGCAAAGGGGAAATGGGATGAGAAATATGAGAAGGGGAGGATGGGAGGAGCTCGGGGGATTGGGATGGTTGGGATATAGGAAGGATGGATACGGGAGCAGCGAAGTATATATCCTATCTAAGGGAGCCATCTTAGGGTTGGCAAGAGACTTGACTCTAGAGGGGTTCGCAGGTGTCCAGGAATATGTCCCCAGCTGGTACCTTGGGCAACTAAGGAGAGGGAACCTGAAATGACCCTATCCTATACTGATGAATATCTTGCATATCACCTTAGAACCTCCATCTGGCGATGGATCAAGGTAGAGACAGAGTCTCAATTTGGAGCAACGGTCTGAGCTCTTAAGGTCCAAATGAGGAGCAGAAGGAGGGAGAACAAGAGCAAAAAATCAGGACCACGAGGGATGCACCCACCCACTGTGACAGTGGAACTGATTTATTAGGAGCCCACCAAGGCCAGCTGGTCTGGGACTGAATAAGCATGGGTTGATTCCGGACTCTCTGAGCATGGCGGTCAACGAAGACTGATGAGAAGCCAAGGACAATGGCACTAGGTTTCAATCCTAATACATGAACTGGCTTTGTGGGAGCTTAGCGTGTTTAGAAGCTCACCTTCCTGGACGTAGATAGAAGACCTTCGTCTTCCCGCAGGGCAGAGAATTTGGACTGCTCTTCAGTATCGAGAGGGAGGGGGAATGGTGTGGGGGGAGGAGAAGAGGAGTGGGGATAGGGGGAGGGGAGTGGGGGGAGGGGGCAATATTTGGGAGGAGGGGAGGGAAATGGGAAACGGGGAGCAGGTGGAAATTTTAATTAAAAAAGAATAAAAAATAAAAAAAAAAAAAAAAAAAAAAAAAAAAAAACAACAGAAATATTTAATTGGAACATTAAATTGGTTTTTCTCTACCTACTTGAAAAAAATATGGGAAAGCGTTATTCATTATAATTTCTAGTGTGTAAACATTTCTCTCACTGTCTCACTGCTTCAGGTACATGCCACTGCGGCAGGTGCAAGTGTGATAATCCAGATGGAAATGGACTTGTTTATGGCAAATTTTGTGAGTGTGATGATAGAGAATGCATAGATGATGAAACAGAAGAAATCTGTGGAGGTAGGTATGTTAAGCGTAGAAAGTCACAGTCCCTATTCTTCAGCTGTTTCATTGTATGCTTTCCTTTATATAAACTTTATATAAACTTCCCCTCCAATTCAATTTTGAACTTGTGCCTAGAAATATATCAGGTAAGCAGAGTTAAATGAAGGCCTTCAGAGTATGAGTATTCAGAACTATTTTAATCCAAAACTAGATTGTCCACAGAGGAGAGCAACATTATTGGTGCAACAAACCAGCAGCATAACTCTGGAGTAGTCCTATCAGGATAGCATTTCTCTTGTTCACATTAGTTACCGTCTTTTATTTTTTCCTTATCTCTTAACTGCATTAGTTTTAGTCTTTTTCTAAATCATAAGTCTTTAGATCGTTCTATGCCCTAATGGGGACACTGGAGTATGATGGTATGGTTAGCCTAACTTAGCTCCTTAGCATCCCCTAGATGTAGATAATACCATCCCTCCTCACAGTTTCTGTCTCACCATCATTCAATAATTTTCTCTCTTGCACTAATTTTTGCCCATTCTTTATCATTATTGGCTGTAATACATGCTTTATATATTATGTCTTATGATACCTGAAAGAATAACTCTGCAATTGTATCTACTCAAAGGGTGGGAACAGAGACATAGGCAACATGATCAACATGTGCAGGGCTAAACCACCTGTATGATAGCTTCCATACTGGTGTCTGTCTGACACTAGAACTGTGTTTCTGACCCTTCACCACTCACATTGCATGCCTGCCTTGGAGTTTACAGGTCCCTGAGAAGAGTACCTTCACATCACTTGTTCTTTAGTTTGCTTTCTGCTCACCTCGTGGCAAACCCTTGCCCAGAGTGTCCATTTGCAGCCTTGGTTGGTACAATGAGATGGTAGGAGAGAATAGCATGTGAAAGTCACTTTAACTAAGTAAAGAAAACTCTTCTGAGTCACCATCCTAGGCCAGATTCTAGAACATTTTTGAAAGGGTTTAGTTCAAAATGCAGTTAAATTACCCATGGACAATAAGTAGTTACAATTTGAGTATTTTATTACAGCTGATAATCAGTAAGGTATAAGAGAAAATGTTTTGGGATCAATGAGTTTTGATATACATTCCTGAGGGGAAGCTTATTTGTATATGCAAATTAAAAATGAACTTGAAACCAAGTAATAGAATATGTTTAGCTTTCACCTTTGTTACTTGATGTTTCCACTTTTTTTGGAATTTCATCGTCTCTAACCACAGATGCCGGTATCCAGTAACTCTCTGTGGGAGTGATGCTGCTCAGAATCCTAGAGCTTTCCATGTGTCATTCGCATCTCAACAATCTGTTGAGAAAGGATTTTATAGTCTATCATTGACACTATACAGGAAAAAAAATGTTTTCCTCTACCAGTTTATATATACAGTACAAAGTTTTGTTGTCAAGGAGATGCACTGTCCTGATTCTTCTGTTGTCCCAATGTCTTTCCACATCCTTCATTTAAATTATTTTCTATATCTGCTTTAATTTTATTTTCTAGTTAACCTCTTATTTCTTTTTTTTGAACATGGATTCTTCTCTCCTACAATACATCCTGAACACAGTTCACTCTGCTTCCACTCTCCCAGTCCCCTCCCCTCTCCTCTTTCCTAGATCTAACCCTTATCTTTCAGAATTAGCTCCTTACCTTAATGATTATTTTTAAACAAACTCTTCTTGAACATTGAATTTTATAAGCAATCTAAGAGCTTAATATAAAGTATGGGTATTTATTATAATTCACTATTAAAAGGACACCATAATGTTACAATAAAAATTAAACCAGTAAGCCATTAAAAAGCAGCCAAGCAGGCACATTTTCATAGCCATCCCAGAGTTACAGCCCTGGAAGAAGGAAATGGAAGAATGAATATGTTAGTCAGAGTCTCACAAAATACAAGCTTTTATGATTAAGAAAGTACAGAATAGAAAATAAAGAGGACATTCATCCATGTTTGAGTGGGATAATTATAAAGAGGAGGGCACACAGAAAACAAATTTGAAGATATTTTGGAGCATTTTGGAGAGGGTCAGATAGACGTTCAGGATGGAAGTGTGATGGCAGTTTGTTGCAGATAGTTTGGTGGGTTGTCCAAGAGAAAATGTGGAAAATTATAGCAAGGTGGCTATTACAGTGTGGGATTTTCTTAGCTCTCATTTGTATTCTCTTGACACAAGAGTGGGAGTCTTATTGTCAGACCAAGAATGCATTGCATTTTATTGGTTTAACTTGGAACTTTCCACATGGTGGAACACAACAGTGTGTGTACTAGACTTTTTGATTTGAGCCACCAACCAGCACCCAAATCATGACGTGTAGACTTGTTAATAGTTTTGAATGCTCAGTCTAGCTCAGGCTCGTTTCTGACTAGCTCTTTTAATTTAACCTGTTTCTGCTTATCTGTATTTTGCCTTGGGGCTTTTTGCCTTTCTATATTCTATATGTCTTTCTTTCCTTCTTACTCTGTGGCTGGCTGGGTGGCTTGTCTTGGCATCTCTCTCTCTCCCCTCCATCTCTCCTTCTTCCTGAATCTACAATTCTCCTCTCATTCTTTCTGCCTGCCAGTCCTGTCTGTCCTTTCTCTTGCCTAGCTACTGTCCTTCCAGCTTTTTATTAGACCAATCATGTACCTTAGGCAGGCAAGATGAAACAGATCTTTACACAATTAAATGTAGCATAAACAAAATAACATACCTTTACACAGATAAAGCAATATTTTGCATCATAAACAAAAAAACACATCTTTGCCTCGTTAAATAATATTCCACAAGTCAACAGTTTGTGGGACATAGTGGAATTAAAGGATGAAATATTTCCTCTAGTTTGAGAATGCTTCAGCCATGAATAAAACATATCTAAGTAAATATGCACTACTGCTTTCTTAATAGTTGATTGCAAATAAAACATTTTAATGACTGTTTCAAAAAACATCCACACAACAAGGCTTGCATACATTCCAGTGATGCATTCACTTCAAATGGTACTGGACTTCCATAGTCAATCTTGTCATTTCTTTACAAATACTTTCTTCATAATCACTTTCTGTGTAGGCCAAGGCAAATATATATTGGCTGCTTTTATTTGTATAATTATACAGATTCAAGCTCAACTGGAAGAAAAAATACATAAGTTGGTTATTTTCAGCAAGGTTCTGGGAGCCCTTGTTATTTACAAAGGCAAAAAAAATGATTTTGAAGAGATAGAAAGTTAATGGTACTTTTAAAAGTTGCTTTTTTCCTCATTGTATAAAATTCATTTTGGATAAAGGCCATGGGAAGTGTTACTGTGGAAACTGTTACTGCGAGGCTGGTTGGCATGGAGATAAATGCGAATTCCAGTGTGACATCACCCCCTGGGAAAGCAAACGAAGATGCACATCTCCAGATGGCAAAATCTGCAGCAACAGAGGTGTGTCACTCATATACGTTACTACATAACTGGGTGGTAAACAAAGCTCATCACTGATAAGACGTCTTCTCGATGCATTTCTTTCAGCGTGGGAGTGATATTATTCATAATCACTTGCTTTGCTAGAAATCCACATTGACACAAATAATCTTTTTGTTCTTGTTCTTCACTGAATAGATAAGGAAAACATAAATTTGCTGTCATTCTTTAAGCTTTCTTTCTTTCTTTCTTTTTTTTTTTTTTTTTTTTTTTGAGCAAATAGTATGGGGACTGAAATTTTGCTGGAATCTTTCCAAAACTGGTACAGCACAGCTAAAAGGCAATTCCTGGAGGTGCTGTGCCAAATGTCTCCTGACTAACAGAGCCATCAACAGCCTGAGTGTCTGATTATCCAGAGGGCAATCAGACAACCCTCCTGTCTTACTCATGGGTAATGGAAGGCCTGGCTGCAATGCAGTATTGGTATTGATGAATTTAACTTCTGCAATATTAAAACTGTATGGAACACAATACATAACAAAAACCATGCACCAAATAATTCTATGAGTTTAGACTGACCTTAAACATAAATTGTAAATTATTCATATCAAATATAATTTATAGTTATTAACTATTGATATAAATCAAAATTAAACATTTTATTAATATTGTCTACCTGGTTATAAACAAGTGGCTTTTTTGTTTTCTTTAAAACCATTAAGATAGAAAGTTGTAAGCCCTCTTTTTAATTTCTATAAAGGCACAAGTCATTTTATTTTTTTATTTTTTTCATTTTTTTTCTGTTTTAGCTGTTTTATTTTCCCTTTTATTGAAGAAGTTTTCATTCTAATTACAGCTTCTCCTTCCTCTATCCCTCCCACTTCCTCCCCACCTTCCCTCCTATCTGGATCCATCCCTTTTCTGTATCTTATTAGAAAACAAACAGGTCTTGGGGGCTGTGTGTGTATATATATGTTTGTGTGTGTGCCCGTGTGCACGTGTGCGTTTGCTGTGTGTGTCTGTTGTGTATTCCTGTTCTGACTTCCTCCAGTGATAGACTATGTTCTGGAAATGTGAGCCAAATAAACCTTTTCCACTCCAAGTTGAGTTTTGATCCTGGTGTTTTGAGGCAGCAATAGAAACTCTAACTAAGACAGTAAGACAATAATACAAGTCATTTTAAAAGACAATGTTCAAGCCGGGCGGTGGTGGTGCACGCCTTTAATCCCAGCACTCGGGAGGCAGAGGCTAGCAGATCTCTGTGAGTTCGAGGCCAGCCTGGTCTAGAAGAGCTAGTTCCAGGACAGGAACCAAAAAGCTACAGAGAAACCCTGTCTCGAAAAAAAGAAAAAAAAAAAAAGACAATGTTCATATGTTTATAGGGAAATCCTTGATGCACTGTCTTAAATATTGATAAATAGAAAAGAGTTAAGAGTTTATAGAAGATGGAAGTCAAAAATTCTGGGTTTATCACAGAAAAAAAGGCAATGGGAACCATCTGTTTATGTGAACTGCTTCCTAGTACAAATCACACTAACTCACACTGTGTTCATAAGCACCTCTGTTCTGCCTAAATCCTTTGTATTTGATTGGCTTCAGATTCAACACTTGGAGTATATCGAGGCACATCCTGAAAGCCTCCAGATTATGTATACTTCATTGCCAGTGATATTCTGATATCCAAAATAATTTGAACTCACTATTATGGTACCATTCAGAACTCTCAGTACTAGTTGTTTGCACAGTCAGCCCTTGTCACGCTTATATGAATTCCCTATGATATTTCTTGTTCTCTGTCTCTGCCCGTCTTATATTAGGCATACTTAATTTTATGATTTGATGCCTAAGAATTAGTTGTATGTTTGTGGGTGTAATTTTGCCTTCTACGTGCATATGTATGGATAAGTTACTTCACTGTTGTAGCCTTTTGGAGATTTTTAGGTTGTTTTGGTTCCAATACAAATTCCAGGATTGCATGTATTTAAATATATTTTTTATTTTGATAATTACATTTTAGATATTTTGAATAGGAATAAATTTATTCATATCCTATGGCTTTATTTTGTAATTTAAAGTTTTTTTTTTTATTTTATTTTTTTTTTGGTATTTTCGAGACAGGGTTTCTCTGTAGCTTTGGAGCCTGTCCTGGAACTCCCTTTGTAGACCAGGGTGGTCTCGAACTCACAGAGATCCGCCTGCCTCTGCCTCCCGAGTGCTGGGATTAAAGGCGTGCGCCACCACCGCCCGGCTGTAATTTAAAGTTTTAATCAAATTGATATTTATTTTTATTTAAAGAAACAATGAAGAGATTTATTTTTTTTCATCCCACGTAATTTATCTGTTACTTACCTAAAGATTTACAATCTATGTAAATAAAATATTAGTGGCAAGAAATACTTTCCAACAGAAAATTTTCCACCTCTACAGTTTCAACTCTCAGTTCTGTCTCAAGCACCTAAACATGTATAGTCTTCCTTCGTAGGTGTCCTGGACTCTACTATCCTGATACATCGCCATATTTGGTTTCTGTAGATTCTACCTCTTAGGATGGCTAAAGTACGTTCCCTCCCAGGTATATCAATGTTGCCTATTCTTAGCACTTCATTCACATACCACCTCTTAAACCCTTAAGCCATTTACATTTTACTTCACAAAATGGTGATACTAATTTTGAGTTTGCTAGTTCTTCTGTTACCTTTGCCTTCACTTTTTTTGTCAAATTGTTTCCAAGTTTCTTGCAAACAAAAATAACAGATTGTTTTAATTTTAGCTTTGAGAGAAATTAACACAATGTTAATGATTTATTGAATAATCTCACATAATTATAGAAAACTTTTATTTATTAAGGAATCTCTGTCATCAACTTCAGATGGTGTTTTCCCTTCTTAGAATATTTTTATCAAAATATATTTATTTTCAAAATATGAAGGAATAAACATTTTAAACAATAAACATACAAGATGCTTTCTCTAATACTTATTGGCACTCCCATAAAATTTATTTTTTTCCTATCTAGGAACATGTGTTTGTGGTGAATGTTCTTGCCACGACGTTGATCCAACTGGGGATTGGGGAGACATTCATGGGGACACGTGTGAGTGTGACGAAAGAGACTGCAGAGCTGTTTATGATCGATACTCTGATGATTTCTGTTCAGGTAAGGTACTCCTGAGTCCTGCTTCTATGAAAAGGTTCACTTTCTCATCATGCAGAATCATTCTGGTTCTCACATATATAGAGAAACTGTTGTTCCTTAGGCTTTCTATATTGTGCAGTGCTTCTCTCAGTGATGCACACATCCTTTAGAGATTTTAGACATTCTTAAAAAGCTCAAGATGAAACCAACCTAACCTTCTTAAAATTAGCCTGATCCCTTGCTGAGGAGATCCATTAGTTCCAAATATTTTCTCACCGCAACTTTGAGACTGCAGAACTAGCAACCTGTTGGGTATCAGCAAGAGATAGCAAGAGAAACACATGCCAAAGGAGTTTTTGGGGATGATATATTCATAAACTGGTGAAATTTTCACTAAAATTATTGTATAGTGAAATGTAGACATGAATATTTGTTAATGGACCCAAACATTCTGTATTTTAAATAGTTATGGAGCAGATACTATATGCCAGCTTGTGGGTTGTGTCTTGGTTACTGAGTCCAACAGTGAAGGACGCAAGCACAACCTGGAAAGTCGCAGAGTTCACAAAATACAGACAAAAGGAACATATCTGGGCACAAGAAAGATGACTTAGTGGTAGCAGCACTTACAATACAAACAAGAGACCCAGAGTTTAGGTCCCAGACATAGCTGTCTGCATGCCTGTAACTCCAGTGGGAGGCACAGGCAGGAGGATGGGCTTGCTGCTTACCAGCCGAGTTCCAGGTTCATTTGAGAGACCGTATTTCAAAGAAAAAGGCAGAGAGCTATAGAGGGTAATTGATGTCTCCTTTTGGTCACCCTGCATACAAGAACAGAAATGCACAACCACACACATTTGTGCATACTCCTTCAGAGTGAAGTTTCAGATTCTAAGTTCTTTTGCTTAATAATCCAGAAGACAGACACTTTCTGTGTGTGTGGCTCTTTATTCTCACTGCTTGGTTGGTACATGCAGGTAGACAGAATGCTCCTCTGGTTCCTGGAACATGTGCCAGCAAAGGGAGATAAAAGAGTTGCTCCACATAATCATGACTGTGTAACTTCAAAGGCCGGGGAAAGCCTTTTTGCAGAACTTTCTCCTGTAAGACTTCCTCCTCTGGAAGCCCTGCAAGCATCAGAGCACATTTTACTCACAGTCTTTCAGAGAGCTTTTCTGTTACTTATTATATAACGTGAGTGTTCTTCTGTATCATCAGGGTCACCACAGTGGTTATTTTAAAAAGCTAACAGTTACTGAGTGGCCTTTTATGCACTAAGTATGCACAGAATTTATGGGGACAAGAGCTTGTTTAGTATTCTAATTAGGGAGATGTGTCTATTCACAGAAGTGGGCATGCATGGCAAGGTGCTACTAGACCACCGATGTGGAATTCTGTTTTAAATGTAGGCCTTCAGATAATGAAATATAACGAGGGCATCCCAGACCAATGACTCTGCAATGAACACTCGCAGATAGAGATGTATGGACAAAGGGGCATACGGTGTGACGTGTTGGTTTGCACTGCAGCTTCCATGACAAGATTTTTATTTCCTTCAATTTAAGTCGTTTTTTTTTCTTTTCTTTTCTTTATTTTTTTCTTGAATTTTGTTTTATTCGGGGTGTGGTATACAGGGGCAGAGGGTGGATGTGAAGGGATGGGGAATGAATGGGATCAAGGTACATGATGTGAAAAACACACAGAGTAAATAAAGTTTATTTTAGGCTTTAAAAAAGAAAAGAAATATTTCCTCCAAGAGAAAAAAAATAGTTGAAATATATTTAACTAAGTAACTAAGTTTATTCTAGACTGATTTTTGTTCTTTAGAATTTAGCTCTTGTAACTCAAGGGAACACAATCCACAAATGAAATGTGGGTTTGGGTGTCACACTCATCCTAGAACAGCCTGAGAGTTTGTGGTAACTTCCTTGGATAGCTATCATACTACTAGGTTAGGAGTCATGCTGTGAACATTCTTCACCATGTGAGGTAGGCTGAACAGCAGTCACATCTGTAGTAGACAGATTATACTAAAACACATCTCTGTATGCGTGTTTGTGTACTTGAGTATGTCTATATTCATGTGTGTGTGTTGTGTACATGTGTTTGTGTGCAGGTATGTGTGTATGTCTGTGTGTCCATGCACATGTGTGTACAGGGTATCTGAGAATGGTTTCTAATTTTAATACTTTTGATGTTGAGATCAGGGATAAACAACAACATACTACATCTTTCATCTCAGTGTTGTTGATCAGCCTATGCAGTTAGAAGAAATGAGACTAATTCCTACAGGCTTAAAACATTCACAGGTTTGCAAACTAGCCTGGAAGCATTACATTATGATCAGTGTGTTAAGGGTCCCTTTTGTTTCTCTCTACTTGAAAGACAGATTAAATTCTGATGAGGCCTAGAAAAGACAGTGGCACATCTAAATCAAGTGCAAAATGCCTGTTTTTATTTATTTTAAAACTTTTCCCCTACATTTGTATGTTTCAGTGTGTTAGACTAACTGGTTCTCATGCCAAACATGTCCTTTACTTTAAATTATTATTTTTTTTATCAAAATCAAACCTTTATTTTCCTGAATTTATTTCTGTTCAATGATCCCTTTCTCTTTAGCTGGGTTTTTTGGCTGGAATTGAGGAACTAGTAAATCCAGAAGAGAGATCACAGTGTTATTTCATAGTTTCCTCCTTAGGACTCAGTGCCTGCTTCAGAAATTGTATCAATCCCTTGCACTTCCAAGTGCTGTTCTGACTCAGCCACTTCCTGGCAATCTGGTGTCAATACTTTACACTTCTAAACCAGTTTCTGACTATATGGATTAAAAATCTTCTGTAGGAAATGCACAGTTTTATTTAGAAATTGCTAACGTTCTGAAATTTATTTTGACAGCATAGAACAGAATTCTTGAAATCAAGGCATGAGAAGTTTTCACTACTGAAAAAGTAAAAATCATGTTTGAAAATTACAACAGTCTTGAATAAATATTTAAATTAGTCAAGGATACTCTTTATTTATTTATTTATTTATTTATTTTGAGATTGAGTCTTACTCCACAGGCAGATCTGGCTTGGAAATCCTTGTGTAGCCCAGACTGATGTTAAGCTGGAAGCAGTCATTTTGCCTCGGCCTCTGGAATGCTGGGTTATAGGCTGAAGCCATTGCACCCAGCTTGGCATTGCCAATGTTAGCTCTACTTCCCTTCACTGTAGACTGGATTTACAGAAACTTTCCTATGACTCTTGTACTTGCTTCTTGTGTGCTCCTCACTGGTTTATTTGACTTAGGAAATATCACTTCCCCCACATTAAAAAAATGAAACTATACCATGTTGAGATGTCATGATTTATATCAACTGCTGTGTGTTCACCAACTCTGAAGAACACATACAACTTGTATGACTTATGCACTGCTCTGTTTTAATGTCTCCCAGATTAAGCAATTTTGGCTAATACTGAATTGTTTTGAAAAAAATTGAAAAAGGGAACACATATACATATCCAAGTGGTTCAGTAGAGTGTGCAATCATCTTAAGCCTGACAGTGTTCTCCCACCTTGACACTTCATGTTCAAGGGCAATGACTTTGATCTCGGAGCCAGCTATACCCATGACATAGACTTTAACCCATATGGATTTTTAAATGACTGATATTTAATGGCTTTTGAATAACTAAAAGTTAGAGTTTACATGCCTGGACATGAAATTTAAATTTTCAGGAGTTGTCCTCAAGAAATTCATAATGCCAAGTATTGCAATCACACGAGAAATTGTTTGCAAATCACAGTCTGTCCCCTCCTCTGCTCTGTGGAGGACACGGAAATAACAATGGCAGAAAAAGATAGCATTGTCAAACAATGTAGGAAAAACAAAACAAAAGTGGGAAAAGCTTAGAGAATTAAAAACTAACTGAATAAAATAAACCTAGTAAGAAACAGAAAGTGAATATGATAGCTTAGTGGCAAAAGTCCCAACATGATTTTTTTTTAGGTGAGAATCATATGCAATTTATTAAACAACAATTGAGGGACCATCAACATGACAGTTGGAAATGGCCACCAACCTTATATTAGTTTAATTCCTCGGACCCATATTAAGGAAGAAAAATACAGATTTCCTTTTCAGGTTGGCCTCTGACCTCCATGTGTGCTCTGTGGTATACATACCTGCCTCCTTCTACTTAATAAATATAATTTAAAATATGAATAAAAATAGCATTTAGTCCTCCAAAATTAATCTAATTTCTTTTTTGTAATTGTATCAGATTCTAACTCTAAAAATTTTTTCTTAATAACTTATGACCATCTTTAGACACTTTTATGCAGCTTTCCTCCACCCAACAAAGTTGTTCTGTAGCTCTAGTTGATCTGGAACTCACTTTGAAGATCAAGCTTGTCTTGAACTCAGGGATCTGCTGCCTCTTTCTCCGCCTCCCCAGTTCAGAGATTAATGTTGTGTGCTACCATACTTGGGTCTTCTTTGCTAATGTTGTCATACAGATGAACTTCAGATAGAAAATAATCATTACAAAATTTAAGCATGTGTTCTGACTTGACAATGTTAAATGCAGTCCTTGTTTTCTTTCTGCACCTGTCTCCAAGGTTTTTACTTCTTTTTGCTCTCTCTGGGTTGGATATGATCTTTCTCTCTGTGTGATGGGGGGAAGACTCTCCCTGACTGAGAATTCCTGTGGGTCACATCAGTAGGTGGCACCTTCTTGGGTAAGTTAGGGATTTAAGGGCATTCTCATCTACTAGATTCTTGCTCAGATATTTACAGTTTTTTTTTATTGAAAAAAAAATTTCTGCCTCCTCCCCACCTCCCATTTCCCTCCCCCTCCTCCTGCCCCTCTCCCCCTCCCCCCACTCCTCTTCTCCTCCCTCTCCAGTCCCAGGAGCAGTCAGGGTTCCCTGCCCTGTGGAAAGTCCAAGGTCCTCCCCCCTCCATCCAGATCTAGGAAGGTGAACATCCAAACTGTCTAGGCTACCACAAAGCCAGAACCTGAAGTAGGATCAAAACCCCGTGCCATTGTCCTTGGCCTCTCGTCATCTCTCATTGTCCGCCATGTTCAGAGAGTCCGGTTTTATCCCATGCTTTTTCAGTCACAGTCCAGCTGGCCTTGGTGAGCTCCCAATAGATCGGCCCCACTGTCTCAGTGGGTGGGTGCACCCCTCGTGGTCCTGACTTCGTTGTTCATGTTCTCCCTCCTTCCGCTCCTCATTAGGACCTTGGGAGCTCAGTCCGGTGCTCCAGTGTGGGTCTCTGTATCTATCTCCATCCATCGCTAGATGAAGGTTCTATGGTGATATGCAAGATATTCATCAGTATGGCTATAGAATAGGTTCATTTCAGGTTCCCTATCCTCAGGTGCCCCAAGGAACTAACTGGGGACATTGCCCTGGGCATCTGGTAGCCACTCCAAGTTCAAGTCTCTTGCCAACCCTTAGGTGGCTCCCTTAACTAAGATATGAGTTTCCCTGCTCCCCTATCCAACCTTCCTATATCCCCAATCATCCCGTTTCCCCGAGTTCCCCTCATCCTCTCCTTCACACTTTTCTCTCTCCATCTCCCCTTACCCCCATCCCACCCTACCCCCAAGATTCCAATTTTTTGCCCGGCAATCTTGTCTATTTCAGAAAGTGTGGAATATATACACATTAGAGTACTACTCTGCGGTAAAAAAACAATGACTTCTCGAATTTTGCATGCAAATGGATGGAAATAGAAAATACTAGCCGGGCGGTGGTGGCGCACGCCTTTAATCCCAGCACTCGGGAGGCAGAGACAGGCGGATCTCTGTGAGTTCGAGACCAGCCTGGTCTACAAGAGCTAGTTCCAGGACAGGCTCCAAAGCCACAGAGAAACCCTGTCTCGAAAAACAAAAAAAAAAAAAAAACAAAAAAAAAAAAAGAAAAAGAAAATACTATCCTGAGTGAGGTAACCTAGACCCAAAAAGAAGATCATGGGATGTACTCACTCATAATTGGTTTCTAACCATGGATAGGGGGCCACTGAGTCTATAATTTGTGGTCCTAAAGAAGCTAAACAAGAGGGCAAACCCAAGGAAAAACATATAGTTATCCTCCTGGCTATGGGAAATAGATATTTACAGTTTTAAAACTTTTCCTCCTTCAATCTGACGAGTCCTTTGAGTTTATTGCTAAGATTGTCAACTAGTCTACAGTGGCAGTATGTCCTGTACTGTGTCCTTACATATCTAACAGTCCCTGAACTGAATCTCTTGCTTGTGCCCAAGTATTTTAAAACCACTTGCTCATGTAAAATAACAGAATGAATTGTACTTTAAATTTTAAAGCTTTTTGTTTAAAATATAATTATTTATACATACATTTCTGATTGTCCTTATTTTCAGGAGGGCAGAGAAAAAGAATGGTGTTCTAGTTTCATTAGGTTTCTCTGACAAATGTTCTGACCAAAGAAACTCAAGGGTAGGAAGGATTTGTTTGGTTTACACTTCCAGGTCACAGTCCACCATTGAGGGGAATCATGGCAGTAATTCAAACAGGAACTTGGAATAAAAATCATAGAGGAAGGTTTCTTGCTAGCACTCTCACAGACCCACATTTAGCTGTATTTCTTATTTGGCTAAGGACTACTTTGCCAAGGGTACAGTAGGGTGTGACCTCCTATATCAATTAAAAATCAAGACAGTACCTCACAGACTTGACTATGAGCCAATCTGTTTAGAGAACCCTTCATTTCAGAGTTCTTTCATAGGTGACCCTAGGCTTAGTAGTATTCAGAGTTAAAACTAATAACTAAAACTAATTAGTTAATAACTAAAATTTCTTAAGCTGTGATAAACTGCAAAAATGCCACAGAATTAAATGATGTATGAAATTTAGCCTTTAAAAAGCACAAAAAATTATATGTAAAATTCTCATATTGGAAGATCCAAATAGCCATGCTCACACATCATAAGTATTTGCCAATAATACATATTTTCCATTATAGAGATTAGTGATGAAGCACCTTGCTGAATAGATTATCTTGTAACAGGGACTCAAGAAATATTCACTGAATTCAACTTATTACTTAAAATATGTACATTTGATGATCACTATTATACCATTTCACTCTGACCCATATAATTATCATTGAACCAGCACAGTATATGGTAAAACAATTACTACTACAATAACAGCATTAACAACAACAAAAGCCAACAAAAAACCTTTGCAATATGGATTTTATAATTTGTAAGGAAAAGAAGGTTGTGAATTTGAAGGAGAGTAGAGACAGGTATATGCGAGTTTGGAGGCAGAAAATGAAAGAAAAAGATTTCTGAGTGCATTCCCAAAAGAAATAGAATCATTATCTTGAAGCAGAAGCTTTATTACCTGCTTTGTGCTGTTTTTCATAATAGCCAAGGTTTAGAAACAAGTGGCTGTGGCTAGATGAATGGATGAAGGTTATATGTATATGTAGATATAGATGTATATGGTGGAATGTGTTCTCCATGAATATCATTTGCAATAACATGGTTGAACCATGAAGACATTATGCTACTAAAATAGAGAAATCATATAACATAATTGTACAAAATCTAAATTTGTTATATTATTTTTTATTGGATTTACACAATTGTCATCTTTTGTGTGAGTGTTTTGACTGCATGCATGTATGTGTATTATTTGCATTGCTGTTTTCCACGGAAGTCAGAAAAGAGCATTAAATACCCTGAAACTGGAATTTCAGATAGGTGTGAACTACCATGCCTTTGCTGAATCCCTAACCTGGGTCCTCTGGAAGAGTAGTAAGTGCTCTTAACCGCTGAGACTTCTTTCCAGCCCTCAAATATTTTTCTTAAAAACAGAGTAGAAGGGTAGTAAAGCAGTGAAGAGTGGGAGTTAGTGATAAAAGCATATAAATGTTCAAAGTTACAGATGAATAAGTCCAGAAGTCATAACATTTAGCATGGCAAATATAATTACTATGTTTTGAGTACTTTAGATTTGTGGGGAAGATAGATCAAACATATTTTAGACACCTGTGTGGGGTGAGAGATATGGCCATTAGTTTGTTTGTGGTAACCATTTCGCAATTAGTATGTATCATTGTGTATCACAATGAGAACAGCATCACTCCTATGTACTTTCAATATGTACATTTTCATAAATTAAAAAATTACACTATAGTTACATTATTTGTTCCATTTCCATTGGTCCTTCAGTCACTTCCACTTTATATGTATATTATAGCTTAATAAAGCTCAAAAGTGGAGATCTCAACTTATCCCTAATTTTAGATTTCATAGCTTCATTGTCAGTTTGTGGCTCCTTATTTCTTTTAAGTAGATATAGATCAGATGAAAGATTCATTAGAAAAAAAAATCCTCCTACTTCAAAAGTGTTTGTTTTCTATTTCCTATAGCTCTCCGTCACCTTAATTAAATGGCAAATCTATCAAATACTACACTTCCTTTCCAGAGACCAATATAATAACATTTATCTAGAATTTAATGGACTCAAATTTAAAACGTTATTAAACCATTTGTTTTATTCATACTTGTTGCTTTTCTTTGTTCTTTTCAATCTGCTAATGTACATCAGTTGTTTAAATATTTGAGAAAAATGTTCCTTTGCCTTAATGGTTGGTGGTGTGGAAATTAAGATCCTGACTTCTAAAAATCACTAGTAGAATAAAAGCTGTAAACTATCTCTGATTATATAATCTTTATGTGCTCTTTCCCTCCCCTTTACTATGAAGGTCACGGGCAGTGTAACTGTGGACGATGTGACTGTAGAAAAGGCTGGTATGGGAAGAATTGTGAGCACCCAAAATCCTGCCCATTGTCAGCTGAGGAGAGTGCCAGGAGGTGCCAGAGTGGCTCTGACCTGCCTTGTTCTGGGAGGGGTGAGTGAAGCCAATTGTCATGTCTTGTCATTTATTCCTAATAATGTGTGGCAAATGAATGCCATCCTCATGTATCTTATGAAGAAGGCGACTGAGATCACTGAAAGAAGAAATATTGTTGCTTTTTCAAAACTGGTAAACTCCATTCAGATCAGTAAAATTTCTGGACAAAGACGATTGGTCTTTCTCTTTCTGTCTCTTCCCTTCATGCAAGTACACATGCACACACATACACACACACAATCTTCTCAATTCCAGTTTAGCTTCATTCAGTCCAATACATTAAAAACAACAAAAACACAGTTGAGATGTTTGCTTAAAACTTTCTGAACTTGAGCTTCTAATTGCTCAGTGACATTTATGAAATCCAATACCATTATTTGTTGGGTATTGTTCACTTGGAAAAACATTGTATAAACATGCATGAATAAGCTGCTCCTTTAGAAGACAGTTAGCCTTGGGTGTGGTTTTGCTCTCAGATTAGGAAAAAATTCAGGATAAGGAAAATAATTCATCTGGAAGAACAGTTTTTTTAATACATCAAAATAAGAGCTATGAACTCATTTCTTCCTTGAGTATAACAAAGTCAATCTGACACATGCTCTTAGAGAACTGGTTCGTAGAGGCTACGAGAAATTGTCTAGGGTAGGAATTAGGGATTTGAATTTTAGATGAAAGAATGTGATTTTCTTGTTATGTTGTTCATTAAAGTGCTTTTTTATTAAGATATAATTCAGATAAAATGATGTTTCGCTTTTGGTATTTAAAGCCCTGGTATTTTATATAATCACAGAATTATAAAGTTGTGAATGCTAATTATACACATTCTATGCATGGTTTAGTGGGGCATGGGTAGGAAGATTTTAATCTCAGAGATACTTCTGAATATCCCCGTCTTTTAGCAATAACCCATACAGGAGACTCGACCCCATCCAATTTAAAATATTTTCAGGTTGAGATGAAAAACCTTGTCAGGCTATTGGAGTTCCAAGGGTTGAAACTGTACAATCCCTCAGACAACTGTCACCCACATTTTCAGTCAGCAGCCTGGTGCTGGCATGACCTCACCATCTTCTCTCATGAAAGTTTCATCATTTTTCTCTGAGATAGGATTGAGTGTGGGAGGCTAATCCATGTAGTGTTCCTGTTTGTATATTTTTAAATGTCAATATTTTTATCACTCAACTATAATAATGGAAATTATTCCAAAGAGAAAATCTTGAGAAGAATAAAAATAACTTTGTATCAAAATAGATTTTATTACTGATAACTATTTTCTAATTGTTTTTGCTCTAGAAAATTAAGATGAATTTTGAGATTGTTGTCAGATCTCAAACAAAGGACAGGGACCTGTATGTATGTTGAGAATTTAAAGAATTTTTTAAGTAAAGAGTGTACATTGTGTTAGGCCATAAAATATCAAATAATCTTTTACTAGTAGAAATAAATAGAACATGAGCAAATAAAAATCTGGAAAATTATTAATATATCCATATTTGATATTAAAATGACCAATTATATAATGGGAAAATAAGAAAATCTCCCAAATTATTTTTTTATTCCATAAAATTACTTTAAATATATGCATGTGCTTTTTATTTGTCTAGACTTTAATACACAGAAAAAACACAAGAAAGTTATTGTGGAATTATATGCTAATCTTTAACAAACAAGTAGCCTTAGTTTTAAATACATATTGACTCCCATCTTTCTTAAGGGTCACTGCTTAGCTACAGTTTTGGAGGAACAGAATATAGCTAAAATATATTGTATCAAAATGATGTTAAATACATATGTATAACCTGACTACACTATAAATTCATTTAGTTTCTAGAAGCACTGTATGAATAAGTAATATACATCACTACTTCAAGAGTAACGGAGGTATTGGTGGGTGAACTGTTCCCCATGGGTGTTTGAGAATGAAAACTAAAAAGCAAAAACATATCCAGAACTTGAATCTGTGGTCCATGCACTTTCCTGTCGGGCTACATCTATGAGCCACGCCATGGCAACTGGGATCTCTGAAGCAAACATCTGATATGAAAGCTTTTAAAGGGTAAGTTTTGTGGTTTTGAATGAATACCCATCACAGCTGTGATTACAAGAGTGTAGAAAGCAATTACAAGCACCATTGGTTCTCAAGCTTGAGGGCCCCGTTGGCCCATCAACTGGGGAGAACGGTCCACAGGGGGAGATATGTCCCACTGGAAATCAAATTGTATTTCTTGCTTTTGATGATGATGAGTAAGCGAAGCCAATCTGTCTAAAGACAGAAAGTATCACAAGATCTTCATTCTTATGCAGTCTGCAATTTCTTGATTTCCATTGCCTCTAGATATCAAGTAGATATAATTCCCTGTAGCTGATGTGTCTACAAGCTTATTGGTCTTGTTTTCTGCATCTCAGTAGTAATGGGGAGTCACTTTTCTTTTATTTTTATCTATGTTCTCTATAAAAAATTAAAAGCAGGGTTTTTTTGTTTTTGTTTTTGTTTTTTTTAATTGTTGAGACAGGCTTTCTACATAGCTTTTGGTTCCTGTCCTGGAACTAGCTCTTGTAGACCAGGCTGGCCTCGAACTCACAGAGATCCATCTGCTTCTGCCTCCCAAGTGCCCACTGCCCGGCTAAAAATTAAAAGCAGTTTGAGATAGGCTATACATTAGTTTTAAATTCTTCTCTAGTTAAAAATTCATTTTTATCTTCATTGTGATCTTCTTGTGTGTGATTCTGACTTTATTAAAAAACTAAGAGCAAAATTAATACTTGTTCCTCCCATGTTTAATCAGTGAAAGGCATTTCTAGTTTGTCTCTCCCCTAAGATGTGCTGGAGAAGGTACTGGTCCCTCAGCTTGAGTCTCAGAGCGAGGGTGGTTAGTAGTCAGCTCTGGTAATCCTCCCATGGTGTGTAACATGGATGGAAACTCAGGTTGTTTAAGTAACTGATATTTAGGGCATGTTTATTATTGTATCCAAACTTCTAGCTGATGTAGTTTTCCCCAACTAAACTTTAGAAAGTACCACTAGGCCAATATAAATAAATAATCAAAACAAAAATTTCACATGCACTTAAATACATGGATATTCAAATGCTTAAGGTTTTTAACTCTATGTGTTATCAATAGCAATATCTAAATAAAAATAATCATGTATATATCTTAGAAATGAAATATTTATGCTATTCCATCAACTGTTAATTATGTGAGCTAAAACAAAGTGCTAAAACTAATGAATGCATTTTCATTGTAATTATCTAAAACATAATGAAATAGGAAGAAATATAACTTTTCTGTTTGATGAATGGTGTGAATCTATATAGTAATTTCTAAGCCAGTAGGTGTCATATAACCTCTTAACACAATGCTCTGGACTTCAGAACAAAAATTTTGCCTCTTCTCTCAAATAACACTTCCAAAGCAGCTGAGGTCCATTTTCTAGGACTGTTGAGATTAATTGAGGCCAACCACGTGGAGCTGGTATCTTCAAGGCTATTGGCTGAAGGAGCAAAAGGAGCTCCCACAGCAATTATTCAGAGTGTCTGCAATGTTTGCTGTCTTTGAATATCAGCACATTGTCCTTGTTTCTCAGTCCCAAGTTCTTTCTGCTTGGCTTCCTTGTACTTTGATTCTCTTTCATTAGAATTCTTAAAATTTTGTCTATCTTAGTTCCTTAAACATTCATAAACATCTATGTGAAATGGTGAAAAATCTAAGAAAATTGACACATTGAAACTACTTATTTTATGTAATATCCTGTCATCTAGAAAATGGAAGTGGTATCCTCATTTTTATCAATTAGTATGCTTTAATTAATGAATTAATCAAGTTTTACCTACCCTGGGAACACACTTTCAAAGAGTAATAACATGCCACATTCTCACCATCTGTAGATTTTTCAACTGAAGTAATAATTTATCTCTTTTACCAGCAAACCACAGCTTCAAATTTCCTTGCTTCGTTTATCAGAGTTGCATTCATGAAGTATGGTACTTTGTAGTTGTTTTTATTTTTGAGACAGGGTCCCTTTATAGCTCTGGCTATCCTGGAGACCAGGCTGGTCTCAAACTCAGAGATCCAACTGCCTCTGCTTCCCAAATGCTGGGATTAAGTGCATGTGCCACCACCACCTGGAATTTGTTTTTTTGTTTTTTTTTGTTTTTGTTTTTGTTTTTTGATGTTGTTTTTGTTTTCCTATGTGATTTGTATGCTGTGTTGTTTTGGGACCATTGAATCATTCCTTTTGAAATCCATGGTTAGAGATGTATTATTCATTTGGAACAGAGAGTTGCAATGTTACAATAATAGAAGTTCTCCAAACATTTTTAGTTAAGCACCATACCACATGTAGTGACTTTGATCATATTTACTCTGTGGCTTAATTAGCAGAAATGCTGTAAGTTAACAGCAGTACAGTTTACTGAGTGACAAGCAGTTGTATGTGTTCCTGTAAGAACACTTAAAGAAAGCAGATAGGTTCAAGTTTACTCTATTTGAGTTTCATGGACGATTGACGTGCAATACAAGCAAGTACTCACAGACACTGGAATGACAAAATACTCTAAGCTGTGCCTTTTCAAATCTAGTCTCTATGAACTGTAGTCCAGGATGAGGAAGAAACAGTTCTTATAAACAAACTTCTTAGTTCTTCTTTACCAGGAGAAATGGTTCTGTACTTAACACTTGCAGCGTTTATCAGTAGACAGAAAATGAAAAGGAAGTGGTGATTATGGCCAGAAAGCAAAACCTGGATTCTGCCATAACAAACACAATAACGATAATAAATAAATCAATTTTGAACCACCTGTGAAGCTTCTCTGCAATGCTGAGGACACTGAACTCAGGAGATTATTTTGTGTTTTATACTCTCTGTTACCATGCAGTGATATATTTGGTGGTATCCAGGCAGAGATGGACTTATTTATTACTTCTTTCTTTGTACCCAGAAGAACTCATTAGCAAGCTTTAAGATATGCATGTGTCCTATATTTTATGAGTCTTTGGAAATAAAATTGTTATTTATTGTAGCATTATTAAAGATACTTTAGAAAAGAAAAACTTTAAAACCTAACAAGAACTATAGAAGGTGTTTTCAGTCTCCTTCCTATGTTTTTGTAAAGTACTTGAATTTCTCTTTTTGGATGTTGTATAATCTCAAGAAGATGGACAAAGGAATAGGAGCTCAGAACTGTCAGTCCACTTGGAAAGTCTGATAAGTCTGTTACTGAATCTCTCAGTCACATGATAAATCATTATTTATTAAGATGAAGGCATAATATATGTACTAATGTGAAGTGCTAAAATGATTAGAAAGGATCCACATTAAATATAGTACAAAGTATTTATTCAATGACCCCTTTTCCCAGCTGATAATTATTTATATTCTTTATTATGTGTCTTTTATCTGTCTTTTCCCTATTTTAATATTAAACAACAGAGAGGAAAAAAGATATTAGGAAGCATATTTTCATTGGTTTTAAATATACTATGAAACACTGAATTAGGTCTCATTTCTATGACAAGAATGTTGATTAGGAAGAATTTAAGGGAGGAGGAGTTTATTTTAGAGAGATGCTGTGGAAGAGTCAAGCAGTTCACTGCATGGTGGGCCAGGAAGTAGGGAAAGAGAATGCTGTAGTTAAGATAGGTTTCGTCTTTCTCCCTTTTATTTGGACCTCAGTTGACAAAATGGTGATATTTGGGACTTGCCTCCCCTATTAGCTTTCCTGGAAACACACTCACAAACATGTCCATCAGTGTGGCTCGCCAATCTCCAAGGTAATTCTAGGAGTCAACTGAACAATAAAGATCGACCATCACAAATACTTTAGTAGATAAATATCAAACCTAAATGTTTTAGTTGCCGGAGATTTTCTTAATCCATAGCTCCTAAAATTAGACCACCACCAAGTAAGACAGTGTGAACAATTTTTTGTAAGTGTTCTAGTCACTATTCTTGTTTAAATGTTTTATATATGGCAACAGAATATTTTATATCAAAGATAGGCATTTATCCAAATAAATAGATTTTTATTACATTTCAAACACTTTTTTATATGGCAAATTGAAAACCTGTAGAAATTCTTTGGCTAAGAAAAATTTCCAGGAAATATTGCAGCAAATATTGTCAAAACTTTTTTGAAATGAAAATAGAAAATTGGACAGTAATTCAGTTCTAATTTCTTTAAGCAAAATTAAAATGATATGTGTGACAACTACAACCACTCTATTACTATATTTACATATTTATTTCTGTGAAAATACTAAAATCAAAGTGGGGGCTGGATTGTAATTCTCTGGCAGTTGTTTTTCATATTTTATTCAGTATAAATGAGAAAGTAGTTATTTTCAGTGGGTAAAAATCTCATGTGATTATCAGTCATGGCCTTGAGGACATCCCAACCTCAGTAGATATTCTCTTTAATAGAAAGTCTATGAGGCAGAGTGCGCCATCTCTTTTTCTAAGTTATAGGTCAGCCAGCTGGTTAGGACCCTATGATTCCCTTCCTTGACTATCCACGATCTTATTAAAAATTAATAGCCCAGTCATTGTGTTGGGTTTGCAAAATGATTTCAGAAAATTAATAGACCATGCATTCTATAGCACAGACAACACATGAATCATACGTTCACAGTTTTGCTGCTTACCCTATTGAACCAATCTAGCATTTATTGATCACCTGGTCTTTTATTTCTGTGCTATACCAGAAGTAAGGCATTGAGGTCTAGTGCTTCATATTCTGTTTTGTACAGCTAGTTTTATTGAAAAGAGTCATTGTCTTGTTTATATATGACTGTTATCTTTATGTTACAATGTGGCAGGTCATGACCCTTCTGTGGAAGGAACAACCATGTCACAGGGGTCACTAAGATTTTCCTCTATAAAGGATATTTACACAGCAATTCATAACTGTAGCAAAATCAAGTTAAGGAGTAGTGAAAAAAATAATTTTATCACTGAGATCAGCACAACGTGAGGAACTGTATTAAAGGGCCACAGCATTACAAAGATTGAGAATCACTGCTATAATGTTAATCTTGAGTAGTTGGCACAGAAAACATATAATTTATAAGTTCTGGAATAATTTCTATTTAGACTTGTTTAGGACAAACTTACAGTGCCCTGTGTTAAGCTTTTGTGATAAAGGACAAATGGTAAATGATAAATAGAATGCATTGAATGAAATTATAGTCTTTAAACATTTTAATAGCCATACACGCATATCACATGTTTTGGTCACCCCCCCCCATCCTACCTTCTCTTATTTCCTCTTTATTTTTCCTCCAGATATTATGTGCTGCCTCTCTTTCTTTTTAAATGATCTGGGACCACCTTGGGGAGCATGGATAGCCTCTCAGGGGCTGCATACTTGAAGAAAACTAACACTTCCAACCCAGGCACTCATCAGCTGCCAATAGCTCGTAGTGTAAAAAGCTTCTACTCCAGCAGGTTGTCCTCTGATCTCTGTACATAAGCACTTCCTCCAACTCAAACACAAAATAAAGACATGTGAAACCAACCAACTAGCAAACAAACAAACAAAAAAAGCAGAAATCCAACATCCATTTGATCAGATAAAAGGTAGAATATGTTCTGTCTGTTCTCTCTGACAGATTGGAGGCAAGGAAAGCAAAGCTTTCTCCGCATAGTGCCCCGCCTCTATCCCCCCTCCTGTGTGTGTGGTGTATGTGGAGGTGCTGTCAGTACCTCTGGTTTACTATGTACGTCCAGGTTTGGAACTAAACTTGAATATGGAGCAGAAGTAACAAACATGGAGTCTATTAGAACAGATATACAGTCTAGGGGTCTGGTAATTCTCTTAGGGTCTTGCTAGTAAGAAAAACATCCATTTTGATTTTGGTCTAATGTCATAGAAACACCAAGATTTCCATCCATTACACTGATGCTAAAATGCCAAAGATTACTTAGATTATCATTGTACAAACCCATCCACAAAGAATACAGGTATTTTATTCCATTTTCTTTTTCTTACATCTTAAATTATATCTGTCTTTCTGTTGACAGAATAAATTTAAAAACACAAACAAAATTATTTTCTTGAAAGTCAGTTATATAAGCAGTTTATTAATAGGACAACTGTTATCTAGGTCTGATGGTGCAGGTCTATTAATCATAGAGCTCCTTGGCAGACTGATACAGAATCCCAAGTTCAAGACCCATCTGAAGATAGAGTAACTTAAAGTCCTTACTGAGAAACATGATAAGAGACTGATTTTAAAATATATGTAAATTAGAAATAATTTTTTAACAAAAGAACTTGGTATATGACTTAGTGGAGAATACTTGCCTAGAACATACAAAGCCATAAGTTTACTCAATAGTTTAACACACACATACACCCCCAACACACATACACACACACACACACACACACACACTCAGAGAGAGAGAGGCAGAGAGAGAGAGAACTTTTTATTAGAAGTCATATTAGTATTTTGTGAGTTGTATCTCCATATTTGAGAGTAATACAATATTTGTGTAAGATAATGGGACACTGGTATAATATTGAGCTGACTGTAATTTAATCTGGATCTTCCATGAGAGAAATGCAAACCCTATCAGGCCATAAGCTAAAATAACTTGAATAGCTTACGTTGGCCCATATGTTGGCTTTCCTTCCCTTCACATCCCTATGTAGTGTTTGAACTTGGCTCTGTGTTTTGGCCTTTGGACCCCTAGATTTTGTGTTTGTTCCTCTTGACCCTCTGCTTGCTACTTCTTGTTTACCTTCAAAGTCAGATCTAAGCCTAAATTTCCATAAATATCTAGAGGGACTTATAACTCACAACCACCTCCTCATCCTCCATGTCTCTGCCTTGGGATCCTGTGTCTGAGCCACGTGTGCTTCTAGTCTCTGCTTCTTACCAAGTATTTGTTTTGGGTTGAGAGTAATGCATTCTTTTGTGTGACACCTTTTCATTTGAAATATAACAATTAAGATAGATGAGACTTTGCTTTTCCAAAAATATTTATTTCTTATGTGGTGCCTTTTATTTTGAGGAAGGAAGATGGCAGAAGTCTTTGACTTTCTATCTAAGATTCTAAATAATTTTAGCCTCTTTACTGTTCAAAATATTCATGCCATGTGGGTTTTGGTAAATAATAGCAAATGGTCTGTCATAATGCATCAGCCAAACTTGTAAAGCTTGGATAGTCCCAGAGACGAAACAGCAAATATTCTATGGTTCCTTACAGTCTTTGACAAGCATATTAACACCTTTGCCAAGTTTTCTACTTAAAAGTCTGTATTGCATGATAATTATTCAAAAGACAGGGGGATGTGAAACACACACACAAAAAAATGTAGTCTGTACTAGTACCTTGGAAAACTTCTCAGGCTGCAGGCTCTGGATATGCTACAGGAAAACTGTGTGGTTAATGTGAGTGCACATTTCCATTGTGATGAGA
Source organism: Chionomys nivalis (assembly GCF_950005125.1). Taxonomy (NCBI): domain Eukaryota; kingdom Metazoa; phylum Chordata; class Mammalia; order Rodentia; family Cricetidae; genus Chionomys; species Chionomys nivalis. The sequence continues at coordinate 908,362 of NC_080097.1, read as the reverse complement.
GGACAGAATCTAAGAATTTATACTCTTGAGTACAGTTTATTGTAATTATCGAAGAGACAGCCACAAATTCAAGTGACCTAACTTGTGTTTCTGTCCAGAAACTTTCTTCCAGATAATTTTATTACCTAACTAGAGAAGTCCCGAGGGATTGCTCAAGGTCAAACTAGCAAATAAGACTTTGGAAGGATTATATATATGTATAGGGTGTGATACAGTGCATGCTGTCAGTCACCTAGTCTCCTCCCTAGTGGTAGTGACTCCAGGTTCTCACTGGGAATCCCTCAAAACATTGTCTACAGGTCTCAATTTCCAGTTGTTAAAAAAAAAAACTGGATCATAACTATTGTATAACCTAGCGACCTGGCTTGCAATCCTAATGGTGTTTACTTCAAAGGAGGCAGGAATAAGGGAGAAGGATTTTAGGTACTATGGTTCCCTCTAAGAGCACATATCCTTTACCACCTACTGCATGTGTGACCATAGACAACTTTGTTTTTAATTTTTGACTTTTTGGGGAAGCCTCAATTTTGCTGTCTTTCACAAGATTATTCTGTGAACTGGTGTTTCCTTTCCTCTCAGATGTTGTTACGACTACAGTTAAAATAATGCCTATGAAATTTCTTTGCAAACTTCAAATCGGCACTGCAGTTGTAAAGAATTACAAGGGTGCAAGTACATGGAATACTCATGATCTCAAGGACATAGAATTCAACAGAAGAAAGAAGATCAATGTTCATTTGTTCACTCATTCATCGTTCTGCCATCATATGTCTATTAGTGTTGTACTAGGTACTGAGTAAAGAAAAATATGTATAGTAATTGATGTCATAGACCTTGTGTGCATTGTGCATGGACATTCAAATAGAAAGCAAGCAAGTAATGGAAGGAAATTTAGATCACACAGCAGAGTGGACATAGTAGAAATAGGGAATTGCTCTAGAAAGTATTACCAGGGAACCTCTCTGCGGGTCCTATCTGAAGGGAGCCATAGGGTAATTAAGGGGAGAAAGTCAGAGGATAAAACAAAACATATTTTGCAAAAATTTCGGACTCAAGAGATGAAAACTTGCTAGAACATTTCTAAATGTTTTGGACTTTGTCTGAAAAAAATTCATAAAGGATTTGAGTATTCTGTCTTTAGGGAGTGCTGTTAGGAGACCAGGGCCAAGTCCCAGCTGTTTTGCTAGGTCTGTCTGTGCTTCCTTGACATTGAGGGCTTTTAATGTTCCCTGGGCTACTGTAGATAACTGCACAGGGACGATGCTGAATTGTTTGTCCTGCTTCCTATTGAGTTGGTGGGGTTTATTAGATCAATTAAATATCGCATAGGTTTCAAAATCTTGTAGGGGGTGGCTTTTTCTCATGCTTCATTGAATTTGTAGGAAAAATGAGTCAGGAGTGGGAGAAAGAAAGAGAGAGAAAGGGAGGGAAGGAGAGAGGGGGCAGAAACAGACTCAACAACACAGAGAGAACTTTGAACAGTGAACAGCCAGGAAAATTCTAATCCTGACAACAAGCAAACAGGGTGATGATATTTTGCTCAATACAGAGGTTGGATAATTGGGCTGATAGATTTTGTTGTTTTTTTTTTTTTTCCTAAAACACTTTGGATTTTTTCCGGTGGTAATTTTAGAACTGAAGAAGTATGTAGAGGAATGTGTTTAATCATTTCTCCTGTGAAACAGGCATGGTCATGTTGATTGGTAAGGCTTTGTTTGTTCCTGTATACACTCAGAAGCTGATGTCTGTTTCTGTACTATTCTTCTTCTCTAAGTATTTTCTCAAGTTGCTAAGAGGGACATAATTTCTCCTTGTTAATAAAACTAAGATTTTGTGGATAATTCTGAGTAAAGCCTACTTTGAGTATGTTCTCCATTATTTAATCAAAAATGTGACCCGTTGACCACAACAATTCTCCTGGGGATGTCCCTGCCCACCCGCTGCATATTTTGTTAGCTGCTTGCTTCAGGGTATGTCAGCTTCTTAGCTATTATTTTTTTAATGTGTTTTTTGTAGACACCATGAGACACTACTGCAAAATGATCTCCATGCTTATGGGAGCAATTAACTTACTTAGGGCTAGCAGTGATATCAGTGCATATTATTCAAAGACTACCTGGGACCAATGCAAGGAAGAAAATGTCCTAGCGGAACCCTACTTGTCCTTAGATGCCTTCCCAGAAACCATCTTCATGGTCATGGTCTCCTGGATTTGCCTATCTCCAAGGCACTCTCTCTTCCCTCTAAGTTGTAGTGGGCTGATTCTAGTATACCCCAGCTAACCTACAATGAGTCTTATGGATGCTAAAATTATTAGAAACAAATTTGATAGTAGTAACAAAATTTGTTTTCTCATAATTCTAGAGAATGTGAATCTGAAATTAAGAGACCTCACTCCTTTCATAGAGTAGAAGGAAAATCCCTGCCTTTGTTTTTTTTTTTCTTTCTCTCTTTTTTTCCCTCTAGCTTTAGTTGGTTCCTAGTGTTCCTTGATGAATGGCAAAATTACTCCAACTTTGACTTTTCTTGTTACCAGGTTGTTTTCCATGCCTATTTTGTAACAAACCATGGTTTCAATACCTTTTTTTTTTGATTATAAAGACACCATCATAGGATTTAAGCCACATTAAATCAAGACTTATTCATCTCCAAGTCCTTAACTATATACACCTTCAAAGACAGTGTTCAAATGACTGGGATTTGTATTGAGTGGCCATACATCATATGGGAAATATATTCAACAACCTATAATGGGGAAAGGTGTATTTTTATTTACAGTTCCGGCACAATACAGCCCATTATGACAGGGGAGACATGGTGGCAGGGACATGAATTTGGGGTATACTATTGTATGACCAGCCTAGAAGTAGAGAGAGAGCAAGAAGTAGGTGGTATATAAATCCTCAAAAGCCACCCCTGGTGACATGCTTCATCTAGCCAAGCTCTAACCTTTGACAGTTTTTACAGCCTTCTCAAATAGCACCACCTAATACTGACCAAGTGTTCCAACACATGATTCTATGGGAGGCATTTCACATTAAATACTCAACAAAAGTTTAGGAGAGAGTAGGATTCTTCATTTTTAAACAAACCTCAAGGGTGATTATCAAACATCTAGATATCCATGTTAAAGGTGAATGTTTCAAGAAATTACCCTTCCATTATCTTTAATTGCTCATACCTTCATACATGACTTAAACCTTCGTTGATATTGTTCTATCTACTGATTTATGAAATGATTCCTTGACCCCAATAGTTTGTATTACAAGAAGAAATTTTTACATCCTATATCAAAAAATCTTAACTTGGAAATCATAAAACATTAGATAATGTGCATCAGGAATAAAATTCCCCTAAACATGGAACAAATATATTGTATTTACTTTTCAGTATTTTTATGAAGAGCCCATGATTTCTTTTTACTGATTTGAAATGAGCCTATAATGTCAATCAAAAGTAACAACGATTTTGAGAACACAACCTGAATATAGAAATGCTTTTCTAATGCTATCACATCAAACTATGAATGAACATATTTTGAGATAGGTTAAGTTCTAACTATTCTTATATACTTTATGGATTAAATAGTAAATTATGCAGATACAAGAAATTTTAGAAATACCTTGTAAAATCTAGCATATATATATATATATTAATCTTGTCTTTTAAAAATGTCTGCACAATATTTGATGTTAGATTGAAAACATTGAGTAAGTCCAAGATCCTTCAATTTCATGTCCTGATACTTTGTCACTAAGGTTTTTCTTTTATTCAGATAATTGGAAATAACATAAAAGTTCAAGCAGAAGAAAAAAAATGCATTTTCTGCTCTGTTCTTGGAGAAGGAAGCTCACTGTTCTCTATGACATTGGGTGTTTGTGCTACCTATGAAAAGGGTTATGTTTCTCAATAATAAAAGTTTAAGTTCTGGCCGGGCGCTGCTGGCGCACGCCTTTAATCCCAACACTTGGGAGGCAGAGGCAGGCGGATCTCTGTGAGTTTGAGACCAGCCTGGTCTACAAGAGCTAGTTCCAGGACAGGCTCCAAAACCACAGAGAAACCCTGTCTCAAAAAACCAAAAAAAAAAAAAAAAAAAAAAAAAAAAAAAAAAGTTTAAGTTCTGGATATTCATATTACCATAACCTGATAAGAAAAAGAGATTTAGATTTAATTTGTATGCTAAAATATTTTGTTAAAAATAAACTTATTTAATAATAAAATTGCTATTTTGATATATGTATATAACTATAGAATTACCTAGTTTGTAAATTCATTTCCAGTAAAAACTAAGCCACATTATTAGTGTTTTATCTTTTGATGGTGAATGTTCCAAAAATCTTGGGACTAGGAGATTCATAATTAAATTAAATAAAATTTAATTTTACCTCCTGAAATGGTAGTGCAGATGGACTCGTCAGTCATGAACCTGCAGCAGCAGCTTATTGTGCTATTAATTAATCCATTGGCTACCTTCAAAGTCAAGAAGAACTCTTTGCAATTACCTTGGATATATATTTTGGGTGGTTATTATTTTACTTCTTTGCATATACTGCTTTTACTTTCAAGTTGAAGCCAAAGGTTTGGTTTCTATGCTATAAACTGGTTACAGCAAGGGAAATGATATTTTGTGCCTGATAGATATAGAAAGTATCCAGGAGGTTATCACTAAAGGTAACAAAATGCTGAAGCTTTGATGGTACATTATTCTAATAAGAAGTTCAGTTTTGAACATCTAAAGAACTGTTATTTCATTATGATCTAAAGGAACTACCCTTTTGGTTGTATTTTTAATTGTCATTAGTTACAGTGCTCAGCACACACACAGTATCTATTTTAATTCAGAATGAAAGTGGCAGGAATTCCACTTGAGGTAACCATAAACAAAAGAATGATTTGTGTTTTTCATCAAGCACATGGATGGAGAGGGATATAAATAACTTCCAATCATTCTCTCAAGTCCTTTCCATTGTGCATATATACATATCGCTCACACTCAAGCACTCAAACCTAGCACCTGTGCTTCTACTCTGTCAGAAGTTTGATTTTACTCTGGTCTGCTATGTATGGTTATTTCTCTAAGGGGTAGGTGGAATTTAGTAAATCTTCAGGTCATGTTTTCCAAGATAGATAAGAGGTTCTTCCCTGGAATCTCTAAAAAGGAAAACAAAAACTAAAATGAATTAGTAGAAAACACTGATTTGAAAAACTTGTATCAAATAACCAATTTTCCATCGATAAATTGTGTCTAGACTTAGGAATAGTGAAGTCATAAACTGCTGCTGACAATTATGTCAGAACAGTTAGATGTAAGATTATGTAATTTCAAAGAACTCCTCTGGGGGAAAAAAGGTTTTCATATGTGAGAAGTACGCTGGAATTATACTGTTCTTGAGAATCTTTGATCACATTTAGTACCCACCTTCATTTGGTGTAAGGAGGATGATTTGGACCTTGCTATCAGATTTAAACAGATGAGAATTTTAACCAATTAATTAATCAACATTCAGTCCTTAATGACCATGGTAGACAGAATAATAGCCTTCCAAAAATGCCTGTGTCCACTCTCTATATTTGTAATATCTTGAGTTATATGAATAGGAACAATTGTGATGGCCTTCAAGGCATTATACTGGTTTACCAAATGGGTCCAATATAATCACAAGGGTTTATTTATGTGGAAAAGGAGAGAAGGTGAGTCATAGTGAGAACATGAAAAGATCTTAACCTTCTCTTGCTGACTTTGAAGAAGAAGAACTGAAAAAGGCAGAAATGTCAATGAACTTTAAATTTCAAGAAATCAAAGTCAAGAGAAATGGCTTTGTGTGTAAGAATGCTTGCTGCAGAAACATGAGACTCTTAATTTTAATCCTTGCCCCCATATGAAGAGATGCAGGGGTGGGAGGAAAGGAGGATAGTTGGGGTTTGCTGGCAGGTAGTCTTGTTCCAGATTCAGTGAGAAACCCTGTCTTGAAGGAGTAAGGCAAGCTGTAATAGAGGAATATCCTAGCAAGCCTCCTCTGAGTTCTGCACATGCAGAGGGCTATGGAACCACACTCACTGCACAATTAATTGATAAAATAAAATCAGCCAGATTCATGCTTGCCCTCCATAGCAGATGCAGCCCTGCCTAGATCCTGATGGTGTACCGCTGAGGCCAGTTTAATCTTCCAATTTAGAGAGCTGAAGTCAATTCATTTGTATTGCTTTGTCACAAAGACTATAGTAACTTGTGATACTAGCCAGAAACAAATACAGTGACCATTGTAATCCATCTTTGATAAAATCACCAGACTATAAACAGAATTCTTTCTTAATAAAAATAGTATGTTTTAAAAAATTATTTTACAACAATGTTGAAAAGAATGATGTTGAAAAGATGATTCCTTTTACTATTAACGTTAAACATTCAGGGATACATATAGAGATTAACTGAGGTATAAATTTCATCTTTTCTCCTTGAATTATTTTAAAATAATAGAAACTAGTTTTTAGACACTACTTTATGTCTTACGCTTTCACTTATTGGATGTTGTAACATAATCATAATACTTTGTTTTTAATGGCCTCATAGTAAGATATTTTGACCAAGCACAATATGCATTATTATTAACATCAGAGCCATTATTTTAGTTAAATTGCCCATGAACTTAATCACAGGATTTCAGCACTGTCTGAGTTTTTCTTGTTTCTGTAAGTCTGTGTTGCACATAGCTGAGTGCACTTTTTCCCTCAACTATGTGTTATGGGTTGAATGAATGTGGAATTTCCTCTACAGGCTCCTGTGCTTGAACACCAGTTTCAGAATGGTGATGCTGTTTGGTATAGAACCGGGTTTCTCTGTGGCTTTCAATCCTGTCTGGAACTAGCTCTTGTAGACCAGGCTGGTCTACAAGAAATCCGCCTGCCTCTGCCTCCTAAATACTGGGATTAAAGGTGTGTGCCACCACCGCCTGGCATGATCATTTTTTCCACTTTTATACATCTTATACGTTACATTTTTCCCTCCCCCTTCTCCTCCCATTCCCTTCCCTCTCCTCCCTTCTTCCTCAGATCCACTCCTCTTCCATTTCCCTAAGGAAAAAAGAATAGGCCTCCCAGGGATATCCAGCAAACATGGCCTAACAAGTTACAATAAGACTAGGCACAAACCATCATATCCAGGCTGGATGAGGCAACCCACTAGAAGGAAAAGGCAAAAGACTCAGAGACATCCTCCACTCCCACTGGATATGATTTTAAATATGATAGCCCAACCACATGTCTATTTAAACCTCTTTTCCTGATCCACTAATATGTAGGGAACATCCACTGAATGCTTCAGCTGCTAAGAAACCCTACCAAGCTTTCTCTACAATGAGAGTCTGAAACTATGAGTCTAAATAACTTGGCCCTCCTGTAATTTTCTACTGTTAGATATTTGATTACAATAATGAGATGTGTACTTCACAGGCAAGATAAGAAGGCTCATACATATGTTTTAGGGCCTACAATTCAGGCCCTAAATAAAATAAAATACATTCAAAATCACATGCAAAGTTAAGGTAAATACCAACAAAAAGCCAATCAATAGTGATTAGTTTTTAAAGCAAACACTACCTGAGAGGTCACAGGTTTTATGCATTTGTTTCAATGACTCTATATGCTTCAAAATTTGTTTCCTATCAACTCTCCAAATGTGTGCTAGACATCTTACAGTGCAAATGATATTTGATTTGGTGTATAGTCTAACTTTCTCATAACTTAAAGAGCTATGCAAATATTCCCAATGTCATCCCGATGTCCTAAAAAACTAAGAAAATTAGACAAATCTACTAATTTCAGAAATATGCCCTCAATTTCATGTTCCTTTATTCCAAAACTACCCTGGCTGAAGAGAAGTACAATAAAGCAGAAGTTGAAATAGTGTGGTGGAAAGAGACAGTGATCACAAGCAGCTTCGTAAAATATTCCTGCTTTTGAAAATATTTTTGACTTGTTTTTGGGGTCTTCCTCATAAGGAATATGAGATTTGTTGATATCAGCTCAATGGCAACAGTGACTTTGTCTTTTTAAATGCTGAACTATTCCTAGGGCTGTACTCAAAGCATAGAAGAGTGACTTTCTCCATCTTAACTGTCACTGATCTCCCAACAGAACAGGGAGCCAAGCTTCTGTCAGCATGGGACAGGTGATAGGTATCAGACTGTCTTTGTCTCTGTCCCAGCTGAGGCACATCTGTAGCTGTGCACACCTCACATCCTAATGCAATGGCAATGTTATCATCAAACATGGGGCTGATATTTTGACAGCAAAATCTCTGATAACTTGTCCAAGTGAGTGTCTACAGCCCAGGCTTCCTTCCACACCATGAACATGTGCAGGAATGGAGATAATCATCACATTATCAGTTCCAAAATCAGTTCTTAAAGCCCAGAAGTATTTAGTCCTGGACTTCAGCCTATCTGTTTTGTTGGTTATACAGAATGTTCCTTCTTAGCTGAATTCCTTGCAGATATCCCACCAAGATAAGGCCATGAATTTGAGTCTTAGATTACAATCCATAAAAGCTAAACTTTTAGTTTAAAAATGCAGAGCTAAAGAATGGCCAAAGATTTTCTTTTCTTACTTAAAAAAGGATAAGGAAACTGATTCAGCCAGGATATTCACTAAGCCTGAAGTGAGCTTTGCCTACTCATTGAAATGAGTTCCCACATTTGAACATCTTCCTTCCTACTTTTAAAATGCTCTTGTCCATCTCTTCATAAGATCTTGGCAACAAGAGGCTTCCGGGTTTCATGCATTGAAATAAAGATAATTCCAAAAAGAAAGCTGGTTTAAAACTCTCTGGACTTCTCTTGGGAAATGTGGATCTTTATCCTAGCCAAAAGGAATGAGTGTGTCAGCAATGACAAATTAAGTCTTGAAGGGGATAACTGAAATGAGGAAGCAAGAAGGTTAGGCAGCTTATCCCCAAATCCTGGATCAGATAAAAATAAGAAAGAGGCAGCATAGACTTCAGTGCAGATGTGTGTCCTCAGGTCAAGGGCTGAGACTAGGTGCAAGCAAAGCAATAGAACAAAGAGAAACAGGAGGGAATGTTTTCATTTGTTGATAACTGTGGCATGCAAATGAACAGGCAAAGCTTATGTTTTCTGTTTCTTATATTCCCTTTGTTTGCACAATTCCTAAGTGTTTACTAGATGTTTATTGTTTATTGAGTTCATCTTTCTTCATACACATTATAAGAAGTAATATGATTATTTTTTTTCTTGCGTAATGATTTTTTCTATAAGGTTTAAGATTTAACAAGTAATAGTACTTAATATTTAATGAATATTTCTTTTGTGCTCTGTACTGTGCTAAGGGTTTGCAAAGCCTCATTTAATACTTATCAACTTCATGATGTTGGTATCATGAACATCTCTCAACAGCTAATCATGACAATTATCTGTCTGTCTCTCTATCTAAATCCAACCATTTATTTCTATTTTCATCAATACTAAGTTCCTTAGTGCACACTTCTTTCTACTTAAAACATCAACTGATATCCTGTAGATATTCATGGGAGTTGAATTTCACAAAGATAATGAGATGGTTCAATCTATAAAGTATTTGCTAAGCAAGTATAAGGAACTCAGATTCCCTATCCATGTGATAGACTGGCGTAGTGATGTAACAATATATTTTGAGGTTATTTTAAGAAAGGCAGGTAAATTAAGCTATACTTTTGTGATTGGCCCATACATAGATACAGGGTAATACTGTAAATTTATAAATGTTCATTGTATTATTGCCTGTCATCTAAGGAGGGATGGTAATAAGGTCACCAAAAGATATCATTTACAGATTAGCCTGACATCCACACATAAAGATTTAAAGGACAATGTGTGATTTGGATGTGGGTAATTAACATATGAACTGTTTTTCATTTTGTTAGGCTATCATAGCACTGTAGTGAATATGCTAATTATGAATATTTTGAAGTTAAATATCATTTGGAGGACGCACCCAAGTTTTCCTTGTTTGTTTCAATCTTATTCTTAAGTTAAAAAAGTTCCCGCATCTATTTACAATAACAAAATAGCTCATTTCACATCAGTTCAGTACTTTACAGGGTGATTCAGCCTTAAAAGCATCCTAGAGGTCTTTTGCAGCTGACAACAAAACAGCCCTGTTAGAACTAACAGCCCAGGTCTTTGCTTCCTACAGGCAGATTTCACTTAACCTGGTTTTAATTAGCAAGAATCTATGAATAATTTTGTTTTAAATAAGAGATTTAGTTATTTTTTTCCCCTAATTGTCCAACTGTATCAACTTCTCTTGGAGAAGGCAGTCACTCTTACGTCCTGGATCACATTCCCTGCCATTCCCTGGCTAACAGTTCTCTGTAGATGAGCATTTATATTCTATGCTCCAGTAACTACAGCTCTATTTAGTTCCTCAGCTCTGAGCCTTAGGATGTTCACCTGAAAACATTTCAAAGCCCATAACTCTCAATGAAATGCAATGATCATCCATAGGAAAGGATGAGGGGGCCTTGCTCACAGATTTATCTGGTGATCTTGGGTCCAGTGTAAATGAGCTGAGTATAAGAGGGAGTCAGTGCACACCTGTATTTTTCCTGAGTTCAATCCGGACTCACCACTCTTGGTCTGTATGTATTTTATTTTATTTGTTTATTTTACTCAGTTCATCGGGAAAGCCTGGTATCAGAGACTTTTTCATTTTCCAGTTCTGGTAACTGCAGTCAGCCGTCATCACCCACAGATTTTCTTTGAGAATATGTGTTTAGAAGGGAAGTGGTGGGGGTGAACTGAATTGCCATCTTAGATCAGGACATGGCTGTTGGTCTGCATCTGTACAGGGTGGATAAAGGTATCTCTTACATTAATAATGTACGTAAGTTAACCCTATCTGCCTTGCTACAGAAGTTCTGCATGCATAGCATCCCAGGGAGAGAAGAAGCAATTGATTATTCAAAGATGGTGTTCCTAAAACAGAACACTGTCGATGCCCAATGGGTTCCTGCTAGTAAATAAACAGAGGGAAAGGCAGAATATTTACTTCTAAAGCAAGAAACCGCTTCAGATTATGTCATCACAGTCTGGTGGTCACTTTTCCTGTTTTACCAAAGGAAAGGTTGTAGATTTAATCATCTTGTCTGATAGTGGACTGGTATCACAAAGTGACATAAACAAGTCCCGTGGTGATGGAAGGATGTGTATAGAACTGGCTTAGTAGATACACTTGACAGAGATTTTAAACATCAAAGAACTGCTTAATTATAAATGTATAATTATGGACCTCACATTCTAAGTGAGTCATTCCTCCAGTAAACTTAATACAGCTTTGCATTCTCAGCGAAAGACAAGCTAGCCCATACCAAATTAGAAGATAAGGTTGGATATCGGAGTATGGCATTAGTTCCCGTGGAAATAAGTTACCTCAGCATGGGTCATTGTCTAACTATACTGTACTGTGGAAGCTCATCTGACCCAACTCTGTACACAGTAAAGCAAGAGCTAAGTTGTGTTGGGCATTTGTAATATATTAGACACTGACGCATAGTTCTAAAAATTTCACAAAAAGTTTGCAACAATCCCAAAATGTTAAAAAAAAAAAGTGAGGCCAGTACTATCATCCTTTATTTAATTTTTTTGTCATGTGAGATATCATCTTCTGCCAGATCCTTCTCACTTCCCTACCCACCCAACTTCATGCCTCCTTTTAAAATAAATAAATAAAGAAAACAAAAAAATTAAAGCAAAACATTCACTGATCATCCAAAGAAACATGGGTTTTGTTTGTTTGTTGAACAGCCATTTCTGGGCATAAGGACTATCCTGAAGTTAGAGAAAACTGATTGTCCCTTTCCAAGTGGATATCACCTTGAATAGAGGTAAGAGCCTGTATACACACCCCCTCTCGGTGCTAGGGCCGCAAGTGACTTAAACCTGTTCAGGTCTTCTGCCTGCTGTTACAATCTCTGTGAGTTCATATGTGTAACAGTTTTGCTGTGTCTGGGAGACATTATTTCCTCTGACAAGCACTACTCTGGCTCTTATAATGATTATGCCTCTTCTACATGGCTCCCTGAAGCCAGGTATTTTCCTTTTACTCTGGAAGGAATTAGCAGCCGGAAGAGTGCGAGATTGCATTGCTAATTAACAGGGGGCTTTGTGAGACTTCAGTACCAGTCTTGCTCATTATTGTCTCTTTGCTGTTTGATTTGTGACCTTTAGAACAATGTTACATTAAAATGCAGATCTTTTTACATCCAATCCTGGACCTACAGACTCTGCTTTCTAAGGTTTGCTAACAAATGTGAGTGACAGAGATTTTTTGGGAAGGCATATGGAGAGCCACAACTACAGTTTAAGGCTCCCTCTAGCATGGTGAGGAAGGTAATGTGGTTTTAGTGGAATGTAGCACAAAAGAAGTATAGAAAGTGTCATTGTAGGGGCTGGAGAGATGGCTCAGAGGTTAAGAGCATTGCCTGCTCTTCCAAAGGTCCTGAGTTCAATTCCAGCAACCACATGGTGGCTCATAACCATCTGTAATGGGGTCTGGTGCCCTCTTCTGGCCTGCAGGCATACATACAGACAGAATATTGTATACATAATAAATAAATAAATATTTTTAAAAGTGTCATTATAAAACTTCACAAAAAATAATGATAAGTTCCAAAAGATATTTTGAAGTACATTAGCATTTATGAATTAAAATTGTTTCCTCTCAAGGTACATCATATAATCTTTTTGTCATCAGCCACTCTATTCATGTGGTGACTCTATACTACACTCTATGGGAGACAGACAACATTTATCAATAATTATGAAAATGTTATATTTAAGATTGAAAAAGAAAATCACTGATTAGTGTCAAATAAGTGATAAACCTTATAGTAAATTCAGATTGTAGCAAATACACAACTGATACACTTAATGTTTACAAGTTCTGAAATATTTTCTTAACATGAAATAAATGTTGGTTTTTGTGTATTTGACAGATTTACATTTATAAAATAAATTGTGTTTTGTTTGAAAAATTGCATTAATTATCAGAGGGATTAGGAAGTGTTTAATAGATTGCTTTCTGTCACTGGGTAGTATTTAACATTAGTATTTATAACAGATTCTAGAAGATACATAATGAGTTTGAAACAAATTTAGGTAACAAAAGCTCAAGTCTTGAAAATACAACAAATTAATTTTTACGTGCTTCATATATTACTTTAGTTGTTAACTTTAATTATTTACCCATGAGTGTAAATGAAGCTAAATAAATAAATGAAGAGAATATCAAGGTTGCATAACGCAATCTAATGGCATCCCACTAGGCCCCACCTCCCAACAGTGTTGCTTTGAGAACCAAGCCTTCTTCTACACATGGACCTCTGTTACAGATTCAGGAGGCTGAGAGAGAAATTGATGAGTTTCAAGCTTGTACAGGCAACTTAGACCTCATCTCAAAGTAAAAATTAAAAAGAGGGCTGGGAAATGTAGCTCAGTGATAGGAGATTTCTATTCTCATTGCCACAAGCAAAAAAATTAAAAAAAAAACCCTCCCAACTACAACAGATACTAGTTTATTTTTAGGTAACAGTTGTATTGGGGTGGACCACAGTGAAGAATCAGTTATGTAAAGTTCACCATTATGGCAGATGAGGGGCAGAGTCAGATCTTCTATATTCATATTCTTGGGACTGGTGTCCCCTCCCCTACTAAACTCTTGTGGGATTACCCTCTGTATGCTGGGGAATACATACATTTATTAATCAATGGTAATAAAACAGTTTATTACCATTGGTTAAAACTGTTTTATTACCATTGGTTAAGAAAGAACCTACTTTTACCTATTACAGGGCAGAATATAGCAAGGTGAGAATTCCAATCAGAGATAGAGGAGGAAAATAGACAGAATAAGAGACACACCATGTAGTTGCTGAAAGAGGATGCCAGAACCTTAACTGGTAGGCCTCAGCCATATGGTGATGCAGACGAATAGCAATGGGTTAATTTAAGATATAAGAGCTGGGTAGGAATACACCTGAGCCATTGTCTAAGCAGCGTTGTAATTAATATAGTTTCTGTGTGATTATTCAGGTCTGTGGCTAGGAAACAATAGCACAGTTTCTGTTTACAAATTGGCCAACTGCATCCACATAAAACCTGAGAGCTCTTGGGAAGGAATTCTGTTTTATTTAGACAGAAAGGAGGAGATAAAATGTGATTCCCTCTGTATGCTGTGACTATGTTTTATTATCGTTAGTTAGAAAGGAAGCTGCTTTTGCCTATGGCAGAACATAACATAGCAAGGTGGAAATTCCAAGCAGAGATAGAGGAGGAAAGTAGGCAGGGTCAGAGAGACACCATATAGCTGCTGAAGAAGGATGCCAGAACCTTCCCTGGTAAGCCACAGCCTCATGGCAATACAGATCAAGAGAAATGCATTAATTTAAGATATAGGAGCTGGATAGGAATACACCTGAGCCATTGTCTATGAAGTGTTGTAATTATTATAGATTTTCTGTGGTTATTTGAATCTAGGTGACCGGGAAATGAGTGTGCACCTTCCATTTACATTCAACAGGGCCAACTCTGCTATACTGTCCAGGTGCAGTGCAGGACACGGTTTTCCTAGTGTTGCCATTGGTGGGAGGGGCAGTCAGCTCCTTCTGACCCAGATGGCAGGGGAGAGGGCATCTTTCCCTCACCATCACCACATGGTAGACAAGGGAGTCAGGACTTGCTCTCCCATTTTCACACCCTCAGGGCTAGCTCTCCCACATCCCTGTGATCAGGGTCAGCTATATTATGGTTCACAGTCCAGCCAGTTAGGGTCTGGGCCAGTTCTCTCTAGTACTGTAACCAGCAAGGGTCAGAGCCAACTCTGTGCAACCCTATTCTCTTGGCCTTTGGTGGTATTCAGAGCCATAGACGTCAACAGAGACCTCAGATGTAGCAGGGACATGAACCCAGACATGGACATTAGCAGCACCCCAGTCCTGATAATCATCATGACCATGGGTGGTGAGCAAACCACCCACCTCAGTCCATTCCTCAGAACTTTAATTATTTTTACTTCCTTCCACAGTACATGAACCATTCTGTCTGTCTTGCTGCCTCTCTCTCTCTCTCTCTCTCTCTCTCTCTCGCTCTCGCTCTCTCTCTCTCGCTCTCTCGCTCTTTCTCTCTCTCTGGCTCTCTCTCTCCCTATTTCTTTCACATATTACACCATACACCATATATTTGTTCACTATAATAGTTACCAACCACCCAGCAACAACAAGCAAGGGTGAACCCATGCTCTTTCCCTAGGCATGTATGTGGTTCTCCTTGTCAGAAACAGGTTTAATAATAAACAGGAATGAACATAGCTTGTCTTTACTATAAGACAGCTGTTAAACCTAAGATGGATGCAGGCTAGTTCATCAGAAGATGAATGGGAATAAGAGTTTGAGTTTTGGTGACTTGAAGCAGGCAGAGGTGGTGGATGTTGGAGCGGGGCGGCCGATGAGATGACCAGAAAACAGATGGTGAATACCTTATGTTTGATAGGAGACCACCATAAACAAGAGAGACACAAATATACTTTTGAAGATTAGAAAATGATGTGTGTGTTTCTGTTGTGTTGCTCTCATATGATTAGCTTGATAGGCAGGTATGCTCCATTTTAAATTTCTATTCACTATTTTAGCTTAATTTAATCAGATATACTGTTAAAATACTATGTAGCTAGAAAAAAATGGAAATGTACAATTACCTGAGGTATTTCATACCAATTTTGTAGATTTTTTGATGAAAGTTTTTAATCTAAATTATCTATGCTCCATTCACATTTAAGAATTTCTTAAGCTTTTTTGACATTCAATATTTTATGGAGGAAACTACTAGTCACCAGCTTGTACTCTCCCCTGCTCCTTCTATCAACTCGAAAGACCCAAACAAAAGAAAATAAAACACATGTTTACCTTAAATAAGTATATTAACAGTACCCATTTCAAGAGAATAAATAAATATACGGTCTTTTCAAAGTGAAACTCAAAATTATTCATAAACAAATAGGTAATTTGAGTCCTAACAGTAGTTCATATATATGGCAGAATGATATAAAAAATCAGTCTCAAAGTGCATTAAATGGGATACAAATTTTTCATCTGTTCAAAGGGTTAAAGTTATGTGTAATGTCACTTTATTTTAAACAGAGATGTCAAGTAAATGTGGTAGGGTGTTGTAATAAAGGCCACTAGGTCGTTCCAGCTGCTCGGCAGCTCAGACCAGAAATAGCCACACAGAAACTATATTATTTGAAACACTGCTTGGCCCATTAGCTCTAGCTTCTTATTGGCTAACTCTTACATATTAATTTAACCCATTTCTATTAATCTGTGTATTACCCCAAGGTTGTGGCTTACCCGGTATACTTCTGGCATCTGTATCTGGCAGAGTTACATGGCTTCTCCCTCACTCTGTCTCCTTCCTCCCAGCATTCAGTTTAGTTCCCCCCCCCCACTTAAATTCTGCCATATCAACTGGCCAAGGCAATTTCTTTATTCATCAATAGTATTCACAGCATACAGAGGGGAACCCCACATCAGTAGGGAAAGATAATACATTTAAATCTTAATGTGCACAAAGAAGGATAAGTTGCTAACGATATCCTTAACCGTGGATATACCTGTTATGATGCACAGATTGAGTTGTTCTGTGAGGTAATTTTCCTCTCTTCTGTGGAACTAAAAATTCAGACTATATGGAACTTAACCATTTACATACGCTGCAGGTAAAATATGGTATAACTCAACAAATATCTAAAGGAAACAGAGGGTAAATGAAAGGAAAAAATAGTCTTAGCCTGACCAGAACCACAAAATGATCCTACTTGTGATTTAAATGACTTATTTTTCAGTGTTCTATTAGAAAACACAAACCATGAAGAATTCTAATACTAAAATTGGCCTGTTCAAGATCCCATCTTTGATGTTTTTCTTCCATTTTATTCTTGTGCACAATACATTTTGAAAATGTCACAGTGTGTTCTGCTTTTTCAGTTTGTCCTAAATGTCAGCCATTAAACTGACAATGACCACCCAGAATAGACTAGTACTGGGATCTCAAAAGATGATTTTGAGCAATCTTGTGTACACAGTTTTCAGAGAGTAATGCTTCTTGTTAATTAGACAGTGGCAAGCGTCCACGAGAATCACCTGTTCCCTTAGTCATCAGATACACAGCAAAGAGTGGGAATGTATTACCATTTAATGTTATAATTCATTTTAAGTAGATAGCATTAGAAAATTACAAGACTTATTCTTTCACCAGGACTAATAGAGTACTTTTACTAAGTATACAGCCTTTATATTCATCAAAACCTTATATATATATATATATATATATATATATATACATATATATAATTTATAAGTTTGTTACTGATATTCTCTGAGAATTATTTTATAAGATTGAATATTTTAAATTAATTGGAGCCTTTTAATGACTTTGTTTGAAGGCCCTGAGTTCTAGTCCAAGTTTAGGGTTCCTAAGGGTATTTCCTTACTTGAAAATAGTCTCAGCTTTTCCCTCACAGAAATGAAAATGTATGCCATGGAAGATGATTATCTTTTGCTCTCAGTGTGTAACAAAGCGTTTACTATGCTTTCCAGCTCTACAATGCGTTCTTGGTATCTCTGAATTTTCCAGTGTTGAGTTGATGTATCTTACTGAAAGTATGCCATCCATGTGTTTAGCTCCCGAAGACTTTGCCTACTGCTTTGATAATTTTTGTCTTACAAAATTACTTTTAAAATAGTTTTAAGAGAATTTAACTAGGTAAGTTTCATGTGGGATACAATCAGGAAATCATCATAACCACCTAATAATGAAATTGATTTACTGCATATAATTTCATTTTGTTAAAGTTAATACCTTTCATTTTCATTTAGACAATATCTGGCAGTTGTTCTTATTGTATCTAGTTTTACTATGTATAGTTAAAAACCTTTCCTTTTTATTTAAACAAATAGGGGGAAATGCTGCAGAAGAATTATTTGCACTGCTACTCTCCTGTGCCAATGAGCAGAGCCAGTGATTAGCTGACCAGAATTGGCCATGAATATGTTAAAACATTGAGGAAGTTTAAGTTTGGTCCTAATATTGGGGAAACTCTGATAGGTCATAAAGAGTCGTTTTCCATCAGGGCTTTTGGGAACCGGATGGGTATATTGTAAGAGGGCCTTTGTAAGGTGGCTTATGAACTGAGATGAGTTTTGTATTTTTCCTGGATTACCTCTTGGATTTTTCCATAGCTTACTGCTTTAAGGGTGGCCTTGCAGAGACCAGCCGGGGGGCAGGGGTATAAATTAATACCTAGCAAGGATGCTCCCTGGGATATTGTAATTTCATTCAAGGTCTTGTTTGAGGACTCTTAGCCCTGACTGGGTATACAGCATTCCTGTGGAGAATTTCATCTGCATGCACCCTAGTCTGGCTCCAGATTCACCTTTGCTCATATGGGAGAAGATGATTTTTGAGAATCATATAAACATCACAGAAAGGGAGGTTGTATTCCTAAATTCTTTAATAAAGGTTGAAAAATTAGCAGTGTAGGACCCCAATCTCTTTTCTATCTGAGTTCACTTAATGAAAAGAGGATATGAACTCCAACTAAGACATCCATCCCAGCAACTTCCCATGAAGGGAAAACTATGATCAACTGAGGCAGGAACAGGGGAAGTGAAGGGGGTACTTTACTTCCTGACAGAGCAGGAGCAAGTAGCAGGAGGACTAGGGGCTGCTGCAGTGAGCTGAAAGTAGGAGAACAGTATAGTTAATTTGGGTAGTCTGTCACTGAGGAGGAAGAAAGTGAAACCCGAGAGGTTAGAGAAGGGGAGGTTGGGACCAATAGGTGGGATGTTCCTTATCTGTACTGAAAGTAGTGGAGGAATAAATTTGTTCAGGCTTCATAGCTAGAAGAAACTGAGTGGGGAAACAGGAAGAACAGAGAGAAGGCTTGGAACAGTAGTAAGAGAAAGCTTGGGTGTAGGGAACTTCTTTTCCATTTCCCTATCACTCACAATAGTTGTAAAGTTTTTCAATAATGCTGAGATCTAGGGTGCTTTTATGTAACCATTTGGATTTATTATCTAAGGGATATTAATGCCAAATTTTATTGCAAAAGTGAACAAGTTTAGGGGTCTTCAGGTTGAATGCCAGGTGGAGAGGCTAGAGGTTTTCTAAACAGCATCCCAAGGGGAAATGAGAGGATATGGAAGACACCATTCCCATGGATGAGAGACGGGGTGAAGGAAAAATGTCACTGTAACCTGTAGTCACAAGGTGTCCCCAGGATGCAGGGAGGACTGGGGCAAAACATAAGCCTTTCAGTTCATTACCACACTCAATTGGTATCAGGGACTTAGCCTGGCTAAGCTGGAAGAAAGACTTGGCACCTAATCAGGCCTCCAGGGTTTTTATGTGCGGTCAGAAGACCAGGACAAAGACAGAGCTCTAGGAGGATGTTCTTATCCACAGAAAAGGATAAGGAATGGTGCCATGCTCTGCGCCCCCGTGTCTGTGCTTTGTGCAATGGCACCCAGTTCGCCATCTTCGGGCAAGGGGGCTGGAGGTTAAAATACATAGACACACACAGACAGAGAGACAGCGACACGGGTCATCCTTGAATTCCCCATGAATGTCCCCTTTATTGTGTTTAGGGGCAGATAATATAGAGATAGCCACGCCCCAGCCAAACCCACCAGAAACCACTCTCTTGCCATCAGGAACTCCTGAAGGTCTCATGCTCAGAGCAGCTGTAGGCACTCAGATCAGGGGATTACAAGAAATTCAGGATCTGGGCTTTCACTGCTCCCAACAGGAATGGGGTTGCAAAAGCCACAAGAGTCTAGAAGAACTGTGAGGTTATGAGTGGTTCTGAGAAGAAGGCGGGAAAAGGCAGGAATGGATATAACAGCCTAGTTGGGCCTAAGGAAACTGCAGTATTGCAGCTCCAAGGGTCGGGGTAGGGACGAGATCAGGTGAAGAGAGCCAGCCATAGCCCTAAAGACCATTGCTGGGGCTACCTGCACCTCCAAGAGTAACAGAGGGGTGCTAGACACTCAGTGGTCACTTCTTTGGACTCAGGGAAGCATTTTCACTAACATTTACCCATCTGTTGCTAGTAGATGGAATGCTAAGTGATGGCTGACCCAGAATGTGAGTCTGTTGTGGTTGGGCTAGAGATGACGAATAGGATCCCATTTGTTGCGATGAGCTGATCTGTTGAACATGCCTGAAAAGGGGTGTGGTGATTGGTAAAAGAAAGAAACAAAAGATGAAAGATAGAGTCAGGAGGGCTATCAGTGAATACTGCAGCAACCTAGAGTTTATTTCTTTTAGCCCTTTTATACTCAAAGCAAAAGGGGAGGGTAAAAGACTTCCTTCCCATGATACAAGGAACAAACAAGTGTAATTACCCCCTTAATACTCTAAACATCTAGTAACCATGCCATTTAATAAAACATTCTGTTATTTGGTCTTGAGGACCAAGACATCTAGTAGCCACACCTTGAAGCATGATTAATAAAAACTCAGAGACAGATATTAGAGTTCAACCTGAAGACCAAAAAGCAAATAAGCCAGCCACTGATTATTACCTTGACCTCAGTCTGAAAATGGAGATCCTGCCTCCAGAAAAACTCTGAATAAGTCTGTGCCTGATATCTGTCTCCTTCTATTTTATAATCCTCTCTAGTTCTGGGATTAAGGGCATGCACCACTACCACCTGGTTTCTATGGCAAGCTAGTGTGGTTACTGGTATTAAGGGTGTGTGTCATTATGGCTACTGGGATTAAAGGTGTGTGTCAATCCTGCCTGGTCTGTAAAACTGACCAGTGTGACTGTTTTACTTTTCAGATTCACAGGAAAGCTTTATTTATTAAAATACAAATGAAATGCCACTACAACACCTTTGGCCAAACATCCTGTTTTTTGGTCTTGACAAGTTTGAACTCTGACCTATGTCAAAATGGATATAGAGTCACTGTGAGCTCCCACACCCATTGAGGCTCCAAGAGGGAGCACAATCACCTATCTGAGTTACTAGTCATGGAACCACTGTGAGTATTACAACTTTGAGGGGAAATGATTCCCCAGTAGAATAGTTAAAGTTCTGAGGGGAAGGTTTCTCTATTGTATGTGTTACAACTCTGAAACCAAAGATATCCTAGCACTCAGGGGTCAAAGAATACCTCAAAGTCACACCACACAAACTTCACACAAGGGATTTATTGGGAGAGACACAAGAAAGGACTGCCTCTCCTTGGGTGAAATTGGAATACACAGGATACAGGTTTATATAGGATTCCTAAGGGAAGGAGATCTTCTGGGTGGAGATTTCCATGGTGATTAGTGGGATTTCAAGCCAAGCCCAGAGATTGAGTTCAGGGATTGGTAGGGTTTGGGGCTCAGAGATTGGTAGTTTTTTAGCTTAGAGACTGGTGGGGTTTGAGTAGGTTTTCAAACCCAGAAATTGACTCAAACCTTTTGCCCTACACTTTGGAAACCAGGATTATCAACCACACCAGCCTATTTTCTTCAAAGCATGCTTGTGTGATCTTGACTTCTATTTCTCTTTTGGTGTTTGATAATAAATATTTTGGATTGCTGAGTATGACTGCAACCCTGCCCCTGCAAACATCTTAGCCTGTAGTGGGGATGATTTGTAGGAGGTGAAGAATGAACATCAGGAAAGTGTCATCTTTGTAAGCACTGTGTCTTACTTCCATGATCTGACCTCATAGTTTACTCTTCTTACACATTTAAACAAAGGAAATGGATGACCCCTAGCCACCTGGAATACCTCAGCGAAAAGTGGTCAATCAACCTGGAGGTTCTTTGCTATCCTTTTAGGAGCCAGACATTATTTAGGACCTGCAGTGAACAGAACACATCCCTATAAAAGAGGCCCCATGTACTTTTCATCCTCCCCCAATAGAATCTATTCTTATGTGCATCACAAGTCCTTTCTCTAGGCCCTAACACTGAACTCTGTTTACCAGACAATAGAACTTACTCTTTCTGTGAAGGTCATAAGCTACAAGTTCTACTAGAGAGGTCAGACTCTTGAAGTATGACCTATCTAGTGCTTACAAAGATGGCACCGTTCTGAGTTTCATTCCTCACCTCCCACATATTATCCTCTCTGCAGGCAAGGAAGCTTCAGGGTGTAAGCGTGGGGGTGGTAGCCAACAATTCAGAAAATTTATTATCAAATACAAGAGAAGTAGAAGTCAAGATCACTTATCCATCTGTGTGAGGAAATAGTATTATTTTACTTTATTTTTTTTTCAACCACAAAGACAGGCATCTACTCAGAGTAAAGGGTTGGGAAAAGGTTTTTCAAGCAAATGGTCCTAAGAAAAAAGCAGGTGTGGCCATACTAATTTCTAACAAAACTGACTTCAAACTAAAATCAATCAGAAGAGATCGACAGGGACACTTTATACTCATAACAGGAACGATTCAGCAGGATGAAGTCTCAATCCTGAATATCTATGCCCCTAATATAAAAGCACCCACTTATGTAAAAGAAATATTGCTAAAACTCAAGGCAGACATGAAATCACACACACTAGTAGTAGGAGACTTCAACACACCTCTCTCACCAATGGACAGGTCAATCAGACAGAAAACTAATAGAGAATTAAGAGAATTGTTGGAGGTAATGAATCAAATGGACGTAACAGACATCTATAGAACACTCCACCCAAATAGGAAAGAATACACCTTCTTCTCTGCAGCTCATGGAACCTTCTCGAAAATTGACCACATACTTGGAAACAAAGGAAACCTCCACAGATACAAAAAAATATCAGTGTCCACCTGTGTCTTATCAGATCACCACGGATTAAAGTTAGAAGGCACCAACAATGCTACCCCCAGAAAGCTGACAAACTCATGGAAACTGAACAGTCAACTACTGAACCACACCTGGGTCAAGGAAGAAACTAAGAAAGAAATTAAAGTCTTCCTTGAATTTAATGAAAACAAAGAGACAACATACTCAAACCTATGGGACACGATGAAAGCAGTGCTAAGAGGAAAGTTCATAGCACTAAGTGCCCACTTAAAGAAAACGGAGAAAGCATACATTGGGGACTTAACAGCACATCTGAAAGCTCTAGAAAAAAAAGAAGCAGACGCGCCCAGGAGGAGTAGAAGACTGGAAATATTATTTTACTTTAAACAACCAACTGAGATTCTAATATTGCCTATTTTAGATAAATTATTTGTACTTTTGTTTATATTTGTTGTCTCTGTGTGTGTGTGTGTGTGTGTGTGTGTGTGTATGTGTGTCACAGTATTTGTGTAGAAAGAAGAAGGCAATCCATGGGATTCAATTACTTCCACAATGTATGTTCCTGGCATTGTACTGAGGTCCTTGTGCTTTGATGCAAGAACATTTACCCTCTGACAGATCTCTTCAGCACCTGGTTTGCAGACTTTGTTAATACTTTGGAACATTAAAAAATTATAATAAACATGAAAAAGGAGAAATGCCCAAACACCATGTTCTATGTAATTTGGTGGTCTGTTTCTAGTATAGAGTTGTCTCTAAACCCCCAGACTCTATTTCTACCCCTCCCAGGAGCTTATATATAATTATCTTCCTTCCTCAAGTCAAGACCTGAAATGGCTGTTTATATTAGGAAGACAGTGTTTTAACTATTCACTTTAAAGATGATATAAGAAATAGAAAGGGTATTCATTTTAAATAAATTTTGACATCTCATAGATTTTTATGTTCTATAATTTACACTTGTGCTCAAAAGACTCTTTATAGCACATATTATTTTGTTCTGAAATTTATGAGATAAAGTAAATTGAGCAAGCATGATTTGAACATACTGTTTCAAACGAAGTAAAAATACACATATGTCATTGTCATTTGGATATGGGTGACTCATCTCTAAATAATTTCATTGAAAATTATTACTTAAATTACAACCCCAAAAATTCCTGAAATTCCTATACTTTCAAATATTTTTTAAAAGAATCAAATATTTATTTTTTCGAAAACAAACTGTTTTACCTAAATGTAAGATTTCAATTGGGGTTTTTAAGCATAGCAAAGCCTGCTCTCTCTTTTATGATAAATATATTTTAGCATGCCTTGGTCTTCATTATCATGCTCAAAGCCTGTGTTTCTAATTACATGGTGTCAAATTTTCATTCTTCAGCCTTTTGCAGCATTTTGTTTTCATTTCTGAAATGTTCTGTGGTTGTCTTGTCTCTAAAAGGCATTAATGCAATTTCCTTTAAACTTCAGATCATCCAATTACCAGAATAGCACTCTGTAGTCAACACATGAAAAAATGAGTCATCTGTCCGTTTGCTGTCTTTTGTTTCCTTTCCTGATTGAAGGGTTCAATAAATTGCTTCAGCTCATAACGACTATAAAAGTTAAATACTATTTTTATCCATTCAGCTGGGTTTTAAATACAGCATGTAGACCCATCATTCTGTCATGGGCAGGAACTCTGTAAATTCTTGACAGCTTATAATCTTCTTGCGCATATTCGCAAGTGAAAATTAATATACTTGCAGGCAGGAACTTTACACACTAATTTTTGAATCAGCTTTCAGAAAGACAACAAATCTGAGAGAATCAATGCTCTCTATTCCTTTAAAAATTTGCATCTTAGAGAATAAAACATTCAGAGTATAAAGACTGCACTCATTACCTGTCGATACTTAAAGGATGAACTATATAGCTTCAATTATTTATAAAAATACTTTTACTTACTCAACTTCTCTCAGGTCTCTCTTAAAGCTTTACAGAATCTATTTTAAGTCTAACAAATGTGTTGAGGAAGAAACCATAGAAGAATGTAAATTATCATTTACTCCATTCAATTGCTTCAAGTCCTGTCTCAATTTATCCCTTAGCCTGTTATATTAATGTTTGTTGCATTTTTATTTCCTAAAACTTATGGTTTTGCTTCTAGATAACTATTTCACCTCTTAAATAAAAATTGAAGAATAAAGTGCGATTTTATTATTTGTCTTTACCAGCTTATGCCCTACTGTGTATGAAATAGTATGATGTCACAATGAGTAGTTGGTGACTGGCTGATTGAATGAAATAAAATCTAGAATTACTTGGTTTGTTTAGTTTCACAGCTATGTTGCTAACAAACACATTTCATGTGTGATGTTTCTAAACAAAATTTTAGAAATCACTGTGGAACTTTATACTACAAATCTTTTTGCCTGTGAGGATATTTTCTTTTCTTTTAAAAAATTGTATCCCTTTTATTAAATGTAGATTTCTTTTTTAGATAATATGTCCTGATTATGGTTCTTTTCCCTCTACTCCTCCCAGTCCTTCCCCGACCCTGCTGCCAATCTGGATCCACCCTCTTTCTGTATCTAACTAGAAAATATGCAGACTGCTAAAGGATAATTATGAAATAAAATAAAACAAACATAACATACTGAAATAGGGCAAAATAACCAATCAGAAGGAAATTATCCAATAACAGAGATCTATATAGTCACACTTTCAGGAATCCCATAAAAACAATAAGTAGAAGCCACAAAATATTCAAAAGACCTACAGGGTAAAAAGAGAGAGAAATAATTGTGTTTTATATGTGATATATTATAAATACATTAAAATATTATTATATACATATAAACATATTAAGATGCAATTAATTTTTAAAAGGCAGGGAAAGCCCTGATGGGACATTATGAGATAAGGAACCCCCAAAGATGCCTTTGAATTCTTTTTCTGTTGGCCATCTACTTCTCGGTATGGAGCCTACTCTTGAGACAACTCCCATGCAGTAAACTAAGCTTTTATGTGCTCGTGGT
Source organism: Chionomys nivalis (assembly GCF_950005125.1). NCBI lineage: Eukaryota > Metazoa > Chordata > Mammalia > Rodentia > Cricetidae > Chionomys > Chionomys nivalis. The sequence continues at coordinate 882,505 of NC_080097.1, read as the reverse complement.
TAGCAATTGGAGATTGCTTCTGAGCTAGGAGTATGGGCAATGTGCCCACTTCTCCACTTCAGCTCTAGGACGCCACCTGGTGCAGACCTCTGCAGGCCCCGTGCGTGCTGTCTCAATCTCTGTGCATTCATATATGCTTTGATCATGTTGTTTTAGAGTGCTTTGTTTTCATGGTGTCTTCTATTTCTCTGGCTCTTACACTCCTTCCACCATTTCTTCTGTGAGGATCCCTGAGGTCTGAGGGGAGGAAACTGATGGAGACATGCAGTTTAGGGGTGAGTGTTTCAGGGTCCCACACTCTGTATAATATCGGACTGTGGGTCTCTGTATCTGCTCCCCTCTTTTTCTGTAGGAAACTTCTCTCAGGATATCTGAGCAAGGCACTGATCTATGAGTATAAAATAATGTCATTAGAAACGATTTTATTACTACCTCTTTTGTTTTAGAGAATAGTAGTATTTGGTTTTACACTACCACCCTCATCTGTTTAGTCTCAAGTTGGTCATCACCCAGGGTGTGTTGGATTTGTGTTCCACCTTGTGGAATGGGGCTTAAGTCAAGTCATATATTGGTTTGGTTACTCCCACAAGCTTTGTATCACAATTGCATTAACATATGCAGTAGGTAGGACACCATTCAGATCAAAGGGTTTGTAGCTGTGTTGGTATTTACCTTTCTCCATTGGCAGTATGCCAAGTACCTTCCTGTACCAAAAACACTAACAAATAAGGGTGAAAGCTTTATATAGGTATTCATTCAACTTCTCCAAGTTCAATGAATTGTGTAGGTGTTGTTTTCAGCAATGAGGCCTTGTTACCAGTTTTTGTAGAGCAACCTTTAGTCTTAGTATCAGCCTGGGTTGTTTGGGAGTTTCATGGGACTGCTTTGGCCAAAATCTCAATCAGATTTAACCTAATTCCAGAACTGGAAGCTTCACTGGGTAACAAGTGATGGTCAGTTGGGACTCTCTCTCCCCATTATTTGATGATTTATTTAGTTTACCATGGTATGTATGTGTGTGTGTGTATATATATATATATATATATATATATATATATATATATATATGGAAACTTCTATTGTAACAAGTGTATTTATTTTAGCTATTGCCCTCACTCATCCCCTTTCCTCCCTCATTCAGCTTAACCCTCCCATGCTAATCCCCTCATCCATCCATAGCTATTATTCCCCTTTCCTAGAGAGATCCATCATTACTACCACCACCACCAGCACCACCACTATTCTGTCTCTTATTCTATCTTATTCTATAAAACTTCTATGGTTCTATGACTTATAGCTTGGTTAAAACTTAGTCACTAGTGTGAAATATCTTCAAATTCTTTATGTAGGCATTTAGTACTCTGAACTTTCCTCTTAGCACTGCTTTCATAGTGTCCCATAAGTTTGGGTATGTTGTATATTTATTTTCTTTGAATTATAGGAAGTCTTTAATATTTTCTTTATTTCTTCCTTGGCCCACTGGTGATTCAGTTGAGTATTATTCAGTTTCCATTTGTCTGTAGGCTTTCTGTTTTTTTTTTTTTTTTTTTTTTTTTTTTTTAATTCTAAGTTTAAGCCATGGTTGTCTGACAGGGGTTTATTCCAATTTTTTTTTTTATCTGTTGAGATTTGCTTTGTGACCGAGTGTGTGGGACCCCTGGCAGTGGGACCAGGACCCACCTTTGCTGAATGAGCTGGATTTTTGGAGCCCATTCCCTAGGATGTGTTGCCTTGCCCAGAATTGATGCAGGGGGGTGTTTGGTCCTGCCTCAACTTAATGTACCAGGCTTTGTTGACTCCCCATGGGAGGCCTTACCCTTTCTGAGAATTGGATGGGGGGCTTATTAGAGGCAAGGTGTGTGTTGGGGAGTGGGAGTAGGAGAGGGAGAGTAAAATGTGGTTGGTATGTAAACTGAATAAAAAATTTAAAATAAAAAAGAATCATTTGCTTGAGCATGTATTATAAATGGGTGTGTTCATATTAACATACTAGCAATTAAATAGTTGCTCAAAATTTAAAGACTTTAAGATGAACCATGATTAAAATTATAATTTATACACTTTTCCTCTTAATAAAAAGGCATATACACACAGCCAAGTAGTTGATAATTTTAATGTTAGTATTCTCTTGGCTTTTGAACAACTGCTCACTTACTTTGTTTATAAGCTTTTGATTTTATTAAAATTAAAATCTGAAAACATCTGTTTCTCCAATCCATATTTTCATTATGAACTAAGAGACAATTCAGAACTCAAGGGAGGTATCTGTGTTTTGTTTATAGAAAGAGCTCATTGAAGTACTGGAATCAGAATCATGAATTGGTGCTTGTATATGTAAGAAATTATATTAAATATTTAATTATGCTTCCTTAATTATTTCTTTCTCAATTTGACTATGGGATTCATAAAAGGAGGTCTTCAAATAAATGATTACAGACATTTAGAGTGACTATCTTGGTTGCCATTGGAAGTATAAAGAATTTTAAAGCATATTTCAAGGTTGTGACCTTGCAGATGATATTTCTCATGAGCATCGGCACTTGTTTAGGTACAGTCTTTTGCAGTTGAATGAGGTAATGTCTGATCTACTGCCTTTGCCACAACCTTATTGCAGATCATTTGCCTCTCAGTCTCATAACTCTAAGAACCTCACCATTTGTCCTCCAGATCAACCTTTCCACTGCACTTCCTGTCCGCTGAGATCTATGTGTTCTCCAAATTGCTTCCAAGATTATGTTGCCAAAATCCAAATTCAGTTTTATAAACTTTCGACTCTAGGTTTAAGAAGACTTAAGGATATTACAGGCCTGTGCTACACCCATTTTAATTTAGGTTCAACTTATTAAGGGATCTTTGTTGCAAGAAGCTGAGAGCTTGGTACTCAGAACTTCTATACTTTCATTGATTTCTGTCTTATCAAATTGTACCCTAAAATGAAGGATGATTTGTTTGCTCTTCTCAGTAAAGTGTCTGTTGCCCCAGTACGAGTGACAGTGAGAATGAGAGTGCCAGGGAGAGACGTTTGAGTGTGTTTCTAAAGTTGCATGTCCTCTTATTTATAAGCATAGTCAGGCATCAACTTTCTCATTAGGCTGTGAAGTGCCCAAAGGTTTTGGGTTAAAGTAAATGTACCTGAAGTCCTGGACCACACTTTATGTTTTGTTAGATATGTAAAAATAACAGTTTGTGAGTCTAAATTCTAAAAAAGGTGTAACATCTGGTACAAAGATCCAACCCATAATATATGTTAAAGAGTCACAGAGATTATAAAGGCCGAAGCTAAAGAATGGAGAGACAAGAGTTCAGACTGCTATCAGGCAGATCAAATTGGGTATGGAAGAACAAATTTTGCTTCATTTTGAAAATTAAAGAAGGTTACTAGAATATTTAAAGCCGTGGGGGAGGATAGATTTTTTTCCTTTGAAAGGTCATTGAGTACAGTAGTGTATGATGCATAATGGGGAAGAGAGAGAGGAGGGCATAATGGGGCTTCAGGAAGGAGATGAGAAGATGCCTTAGATGGGGAGTTATACAAACAGTATAATTCTTTTTTTCCTGGTACCTATTTTACCAAAAATGTGATTTAACAATATAAGTGAAAGAGAAGAATAGGAATTACTTGGTGTAAACTATTATGTTTTATTTATATAACTGTAAAAGAAAGAAAGGCTATGAGGGCCAGTTTGAATAGCAGAGTAAGTGAGCATATAGTATTAAGGTTTAGGTCCTTGTAAAATAAATTGTTAAGACAACTCATGCACACGTATGGAAGGGGAGAAATTTAAGTTCATGCAGTTTTTGCAGACAAAAAAATTACTGATATTGGATGCGACAAAAGGGTGTCTAAAGTTATAAGTAAACCTTGGTAAAAGGCCATAATTTGAGAGAACCAAACAAATCAGGGGGTGTAATCAAGTAGATTCTGCAGAGCAACTGGATTGTATTTAGAACAAGAAGAAAAACAAAGCTTAGACAAGAACATATGGCTGGATGTGAACTGTCAAACAAAGATTTAATTCTGGAAGTTTTATAAGGGCTCCAGTAAGATGGAAGCAGGATGCACAGAGTCCATATATAAAATTTCAGATGATCTTTGAGCATGGGTATCTTCAAATGACTTTGGTGAAAGTGATGTAGAGAATGATGGGCTTGCAAAAAAGCAAAGATGTTTGGATTCTTGGCAAAAACGAAAAAGTTTACCAAAGCTCCCCTGCCTGTGAAATATGAGCACATTGTTGTATCACAGCTGTACTGGTGGCATAAAATAGGTGTTTGCTTTCTCTTATCTGATTTCTTGTGTGGGAGGAGTGGATATAGTGCAAAAAACAGTTGCTAGACATGACTATGTAAATGCAGTAACAATCTGGGTGGTAGACAAGATAAATTTAGTCAAATTAATGCACTAATAATTTGTCCTCAGAAGATGCAAATTCCTGTTGTAATTTTTTCTCACATATGTAAGCAAATTGGTAATAGAGCAAAACCACAAGACTAAAACCAAGAGCCACTTGGTTTAAGTGAAAGAAACATTGACTTTAACATCACCTTTTCTCTGATTATTAATAATATTTCTATGTCTGTAAACCCAACCTTCATAACCCTTACTATAAAGTATAAATTGGATCTTTAATCTTTAATAACACTTAAAAGAGTAGTGAATATTCAAATAAAAATAATCAGCAAACAATTATAAAATTAAAAAAGAAGACATTTTGGGAATCAAGTGTATTAGTTGATTTTTTGTTATTGCGATAAACACTATGACCCACGGAAGAAAGAGTTTATTTTGATTTGAGGCTCCAGAGGAACACTCCATAATGACAGAGGAGTCATGGCAACAGGAATCAGAGAAACCATATCTTTTTGCACATGCAGGAAGCAGAGAGTGAACAGGAAGCTGGGCAAGACTTATAAACACTCAAAATCATCCATAGTGACATACTTCCTCTACCAAGGCTACACATCCTAAAGATTCAGTAACTGCCCCCGAACAGTCACCAAATAGAGACTAAGGGTTCAAATATCTGAACCTATGGTAGACAATTTTCTTTCAAACCACCACAGGGAGATAGAGGAGACTTGACCAATGAAATAGGGGTGAATATGGTTATGCTTCATGTAAGACATTTTTGTACTAAAGAAAAGATACAATCAAGACAAAAATTCTTCTTAACATCAACAATCACAATGTGGTGAAATTCTCTAATGCTACTTTCCTGGGTTTAAATCTTAGATACTTTTTTTTGTGTTCTGAAATTATTAGTATGGATGGGTGAATAATGATCATCTACAAATAACAAAATAGAAACAATGTTTTACTTTTAACCTAGCTTTCATATAATCCTGAGTGTAGCTGCAAAGCCAATAACCCATGACCCATGGGTGTCTCAGCTCTTGCGTAGTACAAAAGCATGATACCAATGTATATATGTATTTATGTTCGTGAATGTATGGATAGACTACTGTAGAAAGATTTCTGTTTTACTCCCAGAAATGAAATACATGATATAAGTGAATAAGTCATCAAGCTTTAAGAAAATTAATGTGTACTCAGAATTCTGTCAGCAGGGAGCATTGGGGCTGGCATTTGAATTACTCTTGTTCCTTTTATGAAACAATTACATATTTGAAGTTGAGCTCCAGTCAGAATACTAGTTATAAAAAGGAATAGTGGAAGAATTAATTAAACTTGATCTTCAAAGATTTCCTAACTAAAATAGTTTTTACAAGTTTCAGTAAAATTATGCTGCATCATTTACTAATATATGTATTTGTAGCTGTAGATAAAAAGTTGAGAAAAATTTATTGACATTAGCAATATTTTTCTCTGTAGTTAAACCTCCCCCTCTCTCTTTATTTTATTGAGCTATACATTTTTCCCCTTCGTTACATGAGGAGGGGGCCCCATGTTTGTCCTGGCTGCCTGGCTAGCTTACACCTGAAATAACCACACAGAAACTGTATTAATTAAAACACTGCTTGGCCATTAGCTCTAACTTCTTATTGGCTAATTCTTATATATTAGTTTAACCCGTCTTGAAATGGATGGAGTTAGAAAACATCATATTGAGTGAGGTAACTCAGACCCATAAAGATAATTATCATATGTATGCACTCATAAGTGTTTTTAAACATAAAGCAAAGAAAACCAGCCTACAAATCACAATCCCAGTAAAGTTAAATTTAATTAGTGAAATTTTCTGTTTTGCCCTCTTATATTATTTATACTAATCTTTTATTGCTTTAGTATTGTTTGTATATTGACATAGTAATAATTTGTAAACTGAACTGTCATTTGTATCTGCTGGGAGAAAGAAAATCCGTTTTCTTCATTGGCATGACACTGGGTTTATCAACCATGCCAGAGGAGGTCCCGTGGTCACAAGTAGTTAACAAATAATAAACTCCACAGGTTTTTTTGTTGTTGGTTTTTCTTTCTTATTTATTTGTGTGTGCGTGTGTGTGCTTTTATTTGGTATTTATTACAACTTAGTGTTTTGTTTTTTGTGAGGGGAGACGTGGTTTCATTTTGTTTTTCTAGTTGTGGGCACTTTGTTGTTACATTTGTATTTTGTTTTGTAAGAAGGAACTTAAAGTTTAAAGTTGGATGGGTAGGGATGGGGAGAGGATCTGGAAGGACTTGGGGGAGAGGAAGAATATAATAAAAATATATTTAAATTTCAAAGTTGTTTTAAGCAATGAAAACAATAAAAATAATAGCTTGTGAAACTAAAAGCATTGAGTAATTTTATTGTACATGTCTCCTATTTAGGCCTCTGGGCAAGGGGTTAAAGTGAAGATAAACATAATTCTTCCTCTTTAAATACTTGCTGGATGAATTAAGACAATCTATGCTTATTTGTCTTGGAGTATCTCCATACAGAATGGTTAATATTTGGGCCTAATAGTTGCTTCTGAAATGAACTGCCTTGTTTGTTGTACAATGCTGAGTGGCTTTCACCTGTTGCGTAGTAGCACATTTCTCCCAATTGTTGTATCCAACAGTGTTTCCAGATAGTGATAAAGATTCTTAGTCGGTAAGGTTTATCTTGGACTCAGAAACACTGCTCTGCCTACTTTTAATAAGAGAAAGAATTATCATACAAAGTTCTAATGGTTGTTTCTTATGATATTTCTGATATAAAATGACAAAATAAGAAACAAGTTAGAAATGATGACCAAGATTTTGTTTATTAAGATTGTATATGTAACTATAACAAACATTATATAGAGAAATTCGACAAGATAGACTATTAAACAATACCCTCTGTAAGCATGAAGAGCTAAAAGGATGCTGTTTCTGCTGACTTCAACTCTTGGTGATTTGTTTCCTTGTAAGCATTTGTTAATCTTTTGCTTTAAGTCCGTATATGATTCTTACTAAATGCTAAATGCTCTCGGGACACAGAATTAGTCTTCTTTCTTCAATGATTGTATTTAAATTTTATGAGTAAAATTCCTGTGTTTTGGCCCCTTTCTTCTGAATTGAGGATTACCAAAGTAAACAATGTGTCATCTTTTCCACTTTCAATGCATGAAGTGCCTATATGGGCTTTTACCTTCAGGGTAACTTTTGCCAGAGTTTGAAGTTTCTTGCTCTTGTTTCAGCTCACAGGTTTTGCATTCTGAAGAATTTCATTACTTCCCATCAGAAGAGTAATGAAAGTATTTTAGATGTGCTATATTATTTTAGTTTTATGTTGCTAGAAGCTAAAACATTAATATTATATACTTTGTTATAATCTGTCTTCACTGCTTTGCTATTTTAAAAAGTGACAGTTATCAAAACCTCACACACAATGTAATTTCTTTGCCTATGGTGGCCAAGGATTGGGAGGTTGAGTTAGGAGATCTATAAGTTCAACATCACCCTATACAATCAACAACAATTAAAAGTCACATTCCTGGAGAAAATTAATAAATTGAAGTAGAACATAAATAAGAAACTAAGAAAAGAATATGTTTAGAATGTTTTTTAATTATTCTTTTCACAAAACAGTTGCCAATTTAAAACAGAAAGACGTGAATATGCTAAATAAATTTCCCACTGGGGTTACTGCAGGGACTCATTGCTAACATGTTGTGGATAAGCAGTATATTCTGGGACTTTCAGGCAATCAGATGTGTTTAAACTGAAACAAAAGTAATCACTCACCAACCAACACTGTGCTTTATATGATACGGAGTTATCATTGTATTCATACTTAGACTGTAGTGTTTAGTTTATCACTGGTGTCAAAGAAAAGTCAGAAATTACAAAGGACTCCTGTGTGCTGACACCTAAAATCTTAACCCTGGAAAGACTAGTTCTGCAATGGTCTGTACGAACCAAGAAGGAGTTTCTGACCATGAACATTGGCACAGGTTAGACCTTGTATGTGATGATTTGCCTTCTTTGACCCGTGTCTTCCATAATAATAGGATGAGACATAGTTGTTTTTGTTTTGTCTTGTTAATTGTGTAATTTTTATTCTGGTGAGTTTGGTGATCAGCAAAGGGTTCTCTACAGTCTGATACTCTCTAGCCTGCCCAGACTTGAGAATGTGTAATTTGTCAGATACCACATATGAGCAAACTATGTTTGTTCTAGAGACTAACAGAACTGAGGAACATCCCATGGCTGTGTGACTAGAATAATATACAAGTCTTTGACTCCACACCACCCATGGGACATCCTCTTCCAGGGTCATTGGCACTCACCCATCTTTTGCATAGACATTTCTTAAAGTTTGGCTATCTCTCACACAACTAGATTATTGTGATAAGGCTCTTCTCTAACACTGTCTTGCCTCTGACAAAGTGGCTTCTGTCCTGAAGTTGAGAGAGCACAGCTTCTGGGCAGTAACAGTTACAATTTTAATTTTATAGGTTGCATCATTGTGAACTACACTTCTTGATTAAACACTTCCTGACAATAATTCACTGATATTATAACCTTGCATTTGAAAATTTTGGGGTACCTTTGCATGAGTGAAGTATTTCTATCAATATCTCAGGTTTGTATTGGAAAGAAAATGAGACTTGAATATTATTTTAATTTTAGAAACTATGTAAGGTTGAAATAATAAGATAAAATCCTTTGAAGGGCTAGACGGTTGCCCCTGTGATGTTTTTCTTGATGCCTTGTTAAACCATTAGACATGAATAAGACCTGTTACTCCTTTTCCAGTTTTCAGTTTTATAGGTTGTAGGGAAGACACAGAAAATCCTATTATTACAGCATTTATTCACATGTCTAATTTCTTCACACGATTGCATGGTAACTTCTTGTTCTAAGAATGAATGTCCAAACAGAAGAACTGACATTATTTGTACTTTAAAGCCAGAAGTAAGCTTCCTTGTGTAAAAATTGATGTGTGATGTCAATGTGGGTGGTATTCAAAGGATTTTTCTTCTTGTTTGGAAATAGAAGGCAAAGGTACTGTTTCACCTTCAAATCTTTGAGGCAGGACTATTTCATTCTCCTAGAAAAAATATTTGTACTTAGATGAAACAGTACAGAATATTATAGTTCTCAAATGCTTAATTTCTTCTCATAGAAATTTCAAGGGAACTTAGGATGCATTTGGCAGGCACTTTTTTTTTCTAGTGCAATCAGGTTGCTATGGTAAACCTATTATTTTAGGCAAAGCAGGACTGTGTTAGTAAAGTGCTAATCTCTTTTCTGTTTTATGTGAGCCTCTAATTACTCTCCAACTACGGAGCATGTACTGCAAGCACAGTTTGCACAATTTTATAAAAAGAGAAAAAATAAGGTCATAGACAGTGTGCCTGCTGTTACCTTCCTGGCAGGTGCAGTCAGTATGAAGGGGCTCTCCTTAAACAATTTTATTCTAGAGCAGGAAGTACAAATTATGGTTGATTTAAATGAAGAATTAAGTGATAAATAAAGTGAACAAATTTTATTCAAGTAATTAAAATATATCCCAACATGTTTTATTATTAAAATATATGCAAAATAATGTTATTGTAATATAATGATAATGTGTGATGTTTGTGGAACAACTATTGGGCACAGATGCTTGGAAACGCCCATTGTTTCCATTACACCATTTAGCTTTTACAATAATCCTGGGCAGTGCTTTAGTATTATTTCCATCATTGAAATATAAAGGAGGTCTAACTTATTCTTCTAAACAGTTATATTTACTGGAAATAGTCCAAGAACAAAATCCAGCCATATTTAAAGTTAAGGATGTGACTGATCTTCCAAAGAACCTAAGTTCCAGTTCCTATGATGGTGGACCCATGAGTGCATATAAACTCCCTCTGTTTGGGACACTGTAAAGATCAACACTGTAAAGCTAAACCCTGCATTACCAGGATCTTTAGCTATCTATATAGATTATGCCTATTTATACATTTTACCTTTATTCCCTGGTTATTATTGGCACTTAAAAACCTTACTTGATATTGTGTCTTTAATAGGTGGCATGGTAAGTGATATTCTGTGTGTTGACTGAACAACAGAGCTGTGATTACACGAATACTGATAGTTCAGAGTGTTGAGTCTCGTTGAGCCTATCCTTGAGTAAGAACATGTGTGTCACACTGTTTTAAGGAAGTACTGTTCATCACATAAATACCACCCTGTGAAATGTGGAGTAGAAGTTGCTTTGGGACTTGTATACAAGGGTGTGTGGGTGCAAGGGAGAATTACTAAGAGCAAGGAAGAAAACAGAGAATGAAAGGACTCACAGAGAAGAAAGAAAATATGAGGGACATATATCCTGAGGAACAAAAATTGTCTTCATAATTTCACATAGCCTTTTATAAGCTTTAGACTATTAACTTCTACCACAGATAAAGTTTTCAAGAACAATACTTCTAGACAGCCCTCTGTTTTCATCAGTGCGACTTACATCTGCTGTGAATGTTCCCTTTTTGTTAACTAGTCATCATTTATATTTGATCTTATATATAGGTTCATGAAATCATATATATGTACATATATATGTAAATAATATACTTAAGGTTTACCTAGAAGTATGTTTACTTAGTGTGTGCTTTAGCAACTTATTTGCTTATACTATTTTTTCCTTTAAATAATTTAAAGAGTCCCTTTTTGTTTCTCAAGATAGGGTTTCTCTGTGTAGCCTTGGTTGTCCTGGAACTCTCTATTGACCTGACTGGCCTTAAACTCATAGAGATCCACCTGCCTCTGAAAAAATATGTCTCAGATTATACCAAACTTACTTTTAAATAACCTACTAAGGGTTAGAGAGATAGATCTATATGTAATGGTTAAAAGCACTTGTTCCTCATACAGAGGATCCGTGTTTGGTTCTGAGCCTCCACTTGACAGGTCACAAGCACCTTTATGTCTGGCTCCAGAAGATCTGATGCCCTCTTATGGCCTCCATAAACACCAAGTCCACATTTTACATGTATATACACATGTATGCAGGCAAACTCATAAGCATAAAATAAAAATAAATATATTAAATTGAAAAATAACACATTAAACTCATGAGTTTCTGTTGAGAAGCCATATAGACTGTGACTTAGGCTAATGATTAAGAAAAACAATTGAGTCCCAGTAGGCTAGGTATCTCAAATCCTTTTCATCTTAATGTTAGGAGATGTGTTCACAGTTTTCAGAATACATTGTAGCTGAAACAAAGCCTTAAAATAACTTTAGATTAGGTCAGATGTTTTAATAATAACTTTGAGATGAAAAAACCCTAGAAAACAATCCAAAGATTTTAAGGACACTTAGTTAAGTTATAGATTCATTAGGTTAGGGTCGAAAATATAAAGCAGCTCAATTTTTACTAGCTGACATACTTTCCTTGCTAGGATTGGTTGGTGATTAAAGAAGATGATTAATTCCTTGTACCCATTTCTGCCCTCAATCTCCTGATATGAAAAAATATTGATGAGTGGGTGTGCACACAAAATATTAAAAGTAGAGCTGATTGCTTTTCATGTATAAAAGTTAAGGTTTGTGAACCCAATCTTTAATAGCTAAGCCATCTCTCCAGCCCAAGTTAGGTTTGTGATTCCTTTACGACTCTGTATAAGATTGCCTTTCAAGACTAATAATAAAGTGATTGATTCTTCCAGTAAGAGAACTGAGTGATAAAAATAACTCGCTTGCTTACACACTGTTAATCTACAAGTTGCATAGATATGAACGTCTATGTGTTCCTGGGGATAATTTGTTTTTCATCTATAATACATAAAATGTTTAATCAAGTAAGGGATATGAATATCATGCTGTTTTTTACTTGTATTCATTGTAATCTTTCTCTTGAAAAGTAGAATGTAGCCACATTGTAATGCTTATGTTGTTTGAAAGATTTTGCCAGGGTTTATAAGCTGTAAAGTAAGATAGAGAGAATAAGAAGTAATAAATGTAGAATTAGAATGAAACATCAAGAATAAAGATAGAGTCAGAAAGGAAACGTGAAGAATGAGAGAATAAATAAGAATGAAGATAGAGTTAAAAGGAAAACATCAAGAAAGACAGAGAGACTTTTCTGCATAGAGATAAGAAAAGAGAATATAGAACATAGAAGGAGAGAATGCAAAAGAAGAATAAAAGAAAGTTCAGAAGGAAACCATCAAGTGTGTGTGTCTTTTGCCTTTACTTTCTCAGATAAAAAAGTCACAGTATGTCCACTCCATTTATTTCCCTTTGAGCCCTGTGCTGCTGGAGGTTGGTATCCCAGGCGGCAAAAGATGCCTATCTACCTTTACTCCAAGGACCCAAGTTGGGTTCCTAGTATCCACTCAAGGCAGGTCCAAACTCTCTACTTGGGTACCCTGGTCTCCATGGACACTTGTACCCATGTGTGTGTGCACATGCATACCACACACACACACACACACACATAATTTAAAAAACAATAAAACGCTAAGTTTCATATATTACAACCATTGGCATTTCATTGTATTATCCTTTGATACAATAAGGGAGAATGTGGCTGAGTGTCTGGAATATCTCATGGTTGAAAGATGTATGTTTTCTCTAGTTAATAGAACCAAAAATCAAATTGTTGGTATCTAGAATTTCCATATCAACTCTAACTTATAATGTCAAATAACCCCAATACTTTACCTATATATACACCAGCATCCACTGCACAAGACTTCCATTTCAAAGCCATTTCCAGCGCTTCTTGTGATCTGTTCTGAAATTCTAGTTAATTTGACTATTCTGCAGGAAGACCTTATTGCATTCTGGTTTAAGTAAGAGGAATCTCTTTTCATGTATTTACTGTCTATGTCAACTTCCAACTTGCAGAGGTGTCCTATCAGCTAATTTGTTAATGATTGGGTTGTTTTAGAGTCCTCTGAATAATGAGAATATGAGCCAGTCAGATTTGTCAGATTTATGTGTTGCTGACATCATCACTCAGTCTGTGGTTCTCCTCTGCACTACTAATTTTTTTTTAGCAAATATAGGCTCCTTATCAAATTGTTCATATTTTGTTTCATAGCCATTTACCCAAACACCACGTATGTGGAAAAATGTCTTTTCTTTGTGCTCCATCTTGCCCTTTCATCCTAACAGAGTGTTCTGTAGTCCAGACTTTGCATCTTTATTCTCTATGCAGCTTCTGTTTGTCTCCTCTTCCCTTTAAATCCAACCTCCTTTAAACAGGCCATTGCATCTTAGAAAATGATTTCAACTTTCTTATTCAATGATGTTTTGATTGTTGCTACTTCTCAGTTCTAAAAATATCTTGGTGTACAATATGTATAGAAGTTCTGATGAGATTTTGTTTATTATTTAATCAAAAGAATAGGCCAGTTGGTTGTTAATGGAATTGTCAATATTACTGAATGATGTGTTATTTCTTTGCTCTTAAAATTTACTTTAAGATTTTGCTTTCAAGGCTGATACACACAAACACACATACACATACAATGCAATATATATGCAATTTATTTTACTAATGCTTGATATATAGTAACTGATAAACACTGTTAATAATCAGAATTATTTTAGTAGTATTTTCATGTTTTATATTTTGCCTCTGCTATCACACCAAGCAATGTTTGTTTTGTTTTTTGTATGTGTTCTTTATGTTTTTTTCTTTTGTATCATACATCACCCACAAAGTTTTCCAATGTGAATTTGAGCAGAACCGATGAGATATTTACTTTTTATAGTCTTAAAGTTTTCCAAGTTTTATTCATAGTAAAAGGCAATTATTATTATTAAGGTAATATATTTTATTTTTTCTCTTTCCTTTCTTAATTTTCCTTTATTAACAGTTTATTTACTATAGTAGAGGGACATTGCATTTAACTAGATTATATATCATTTGATCATTTCACATGACTCACTTTTGTATGATAGGAGGCTTACTCTATTTTTAGGCTTTTCGCAAAATAATACACATGGACACACAGACAGTTATTTATTTTGTTTTATAATATATGTTGTTATTTACTTGAGAAAAGTTTCAAGTTTAAACATAGTTATTACATTATAATTGGTACCACTTTAATTTAGCATATAAAAATGCTTCCTTCTAATTCTGTAACAAAATATGTCCTTTATAGAATAATAAATGTAGATGGAATTTTTTCTACTCCCTGGTCTCACTGGCATTTAGTCTCAAAGAAACACCCAGGGGTTTATGTTAATTGCAAGCCTATTAGCTCAGGCTTATTATTAACTGGCTCTTACAACTTCAAGTAACCCATAATTCTTGTCTATAATTAGCCACATGGCTTGATACCTATTATCAGTAAGGCATTTTCATTGTGCTTCTTCTGTATCTGGTGGTGATTCTATCGCTGCCTTTCCTCTTCCTAGAATTCTTCTAGTCTGGTTTCCCTGCCTATATTCGCTGCCTGGCTACTAACCAATAAGCATTTTATTAAACCGATATGAATGACAAATCTTTATAGTGTATACAGTATCCCACAGCATATCTCCTTTTTTCTTTTCAAAACAAGAACTATGAAACTAATCTTCTTTGCTTAGTTTTTTTTCCTAACAATTATCCATAACAACTTGTAACCAACACACTAAACAAAGGCAGACATTCATAATCAATTTTTTGGGAATGTGCGCACAGTTTTCTAGGCTACTTCCTGCTAATTGGGGGTGCTAGTAATCTTCTGGGAATCCTAAAAAAAATTAGGATTATAGTCAGGTCCTGATTGGAGTATTCTATGAGGCCGGGTCATCATAGTCAGCAGTCTTGAAGCTGTTATGGATGTAGAACTCAGAGGAAACTGCAACAGAGGTGCTCTGAAATGTTGAATAATCTGGGACATCTGCTCCTATTGGGTATTTTTCAGGGGATCTTACTCAATTAATCTTGATTATTCTTAATTCAGAATGAATCCACAGCTTCTCATTTCATGTGGAAACAAAAAACAAAAGCTCTTCTCTAAAGTAACGTATCTTTTGACTTAAATTTTGAATTCAAGGTACTTTCAAAATATATAGGTTGGATTAATCTAGCATCATTTAAAATCAAATGTCTTTTAGCATCAGTTGCTCCTTCCTCAACAGTTAAACAATTCAAAGACAAATAATAATATACAGTATCTGGATTCTCTGTGTGTTTTCCATCTTTATGTGACTTTTTAAAACTCTATTTCTTTAGTTTTTAATTTTTGGTTTTTTGAGACAGGGTTTTGAATGGAATAATAGTAATAAGTGAATGCTTGTGAACTATTATTTATAGGCAATTTATATTAGTATAGATTCTTGTATATTGATACAAATTCAAATTTTATTTGTCATATTGAATATGCTCCTATTTCTGTTTACAATATTTTTACCCTTCGGAAAAATTATTTTGTCATATTGTATGCATGCATGTTTCTACCTCTTCTTAAGACATTTTGTATATTGATACAATTTTAGGGTATATTTATTACATTGCAGTATACATTTCTACCACTGATTAAGATACTTATACATTGTTTAATTTTGAGGTCATTGTCCTCATTTACTGCACAGTTATGTAAAGATTGTTTAATATTCTGATATGAAGTCTTAGTCTTTAAGCTATATAGGTATTAAGGATTATAGGTCAATAGTCATACATGTTTATCATACTTATAGTTAGACTAATCAGGTTCTTTAGATACACGGAGATTGTATTGTTTATAGATAGGTAATCTTCAACCACTTCAAAGAAATGGAGACTATGACATTTACATAACTTAGGGTTCTATTGATGTGGGACACAATTACTCCTGGCAGCACCAATCTATTCCCAAGAGCATGTTGGGCACTGAAGATACTCCACTGGAGCTTGTTTTCTTCTTGGAAAACTGGCCTTTGGGCAAAGAACTATCCATGCCTCGACCACTGGCAAAATGGATGGCGTCTGGATAGGACAAGCAGGATACAAATAAAAAGCTGCCAAACTTTGTCAAGACATGGTAAGATGGTTTTGGAATTTTTTCTTTCCTCTGAAAAGGGTCTGTCAGTTACTCTAGGCCTTGGACAAAGTTGTTTGCTCCAATGTTGCAAATGAGACTTTGGATGATTGCCCAGGTAGCCAGTTGTCTCTGTCATTTATTGCACATTTTAGAAGTTGCTTGATTGTACTCCCTGTTTATTCAAGTAACATTATTTCCCTTCTCAGATCTTTGATAGGATTGAAGACTAGATAGTCATAGTTACTTTTGTCTCATGTCTTGGCTAAGTCATTTCTAACGCAAAGCTTAGACTCCTTAGGATAGGATAATTATTGAAATATTTAGCATATATTTCTTACTTGACACTTTTTATGCTTGTTGTAATTCTAATTTTTATTATTAATATTTGTTCTTATTGTTATTATATATAGTATTGTATTAAGATTAGAACTCTCTTATTTAGACAGAAGGGGTAGGTGCTGTGGGAACTCCTTCAGCCAATAGCCTTTAAGATACCAGCCTACTTGAATGTGGTCTCTCATACTATAAATGCAGCCATAAAACTTGCCCTCCCCCATCTTTTGCCTGATTGCTAGATTTGGTTCCTGTTGCCTGCCCCTGCAGAGGACTGTGTTCTGTGATTTTCCCCTAAATAAAAAACCCTTCACAATACCCAATTCTGAGCTAGTGTGGGACTATTTTATTCATGTTCTCTTATAGGGTTTCTTTGTCTATCATTGGATGTCCTGGACCTTGCTCTGTAGACCATGCTGGCCTTGAACTCACAGAGATCTGCTTGCCTCTGTGTCTCAAAATCTGGCAGGTATGTCCCATCTCACCTGACTACTCTATTTCTTTTTTTAAAAGGACTTTCTCTTTTTTCTTTCTCTCCAATCCTATGTATATTTTCAACAAACTGTAAGTAGTTTAGAAGATTTTTTTTTCATTCGAATCTGTTCTTACTGTTTATCTCTATCTTGTTCTGACCACATGTGTTGGGAGCAGTGAGACCCCAGATCCTGAATTTCTTGTAATCCCCTGATCTGAGTGCCTACAGCTGCTCTGAGCATGAGAACTTCAGGAGTTCCTGATGGCAGGAGAGTAGTTTCTGGTGGGTGTGGCTGGGGCATGGCTATCTCTATATAATCTGCCCCTGAACACAATAAAGGGGCATTCTTGGAGAATTCAAGGATGACCCGTGTCTCTGTCTCTCTTTCTGTGTGTGTTTGTGTATTTTAACCTCCAGCCCCCTTCCCTGAAGCTCAGTAACTGAGTGCCAACACACAGAGTGCAGACACGGGGGCATGGTGCACAGCACACATGAGTCTTTAATTTACTAAGTGATATAACTAGGATTAAAGCTGCACTTTTGGCTGCTACTCCACCCCATTTCTTAGCTTTTGGAGAGTCTAGCTTTATGGCAGAGTTATGACAGGAGCCACACTTATTGTTGCAACTTGGAGGATTCTCTAGTTTCATTCTACCACCCTGGAGCCTGATACCACTGCTCATAAACACCATTTAAGTGTTTTGTGGCAAAGACTCTTGAAAGAGCCACCATGTGTTTTTGCAGCTAATATTGTGTTAAGAAGCTTTACTTAACAGAACTACACCTCTGCTTGCATCCAGAAAACAGCCTACCAGAGTAAAGATGGTTACCAAGAAGCTGTGTTTGATTTTGATTTTCTCTGCATAGAATTTTTTTAAAGCTTTATCAGGCTTTATGTGAAAATTTTTGCCAAATGTTTGGGAACCATTTATAGATTGAATTTTTGTAGTGACATTTCATTTGTATTTTATTAAATAATGCTTGCCTGAGGATCAGGAGAATATAACAGCCAAACTGGTCAGCCTTACAGCCAGGCAGTTGTAACACACACCTTTAATTCCTATAGCCGCATTAGTTGCCATAGAAACAGGGTGATGCAAGCCTTTAATTCCAGAACTAGAGAGGATTATAAAATGCAAGGAAACAGCTCTCAGACACAATCTCATTCTGAAATTTCTAGAGGCAGGATAGCCATTTTCAGACTGAGTTAGAGATAGCAGTGACTGGCTACTTTGCTTTTCACGTCTTCTGGTTGAACCCAAATTTCTCTCTCTGAGTTTTTATTAATTATACTTCATTTCAGCACCCAATGTGAGGTGTGAACCCATGACCCTGAGTTTAAGAGTCTCATGATCTACCGACTGAGTTGTCCTGTTGACAGGGACTGCTTGTTTGTTTCCTGGCTGTCCAGGCCCAAATAATCACACAGAAACAACACTGTTTGGTCAATGACTCAGGCATATTCCTAGCTAGCTCTTATATCTTAAGTTAACCTGTGTATCTCCATGAGGCTGTTGCTTACTGGTAAAGGTTCTGGGTGTCTTTCTCTTTTAGTACCTACATAGCATCTCCTTGACTTCACCTACACTATATATTTCTGTTCAGATTCCCTGCCTGGCTTTATTCTGCTAAGCCATTGGCTAAAATGGCTTTGTTCATTATCCAATAAAAGCAAAACAGATACAGAAGGATATCCCACATTATTTCCATTTTTCTTTCTAAATAAAATGTAAGGTTTTAACTTTTACATAGTAAAATTACATATAATAAAACAGTTATCTGTTGGAGGGAGGCCCTGCTTGTTTGTCCCAGCCATTTAGAACCAAAATAACCACACAGAAACTGTATTAATTAAAATACTGCTTGGCCCATTATTTCTAACTTCTTATTGGCTAATTCTTACATATTAATTCAACCCATATTCACGAATCTGAGGAGATTTTGCTGCTAATACTGAATCAGGAAGCCTTCTCTTTAAAGGAACCATGACTCTGCTTGCTGCCAGCAAACAGAGCCTATCTGAAAATATGCAGCTACCAAGAAGCTCCAATTGACTTCTGTCTTTTTCTAGAAACCCTCTTTTATGTGGATCCATGACCCATGTTGGGGACTATTTTGTAAACAGAGTTGCTCGTTTGTTTTCCAGCTTCCCAGACCCAGATAATCCCACAGAAACTATATTAATTACAATTCTGTTTGGTCAATGACTCACACATCTCACACATATTCCTAGCTAGTTCTTACCTCTTAAATTAACCCATTTCTATTATTCTGTGTATTGCTATGAAACGGTGGCTTACTGGTAAAGGTTCTGGAAATCTTTCTCTTTTGGCAGCTACATGGCATCTCCTTGACTCTGCCTACTCTCTCTATATATCTCTGTTTGGATTTCCTGTCTGGCTTTACTCTGCTAAGCCATTGACTGAAACAGCTTTACTTATTATTCAATAAAAGAAACAAATATACAGAAGGACGTCCTGCATCACTGTCCTGACAAGTCCCATAGCTGTTCAACTCCAAAAAAAAAAATCAGTCTTCTATTAGTTATAAACTGTTTGGCCTATCAACTCAGGCTATTATTAACTAGCTCTTACAACTTAAATTAACCCGCAATTCTTGCTTATGTTTAGTCATGTAGCTTGGTACCTTTTCTCAGTAAGGCATTCTCATCTTGCTTCCTTTGTATCTGGCTGTGACTCCATCTCTGCCTTTCCTCTTCCAAAAATTCTCCAAAATTCCCACCTATATTTTCTGTCTGACTACTAGCCAATAAGCCTTTGTTTGCTTGTTTATTTGTTTTAACCAATAAGATGGACAAATCTTCACAGTGTATAAGAGAGCATTACCCCACAGCAGATAAATCTCTTAGGGCCTTTAGGATGAATCTATGCAATAACACAGTTTAAGTTCATTAATTTTGTGTTGCTTATTTTTGCATATAAGGCAATTTCCATTTTGTTAGCTGGGTTACTGTTAGAATTTAAAAACTTTCTGATTTAGTATGTATTCTTACCTTATGTTTTATTATTTTAATGCAATTGCAATTTTCATATTTTATATGAAAACATACATGTTAATAATTTCTCCTTTTCTGTTTGATTTTGTCTTATTTTTTGTTCATTTGCACTATTAATAACAATGTCTTTCACAAGCATGTTTCTATCTAATCTCTGATTTTGAATACTATTTATTTACCATGATATAGGATATGATTTGATTTGAGTGGGCTGTTTTATAGCACTAATTGAATTATTGTTTAATTAAAGAATACAGCAGTCTGTTCACAGGGGCTAGGTATAGCTCAATTATGTGTTGGAGCTTCTTAATCATGTAGATACTTTTAGAATATAGAGAATGGGATGTTATTTGAGAAAATACAGAAGACATTCCAAAAATGAACTTGCAGACAATTCAACATTCAATATTTGCATAAAATGGGAAGGGAGCAAGATTTACTGAGCAAAACAGGATACACCTAAAAATAGCCTGCAGGAATTTGAAAAGAAGAGATCCCTACCACTTCTGAACTACAGTATAATATAGGTCAGGAGACAGACCAGTTTGATCACTGAAGATCTTGCTGGTTAATTCTGTTTCAAAAGAATTGCAGTGGTAAAGATGAAACTGGTGTTATAAGAACTATGACCTCTTTAGAGTTTCTTGGTCTGCATTACACTGCTGCGCAGCTCATTTGTAGTCTAAGACACTTTCTGTCTCTTGCTCATCTATGTTTTATTATAGCTCCCACATATTCCCCTGAACCACAACCACCAGACTTAAATCTCATATTAGAAAGAGATTGGTCCACTCTTCTCCTGACATTGATACTCAACCCCTCCCTCAGACTACAGAGAAAAGCATGATGCTATATGTTTTCAAAGACCATGATTTTTTAAAGGCAGTACATTTGTTCTTGGGAGAGTGTGTGACTATCTATATAGACAAAGTTAGGAATGGGTATAAATTAATACTTAAGTGCTGGTTCTTTGATAAGCACAGAGCAGAACTTTTGAAAAAATATATTACTGTCACTCCAAAATGGTCAGAAAATTTTATATGAATGTGAAATTTTGTTTTCTTTATTAATAGAAATGTTCAAGATTTTTGAGACTGTTGACTTAAAGAGAAAGAATACCCTAGGAAAATTCTATATTTAATAAAACAATTATTGAATACATTTAACTTTCCATACACCAATTCCAGTCATATTATTTTTATACTATTTGTCATTTTTGTAGATAGAAAAAATGATTGAAAAATTATTTAACATTTGGTAATACAATCATTCTCTAACTATCTTATCTGTAGTCAGTGTTTAGTGAAATGAAACAGCCTCTTTAACAGAAGCAAAAAATATAGTCATAGCTGTCTCTCTATTATTTTTGTTTTTTGTTTTATTTTGTTTTTGAGTCATGTTTTCTCTGTGTAGCCCCAAATATTCTGGGCCTTGCTATAGACCAAAGCCTCAAACTTAACTATTCTGTCTACCTCTATCTCCTAAGTGCTGGGATTAAAGGCATGTGTCAACACTTCCTGGCTGATATGGTTCTTTTGTTTGGCAAGGCACTTTAATATTTAATCAGAACTTTACATAAAACAAAATATCAATAAATATTTGTTAATGTATTAGAGCACATTTGACTTTTGTTTTATGTTGTGCTTCTGGTATTATGAATGCTATGTATGTTTTTCCTACGAATCTCCAAAGATGGCCTATGGTCATTATATTTTATTTAGTTCTTATGAAAAATGTGCTCTAAGACAAACCATGTCTATCTTTGAAGCAAAATGCTTTTCATCTTGATGATATAGGAAAAGCAAAAATATAAATTAAGATTTAATTTAAATGAGATATATTTTAATCTGATAAATAATTAGTTATACATATACCTATGAGCTGTGCATTTTTATGGTTTTTATTGAGATACACATTTTTCTTCACCTTCCTTCCTTCCTTCCTTCCTTCCTTCCTTCCTTCCTTCCTTCCTTTCTTCCTTCCTTTTCCTCTCCCCTTTTATCCTCTCCCGTGACCCTCACACTTCAAATTTACTCAGGAGATCTTGTATTTTTTTTTTACTGGGGTTGTGGACTGTAGGCTAGTTTTTCTTTTCTTTGTGCCTAAAAACCACTTACGAGTGAGTACATTTATATTTGTATTTCTGTGTTTGGGTTACCTCACTCAATGTTTTTTTCTGGATCCATTTTGTCAGTGCCCTGAATTAAAGTATTTCTGGGGTTTATGGGTCATACGTGAAATGTGTAAAATTTATTTTTACCTGATCTCTTTGTTATCCTCCTTCCTTTATTATTATTTCTTACCTATTTATTTACATAGTCCTTAAAATGCTGCATAGTTGGGATTACTGTCTTATATGGAAAGTATAATTGTACTGGCCTTGTGTTGACAACTAATCATGTTATCTACATTTAATAAGAGTATGTAGTCCAATTTAGAATAGGATATACCTTAGATAAGTTTTTATTGGATAATATTGGTCATATTGACTGAATTAACATCTTATCACATAGGTTTTCCTCTTTCTGAATTGTCTTATAAACAAAATACTGATTTTCATTTATTTAAATCAATAAATTATAATGATTTTTATTGACAATATATCACAAAGTGGCACATATTAACATTAGACATATATACCTTGATTCTCCTTTTATAGTAGTTTGTGAAACCACATTAATATCTTCAAAATTTTAGAATAATCTATAAAATTATATAATTTCTTAAAAGTAGATTAAATTGAACTTTTTAAACTTAAGATAATAAATTGAATTATCATTGTCTTTTTAGTTCAGTAGCTGAGACCTTTACTAACTCCTAACAGGATCAAAAACTCATGGATTGTGAAGATCTCACTGTTATGATAGGATTTAGGCATGAATATCTAGTATGAAATTCTACTCAGTGCCTTAGTCGTGAAGTGATAGTAGACGAGAGACAAGGAGCAGTTCTACCATGTAACCACATATGAGTGGGAAGATGGTCTTGGAGAGAGCTCAGATTTCTACTGACTTCTCACTTTGGTGCGATTTTACAGACGAGACAGCAGAAAGTACAAAAGAAGGAAAAAATAAGATACACTAGTGATATCAGTGTCTTCAGTGTACAGCCACCATTGACTGTGTGTTTTATTCATGAGATAAAAGACATTTTATAAAGAGTTCAGGGTCAGAATTTACTTGATTTATTAGTCTCTGCAGCAGCCTGGGAAGTTGCTGGTGCTGTCGGCTGGGCTAAGCTCTCTGTTTCTCCTAGGAGCCTGTACCTTTCTTTCATCCTTGAGAACCAGCATTCTAGTAAGAAGATTTCTGTGTCTTCATTCTGGCCACCAAGGGCAAAGAAGGACTGCCATTCAAGATGAGACCCTATTCTGTTGCTGAAGTTGGCGCTATCCTCAAGTACAAAGAGCAGTTGTTCTGAAGCCAGAAAAAAAAAAACCAAAACAAAACAAACAAACAAACAAACAAACAAAACAAACAAAAAAAACCACTGATTTGAAAGTATCTCGTTATTCACAGTATTCAAAGGGGACACTCATCCCATCACTCCTGCCAGAAAGACTGAATCACTGCATTAGATCATCTGTAATTTCAGCTCTGAGACTGTGTGACTCTAAATACTATATTTCTTTCTGTCCATCGTCACCAATTCCAAATTTCTTTAGCAAGATACATATGCATTGCAGAGCCAGTCCTGAAGCATCATGGGATCATGTCAGTGGGTGTGTAATTATGATGGTTGGGCTAATGACTGGAAGTAACAGATGTCTTGAAGCTCTATCACTCAGATGAATTTCTGGCAAACTGGCATAATTTCTCAAACAGAAGAAAATTTTTAGCCAGGCAGTGGTGGCGCATGCCTTTAATCCCAGCACTCGGGAGGCAGAGACAGGCGAATCTCTGGGAGTTCGAGGTCAGCCTGGTCTACAAGAGCTAGTTCCAGGATGGGCACCAAAGCTACAGAGAAACCCTGTCTCGAAAAACCAAAAAAAAAAAAAAAGGGGGAATTTTTTTCCTGTGTGGTTTCATGATACTATATTAAGTTATAATATACATTAATAGATAGGTAAATTAATAGATAGGTAAATAAGATTTAAAGTTAGTGATAATGGATATAAATTTTGAATATAATCTTTACTTGTTGATTCACCATGAACAACTACTTAACCTCAATCATATCTCAATTTCTTGTCAAATGGGTATAATATACTAGTCAATGTGTGGTACTATAAAAAATGGGACATGGCAAGGAATCAGTGTTTGACATCTAGGTACAACTGAAAAAATAATGATGGCAAGTGTCATCTCACTAGCTGATGTCTTCCTTAAGCATGGACCAAACTCATTCTGTAAAATATTTGTGCTTTGAGATTTTAGGCTAAATATAATATAACTTAGAAGGTCATGGGTTTTGACATTTGTTTCATAGTAAAAGAATTATACGAGCTAGGGAATTGTCCACAAATAATCACTAAGTTATCAAACAGAAATATTCCCATGATTATTTTTTCTCATGTGAAGCTCTACATCCAATTAAAAGAACTTTAAAATAGTCAAATTACATTAAATTAAGTGAAATATATACTGATCATATATGACTATTTTATGCATATAAGCTGCTTTTTTGTAATCATTTTAATAATTTTAATTTGAAGTACATTCAAACTGAAGTAAATATTAAATAGTTTCATCATGGACTTCTCCCTCAGGGTTAATTGAAACAAAAGTGGCCTAAAAAACCTGGCAAACTTCTGTGTCAACCAGTCTCCTTTCCACCCCCAGGTTTCTTAGCATTTTTGTCTGACCTTTATCATGTTGTAGAGAAGGTGGCAAAACCATTTGCTGGATACTTCAGGAGATTTGAATTATGAACATGCTTGTTTCTCTGAAGGCCCTTCTGAGACCGACTCTCCTAACCCTGCTCTTTTTGGATACCTTATAGGCAAATGCGAGTGTGGCAGATGCACTTGTTACCCTCCAGGGGACAGCCGGGTGTACGGCAAGACCTGCGAGTGTGATGACCGGCGCTGTGAAGACCTGGAGGGTGTGGTCTGTGGAGGTAATGACCAATCTGTCAGCCTTACATCATCTGCAGGCAGATATTTTTGCTGCCTTTTTCATTGCTTGCTTACATTTAAAATTGCTGTTCAAAGAAGTTAAGGAATATACCTAAGCTCCTCCTCCATCCTTCATGGCAAAGAAACTCACTGGGGCCTACGCTGGCTTTCACTAATACTATTGAATCAGGAACATTTGTAAATACTGCTTATCCTCTGGAGTTACATTTCTCCTCAGGTTCAACTAAATATTCAGATTGTTATTTCAAAGCACTCTCATTTCATGAAAAGCACTACAGTGCACAGATATTGATGTTTCTATTTCAGAAAACAAGCTTCACCTCTCTAGGAGCCCAAGTCTCACACTGGGATTCCTCAAACATAGGTTTTAGGTGCCCCTCAAAGCAGAACATGCTTATTACTAGCTTTAAAAAATCATGAGAATTTGTGACTTCCTTATGGAATACTTGCTTAGGTTTACATTTTTTGTCATTACATTACAGTTGTCTCCTTATTGAAAAGATGGTTTTTCCAATGAGGTCAACTGCGATGGAGAAGTTGGGAAATATCACAATTCTGCCCCTTTACCCGGTGTTCTACTCCTTATCTTCTCAAATTCTTCTGAATAATGTCACCAGATCTGCTTCCAAATGACACCTTTCAGGAAATTATTTTACTTTTCTTCTGTGTGCAATGCCTCTGCAGGACACATAATTCATGGAGTGTTGTGATTGTGAATATAATCAAACTCTATTCCTCTCTTCTTCCCCTCCATCATCTTTCCCTAAATTCAAGTTATTTTCAAGCTTATAATAAAAGAATATCCTTCAAATAAATTATAAGTTCAGAAAGATACAGATAAGTTAAAGAGAAAGTAAAAGCTTTATCTATTTTTGGAGTATAGAATTCGCTGGAGTATACTTAGATTGGATTTATAACAGGTAATATTTGGATGTTGGTCTTTCATGTGAAAGCATCTAGGTTTAAGAAGGCTAAACAAAATCATAGAGATTAAAATGTACTTGTTATTTTGAGGAAAGATATTTCATTTTCCTGTGTCTTCTAAAAATATGTATTCATTGCATTTTATTTATATGTGAGTAAGCCTAAGGATATACATGCATGCAGATACCCATCAGATTCCTTGGAACCATAGTTGCAGGTGGTAATGATCTGCTTAACGTGCATGCTGTGAACCAAGCCTGGGTCTTCTGCAAGAGTAGTACGTGCTCTTCACTGCTGAGGTGTTCTTCTAGCACATTTTGTTCAAAGCTTTGTTAGGAGCTCTTATTTACGATAAAAATACCTCACCTCTATTTGTTATGCATTGTCTTAGATACTCCTTTCTTAATGGAGAAAGGGTTGCTTTTATTTTTATTTTTTTGATTCATTTTTTTAATCAGCATACAAAGTAACAGAATACCTTAAAGCATTTTCATACGCACTTAGTTTTGGTCCCTTCTGCTCCACCTTCACCCTCAGTATTCCTACTTCCACTTTTCTTCCCACTGTCATTTTATTCTTCCAAAATTATCCCCTAAATACCATATTCCCCTTCTTGTGGATACCTTTTTAATTGTTTCTGAGACTATATGCACACTCTTACAAAAAAAAAAATCTTCTTATGTAAAAGTTAGAAGCTAACAGCATAAAGGAGAAAATAAAGCACTATTTATCTTTCTGATCCTAGGTAAGCTCACTTTATGTCGTATTTCAATTCTATCTCTTGCTTGCAAGTTCCGTGATTCATTTTTTGAACAAATAATAAAATATAAAAATTCGCTTTTAAATGAGCATTTTCCTTTGAAACACTTAAGAGCACAGCAAAAATCAAAGTGAAATTCATTGATAAAAATATCAACTAAAATGATATCTGATGACATTTTATTGTATTTTATTTTAGGTTTCCTTTTAGGTGGAGAATTCTTTTCTAATCTAAATCCATAAACCTCATTTAAATATTTGGAAATATGGTTGGTGAAAGTCCAAATTCTCTAGTATGTTAAATTGCACTGATTATACAGCTTGTACCTTTTTTTTTTTTTTTTTTTTTTTTTGGTGTTTCGAGACAGGGTTTCTCTGTAGCTTTGATGCCTGTCCTGGAACTAGCTCTTGTAGACCAGGCTGGCCTCGAACTCCCAGAGATCCGCCTGCCTCTGCCTCCCGAGTGGGATTAAAGGCGTGTGCCACCACCGCCCAGCCAGCTGGTACCTCTTATATCAATTAACAATCAAGACCACCCACACAGATAAGCCCATGGGACAGTTTGATCTAAACAATTTCTTAATTAAGACTCCTTTCTCAGGTGACTGTAGCCATGTCAAGTTGAGAGTTAAAGTTAACTAGGAAGTTAGTATCCCTCCTGTTAAAGATAGGCAGTGGTGGGCACGCCATTACTAAGTTTGAAACATGTGTACACTATTCTAGGTTGGGCTCATAGAATAAATTTAAAATTTTGAGTTTGGACTGTTTGCTCAGTTTACCACCAGACTGATCCATGGATTCACCTTGAAATTTAGTCTAGAACTCGGCATATTCAGGGTTTAGCCAGAGAACTGAATATAGCTTCTAATTCAAAAGCAGAGACTGATTGAGAATACTGTTTTGAGAATACAACAAATAAGTAAATCCCAAACATCTGTATGTCCACCTAACCAGCAATCATGCAAAAACCAAGAGTCAACATTGTTAATCCACCAACTAACACTAAAACTAAAGATGATTAAACCCATTCTGGCAGGTTAAGATAATTTATCAATAGTACTCAAAGGTGAAAGTAACTAATTTCATAAATTTCAACAGTTCAGTTTTGATTAAACTAAAATTAAAACCTCCAAAAGAGTCATGATAATGGCAAAAAAGAAAATAAGCATGATGTAGGACCTTTCTTCATTTAATTAGCTTGTGTGTGAGTCATGTTCCATCACTATACAGGGTACGCAGATTTTTCTCTAACCATTTCTTAACAAATAAAATGGATATAAACTGAAAATTGGCATGAATTTCTTCTCAAAAAATTCAGTCTTTAAAGATGCTTTATCTGACTGATAGTTCTTTAGATTTGTTTCTTTTCAGCAATGTATGATTTTCAGATTCCAAAAAGAGAATGTATTCAGATGTTGGCCCACATGTGTTTAATTATTTTAGTGAGCGTAAGCTTAATCAGAGACTTCCCTCCTGCATGCCCCGTACCCAGGGTGAGAATGAGAAATGGACTGCATATTGTTTTTTTCATTGCCCCTTGTTCCTAGAATAACTGCCCAGGGGTCCAATTTAAGAAGCAAGGAAAGATAATGAAGAGCCACCTCTTAATTACACAATCAGTCCCCATTTCTTCTGGGACTTCTCTAGCTTATGGCTGCGATTCGAAGGAAATCATACAGTCTGCAATTACAAATTCAGCAATGTCAGGAACTGTTGGGTTCCTATTCTGATGAAGAGGAAGGCTTCCTAGGATGAAGAAAACAACATTTAAGGGAGTGTCATCAGTGACATTATAAATCTGAAATCAGCCAGAACAGTGCTTAGAAAAGTTGTTGGCCCTCTAATTCTATATGGTGCACTCCTCAAATGGATGGGAGGTTGGTGTCAGAGTCCACCCAAGTCCTAAACCTTTTCTGTTTACATTTGTGCTATGTCCTGTTCTCAGAGCATAAGGTTTATTCTCATTCTCCTAGACATCCTTTAATATGTCCATCTTCCAGGAAAAAGAAAAGAGGAGGAAGAGATACAAAAGAATGGATGCATGTTGCCTGTTTGTCCCATTCTCCTTGAAGAACAAGTTTCCTAGAAACTTTACAAAGAAATTTTCTTTTATGTCTCATTTATTAGAACCAGGTCGTATGGCCATTGTAAACCAGGTACTTTTTAAGTTGGACAGATTATCACCTCTCTGAAGCAAACAAAAAATTGAGTTCTCTTAATATTAAGAAAGGGAGAGGGATATTAGTGTGGTGTGAAGTGCTAAGTCTAATCATAAAAGATAAAATGAGTTATTAGAGCACAATCACAATGGTTTTAGGAACAGATTAACAGAGTTGACAAAATGAGTTGCAACGGGAAAGGTCATTAACTCCAGTAGACATATTTAACATATCTCACACAATTGGCAGGAGTTTCTTATATCTGAATTATTTACAATATCAACTGACCTATGTGGCTACTTGTCCCGTGCCTAGAAATATTAAAAAAACTAATTTTTAAAAATATTATCTAGATTGACTAAATGTAAATACCCTCCTATGGTGAGTACTGCACTAGATAATGAAGTGTACTGTATTCTTAGTGAATGCTTTTGCATGAGAGAAAAGACAAGGAGGCAAGATAAACATGTCAGACAAGTTGAATGGGTTTTTGCTTATGAAAAGTCTATTATATGTGCAAAGACTAAGGAAACTGGACAAAAGCTGTTTCAGAGCCTTGGCAATAGTTCATTAAACTAAACTCTAGAGGTAATCTCATAATGTTCTATTCTATGATTTTTTTTTTTTTTTTTACCACTAGAAGTAAGGTTGTTCTCAGTACAGGTTATTTCTTCAGAGTTCTGTTGGCCCTGGATACTTTACAACCTTCAATGGTGATATGACAATGGTTGTCAGAGAAAAGTTGGTTTGAAACTAATAATTCTTGTAATTTTTTAACTCAAAATTTCAGAAATATTGTGCTCAGTAGGCTTTATTTCTAAGACATCTTTTTTGTTGTTGTTGTTATGGTATTTTCTTCCTCTGGTAAATTTTACTTTGTCTAACTTTTCTTTTTGTATCCTAGCCTTAAAACTTAGAGTTAGTTAGAACTTATTCTCCCTGGATAGACTCATTCACTTCTAAAACTCAAAATGGCATGTACTATTGTAAACTTTAGAATGTATTTGCTGGACATCAGTCCCAGTCTGTTATCTGAGCTCCAAGCAGAATATAGCTTATTATCTAGTTATCTGACTTTGTATTCCAGTATCTTTAAACTGAGGAGAATCAACAAAGGGAAAATGCTCTCCCTTAAATCTCCTAAAACTTCTTTATTTGATAAAGTGTGTTTTATTCTGGTTTTTTCAGTACATGTTACCTGCAGTCTCACAGTTTATCCCATAGGCCCATGCTCTGCCGTCAAGGCAGAAATATAAAGTTTTTCTCCTCATTTCCATTTAGACTTGATCATCAATAGCCTAGCATATTTTCTAAATTCACATGCCCCAACATACCCAACCCACTAAGTTACTTAAGTGGAGTTAAAGTTGTAAATTACGCCACATCATCTGGCTTAATGTCCTCTGTGGTTTTCCCATTCCTCTCAGGACAGATTCAAATTTTTTTACCAAAGATAAATAACTTGTGTTGACAGAGCTTTCTGTCCCATCTAGTCCTGTGGCTTTTCAGTCACAAAGAAACGCACAGAGGCTTACATTAATTATAAATTGGTTGGCCTATTAGCTGAGGGTACATATCACCTAATTCTTACATCTTACATTAACCCATTATTCTTGTTTGTGTGTTAGCCATGTGGCTTGGTACCTTTACACGAGGCATTCTCATCTTGCTTCCTCTGTCTGGGTGATGACTGCAGACTGAGCTTTCCTCTTCTCAGAATTCTCCTGTTCTTGTGTCTGTCTCTAATTCCTGCCTGGTAACCCCACCTGTACTTCCTGCCTGCCTACTGGTCAATCAGTGTTTTATTAAAATAATACAAAGTGACAAGATAAAAGACCATTGTCCCACAGCAAACTTACTAAGAACTTCACTTCAGTTTGATTAATCGCTTAATCATTTTTCTTCAAACAGTTGGCCTTCACTGCCTGAAATGTGCCCAGCTCTTTTTTGTCCTAAGGATTTCTAGGCTCCATTCCTAGAACATTAGCTTCCTGGCCCCTTCTCATAACTGGTTTTGCTAAATATTTCTCTGAATACTTTGTTTGCCCTGTTCTCACTGTTGAATACAGTGACAACCTCCATAAGCTCCAGTAACCCAAGTGTATATTTTGCTGTGACATGTGTTTACCCCTAATGGACTGTAAATGCCATGAAAACAGGGCCAATACTTCATTTACTCTACTATATTCAAAATTGATAGTATAATACCAAGTACAGACATTTCTAGAATTGATAACTGAATTATAGTCACATTAAGAATACACTTTAAAAATTGATTAAGATTTTTAACTAAAAGAAAGTTGCATATAAATGACAAATCAAAATGTAAATGCCAATGGTTTGATGATTGTCTGGTGTAGTTGCCAATTTTACTTTGTAAAACACTGTGATAAAAGAGCTAATAAATGGCAAATATGATTCCTTTTTCTTCCACACAAATTTCATAATATATTTTTCTCTGTGAGGAGCTATTGACCTTTTCTCAGTGATATCCAAATTAATTGCAGAATACCTCCCTCGACACTAGAGATTTCCATGCAAAGTCAGAAACAAAATCATAAAGAAGTTTCCAAAGAAGGCTCAAAATGTAGTTTAGAGTAGAATAAAATGCTGAAAATATATATTTGCCTTGGCTTAGAATCCAAGTAACACACACACTCAAATAGAAAATAATCTCAGAGGAGCGTAAATGATTTCTACTTGTAGATACCATAGAATTCTTTATGGAAGTGTACTCAGTCATTTGCTGATAGTTTTAGGCTAGGCAGGGCCTGAATATATTAGGATAGGAAGACACTCTTTCTCCAGCAAGTATGAGATGCATAGGGTCAGTAATATTAAAAGGAGGAGAGACAAAGTAAGATTGAAATGTAGCTTAGAGCTCTGATTTTTAGGAATCTAATGAATATTAAGGACCTCCTGGTTGAACAATAGGGAATCCCATAGGACTAGTAGGATAGCTGTGATATGAAAAGTGTGGGCTAGGGCATTTTGAGCAAGAATGTGAAACCTGGCAGGGAGGTATCTCAAAGGTTTATGATGTAATGTTGTAGGTACTACTAACAGTACTTGACAGCTCTCTTTATGGAGAAAATTAAAGATATTCAATAATTATTCAAAACATTTTGAAATGAGCATCTAGAACAGCTGTGCATTTAAAAGAATTGGAAAAGGGATCACTTTTGGAAAGAACATTTCGTAGTGAGATTAAGAAGGTTCTAATTACCATGGAAACAGAACAGCAAGTAGGGAGTCATAGGAATAGGGCCTCAGGGGATTTATGTGCCTAGAGGAACAGTCCTGAAATCTTTATAGTTAAAAGAAATCTCATGACTTGATTTGGGTAAATGGCTCTGTTGGTGAAGCTCTTGTAGTGAAAGTATGATGACCTAAGTCTGATCTCCAATCCAGTGTCAAAGGCAGGTACAATAGCATAAACAAATGACATAAGTACAATACCTTAAACAAGAATAGAAACATATATAGAATATGTTCTAATAAAAATACCCCTTTAAATTTGCATCAATACAAAAAATTCATACAAATGTAATATATTTAAGATTAATAGTTGCTTTTTAGTTTTAAAGTAGATTCAATAATCTACCCTTTTATCTTACCATATATACAAACCCATTGTTTCTTTTTAGAACAAGATCCCTGAATCTAATCTCCTTTTCTTAGTTTTTTTCCCTGACCATGACCAATAACAACTTGTAAGCCCCCGCAAAGGAAGATAACCATCCACTGAATGATCAGAAACTGCCCACCCCACCTTTTTGGAATGTGGGCATCATGATCTCTAGACTACTTCCTATTGTTGGGAGTGATGGCATCTTTAGGGTTCTCTGAGAAAATTGGAATAATGAATAAGTCCTGGGAGAGTTAGCTGTGTTATTATTTGTTTAATCTCTATGTGATGGGAAAGTATAGAGGTTATATGAGATCTTGGCTAGAGTAGTTTGTAAGGCTGGACCATCTCAACTAGCGGTTTTGAAATTATTCTGGATGCCGAATTTTGAGGAAACTGCAACAGAGGCATTCTGGGAGGCTGAGTCATCTAAGCTACTTGGTTTCATTGGTGTCTGGTCCTTTTGCTCTGTGTGTGTGTGTGTGTGTGTGTGTGTGTGTGTGTGTGTATGGTAATATACATATATATACATATCTGTATTAACTCAAGTATAGAATGTGTAGTGTTTACCAATCAGCTAAAGATGACATTCTGTTTTATATTTGAGCAGGGAAAAGGCATCTGTTAACTTTATCAGTCTATTTGGACTGTATAACCAAACCTCTGTCCATGCCATATTAAAGAGTGGTATGTAATAATAAGTCTTGAGGATCCTGAAGCCAACAAGATTTATACTCTCTCATCAAACTCAGAACCGTTTCCATGGAGAGAGATCCTGTCTTGTAGTCTTTCCTGTATTTTTCTCTCCTGTCTTTCTTTACCAAAGTTCTCAGGAAGTCTCCCTTGTCAAATCTGATCCCAATTAACTTAGAAGGAATCCATAGCTGTTTGTTTCCTGTGGAAACAAAAGCACTACCTCTCCCATAACACAGAACACCGTCTGACTTCCATTTTGAAGCCAAGACATCTTTAAAGTACATAGGCTGGTTTAATTCAGCAGTACCTTCCACAATCCAGTGTCTCTCAGCACCTGTCATTTTCTTCTCATTATCATTCAAAAATTCATAATTAACAAAGTACCATATCATGTAAAAACTCCTTGTGTTATAAAATTTTCCATCATCAGAAGGCTTATTTTTCATATTACTTTACTCTCTCTTTAAAGACTTTATTATTTTAAAACGATTTCCCGTGGCTGTCTATGCCCATTTGCTATTCATTTTCAGCACTAAGACCCCTTTAACCATACTGTAACTTTTTAGAGGATTTTTTTGCATCTGGACCTGGCTTTCTAAATGTCTCCAGTTTTCTCTGACCACATGAGCCAAGTTTTACAGGATGTGTTCATCTGCTGTGCTGTTTTGCTCAGCACATTGACGGCTGGCTGAAGCATGCAGACAGGCCAGGCCAGGAGCCGCACCTTTGTAGACTGCAAGCATCAGCCTGCTTGAGAAACTGTGGGACAGGAAACCATATCTAGCTCTCTCTGTCTGGAACTTTTGTTTTTTAGCCTTCATAGGCCCTATGTGTGGATATCTGAGCTTCCATTTTGGATGCCGTGTGTAATAAGCTTTCTTGCAGGAATCACTAGCCCACAAATAATGACATGGAAACTTCTTACTAATTATGAACTCTTGGCTTTAACTTAGGCTTTTTTTCTAACAAGTTCTTATAGCTTAATTAACCCAGAATTTTAAACTACATTCTTCAATGTTGTTCGGTTACCTCTTTTCATGGCATGTCTGACCTTTTCTGAGTCTAACATTGGCCGTTTTTCTTCCTAGAGTCCTCTTTGCCCCAGAAGTTCTTCCTAGCTTCTTCCTGCCTCGCTATTGGCCACTCAACATTTTATTACCCCAATCACAGCAGTACTTGTTCACAATGTAAAGATATCCCACAACACTTTGGGGTGACTGTCCAAGCAGCCAGATGTCTCTGTCATTTCTGTAGTTTTGGAAGTTGCTTCTTCTGCCATGGAGGTTGTCTATTAGATCACAAAAACAAGCATGAGGATAAAATCTAGGTGGATTGTCAGAGGGCATAAGTAAACTAGTTGTGTTAAGACTTGAAGGGGGGGGGCTGGAGAGATGGCTCAAAGGTTAAGAGCATTGCCTGCTCTTCCAAAGGTCCTGAGTTCAATTCCCAGCAACCGCATGGTGGCTCACAACCATCTGTAATGGGGTCTGGTGCCCTTTTCTGGCCTGCAGGCATACACACAGACAGAATATTGTATAATAAATAAATAAATAAATAAATAAATATTTTTAAAAAAATTAAAAAAAAGACTTGAAAGGGGGAAGAGCCAAGTACAAGCCTGCAGGTGATGTAGAAGTTAAAAAGACACGTTAAGAAAACATGACTAGGCAGTTCCTTTCCTAAAGAGAAAGATGCTGTGCTGCCATGGAAGGTGTGCGGACCATGAAATCCGAGCAAATAGAGCCGAGTTCTGGTGCTGTGTGACTGGATTACAGTATTTGAATTACAACATGAAACATAATAGCATAGCATTTAGAGGTTCACCTGTCATAGTATCAAAGAGTTCCACAATAGCCCTGAATGGAGTGATGTAGGAGTCCCCTCTGTGTGCTGTGATTCCCATTAATAAATAAAGTGCCTTGGCCTGTTGATAGGGCAGAACTTAGATAGGCAGGAAGGACTAGACTGAATGTTGGGAGAAAGAGAATGGTGGAGTCAGGCAACACCATGGAGCCACTGCCACCAGAGATAGACGCACGGAAACTTTGATGGTAGGCCACGACCTCGTGGTGATACACAGATTAATAGAAATGGGTTAAATTAATATGTAAGAGTTAGCCAATAAGAAGCTAGAGCTAATGGGCCAAGCAGTGATTTAATTAATACAATTTCTGTGTGATTATTTCAGTTCTGGGCTGCCGGGATGAACAAGCAGTTCCTTGCAACAGTGGAGTATAACAAAGGTTTACTATTTGGGGATAAACTCACAGTAAAGGTAGCAGTCTGCAGATCTCTATATGTGCTGGGAACTGGGAACTGAATCCAGTAGAAAATAAAGGAGTCACATGTGTTCTTCATCTGTACTTATAGTGCATGAGACTACACCCAAAGTGGGCTGGTATTTTATTTTATTTTATTTTCAGTTTAATTTCTTTTTTTATGATTCTTTTATATTTATTTATTTCTTAAAGATTTCTGCCTTCTCCCCGCCACCACCTCCCATTTCCCTCCCCCTCCTCCATCAAGTCCCCCTCCCTCATCATCCCTAAGAGTAATCCGGGTTCCCTGCCCTGTGGGAAGTCCAAGAACCACCCAGCTCCATCCAGGTCTAGTAAAGTGAGCATCCAAACTGCCTAGGCTCCCACAAAGCCAGTACGTGCAGTAGAATCAAAAACCCATTGCCATTGTTCTTGAGTTCTCAGTAGTCCTCATTGTCTACTATGTTCAGCAAGTCCGGTTTTATCCCATGCCTGAGTGAGGTGAGCCAGACCCAAAAAGAGGAACATGGGATGTACTCACTCATATTTGGTTTCTAGCCATGAATAGGGGACGTTGAGCCTATTATGCGTGATCCTAGAGAAGCTAATTAAGAAGGTGAACCCAAAGAAAAACATTTAGGCGATGAAAGGAGACAGAGACAAAGACCCACATTGGAGCACCGGACTGAAATCTCAAGGTCCAAATCAAGAGCAGGAGACAGAGCACGGGCAAGGAACTCAGGACCGCGAGGGGTGCACCCACACACTGAGACAATGGAGATGTTCTATCAGGAACTCACCAAGGCCAGCTGGGCTGGTATTTTAAAGCTATTGTCTGAAGGAGTTCCCACAACATTCGACTTCTTGTCTGT
Source organism: Chionomys nivalis (assembly GCF_950005125.1). Taxonomy (NCBI): domain Eukaryota; kingdom Metazoa; phylum Chordata; class Mammalia; order Rodentia; family Cricetidae; genus Chionomys; species Chionomys nivalis. Next base: position 845,946 of record NC_080097.1, on the reverse strand, counting down.
AAGATGGGGATGACACCTGAGTTCATGGGCTATGATAACACAACATTTAATGAATGAGGAAAGACTTTTGGGAATAGATGTCTTTGTTCAGATTTATTTTAAATTTGTCTCTCATCTGCTTCCCATTAACTTTGAGATTGTCAAGCTATGGAAAATCACTACCTGAATTCATAAGTGGTTATGTTAAATTAATCATGATAATGAATTTTCAACAAAAGAGTCTTGTCCATTAATCTTTCTACATGCAGAAAAGAGTCTCAGAACACATATTTAAGAAAGAATGGTGACTGTAGATCCATAAACACTAGTCAGTATAGACGACAGTGATACAAGTCCTTGTAAACACAGCAGGATCATCTTTCAGCCATCATCTCTCCTTTTCTATGCTATGGTTCCTGGCACCATATTCTGTTCATAATAGATACTTGAGAAATCATTTCCAGGCAAATAACTGGTTCAGAGAGTGATTTGTCTGTAAGAAGGTGTGGCTATCAGGAAAAAAACAAAGCACTTGGTAGAAATAAAAAACTAAATTGAAAAATTCAGAAGTCTAGCCGGGCGGTGGTGGCGCACGCCTTTAACTTTAATCCCAGCACTCGGGAGGCAGAGGCAGGCGGATCTCTGTGAGTTCGAGACCAGCCTGGTCTACAAGAACTAGTTCCAGGATAGGCTCCAAAACCACAGAGAAACCCTGTCTTGAAAAACCAAAAAAAAAAAAAAAGAAAGAAAAAAGAAAAATTCAGAAGTCTAGTAGATGTCTGCTTACACACAGGTAGAGAGGACTATATACCCCTGTATAACTGTCACAAGCATAGTGTTTCATCTTAAAGGATAAACATCTCAAAAAACAGGAATAAACATCAGAAACAAAAAAACAAAGACAGGAGGTCAAATGAGAACACAAGTCTCATGCAATTTTTAACTTTGACACACTAATAAAAGACATGAGTATTTATGCTCTATCTGCTCTTGTTCATGAAGAGTAATGTAAAAAGGTAAAATCATTAGGAATATCTTTTGTTTTTATTAGTAAGCCACAGGAGAGCAATTAACAATTGCTGCAAGCAGCGATGACGTGACTAGCCTTCAAAATTGAACTGAGTATAATGGTTTGCACAGTGAAGAGCGACACAAACAACATGCTGATAGAAACGCAAATAAGAAAGAACTCACAATTCCATTTTAAATAATTTCAATTTTTTTCTCGAATGCTTTTTTCCTATACAACATCCAAATGTGTCATGCTAAGCTAGATTGTTGTTGGGATGCTGTTTTAAACAATGATGTGTCAGAATGTTGTATGTATAAGGAAAGTGTGTCTGACGGTAGATGAGATCCTATCATTTACATGCACTATTTATAAACTAATTTTTCTGCACATTTAGTCACATCTTCCTCTTATCCTCATCTATGTTTGTTTCACAGGCCATGGCACATGCTCCTGTGGTCATTGTGTTTGTGAGAAAGGATGGTTTGGCAAGCTCTGCCAACACCCACGGAAGTGTAACATGACAGAAGAACAAAGCAAGAGTTTGTGTGAGTCGGCAGATGGCATGTTGTGCTCAGGGAAGGGTGAGTATCACTGCTGGAGCTGCATCCCTGCTGAGACACCTGGTCCCTCAGAACAGCAAGTAGCAACCAGTTTGGCCAGAATGAACTTTGCCTGAGGAAAGGCATTCAGCTTGTGTTAACCCTGAAAGCTGAGCATCAGCAACAGGTGTGGGAACTAGGTGCTATGATCCTTTTTGTCTGTGTAAGAGATGGAAAGCTTCCTAAGTTTTCACAAAAGCTTTACCAAAAGAAGATTCCATTTATATTAAAACCCAGGTATAGTTTTTTAATATTTATATTTAGAAACTTACCATAAATAGCTTTTTGCTGAGTCATGTCCAGTTGTAAATTCTATAAGGATACAGAAAGTTATACTCACTAATGCAGTGAGTTACAGTCCATTTACTCTCTGAAATGAATTTTATGCAAAATTATTCCATAAAAATATATAAGCAATTGGGTTGATTCAGAATTTTCAGCTAGGTAATTTGCATATAGAAAATACAAAAACTTTGAGTAATGCTGGGGAGAGAGACCTTAGTAGTTAAGAACCTTGCTGCTTTTGCAGACAACCAGAGTTTGGTTCCTAATACCCACATTGGTTGGCTCTCAACTGCCTATAACACTCAATCCAGGGGATTAGACATCATCTTCTCACCTGCATGGCCCTTGCTCTCATGCTCATTGAACATTCACATACATAGTTTTTAATGAATTAAATCTTTTCTAAAAAGAAAAAGAATGCAAAATTTGATTAAATATTGATCCTCAAACCGAACCAAACACTAATTCCTACTTAACGCTTTCCCAGTTAATGCTTTGGGTGGTGCGAGTTTAATCACAGGTCATTGACCATTGAGATCCTAGAGGATGCTCGGTCATGGCTAAACGTAAAGAACAATGTAAAGTTTATCCAAGGCTTTCCATTCTGGGTTTCATGGCTCACATTAGTGATAGGCAACACGTGGTGAAATTCTTCTCCTCCTTTCTGGAGGCCTCATGGTGGAAGAAATGGTAGAAGAAAGGGGCTGGGTCTGAGCTCTTGCAACTATAATTTGTCTTTGTTACAGAGGATAACAAGGGTGTTAGGGGCTTCACGGAGAGAAATGTCCAATTTCCTGCCTCCAAGAATCACAGTAAATGTACAGCATGTGAGGGACTGGGGAATTTCAACATGGTGAATGAGAAAGGAAGTTTTCTTTTCTCACAGCCTTTCACTCTGTATCTCTGATAAATCTAATTGACTAATATAATCTTACAAAATTCATGTAAGAAAAGCCCCATTCTGGTGATACCAAAGTGTACAGACACCTTTTTCTTCTTATGGGACAGGTGTGAGCCAGGGACCAGCCTGTGCCTGCATGCCATGATACTTTGTCACCTGCCTCCACCAATATGACAGGCTTGAACTATGCATTTGCTAAGAACTGTGAATAAAGCCTTCACTTCAGGAGACGATGAAGAAATAGCATTTTATTTCTTACAAATTTATAGCCAAGACAATAAATCACTCCATAGAAAAATTTAAAACAAGATACATAGTTGTGACCTTCAGAACAGATGGCGTCATTAGTACAATAGTGAAAACTGCCTGCTGGGGTTAGGGTTGCAGCATTTTGTCAGGCTTGATGTATGAAAAAGAAAGTCAGCGATGGAATGGGGCCTTGATCCCAGGCTGAAATTGTTTTTGTAAATGACCAAGAGAGATGTGCTTAGTGGTCATGTTGCCACTAAGTTTAGCTACCTGTGCAGAATATATAGTGAAATTTATAGTGGTTTTGTTGTTGTTGGTAGTGGTGGTGGTTGGTTTGGGGATTTATTTATTTATTTGGTTCCATGGTGGCACAATAGTATGTTTGTCTTAATAACATTACCTTAGAAACAAGTAATCGCTCCAATAGTCAGAGAAACTGTTATGGGACAAGCCCTTAAATATATCCTTGAACTGACACAGTGATATTGCTGCACCCACACCATTAGCAAGTCAAGAGTACCCTCGTTCATCCATCTGTTTCTCAACTACTCCTGTTCTTTATCCTCAGAACAGAGAATGGGAAAAAGTTAAACTTTCAAGACTAAACTTATCCTATTGCCCTATATGTCATGCCCAGTATGGCTGCTAGTCACATCTGTAAGCAAGAACTGCTCACTTATGAAACTATATGGATGTTTCTGTTGTGACAGTCATCACAAATTGGTGACTAAATGGTGAACTGATTCGGATTGAGATATTATTAACTGTTTTTGGAATGCGGTCTGAGGCAATTCCCCCATCCTTTCTACTAGTCCATTCTCATCTTCAAATGAAGTTTGTTTCTTTCTCCTCCTTAGTTCTTCTCAATGTTCTACAAATAGATGAAAAATTTTCTCAATAATGAATCCAGCAAAAAGCACAAAAAAAGGAACATTATTAAGAATTCTTTTAGAGAATAAAAACAAATGGGTTAATGGTGTTGTAGTTGCAGATTTATCACCCTAGAGTTCCAGACAGACTGGGCAAACTGCAGCCTACAACAGGGTTGAGCCTCTAATGGGAATGGGTTCTAGCCTGCTGAGTTGAACAGTTGCTCACTTTTAGGTGTTCAGAAAGCTTACATTTTTTAAGAATCTTCCCAGGCTTTTCCCTTTCTAGATACAGATAATCCACCCCCATTATTAGTTATTTATGAGAACAGCCAGAGCTCTCTACAATAAAGATATATAATAGTTTCTAATGACTATATACATTGTGTTAGTACTACATACTATGCTGTTCCTATTTTTGGAGAGAGTAGAATTTCCTACCAATCATCAACAGAGAAACAACACACCTGGGATTATTGTGGTGACCAGGAAGATTACTTCCATAGCATACACAAAATCAAATCCCAGTTTTATTCTAAACATTTTATGATATCTACTATATTTGGAGCTATAATTTGCTTGTCAAATATTCAGTCTACATATACCACATTGACTTTAGCTGAGCGTGCTCATCTCAGGAAAATACTTTGCTATATTTCGCATCTAAGCATTCCAGAAACAATAAGTTCAAAAATGAAGTGTAAACTCTTTGTAAGAATTATGATACACATGAAAAGGCATCCTAGGTGTGATTATATTAATATCATAAGTATATAAAATCATTTATTTCTATTGCAGAAATGACTTCATGATGTAAGAGATACTATATAAGAAACAGAAATGCTTAATTCCTCAAATAGTTAATCCTTCTTCTCTAATGGAAATCAGTCACTAAGCATGATGTTCCTTTGAGGGGGTATCTCTGTGATAGACAATGGAGTGCCTATGTAGGTATTCCATTTACCATTTGTTAAATAAACCATTGATTGTTCATCATTTCCATGTCTAGAAATTTTAAACAAAATATTTAAATTTAGGAAAAATTAATTCTAAAAGGAGTATACACTCTTCCTAGGTGAGAATTTATGAGGCTCTTATGTCTTTCCCACTAGACCAGCAGATAAGGTCCGAGGCAACCACCACATTGTCAATCACTTCACAAAAGTGGTAGATCTTCATATATTTCCCTAAATAGTCTGCAAGTCAACCCAGACTCTCAGTAAAACAGGTAAATACCAAGTGACATTGTGTTTCACTTAACAAATAAGTAGAAAATAAATATAAATACAACTGTCACATTATAGCTAGTTCTGACTGATCACTTGTCTTGAGATGTGTGATGAGGAAAGGCCAAAATGAAATTTGGTTGTGGGAGATTCCTTCACCTCAAGTACATATACCTTTTCCACGTCATGAACTCATATAGCACTTAATGCTTAGGACATTTTACTTGAATTCTTCCATGATATTGATGACAGTGTTCCCCAAACCCAGGTTTTCTGCTCTCTGGGTTCTCAGGTTGTTAATTATTCGTCAGTCACTCTATTTCAGGAGAAGTTCTCAGAACACCCCCGAGTCTCCTCTCTGTATTCAGAACTTAACAAGTTTGGGGTTTTGCTAACTGCTTTAAAAGATTTTGCTATTTCACATTTCCTCAAGGTGATTGATCACTTGAGTAACTTCGCAATATTTTTCAGTATCTTTTAGTAAACAGAATTTGTGTCCAGAAAGAAAAGCGAAATGAGGAAATGGAAAAGTCCTTTTGAATTCTGCGGTTGTCCTTCTAGCTATAGCAAGAGCAGCTTTTTGAATGATTTTCAAAGCCTGTCTTGGAAGATATTTGGACTGAGAATTTCTTCTTGAAATAACACAAACCTTTCTTTATTTTAAATATGCTATTAGTAAGAGTCTTGGTTACCCAAAATATTTCAATAACTAAATAGTTTTGTTGTTTTAAAATTAGGTTAGAGGTAACCAGAAAGAAAATTATTAAAGGGTAGGAAATTTGATTGGACCCCATTTTGGGTTTATTAGGACTTTTCCTGATTATAGATAAAATCCTGAAGGGCAGGTCTGAGACATCAATTAGACATAAGGGATTGTGTCTGAATTTTTAGAACTTCACCTTGCCACTCAGTGTGAAGTTTGTGTATCCCCATTTCAAAAAAATCATGCAAAAAATCTAAGATAATAATTTAGTAGTTATTAAATTACAAAATGAATCTTCATTTAATATAATTTAGTATTGGATTCCTTTAGATAACAGGAACTTTGAAATGCAATTCAATTAAAAAAAGAAAGAAACAAAATGTCTATTTTAAATACCTTTTGGGGAGAGGATCTCTAAGGATGAGCAATATCCTGTTCCATTGACATTTCAGCCAGACTGGACCAAGGAACATTTGCTCCAGGCTAATTGCAACTGTCTAGATCTATAATGAAGGCTTTCCTGAATGACCTTTATGTATTTGAGTAAGTAAAGCTTTCTCATGTGAAAGCAGTTGTTCAATAAACTTTTACCTTTAGAAGATAGGTTATTAAAAGTTTGTTGTCATTGTTTCAATGATATTCTCTTCTTGATGGAAACCTTTACTTTTCTCACAATAGCTAATAATACCCACTGTGATTTCAGGTTCTTGCCATTGTGGAAAGTGTATTTGTTCTGCAGAAGAGTGGTATATTTCAGGGGAGTTTTGTGACTGTGATGACAGAGACTGCGACAAACACGATGGTCTCATTTGCACAGGTATTAAACTGAACTAATTCTTTTGTGCCATGGATGACAATAGAGCTAAATGGCACCCACCACACACTGCTGCTTTAGATAACCAGAGAAGGCAGCTCCCATATACTCCAGTGAGCAATGCGCACATGTAGTAATTCTAAAAGGATAAGTGAGCATCTGTAAAGATTCACTAACATTTGTCCTAGAAGAATGCAAAAGGATGAAGCCAGATTATATGATTGTTTGGAAACTTTTACAAGGTAATCTGCCCTACAGACTTACATATTGGCAGTTATACAAATGTAGAATTCTTCAGACAATCATTTTATTTTAACATGGTCCAGGGGAAGGTTACTGTTTAAGCAGCACTCAGATGCCACAAGGTATACTGGCTGGTTTTAGGGAGCTGTGTATACATGTGAATATGTGTGTGATGGGGAAGACAGTAATAGAGTATACAAAAGCTTTGACTGTGTGATGGCCATCACAAACCTAATTAATTGAATTATAATAATTAGCTATAAAAACACCGAACCAAATTAAACAATAACATGTATATGTGTTCTGCTGAAATTATTATTTTAAATATAAAATGTACTCATACTTAATAGTGTTCTAGCTGATTAAATATACCATTAATAAATTCTTTCTCAGCAACCCAAAATAGTTTTGTAATCAAACATTTTAATAAGGTTAAAGATAACTATTTTGACATGACATTAAGTTAGACAATCACTTTTTCTCTCCACTTTACTACACAAAGGTATTTTTCAAGCTCTCTGGCCTGCCTAACTTCATATCAAGGGGTTTTATATTTTTCTGCATTTATTTGTAAGTCAGACATGGTTTGCCCACTAACAGAAAATAGAATTATGATATGGGAGCCCAGCTGAGTGATGCAAAATCAGTACTGTTTGATTAACATCTTATGGCAACAAAGAGATGTCACTAAGTATCTTAAACTTGTACTTCTTTTAGGTTTTTAATAACATAATAATGTCATTGTATTATAAAACACAGAGGATAAATGGAATGGTTTTCTCATGAACAGTTATAATTTACAGTCATATATTCTAATGGTGCTTTTTGATCATCATTTTAATCCACATGTTTATTTTGTTGCAGGGAATGGAATCTGTAGCTGTGGAAACTGTGAATGCTGGGATGGATGGAATGGAAATGCATGTGAAATCTGGCTTGGCACTGAATATCCTTAATGATTCTCTGGGAGACAACTGGATTCTTATTTCTAGGCCATTTTAGAAATTTAGAGGAAAACGTGTATACAGCACTAGGAAAAACTATTGTGTATTTTTCTATTTCTAACTGCCTGAGTGAAATATGGGTCTTCATTAGAAATGACTTTAGCAAACTGATATAAATTATACCACGAGGAATTGTTCTCCCATAATTAACATCAGTGTTTCACAACTGAGGAGGACAATTTTGCAACCCACAAGACATTTGGCAATGTCTACAGATAATTTTGTTATCATACTGGGTATGGTAGGAGTCCTTTTGCTATGGGCATTTTAGAGGTAGTGACCACAGACAATGCTGAAAACTCTACAGAGAATAGAAAGACCCTCACAGCAAAGTATTTTCTGATACCCAATGTTTGCCAATACGTAGTAGAAAAATGCTAAATTGCATGGTATTTAGGACTCAATAGTCTGACACCATTGAAACACTGTATCAGAATATAAGGATGATATTTATTCTCACATAAACCAATCAGTAGAATTTTTCCAGGATTCCATATGACTCTGAATTTGCATATTGGGAAAATAATGACAGACACATATGATGTGTAATGATAGGTGGGAATTTACCAGATCAAAAGGGCTTTATACTCACAAGAATGTCTTACAGGAAGAAATAAAAAATGTACAAGTTGACATTTTAATAAATAGTGACATAAGTTTTTTATATTCTGTGCCAATATCTATTTATGCACTGAAAACAAACACAACATAAAAATGAATTGGAATGCCCACTTTAGATCCCAGGAACTAACAGGCCATGTTTTTTAAGACTAGGCATGGGTTACATGTACAAGAAATCTGGTTTTTATTTAAATTGGTTCATATAATGTGTCCTCTGAAGAAGACAGTGTCTAGTTAGAAACACAAGGATCCTCATACTGCATTCATTGCTCTTAAAAGACTTCCTTTTCTTCAAAGAAGTGGCAGGGTCAAAAAGAACAACACCTGTTTCAGAAGTTCAGAAATGGACCCCAAAATCTAGAAATAGCTTAAATCAAAATTACAAATATTCACTCAGTGATAGGAACAAAATGTTTATTTTCTTGGTGAAATTTTGCTTTGTATGAAACTCACATTGAATTATGAAAGTGTACAATATTTGGGGTTCCCTTGCATATATACAGTTAGATCTACTTATACACATATTTGAAGCAACCATTATTTATAGCTAAAAAAATACCTTTTTTCCTAAATGTGAATTATTTGTAAAATCCTAAAATAACATAGCAAAATCATTTCTGTATTGTTTTAAGATGAAATTTTACTTGCAAATTTTATATTAATAATGTAAATATTCTAGAGTCATGGCTTGGACTTTATCAGTCAAGTCACCAAAAGTAAAGAAAACATGCCTCCACTGTATTACTTAAAAAATTAAATACTGAAAAGTATTTGAAGAGTCAATTTCACTGGTGCTGGTTTTATAGTAATAATAAGGTTCTGAGAATTTAACCTATTTATAAAATTGTTGCCTCTATCCTGAGTTTAGGGGACCCAGCCATATAGGTTTTATTTCTATTACTGAGCTGGCAATCAATGTCAGTTTTATAAAATGAAGAAAATATAAGGAGTTAAGGTATAGTATGGATGATTGCGTTTTTTCCTCTTCTCTATATTTTCCTCTTCTTTATATACATTTTAAGCCAATTACAATAATTCAGTAGCAATTCTGATGATATGTTTGGTGATATCCAAACATGAGAGTCAATGACCATTCCTTCATGGTACAAAGACCTTCTGATTTCCCTACTGCAGGACTCAGCCTTCTTTAAAGGTGTGAACAATGTATATTAGATATTACATAAACCACTGTTGGATTTTTCTTTAATTGTTTAATATTTTAAAATTGTAATAAATAAAAATACATCCTGAGCCATACATAAACAGGTTGTGGGCTGACTTTAATCACAGCTGTGTGTGATAGTTTGCCAGACTTTGCTCACTGGGAATTACCTCCAGGTCCCTTTGCTCACTTGGAACTACCTCCAGATCCCTTTGCTCCCTTGGAATTACCTCCAGATCCCTTTACTTCATTGGAATTACCTCCAGGTCCCTTCCATAACCCAGGTGTGTGTTTTTTTAATTATTACAATTCTCTCTCTAGTTTTTATCATTTCTATCAGTAGCTTCTACCACAAAATTATGTGGTGTTCTTCTTAAATCTTCACAAGAAAAAGTGTTAAAACATCATTAGCATATAAGTGTTCTCAGAATAGTGTTCGACATTGGAGAAATGATAATTCCGTGAAGACCAAAACGTGTCTTAAAAATTTAGACAACAGGAAAGTATGTTGTAGTTTGCCATGTTTTGGAGTGTGTTATCACAAATTATGGAAGGAAGCTAATATATGTCTCACAGTAACCTAAACTCTAATCAGTTTTTTTTTTTTCTTGGAAAACTGACTTTAAAACACCTTCAGTTTGTTTGCTGTAACATGTGTGTGTGTGTGTGTGTGTGAAAATCACACACACTTTTGTTTAAAAAAACAAAAACATAAAAACATGGTGACAGGCAAAGACATAATATATCTCCTACCTTAATTTGACTCCAAAATAGAAAGTACCTCACTGAAAATGCTGAGCAAGGACAAATTTTTAATGAGTAGGAGAAAGTAAGCAAATCTCTTTGGTTTGCTTGTGATTTTCAAAAATTACACTGGGACCCATGATAATTGAAAAGGTGGCATTTGGTTCACCAGTGGTGACGATTCTGATCCTCACCGCACTTGTTTAACAAACCAGTGGAGAATCTTTCCAGAGGAATTATAAAAGTCAACAAAAGTCCTCAAGATATGAAGAGAACCATTGTTCCGAATGCCTTTAAGAAATCCTAAGTTCATCTGGATTCCAGCAGCACCAGGGAAGAAATGACTTACCTCTACCAGCTCAAAAACAAACTCAGCCTCACCAGCAGATATCAAAATTAGACTAAATGAGAACCAAGAACAAGGAAAACAAAAACTACAACAGTCTCAGTCTGCAAACTCAACTGTCACAACTTTGAAACCCACACAGTATTCCACATACTCACATAGCTTTGTGTGTTACTTTTTAAGCCAATCCCTGTGTCCTTTATTTCAGAACAATACAATTTACATTCTATATTTGACTAAATCTGTACTTTAGAAAATGATTGGACATTTAGCCTAATTGTTTCCCTATGATATGCCTGTTTTCTGATATAAAATTGAAAATCATTTTACACTATTTTCTGTTTCTTTTAAATTGAAACTTTGTCATTCTAACCTCATGCTTCTTTTTCAGGGGATACCAAATATCTAATTTCCATGTAATATCTGGAAGAACTTTTTAAACAAAATAATACATATTCATTTTAAGGAGCAACAAAGTATTTGTTGGGTTTTTTTTCTTAAAGTACCAAATCTGATATTGGTCCTTTAGGAGGAAAATATATGATTTAGTAGTTTAATAATTAAGTGGTGACGTATGATACATTCTGTTTACTTGCTGGGAAGTCAATAATTAGAAAGACTAGAGCAAAAGTCATGGAATCCTTTTTGAACCTAATCCTCACCCCAAAACACCCAGGACAAGCAAACACTTAAGACAGATCCCGAATTCTCCAGAATACGTAAGGAAAGTGTACTCAATTACTTTATACACTTCACACGGAACAGACTATTTGAGTATCTTCCATAATTAATTCCTGGGAAAAAATTAAATTTCAGGAAGCAAACTTATTTGGAAACAAAAATTGTGACACTTGAGTTATGTAAGAGACTAATATTAATGAGCACTGTTGATGGATAGGTAAAGCAATCAGCTACCATAACAAGGTGGTAGAACTATCCCTCCCCCACCAGATGTGCATGCAGAAGGAATGGGTCTTTTAGAGACATTGTACAATGGATATACATAGAGGAAGATATAAAACACACAGTCTATAAATACAGATGTGTTCCATCAGATTTACTATACAGAACATCAGTGATGACATATTGTACTTAATTATAGCAAACTTAATTTCTGAGGGAAGGAATGATGAACTTCTTTCAGAAAATTAGCAAGAGAGGTATCATCAAGGAGCTAAAGTTTTCTTTGGCATGGTAAAGGGGAAAATTGAATTTATCAACTTATTTACAGAGAGTTCTCTATATTTAGGATGATACAATGCTATTTTTTACATAAAGTTATTTATGGTTTCCATATGCTTTCATATGAGTATTTTATTTGATATGTTGTATCTCTGAATACAACAAATGGTAAGAAACACAAATTGTACAATACAGACAAGCTCTCTGTATGTAAATCAAAAAATACATACCAGTACCTCTACATGGGTCCTAGTACATGCAGTTCATTCGGTGCTTTCCTCTTCCCATGCAACAGGTGAGACCAGACACAAAGGAAATGGCCTAACTAAATCAAAGGTATAACAAGAACCCCTCTGCAATGTATCTAAATATATATTAGAAGAAACCACTAGGATTACAGTACATTCTTTCATAGACAACTGACAACTCTTGGAAAATGAAACAGGAAAACATTAACATGAATCTCAATCATTTACAAAAATAAATCTTGCCTTAATTTTAACCACTAGCCAGGTCTTCAGAACAGAAATCTCAAGTAATGCTGGTTAGCAAAAACAGAAAGGTAGGCTAGTTTTGGAGTGTGTGTACATGTGGATGGGTATAAATTGTGTTTATAAGGCCAACTAAAAGGAGTTACAAATTATTCACATTTTACCACATGTATGTCTTCCCTAAATAATCATTTAATGGGTTTTTGTCTACTTATGCATATCAGCAAATCAGTAGTGGTCAAAGGAATCATTTTTTTTGTATTTGTAATTGAGCATTATTGACAATAAATCTACAAACATTATGCTAATTGTTATTTCTTAAAATGGAATCCAATATGAAAATGAAATAAGCATAGTTAAATTTATACTGAATCTTTAATCAGCTAAGCAAGCCAATTTCTTTTTCTATGTTGGGCAAGGGCTGTCGTGGAAATTCATGAAATCAATGAGAAAATAATTTCCCAGTAAGCACAGTGTAGATGGGGGCCAATGGCAGCTAGGTTATTCTGCCACATGGAAATCAGAACAAGAGGCCAGTACATTGATCACACATAGATTGTTTTCTAGAAAAGAGGTTCCGTTTAGTCTCAATGAGATTTTCTGAGGAAAAAAAAAACATGGAATTTTATTGTGTACACACAGGTAACAAATGTATTTCCAAACAGTTTAGTATTGAACAGTTTGAAGCTCTTTAAATCCAATATTGAACATTTTATATAGATTCTTCAAACCTTGTATCCAGAAATTTATCACCTTTCTTAGTACTCTTAAACTTGGAGTTCAACAGAATTTAATTAAAAATGAAGTTACAAAAAGCAAAAGAAAACAAAATCAAATAAATTAAATGCCCCAGATCCCCAATGCTGGAGCGTGTTGACTTGTCTTAGTTTTATCTAGGGTATTCAACAAACTGCATTCTGATATCTTGGCAATTTACCTCAAACCCAGCCTGTTGGACCCTACAGAGCTGAGTTAGAGGTATATGTGCACTGGTGACACAGCAGTACCAGACCCAGCATGCTAAGCTGTGGGAAAAAAAGATTTCTTTCTATTATCCAGTTTAGAAACTTGTCATTAAAAACCAAAAATATTAAAGTCTAATTTATACTAACGTGTGCATTGCTTCTGCAGGAAAGAACACACAGCCGCCTTGCCCATGCTCTACTGAGGACAACTGGAATGCAGCCCAAATCAGGGAGGGGACATTGAGTTATCTTCATTTAAAAAAAGGGGGAGGAAAGGGTCAGAAATGGATTTAGGTAGCATATTTCTTATAAGTTGTAATGATTTGTTTTTTTTCCTTTTCCCAATAATGAGGATTAATAGATGAAAAAAAATGAACCTTAATCAGGCCTACAAGGCCTACAGAATTCTTTGGACCCACTTTCTCAAAAACCAAGTGGGTCTTGCTCGCTGGGCAAGGCAAATGTTACCATTACCAGTAAGCTTGTGATATGTATAAAACACACACACACACACACACATACACACACGAATAAACTTAGAGGGGATGCCAAACACCTATCATAGAGAGCTTCTCATGGATTGTGTTTGACCCTTGGTCTACCCAGGTCATGACCACCTCGGGAGTCCAGTGTCTCCTACTGGACAAAGCTTATATGTGTGTTTAATTGGTAATGTGAGCCAAAGACAACCTTAATCTTTGTAGATACGATTTGTAGTAATAGGTTTAGAAGGCTTCCTGATTCCCTGATTGTTCTCCAAACTAAACCAACTACAACACTGAAGATTCAGAGGAACACAATCCTGCTAAATGTCACAGACAGTGGAGCAAGCAGCCCTGCAAAAATGGGAAAAAGAGAAATCCATGATAGCACAGGTTTACAGCGTCTAACTAGAAATTACTCAATATTATTTGTGTGCTACAAAATTGAACTTAAACACATGGATTTCGCTGAAACAGGACTCAAAAAAGGATTATGGGTAGCTGTCAGCAGGCAAGGTATTGAGTGTACTTGTGAAGTATGTCATTCACATGAAGTGTCACAGTCACAGAAAAGATATTAAAAAGGCATTCCATATCTGGTAGGGCATTCCATGGTCTGAGTTTAGCTGGTTTGTCCAGGTGTCTTCTTGGTGTGGGGGACCACAGGTTGAGATTTATCCACTTGCAACGAAGGAGGTCTGAGACAGCATAGAACAAGCATCAGCTTGATTGCTGGGGCTCTTCAGCCACAGGAGCAGGAATGTCTAGTAAGGATAAATCACTTCACTGTGCTCTGGACAAGTAAGTCAGGACACCTGAGGATCTGGCTATGTGGTCTTGCACTTGTTGACTGGTTTTCCTCCATTCATTATTGCAGATGCACTTGTACTTTTGCTTGGAGTCACCCCAGCTTTTGGAACCGTTTCGCCAACATCATGCAAAGATGGTTCTCGGTACATGGCAACTAGAGATGTAAAGACAGGGAGAGAAAAAAAGGAGTTATCTGGTTACCATGCAAGAATGGCACACCACTTTTTGCACAGACTTCAGCCAGTCTGTATCTGTCTTTCGTGGATGAATACCATCCCAGTTTTAAGGCAGTCATTTCTAATCTATAAATTAAGACATAGCTTTAATGTACTTTCTAATTTATATACTGAAATATGTGTGTGCATGTGTACATAGATGTGTTTTCTAATGAAGTTTAAATGAGAGCTATGAACTTTTTGTAAACGTATAAAGCACACATAACTCAAGCATGAGCACACGCGCACGTGCACACGCACACACACACACACAGTCTCTTTCTCCTCAACCTCCAGGAAGAAAAGTATTTGACCTAATTCTACTTTCACCAGAGATCACTAAGCTATTTTTCTCTTCAGTGGTTTAAAAGTCACACAGCCATACTGGGTTCTACTTGAAAGCTATACAGAGCATGGTAATAAAGGCTTCCTTTTGCTTTAGCCTGAGTCTTCTGTGAATAATTTTTTCTATTTCCTTTTCCACTATCATAAATAGGGCTTTTATACAACTGGAGGCAACTGTATGGCATTTATATTTTGTATCTATTTTTCTGATGCATTGTTTAAAAATCAAGTAATTGGTGTTGGTAGGACAGAGGCATAAAACAGAAAGGGCAATGGAGCCTAATGTCTGAAAGAAAATCAAGGGATTGTCTGAGTTGTGCTTGTTACATGAGCACCATAGTTCATGCCACTTTTTAGTAAATGCTTTTGCAGAGTCTTGGGAAAGGCTATTTACGAATATCTGACATGTGGGAAAATTAGTTGATTTAAACTCATCTGCCACCAGCAATATAATTAGAGTCTATATTCCCAATGCTGCTTGGGCTTTGAAAGCACAGGTGCTGCAGAAGAGACCCTGGGTTGAGCGAGAATCAATGCCATGTGTGTGTGTGGAGGTAACTTACATTTGCATCAATGTAACACATGAATTTTTTTTTATCACACTAACAAAGGTAAATGCATACTGAGATAAATGACTTAGAAATCATGTAAAAGAAGTCAGTCTCTAACCCAGGAGCTCTCTCCAAAGGATAACTCCTCACAAATGAAATATTAGTTTTCTCCAGAGGAGTCTAAAGGTATACAAACCACTCTTAAGGCTTATCACCGTACTCAACAATAGATGGACAACACAAAATGAGCTTAATGGCATTTTTGAGGTTCTTTGTCTCATAATGCTTTGTCAGGGCTTTAGGCTTTTTGTTGTTTTCTTTCCTTATAGGATATATATGTTTTTTATGTTAATTCTGTTTGTGTTAATCTGTGTGTCTCTGCATCTACATGTGTTTCTTGAGCTTATTCTTTGACTTCTTTCTTTTTTGTTTATTTGTTTTCTCCTATTTTGTCTTATTTGTTTTTATTTTATCAAATTTTACCTCTTTTACATGCCAATTTCAATTCTAATGACAGAGAGAAAGAAAGGGTGTGGACTTGGGTGGATAGGAAAGTTGAGAGGATCTGGGAGGATACTTGGGGAGAAAAAATCATAATCAGAATATGTTACATTATTAAAAAATGAGAAAAGAAAGAAGTCTGTCTTCATTCTTAAAACATCTCCAATTTCTCACTTGTGCTAGTTAACTTAGGACCAAATAGTATCAAAGTTTTGATTTCTAACATCTTTTGAGTAAAGTTGGGTAGGAGATCTGACTGCCCTAGAATATCCAGAAACAATCACAGCCCTGTGAAAATGTCTATAACTGTCCTAAAACTTTTAATTATATAATATATAACCCATTTGGGTTTGTAAAGGAAATTACTATCTCTATAATAATCATCACTGTTAAATGTTGTGTTTCAGAAGTAGTGTTTTAAAGGAATAGAAGAGCACACTCTCTTGTTTTGTTTGGAATACCTGTGTCCAGGAATTATTTTCAAACATGATATCACAATATTTTTCTCTCCTCATATTATACACTATACTCACACAACAGTTAAACTTAAGGCTGGAATACCAAATAATAGGATGATTTGTGATGATACTGTTTATACCGCAGCAGGAAAGTCTCTGATATTTTCTGTGGCCCTCATCTTTTTCTTATATGTCTCAAACATGACGTACCTATAGGAGAAGGGCAGGGTCAGCCCAGTGGTAGGAGGTAATACTGAGGAACTTCAAAGCATGAAGCCTGAAGAGTCCTAAGAGAAAACTGAGAAATTCTGTAGATAGTCTGGGCTACAACCTACAAGAAGTCATTACCGTCACCATGTCAGCCTCTAGAGGGACCTGGTGGTATTTTCTTTTATCCCAAGAGGCTAGGGCACCTGTGAAGCTTGCTTGCTTTGTTATTTTCCTCATTTCGATTCTTAAGAAAATTTTGGAATAGCATCAAAGTCATTTTTTTCAGTTTCAAATTTTACTGTAAGTAATAGTAATTGATTGGTCCTTCTGGCAGAATAATTAATGAACAAACACATATATTCCTAATCAACAGAGCATGGTATCTTGGGCCTTGGGATCTGATAAAAATAAATGTGAAGGAGCTGCTATTTAGAGCTGAAAGTAGACATGTTCCTTAATACAAGAAAGCTAATTTATGTATCATAGAAAGAGACATGGAACTTTATAGAGATTTTAAGGGTCATTTTCAAGAATTATAACAATTCAAAAGGTATTTTACCCAGACAATTTGTAAATAGGCAAATACTTGAAATTCTATGTGAAAATGTTTTTCTTATATACTTATTACATGTTTGTAATTACATAGTTCATTTTTATCTTTCAAATAATTGACTATAAATCATGAAGTACTTAGACCATTAGGGACAGTGAGGATTTGCAACATTGAAAGAAGTTTTCTGCTGTGTGTACATGAGTGCACACTCGTGCACACACACACATACACACACACACACACACAGAGGAGGGGAGGGAGGGAGAGGGAGGACGTTTTTATTTTTCTTCTTTCCCCCAAGTTTTGGTGTCCAGAAATGAAAATCCTGGCTTTGGCACATGTGAGTCATGTTCTATCCCAGATTTATATTGGGGCCCACAAAGCTTAGCCCAGAACAATAAGGAGAAACATATTCAAACGGCACTCCAATAAAGGACATTTCTGTCAGCCTATGAAAGGTTCCTAGGTAATGTATATAACAGTTTCCAAGAAGATGATGCGTATGGTGTACTCACCTTCCAATGGCTTGGGTAGAAAATGAGCTGCTGCTTTAGTTTTCTTTACTCTGTTCCCTTTCATAACTTGCCCTTCCTTATTTAATCCCAAAAACCAGGCTCTGCCAGACTCCTGTTGCCTGTACAGCATGGATGAGTAGATTACATAATAGTTTTCAAAAACAGACTCTTTAAACTTGCATTCAGGGGTAAAAAGTTCCTATTAGAAGAAAGAAGAGAAGAAAGTTAAGTAGAAAGCAGAAGCTTCCAATGTTCACTCATTCTGCATGAATTTCTCTGACACATTTACCATACCTAGGGATAACTGGAATTGAGTGCTCCTATATGCAGGAACGCCCTATACATAATTTTGATACCAAAGGAATTTGGAAAGTCTGCAATTGGTGGGCATATATATGCAAAGATAAGTTTCTCTTATTAAGGAAATAAAAAATGTAAGATAGTCATGGTAGCTCATGCTTGTAATTTGAATATTCAGAAGAGTGAGGGAGGTGGATTGCTATGAGTTTGCAGACAGTTCTAACACAGCACATTCTAGGACAGCCCTACCTATATAGCAAGACCCTGTCTAAATGACAAAAACAAAAAGGAAAATGAAGCATACAATATTTTCACTTAAACAGAGCCTTTGGTTAATGAGATGGTATGGGGGTCCAATGCACTGGGGCTGAGGCTCATGACCCACGTGGGGGAAGAGTTTGGCCTCTAGTGACCTGGAGAGGAAATTTTTGGAAAAGAGACCACAGCCCTGTGGTCCAGGAGGGTCATAAAAATTCCAAAAATCCAGTGATGGTCGCAGGGGGACAGCTCCCTGCCTCTCGGGACCACTCCCAGGTTCCTAGAGCAGTGTGATGATAATCAAAGGGGGAAAACTCCCTGTTTTGGGATTGTTTATCAGGATTGCAGTCTGGCTTTGTCTTCAGCTGGTTCCTAGGGCAGGGTCGCTGAACAGGCTAGCCCTAGATTTTTGATTCTTCTCTTCCTGCTGGAAAAGTCTGGATTTATCCAGGTCTTTCAATACTGTGTATGATCCAAAAGTGACTGTCAGTTTACACTTCCAACGCAAGTATGCACTTCCAGCAATGAAGTTTTTTCTTTACCCACATTTTCTTAAGCATAAATTGTTAATAATAATTTTTTGGTCATTTTTACAAGGATAAAATAAAATCTCAGAGTTTTAATTTACATTTCTCTGATGGCTAAAGGATGTTATGTTTGAACATTTTTTTAAACTGTCTCTCAGTCATTTTTAGGTTTGTCTGTTGAGAGTTTTCAGTTTAGGTCTGTAACAAATATTTTTATTGGATTAAAATTTTTAATAACTAATTTCCTGAGTTCTTCATATATTTTTAAAATGGGTTTATGACAAGTGAGGATCTTTTCCCACTCTATAGTCTTGTTATACAAAAGTTTCTCAATTCAGGAGAAATAATTTATGGTTTCTCCAAATGTTTGTGCCACTGAGGCTGTGTTTGAGATGTGGCAAAATGTACTTCAAAAATTTTTTCTCTATGAGGTTCAACATAATTTTTATATGCTGAGGACTTTGGCTCATTTAAACTTAAGTTTTGTACATTGAGATGGATATGGATTTATTTTTATTCTTCTACATGGTGGTGTCTAATGAGGCTAACATCATTAGTTAAAATGCTTCCTTTTTCATTTTTCTTATCTGCGGGGCAGACTTGCAACTTAAGAGAATAGCTTATAAGCTTTTAATTAGATATTCAATGGTTAAAGCTCTAGTTACAATACTCTATGGGAGACCTTGAGCCGATAGGTACAATTCTTACAATAAACAGTTTCCAATAGAGAGCTTAGAAAGCTGCCAAGCAGGTACTCAAGCAGGTAAAATATAAATCAACAGGTATAGTATATTAATTATAATACAGCTATGGCAAGTATGTATATTAAATATAAAACTTGTTCTACAACAGTTTTATAAAAAATGCTGTTTGTGGCTAAACCTTCTCAGTTTTGTCAGTTAAGATAGAAAACTCTTAATTTAGAACAGTAGCCTGTCTAGTACAAAAGGGCAGGATAAAATCTAAAAGATGGTTTGACAAAATATTGACTATGATCAATGTTTCTTATACTAAACAATAGATTCATTGATAATTTTAAGATTGATTCCTGGACAATTGCCTTTGCTCAATTCAAAAGCCAAAACAATAATCTTTTCCCAGATGATCATTGCTATAATTCACACACCTGTATTTTGCTAATGTTATAGTTTAAAATCCCCTAAAGGATTTTCTGCTAAATTTTACAAATGGCTCTTCCAATGAAAGAACTGCATATATGGCTAATAATTAATAAAAAGAAATTATGGAACGTACCAAGGCTCCTTAAAAGCAACTTGTAACAGTTACACACAGCAACTTATAAAAGTTGCACAGAGATCCTGATGCAAACGGATCTAGCAAGATGACATCAAGCTGACCTTTACTAAGGCAAGGTAAAAAAGCCCTTACAATGCATTATGAAAAAAAACCCGACCTATATATATTTGGGGTCGAGGAGATATTTATGCTTTTTTCACAAAAAGAAAAAATAAATAAATAAAAGCTGGACCTGATGATGTCGTGGCTGCAGACACCCCACAGAGGACTTCCAGAGGCGATTGGGGAGAAATCCTTGGTCTGGTCTTCCCTGCCCCCATGGAGAGGAGTACCTGATAGATAACAGAACCTGCTACACCACTCTGCCTCCAAGAGAGTCCAGGGAGATGGCTGAGATAATTGCCAGGATATGCTTCAGATAGCTGACTCCAGCTCACCTCACCCAGGAAGCCCACCTGCCCTGAAGCACAAATGTTGAGCTGCTTCTGCAGTCTGCATTCTGTTTGCTTTGCAGCTGAGGTGTAGACTAAACATCTGACTGTTTTAAACTTTGGGACACAAAAACTCATTTTAATTAAAATACTAACCCCTCTTTACTTAAGAAGGGGGAAGATTGGGGTTTTGACTGTTGATCAGAGACTGGAACTGGTGGTGTTTGATAACAAAATGTCTGTCATTGTATGTATGTATTCTTACTGGAATTGACCTAATGATATTTGTAACTGCTTATAGATGTTGGAAAAGGTTTGACACATGCTGTAAAATGTTTGGGTTTAATGCATATGTTAAAAATTTTAGATTTTGATCCCTTTACATTGCCCTAATTGTTGGCAGGCAGCACTCGTAATCTTATTGTGGAGTAGGCATTTAGGAAGGAGGATATACCTTAAGCCGGACTAAATGGTGAATACTGGGTTTGGAAAACACCCTTTCTTCTTGTCTGGAAGATGGAGCTATTGGTGCCAAAGTTATATCATTATATCTTTTATTTGAGGAGCTCCTCACAGTCTTTTCATTAATGACAAATGCAGGGGCCCAATGACGGGAGTTAGTGTGGACCCTCGCCTGAACAGCACACCATACAGAGGTTGTAAAAACCGGCTCAACATGGCATGGTGCCAGGCACGAGGATCGCCCTCCACATGGCCTAAGACAGGGTACCCTGTGGTCAAAGACCTGCTTACTTTAGGTCTTGCTAGATACCTTTTATTTGAGGACCTCCAAGGAACTAATGCTACTTATAAGGCACCCCTCTGTTCCCAGGAGAGGTAAATTGCTCTACCATTCGAGAGGAGGGTCCCTCCTTGTCCCAGTCCCTTCCCATTTAGATCTGACACCAGGGTTAGACTCTGACCTGGTGCCCTCCACTTGATAGATGCCTGCTTTTATAAAAGGAAGGGGGATATGTCAGGAGCCGTGTCCCCCCAAATTATTATAGGAAGCACCGCCGTGAGGAGTTTTTGCAGAGGGCTTTACTTTCCAATTGTATTGAGAATAGTCTTATTGACCAAGCCTATCTCACACCCAAATTAACTGTTAATAGAGAGCTGTTAGCGGAACCTGCCTCACATTCCAGACTGTCTAGAGAACTAGGTGGGTCACCTTGTGACTTCCTGACCTTGTGACCTGCCCTACGTGACGGGCGTGGACCACGTGGCAAGGTCCCATGCCCCAGCCCCCCAAGCTCCTCATCCAGGGGCTATATAAGCTGTAACCATGACTCTAATAAAGGGAGGCTTTGACAAATATGCTTAGCCTTCTTCCTCTTATCAGCCTATGTCTTTTAGGTGGTGCCTCTCCGTGACCCTGGAATAACTGACCAGCCAGGCGGGTTACAAACCCTAGACAGAGTAACCCGTCGAGGCGGCTACAAATAATGCAGCTTATAAACTTTTGTGACAGCACCCAATTAAATAGAACTTTAAACTCTAACCTCCTAGTGGCAAACTATGGAAGACACTTAACTAGTTTTTGTAAGAGTAAAATATAGACTATGTGCAATTTTGTTCATATGGAAAACAAATGCTAAAAACCATATATACTGCTACTTACCTTTTTTTTGCAATATCACTCTACTTAAAAAATTGACTTAAGTTTCCCTTAATCTGAATAGATTTTGCTATTAAAGAAAATAACTTTTATTTACCTTTTAGAAATAAATGTGCTGTATATATGTCCTTTAAGAAGCTAAAAAAAGAAAATCTCTAAGAGTTGAATTTCTGTTAATTATTATAAGAAATGTGTCATAATTGCATATTGAAAATGCCTTTATATATTTCCCAAAATAGTGTGAATTTTCCATGTTGGTAATGAGGACAGGAGAGAACTGGCAGGCTGACCAACCCTATAGTTGCCCAGAACCAGGGTTATGACTTGGCCTGCCTCAACATCCATTCTATCTGGAGCATGTGAACGGACCTGACCTACAGATCTAAAGCGCAGGATCTCCACAACACAGGACGACAACAGGATATCCAGAAAGAATACTGTTGAGGGCCCAGCATCCATGGTGTAGGAGAAACCAGAGGTCTTGAATCAGATCAATGACTCTGCAACGTGCACTTGCAAGTAAAGATATATGGACAAGGGGGTTTACTGCGTGACTCACTGTGTCACACTGCAACTTCCATGGTGAGATTTTTAATTTTTCCTTTTTTTCCTCTCAATTTATTTTTGGGGGAGTGTTTAGGAACAGAGGGTGGGTGCAAAGGTACAGGGAATGAATGGGATCATGATGCACAATATGTGAATATTATTATATTATATATTGAATAAATAAAGAGAAAGTTTAGTAAGTGTGAGTTATCAAGCATTATCTTGTTCAGTATGTTTTAGTGTGCTCCATAAATTTGTTTCGCCAGAAAGTAATTTTCCAGGAGCAATGAATTTCATTCATTCAGATGCATTTCATGACAAGGATGACATATGCATTGATCAATATAATACATTAGCAAAACAAAAAGTAGGGTGAGCCCCTCCCACAGAGATGTCAGCAGGTCTCCATGATACTACCCCCGATTTTAATAAGATCTTGCCCAAATAAATGTTCAGGCCTTCCACTAAATTTTGGATTCCAAATACCCTCCTTTTATTTCTCATTAATAAGCTGAGCCTCACTGAGCCAGAGTCTCAGAGGTGTCTCAGAGTAAAGTGGATAAAGTGGCGAGGCCAGCAAAATGAATGTTCAGATCAGACTTACAGCCTGTGATGGTTAACTTTCATTGACTACATTATGCAACTGCAGATTTCTTAGGAAGAAAGGTCTTGATTAGAGATATCCTGTGGCCATGTCTGTGAGAGATTGTGTTAATCAACTTAATTGATGTGTGTAGGCCCAGCTCCTGTGGGCAGCAACATTCCTGAATGTTGTCCTGAGCTATATTAGGTTGGAGAAATCAGAGAAATGAGGTTGAGCACAAGCAAATGAATTTGCAGGCATTCATTTCTCTCTGGGGTTGACTTTTATGATATGACTAGTTATTTGAAGTTCCTGTCTTGACTTCTCCACTATAACCTAGAATTGTAAGATGAAATAAACCTCTTGTTTCTCTCAGTTGCTTTTAGTCATGGTATTTTATCACAACAACACGATAAAGCTTGAAGGGCTCCCACTACATCTGCCATATATGAAACTAAATCTTCTACAGCAAAGAGATTAGACTTTTGCATGTCATTTGTATTATTGAGGTAGTCCATGGTACTGAGAAGAAGAGACTTGGTCAATC
The DNA here is from genome assembly GCF_950005125.1 of Chionomys nivalis. NCBI lineage: Eukaryota > Metazoa > Chordata > Mammalia > Rodentia > Cricetidae > Chionomys > Chionomys nivalis. The sequence continues at coordinate 821,844 of NC_080097.1, read as the reverse complement.
ATTCTCTTCAATTAGACTATGAAACCCAATATAGACAAATTCAACAGAACTGTCATTTAAGGAATGCCCATGCATGCTTCAGCATTGATGGAACACAAATTTTATTTTTTTATTTCCATGACACCAAAGCATGTTATCTGCAAGTAAAAGCCTACATCAGAGCCATCAAGGAGTAGAAGGAGAACAACTTCTTGCTAGGGCACTCAGTGTAGGTTAAAGTAACTGGCACTTGTCTCTGGGGAAACAGGATCTTTAGCCAGAGCGTGACTCACTGATGCCTGATTTTATGTACAGTGTCTCCTGCTTTGAGAATGTAGGACGTTCCTCACTCTTATCTCATCAACTCTGCCAAAATATCCAAAATGTGGCACAGGATGCTTGCACACCATTAGTAAGGAGGGGCTCTACTGTCAGTGTTTGTGTACATGCAATATGTGTGTGCATGTATGCATTATGGATGTATGTGTGTGTGTTTGTGTGTGTGTGGGAGAGAGAGAGATGAGAGAGAGAGAGAACATGTGTGTGAGGAGTACATATGTGCATAAGCCATAATCTATACCAGTTTTTTTTCCCTATGACTCTTCATCTTATTTTCAAAGACAGAGTCTTCAGTGAACCTGTAGTTCACTGTCTTGATTAGACTGGCTGCCAGGGAACCCGATTTATCATCACCTTGCAATAGAATTACAGGCCCACATTGCCATGGCCGGCTTTTTACTTGGTTGCTGGGGATCTGAATTCAGATCCTCATACTTGCATGATTAGGACTTTGCTCATTAAATTTTTTCTTTAGCCTCTGTTTGCATTATTTTTGTAAGTTTTGCCTAAGATTTCAGATACACAGACATCTTTTGCCTTTAATCTCAGCACCTCTGAGGCAAAGTCAAGTGGATCTCTCCAAGTTCAAGTTCAGCTTGGTTTATATTGTGAGTTCCAGGACAGCCAAGCAGACAATGCCTCAAACAAACAAACAAATGAAACAGAACAAAACAAAGAAAACAATAGAGAAATATATAATGTTGGTAAAGTCTGGTTGGTCCATTTTTGTCCATTTTATTCCTGGTGAAATAATAAAAGTGAATACACAGAGAAACAACATTCCAAGATGTTCTTATCTAATATAGTTTTCTTAAGACTTTTAAAGAACTTAATCTAGTCCTCAGATGTTACAGTCCAAAGCAATGACAGTATTTTCAAGAGAATTGCTGGAACTACACATAGGTGGGACTATTTATTATACAACAAATTATCATTTCTTGCCGCACACTGTGGCCCCTGTCTGCACTCTATGCGCTAGAACCCAGTTCGTGAGCTTTGGGCAAGGGGCTGGAGGTTGGGGAATACACATGCAGAAACAGACTGACACACATATCTTCCAATACTGGTTCCAAAAAGCCCCTCTTTAACAGCACCATGGAGGCTTAAATACGCGGCAGTCAATGGCCAACAGGTGAAAATCCCATCCTCTGATCCTCTAAGCTAGGCACAGCTTCTAGTAACTTCAATTAGAAGGCTCTAGACAGGGAAGAGCAGCTGAAGGCCAGGACTTAATTGGTTCCAACAATTTCTTATAAATATACTTTTAATATGTAAATGGAAGCCAATGGAGCAGAAGATTATTATCTGTATGGCCAGACAGCTAAGATTCAATCAGTGTTTGATTTTTATTTAGCTTAGTGGTTCTTGGGAAGATGATTTTTATCTTCCTGGGTTTCAGTCTACATTTCTAAATTGGAGTTGAAATTATATAGAGGAATAAAAATCTGCCTGGGAGAACTGGTGTGAATTTAACTCATTTTAGAGCACTCAGCATGGAATAAATACTAACTAGTTGTTATGAAATAACAAACTTTCCATTGTATACAGTAAACTTTTATGTATCAACTATTTCATTTCTATCAAATTCCACAGGTCAACATTTAATTACAGGTTTAGTCAATAAACATGGCTTTACATCAAGTATTGAACTCACTGCCAGATATGACAAAATAAAACTAGTCATCCATTTTATTTTAATAGATCATATAAATATACACTATTTATGGTAAGTTGGCATCTTGAATGATAGAGGGATTATAGGTGGAGTGAAAAGCATTATGATAGCCTAGAAACAGGAAATGTTACTGTGCATTAGGAGGGAGAACCATTAGCAGTTTGCCCTGAGATACAGGCATTATTGGGAAGAAATAGAAAGTGATGTGGCTAGGAAGGCTGGCTGAAGAAATGTGATAAAGGTTTTTATATGCTGTCAGAGTGTCAAAACCTATCGTGAGTAACATAGCACTCTTGAATAAGCAAGAGAATAATTATGAAAACACAAAGACTGTCACTGTGCAAGACGATTTTAGAATGTAAGTTACATTTCAAGATTTCCAATCTTTGGCTATTTGGACTACGAAGTGTTAGGCAGGGCAATACCATTTTTTGAAGTTCCTTCATTTTTCCCAAACTTATAATTCTGGAAACTAAGGTACCTTGGTTTCTAGAACTAAATCATTTTTCTAGGTTCTTGTCTTTCTTAACCAATTAGTCACGCCCAGTCAGGAAAGCTGTTTTTCCATTAGACACATGACATTCTTCTCCTGACTACCACTTCTCAATGGTTACCTGCTAACTGCAAACCACAAGCAAAACTTTACAATCAACTTGCCCTCCCACTTCCACTAAATTATATAAAAATGGACTCTTACTCAGTCACATGAGCCTGGACTGTACTCAGTGTCCCTGCCATACTACCATTTGTTGATAGATTTAATAACTTTTAATAACTCTCTTACTAAACAGACAGTCTTTCTCAGTATCCCACTTGAACCTAAACTGTGAAACATTTCAAGAAACTGTCTGTCAAAAATGTACATTTGTGTTCATTTAAGTAGTTAATATTAGCATAATATATAGAGAACTGACAAATGTTATCAGAATTATAAGCAACAAAATTGAAAGCATGTTATGCAAATTACTTAGGACATGAAATCTTTTACTTGATGCTAACTTGTAAAAAGATCTATAAAAGTGACATTCATCAACACAAAGAAAAAATATTTATTTTTGATAGCAGACACAGTTATAGTTTAGTATTTGAGTGCTCCAGATGCTTTAGGGCAAAAGATGTATTGGGAAATTCAGTAAATAGAACATGAGATAATTGTAATTGATGAGATTAGGGGTCATGTGGGCATGGAAGGCTGTGGTGAGCAGGAGTGAAGAAATCTGTCAAACAAGACTTGCTGATGAGGATAAATCTCTATCCCGGGCCCTGCACAGGGCAAACAGTGGTGAAAACAAACGGAAGAATCTGTGCATTTGCATGGACAATGGAAAAAAACAAAAAACAAAAAACGGAACTCTTGAGAAGATCTGAGTTTTCAAATGAAAGAAAAAGAGCAACATTTTTGTTCTTTTTGCTTGACATAAGACCTCTTCATTTTTTTTTCAAAAAAAAAAAAAAAGACCTTTTCATTATGACTGGTTCCACAATATATTTCTCAACATGGAGTAGGCCAAGGGCTGGGAGGGACCCCATGCACCTCCACTTTGATATCTTCAATGGACTGAAAAAGCATGGGCTCCAGGCTACCTCTGAAGATCTAATTTATGTTTCTTATTCATTCAACTAAAAGGACTACTGTGACAGAATGCTGGCAGTGATAATACAAGAATGCTTATTTAAATTTAAATTTTAATATAAACTCTCAGGAAGTGCCAAAACGAGATAGATAAGGAATTTGATGTGTCTTTTTCTTCTCTCACCTACCTATATTTAGAACCACCACCTTGACAACAAACCCAGCAGTTGAATTCCAGTAGAAGCTTAAGTATTAATTTGTTCCAAATGCCAAACTAAACTGTCAAATTATAGAATAGGAAAAGAGCACAGCACAATGGCAGCAGAAGTTTCATATCTCCTTCTCTGCTGTGGTTGTTCTGGAATGAAAGCACCATCTGCTATATGCTCATTATCTTGACAGTAGCAGCGAATCCCTTCTCTTTATTCAGGAAAACACTCTGGTGGGCTATTTACATGTGCAAAGATAATTTTCTGGATTGTGGATGAAAGGGGAGGATGCTGGGAAGATATAACCCATGCTTTACAACTCAGGAGGAATGAATTAGCCACCAACTCAAAGATTTGCCATAAACAAGGAAACAGAATGCTAGCACTGAAGTGACCTTGAAATGTAACCTGTAGGCTGAGGTCTTTAGACTCTCAACTCAAAAAAAAAAACCCACAAAAAAAAACATACAAACAAACAACAACAACAACAACAAAAAACCTGTGACTTTCACTGCAAATTGGAAAGGGATAGTTTATTCTTAAGTCATCAGTGGCCACAACCTGGGAACACCCATTTAGGTTTCCCCAAATTCCATATCCCAGTGCAGTAACAATTAGAGGAAGATTTTATAGTAAGAGAAGAAAGTCATAAATTGAGGCAGTTTCCAAAGACATTGGTGGAGGCAACAGGGAGATAGATTATAGCGAAGAAAGAGAATTCTCAGTTATAGGCCTTCGATGCTATCTGATGACAGCTTTAGCCTTTTGATTGGTAGAAACAAGTTCTATTAAATTAATACATTCCGAGAGGTTTTATCTGTTAGTCACAGGGAAGTTAGGACAGCCACAGAGGTAAACAAGGAATGGCTAGTTAAGTCAGCTGAAGATAAATTATAATTATGCTCTGAACCTACAGCATTCCAATCATCATGGAAGTTTGTTTTTTTATCAATTAATCGGTCTTGTAGAAAGTTCAAAGCAAAGTGCAATTTTTTTCCAGATACTTCTTTCACAAGATCAACCCTAACACTTGTGAAGCAAATATAGTTTCATAGCAAAAGAAAATATTTATTTGGAGCCAAATGTTAGTGACCATGATAGGAAACATGGATTTAGGTTGCCCTGAAAGAGAGGTTCCAGTATGAAATCAGTTAAACAAACTTCCGAAGCCACAGAATAAAAGGCCGTCATGAGCAACATGTTCTGACTATTCAGGAATGATCAAAGGCAACTCTGACCCTGGGGATGTAACAATCTAAACTGACCAAAAGATTGTAGGATAATTCACCAGAAGACTTTATGGTGAACAGTAAAGATTAATCGTTACCAGAGATATTGGGGAATTCCATATTGGGTACTACATTCTACTTACAAAAATCAAGGACCCTTCTGCTAACCAATAAGAGAATTTAAAAACAAACATAAAAGGAAGATTTAGAAAAGTTTTGCTAATGTTTGAGATAAAAACAACAAGCCAGTTAAACTTTAAACCTTGTAACTACCTATGAAGGGATGATGAAGAGAGGAAAAGGAAAACCATGATATTTTAAGTTAAGGTCTGAGAAAGTCTGCACATTTAGCAATGCAGTTCATCTGCATTTGTATGGCAGATGTTGTATGGCAGAAAGAGTAGGGAACTGACTTCAGAGAAGGAAAGCGAGAAAGCTTCAGAAAAATTATACTACACACACACACAGACACACACACACGATAGGCAAAAGGTATACAAAGTGCTAAGATTTTTCTGTATTAGGACTCAGGAAGTGGACTGGCCAGCATCAATGTTTTCTGCATCTGCACTGTAAGGGGAAAGCTGCCACGAAAGAAAATCCTGTTGACTAATTAGAATAATACATGCCCCTGCCCCTATGTACTTGGAAAACCGTGTTTCCATCCAGGCAGCTAAACAATAGCTCAGATTTTAGTCTTTTGATCTTAATGCGCCTCAAAATGTCCCAAATCACCTGTTGTTTTATATGGTGATTTAAGTACTCCAGAGGCACTCTCATTTGCTGGCGGGGGGTGGGGGGGTGGGGATGGGGGGGAGGAGAAAAAGGAGTGCTCACTGTCTATGAGAGAGAGGATTGTTCCCTAAGAACTTCAGGGCAGCTTGCTGATATCTGTCTAGTTACTTAACATTAGCATTTTTTTCCACTAAGAGTTGATGCAAATCATCTTTCCTGTCCCTCCAACCTGTCTGCTGTAAGGAGGTAAGAAATAGCATGAATCATTCCTAAAGATGCAGGTCAGCACAATGGTGCCTCTGGTAGTGGTCACCGCTCCCTGGGAAAGCATGCTCCTTCTTAATGGTCCTTTCAGTCCTGACCTCTGTCATTCCTTGAGGCTGCTGCATTCTGCTAGGCCTTTTGCACTGCATTCCACACACCTGCTCTACTTTCTATCCATAGAGATCACAGGAAACAGGAACCATAGGGGAAGCCAGAGCTTCCAGTAATAAATGCATTTGCCCAGATCACTGATAGAGACACCAGGTAGGCAGCTCAAAGGCAAGGAGGTGGGGGTGGGATCTCTGTTACAGGTTTTAGATGCTATTTGATAATGTTGTTCATAGAGTCTGTGAGTTTAGAAACTGATAGTCTAGCCTATTAATATATTCTGAGGTGAGTGCTGCATGTCTACTAACAGAACTAAAGGCAACCCAGGTTTGTTTGGCTAAAGATTTGTAACATTCTGTTTCTCCACAATCACAATTCTAAATCAGCTAATCTTTAGAACTTTTAGCATAGGCTTTTTCAAGAAACTTCAAATTTCAACTCTGGGGAGTTGAGATAAAGATCACTTGTTCCTCAGACCTTAAAGTGTTTAATTTGGTACTTTAACAAAATAAGATTGCCAACTTTTGTTAAAAGTAAAATTTGAAGATTTTTACAATCTTTTTATGGGGGAAGAACTGTTTAATATCAAACTCCTAAGGGATAACTTCTCCCTATTGATTTTAGTGAAAACTTTAGCTTTCCCCCTGTGAATATGGACTTCCAATAAGAATGTACCACAGTCCACAGATTCTTCATGCTGTTCAACATGGTATAATCTGACTAAATGACAATTAGTTTGCTCATGTAGCAAATTAGGTCTGAGAACCCAAGACAAAAGGCCAAAGTGAGGTGCCTATTTACATATTACCATGGCTGCCCCTGTTTGCCAGGCATCACTCAGGACCTGTGGCTCCTCCCACCGCTTCTCTTCCCACCTCTTCCCCCAACCCTAAAACTCTCCATCCTAAAGCCTTCCACTTCCCTCCCCCTAGACTGGTCCCTATATAACAGCATTTTAGCTACTCCAGTCTTTGGCCTCTTGGCCTTGGCTGCCTCTTCTCTTGTTCTTCCTCCCCCTCTCCTCTCATGGCGCTGCATAGTCGGCTGGCCGTGTTCAGCCTGGACTCTTCCCTCTGCCTGTTTTATCCTTTATATTTATAGTAAAAGTTTTCTCTATACTTTAGGACTAGTTATGTTCTATTTTTACTTAATTTCTTAATTCATAGCAAAGTTTGTCAGCCACCACCATTTCAAGGGGAAAAAAATAGAAGTATCCTGACAAATTTACATTTCTTAAAATAAAAAGGAATTCTAAAATTAGTTTTAAAATGAGAGAATAGAGGGATTATACTAGGCATATATAGCAAAGGGCATATCATACATCCATGAGAAGTATTATTACCAGAAATTTTGAGGATCCCACCTGAGATACTACACGTTAAGGGGAAATCTGTGTTCCCTCTTTTACAGTTCTTAGCTTCATCAGTAAAATAATTTAAAAGGAGACTCAGAAAACAAGGCTTAAGGGCAGTTTCATTAGGTATTAAAAGAAAAACCCTAGACTGTAAATCTTGACAGCTGCCTGGAAAAGAAAGACAAAGTAAAATAACAAAGAGGCAAATACACAGTCGAGAGGAGCATAGCAAAGAAAGTGAAGATCCCAGAAGTACTGGAGGAGGCATATGACCAGTATCTAAAAGGAGGAGACAAGAGTGGAAAAAGGAAAAGTTATAACCTTCTGAGTGAGGACCTCAGTGAGTCACTCTACAGTGACTGCACAGAGGACAGGATTCCTTGTAGAAAAGAAAACTGTCGCATTAAAGGGATAGTTATTCCTTTCATCTCTTTAGCATAGCTTAGGGTGGATCTGCCTTCTTGGGATATTGTTCCTTCACCAGGCAATTGACCTACTCAGCCGGAGCATTTATTTCCATCCAGGTCAGAGATTCCAGGGGGAAATAGTTTTCTCTTTCCTGCTATGCTAACAATACCAGCTATTAATGCATTACACCCATATCCAAAGTCATCAAAACACACAACCCCTTCCATCTCCAAGCCCAATAATGATCCTGACCATGGATTTTTTTTTTTATAGAAATTTTATCCCTGAGAATTAAATAGACATCTCTGGTTCTTAAATAAAAAATAATGACAAATCACAAAAGTATTTTATAAGTATCAAACGCATTTGCTATCATATATATAGAAGTGAAAAAATAATTTTTAAACTATAAGGTGAGTAATAATTTATAATTATTTAAAGCTACAAATGAAGTCAAAAAGTGACATAAATTGCTAATTGTTATCGGGGGCAAGATATTACTTAATTTTTTCTAACAGGTTTAAGTTAACAAGACTAACTTTAAATGGAAACCTAATGACCCATTTAATTTGAAATCTCTATTTTTTTCCTCCGTCTTCTGATTTTTGGAGATGTGGTCTACTGAAAATGAGGTCAGCAAAGGTTTATCTCATCTCTGTCATTTTCTACAGACCATAATCAATCAGTTAGATTTCTGAATGCTGAACTTATACCTATAAGTAAGAAATTTAAATTTATGAATAAAAGTATATCCCAACTGGTTTTATAACATAACACCTGTTTCCCAAGAACACAGACATGCATAAATTCCCCAAATTCTAATTCTTACATTATCAACAGACAGTACTAGTACTATGAAATTAGCAAAAATATCGCAAATTAAATATTCTTGAGAAAGAATTGAGATAGCCCCTTAAGACTGATCTTCATATATTTGTTAACATTCAAAGGTGGCCATCCTAATATCAATAACAATGTTACTGAATATGTTAAAATTGTAATTGTGCATACTTGCCCATCAGTTATTGTTGTCGAGACTCTACAGGACCAGCTAACTTAATCTTCTCTGTGATTCTATGAGATTAGTATTGTTATCGTCTCCATTTTAGTAAAGATAGACAGAGAGGCAGTAGGGTCGAGTAATTTACTTTATTTATATTCACTAAGACAAATGTAGGAATTTATTCTTCCCTTTTTCATTGGCAATATTTATTTCTAATTATTGCCCAAACTGGTAGCTTTTAGCATGTAATCAACATGCTCTCACTGTGAGCCACGGTGAAGAAGTGGAGGTTTTACAGCATTTATCCCATGTGTATGGCCCCTCTTTTGTACTTCCTTTGTTGCTCTGAGAAGATTCCAGGTACAGTCCGACGAAAATCAATGTAAATTTGCATTATACACTATCACCAAGTAATTATAAATTAAATTGAAATAGTCATTTCAATGAAATATAAATGTTATACTGTTGACCTCTATACCTATGTGAGGAGAAATATAGATGGAAAACTGTAAGGAAACATGACATACAGACAGCTGAAACATGTCTCTGAAGAAATAAACAAAACAAAAGGAGGAAAAATGTAAAGAAAAAGACACACTCTTAAAAGTATTGTAGTGTATAGTAAGAAGAAAATGCTAGGTCTGGGGACTCATGTCTGATAATCCCAATTGCCTGGAGTGTGGAGGCAGGAGGACTGGGAGTTTAAGTCCATTTTCTTTTCTACAGTGAGTTCAAAGTCAATCTGTGCTGCATGAGACCCTGCTAAATAGAAACAAGAAAATGTATTAGCACCTAAAATACATTTTTGCTCCCATTTACCAAACCTGTCCATACCTTTTCTTCTCCACTTTATACAATGACAATATCAAGGCTATAGAGATGGCTCAATACTTGTTTCTGCCTTTGGAGTGCAGGATTTAATGTGTGAGCCATACACCTAACTTAATATTCCCTTTACCTCTTTGCCTGCCCCTGTCCATTAGGCTGTTATTAATCTCAAAGATTTGAGGAGAAAGACAACTGACCCAAATCATCATTGTCAAATAAATTAAAGCAAGAAATTAATTAAAGCAAGCTTCATGTACACAGGCTGCCTCTCCCTAAAGCAGAGCTCAAGATATTTGCATTGAATGTGAGCAAGTGAAGGATTTTATAGGTCATGGGCAGGGAACGTTGCAAATGTGTGATTTGGCAGGCAAGTAGACTGAATTTCAGAAACTGAGAAGTTGGTCATAATAACCTCTTGTGAAGCAAAGACATGACTGCAAGTCATCACAACAAGTGGTCATAATAACAGGTGGTTATAAAAAGCTTTGAAAACAAAGGCATCATTGTCATTTCCTGGAATAGGCAGTACAGAACTATTTGTAATTAAGTTTACAGGTTAGGTATACTTCAATCCTGGAGAAACAGAGATTTAATCATAAACAGGCATAAACCTAGTTTGTCTTTATTATAAGACCACTTTCAAGCCTAAAATGAATCAAAATGGTTTTTATCTGTGAGTAACTGAATATAAAGTGGTACATTTTGAAATTTTCTAAATGGTATATTTTGGGGGAAGGGGTTGGGAATCACATCCCCATGATTTCATATTTTAATTATCCACTTGATAATTAAATCGATAATAAATCCACTTTAACTTGTGTCAGTGAAATTTGTAGAGCCACGTTTCCAAGAAAATCTATAATTAAAGGTATTAACTATTATTGAGTAAATTTGAAACATTTGTTTTTATTTAACTAGAAGCAACATTTAAAATTAGATTTATATGGTGTTTATCCTCTCAGTGGTATCATGCACTGTTGAATATGTAAGTAAGAAAGAAACTGAATTTAGTTAAGAATCTCTAATTAACTCTGTGGGCCATGTAGAAAAAGACAAAAAAGTGGGAGTTCTGGCAGAAGCAGAAGGAGGTACAAGAGAGAATAGAGAAGAACGAAAACAATTGAATTATATAAATATATGAAATTGTTCAACAATAAGAGAAACTGATGCAAGGATTGCAGATATTTAGTAGGTGTTTATATGCAGCAAATATCGAACTAGCTTCTATATGAATAATGGTAGAAAATGAATATCTCCTCCATGAGTAACAGCAACTATTTGGTGGAGTCAGTTTTGCATCATGCATGTGTAAATACACATTGGATATATATATATATATATATTCATATGTACATGTGTATATATAATTATTTATGTGCAAATTACTTTTTACTCTCAACAGGAATGAAACACACTTTGGAGGCTGAATGCTCCATGGCCATGGACTAGATGAGAAGTAGTTCTACACAGAGGGACTAGTCCACATTCTGGAAATAGTGTCTATTACCTCAAGAGCTCAAGTGTTTCTAGAAAGACACTCGTTCATTCACATAATTGATTTTTATTCTTCTTTATAAATAGTTCCTTGGTACATATTTCTAATAAACTTTTATGTATTTAGATATCTTTTGTATCAGCAGCCTTTGGGATTGAATGGGACCATGAGAAGTCTTTAGAGAGTCATTATATTTAACATGAGAGATTAGAGAAGTATAAAAAACTGAAGAAAATTATGGGAGTCATGCAGGTTTATTGTCTGTCTTTATATCCTTTCTGGACAAAAAAAGGTATTTTAAGCTTTGTGTGTCACATGGTAATTGCTGGGATAATTCAGCTCTGCCATGACAGGAAAACTATCACAGACAAGCTTTCCATGAATAGGTATTGCTGTGTGCTAATAAGCCCAGATTCAGCTTCACTGAAATGTGCTACTTAGCACTCCTATGTGACATAAAGCATTATTTTAACTTTTATGTTAATTCCAAACTTTAAGACTAGTATTACCTCTTAATATGTGTGCAGGAATACAATGGGCCATAGTTTACTGACCCCTCATCCAATCAAGTATTTTACATGGAGGGAATTAATATGTTTATAATTTGGGTTAGCAATGTACATGGATGTATGGCCACACATACTATAGTTTTCTAGTTCAGAGTAGATGCTTGGTGGTGCCCACTATTCATTGCTTCCATCTCTTCTAGAAAATGTCCAGGGAAGACATACAGATATCAGCATCCATCTATGCAAACACAAGCAACAGGCAAGTCTCTCTGCGTTTTTCAGGTAAAAGGTCCATATTCCAAAATCAAGTTTATGTTTTTTTTAAGAATAGTTTCTGATACTTGATTTTATTTTCTGCTTTACTCCTTAAGTAGACGAGAACTTTTCTCAAAGTCATCTCACAAAAGAGAGTGTGAAACGGGTCTCAGTGTTCAACATAAGAGACAGAAGTAGCAGTTGTTAAGTGGTAACACATAGTAAAATGGAAATATCACTCTGAAGCACAACACTGAGCAAGATTAACAATTTTAAGTTAATGGCAGAAATGAGGCCAAAGCAAGTATGGTGTCTTTTCTTAGTTGTCAATTTGACTACATTTGAAATGAACTACAATCCAGAAATGGAGGGCACACCTGTGAGAGGAATTTCGTTCTTGGTTTGAAGTGGGTGAATTAACTTCTCGTTCAAACCTTTGAGACATGAAGACAAACACCTTTGATCCAAATCTTGAGGTGGGAAGACACCCCTTTAATCTGGGCCACACCTTCTTGTGGAAGCCTATGTAACTACACAGAAGGTAGCTTTTGCTCTGTCCCTACTTGCCCTCACCTTGATCGCACATCTATTCCTTCACTGACACTGGAGCCTACTTCTTCAGGACTCTAATATATGCTGAACACTAGCGGAGACATCCAGCCTTGTGGACTGAGCAACTACTACGTTCTTGGACTTTGTGTTCACAGCCACAGTTGGATTAACTGGACTGGGGCCTGTGAGAATCACAACAGTAAATCAATCCCCTTTATATATTATTATTCTATAAGTTCTATTACTCTAGAGAACCATGACTAATACACCAAATATATATTAATTGTGTGTTGTTATCTATGTACAACATCAACAATAAACAGGTTTTTTTCTAGTAGGAATCCCTAACCTGCAGTGCATGAGTTATGATGCAGTTAAGAAAGCTGTGGTTGCAGCCTAACACCATATCACAAAATTACTTAAAACATGGGATTTTACTTTATTTTACAGTTTGTAACTCTGTTATGCTGTTCTATAGTGCGAACCATGTAAATGACAAAGTAGTGTTATAACATCAAAAGGCTGGAAATGCCTATTAGGACATAATAATAAGTATACACTTATCTACTACTGAGTTGCTTGTATAGACCCAGAGTAAACTGTGGTAACTTTCAATGCTTTCATGGAAACACCCAAAATTTTTAGAGTGACCACTGAACTCTCTGATCTGATTCCTTCTGGGCCCAGCTCCTTTTACTGGCCCTACTCAACTCATCGCAGTCATTCTAGGTTTCCCAGGATTCACACACATGGGGCACCCTCACCTCTGCTTCCCTGCCTTCTTTTAATATTGTTGGCCTAGAACTCTTCCAACACACCCCAATCCCCCACCCACTTCTCCTTTTTCTTTATGATAAGATGCAACGGTTATTATATATAAATTCATTACTTGTTTTCTACTGGTATAGAATGTCCATATGGGTAGCAGCTTTGATTTTTCCTTTGATATATTACAAGCTTGTAAAGGAGACCCAGGCATCCCTCTAATCATATACATCAGATCACCTGAAAAAGCTAGATTTTTCATGCCCTTAAAAATCACAACATTGAAGGATAAATGGAATTCTCTGATTGGCTTTGAGATGGGTTATGTGACTCTTGGGTGCTTTTCTGATTCCATGAGCATAAATTCTTTATATACAGAGAACACCTCAGCTTCTGGGGCTCTCAGAAACTGGTATAGGAGCTGTAGGATCAGTGTTTCAGTTCAGATAACAGATGACCGAGGGCAATTGGCATGTGTGTGCACCTCTTCTTACCTAATGCTGGCTGTTTGTGAGGTAAAACACATAAGCAGAGAAGAACTTGATTCTTTGTGGCAACATCAAATAATGTCCTGCTCAGAAGGTTCCTTGCCTAGCTGCCTTTTCTATTTCAGTATGTCTTAGGCTAGGAAGCCCTAGAAAACTTTATCTTGCTATATTTTAAGTTGGTCTTATTATAATAATAATAATATGACATAGTCAGAAATTTGCATTTTACAAATGGAAAAACTGAAAAATACAAAATATTATTAACCATTGGTTAATAAAGAATTTGTTTTTGCCTATGACAAGGCAGAACACAGCTAGCTGGGGAAACTAAATTGAATTCAGGGAGACTCCACGTAGCTGCCGAAGGAGAAGAATTCCAGAACCTTACCAGTAAGTCACAGCCTCATGGTGATAAACAGATTAATAGACACAGGTTAATTTAAGATGTAAGAGCTAGCTAAGAATATGCCTGAGCCATTGGCCAAAGAGTTTTGCAATTAATATAGTTTTGTGTGATTATTTATGTCTGGATGGCCAGGAAATGAAAGTGCAGTCTCTGTTTACACCAAATCACCATGTGTTAGGATAATTATGAGTACATGACTGCTTCCACAGAACTTACCATTAAAAAAAAAATCTTCTGTTACTTTAAAATGGATATATCAAGAATAGAAAAAGAAATGTTAATATTAAAGATAAATGTTCTTGTTTAAATAATGAATTAATTGAAAGAGTAGTATGTGTTATGGTTGTGACCAAACATGAAAAAACACCTGTAGTTAGACATAGAGACTGTCATCTGAAAGCAGAGGGTTAGCTTTGAAGCTATGCCTCAATCCAGGCTGGGATCCGATCCCCTGAGAATATGATGAAAATATCATTATTTCTCAAAGGCAATTACTCTTTATGAACTTGGAGGCATGTTCAAAACCAAGTTAGACTAAATTATGCCAAAATTAGACTAAGTTAATCCTTTCTTTGCATGTTAATATAAATATATTTCACAACATAAATTTCCTTCGTCAAAATGCATCAATATAAGAGGAAATCATTTGTATGTAATTTAATTAGTGAAGTTTTACTTTGCTTGAAATTAATTGATTTTCTTCTTAATGAGATAGCTATTCCATGCTCCAGAAATATCAATTAAATAGTGTCATAAAAGAACCACATACCAGTAGAATCTAAGACTATTTCATACACTACTATGTGCTATGATTATTTTTCTTAAAAATAATATTTATTCAATTATTTTTATTGTAAATAAAATTCAGTTGTGTAAGATGTTTGTGTAGTTGGTTGTTTTATGAGAGGAAAATAAAATACAGTTGAGAATGAGAATTAAAACATAATAATTTTTGCAATTAAGATTTGCATTTAATTATTGATGGTTTTACTCCAATGTACAAAGAGATAATGCCGTTATTCAAGTGGTCCTACAAGGCAATCAAGTTATTTGCAAGGAGGAAGCTGTTCAGGTATAAATCGCTCCACAGTTTTCCCACATCTTCAATAAATAGCAACAGAATCCAATTCTGAAATGACTGTGAGGATGCCTTCAGTTATCTGCACTTCAACTTAAAGTTCACTCTCCAGTGGGATAATACATATTTCAGACTAAAAAAACTTTAGTATGGAAGATTAAGAGATAAAGATTATTCTACTCAGTTCCCAAAAGCCTAGATTATAAAATTTAGAGATCCACTAAGCTTATTAATGTCATATTAAGATCACCTAAGAGACTAAAAATTTACGCCTGGCTCTAACTGTAAGAAAAGAACATAAAAAGAAGCTGTCTTTTCCTTTGTTAATCATAACAATTTTACACTTCAATCTTTTCTAGAACCTACAGATGAAACGTTTATCATGATTGCTTATATTATAGGCAACCCATTGAATCACTGGCATTAAGCACAGATTCATTTGTATTCTTAATATCTACTGAACACTTACCTTGGTCAAAGTATATTTTTGAATAAAATCTCAGTTTTGAAATGAGGATGAAAAAGAACATTAAAGAATTGATGCGATATAGAAGTCATTATTATTATTACATGAAAGACAAGGAAATGGATGCTCATAATGATAGTTCTTAAGTTTCAGTAGGCATCAGACATCTGTGAAATGGAAGCTGAAAGATGTATCTATGAATCGAGCAGGTGAAAGAATTCTTAGGCAATGCTGAGTCAGCTTGCCTGGGGAAACACACTTTGAAACCATCACACTAGGTTTAAATGTGCATACTTGATCACTAGACACTCCTTCAGAACATATATGATAGGGCCATAGAATCAGTTAAGAATATTGGACTTTTCTGCCTTCATAGTCACGACAGACCAATACATAGATAAATCAGTATCACAAAGACACAGTGCCCATGACAGCTAAGGAATAGCAAAGAATTTGAGCTGAGGAACCTAAAGTCAAAACTGTCTTAGATCTAAGACTACTTCTCTGTGTGACAAGAATTAAAGTGGAGGACTTGATAAAAGCATGCAATGCCCTACACAGATGGGTCATGACAATGGTTCCCCAAATTCAGCATGCATCTCCAGCAATTCTGGGATGGGGGTGTAAAGTAGGCACACATTCACAACTCTGAATCCCAGGTGTTCCCACATGCCTTGAGAAGTTCTGACATAAAGATTCAACATTTTCATCTGCTTCTTGATTTTCAAAAATAGGAATAATGCAATCACAATAAAGGTCTTTTTGTATTAAATATCTGATTTCCAGCTAACTCATTTAAAACATAGCAGAGCATAACAGAGACAAAGTGTACAGAGCTGTACTAGGTGCCTGTCATCCAAACTTACTATTGATTCAGAGAATTTCAAGAAAAGTGAGATTCAGGATAATGTCTTTGTCTCCCTGTCCTCTTCTACCAAATCCCAGCTACTATAACACTCGTAATATGAAGTAGCCACTAGATGTTTTCTCTGAGAGTCTGGGTTTTAAAAAAGAGAAGCACACACAGTGAATTGTGGGACATGGGCTGAGCTGGATACTAAAAATTTGAATTTAGAGCAATAGGAATAGTGAAGGGCAGTAATGGTATCAGTGAGCTACAATTAGTGAGCAGATATGACATACACTCACTGCATTTGGCTCGATTAAGCTTGCCTTGTCTTTGACATAACATTCTCCTCAAGTATTAGTACAGATTCTCTAAATATCAACTAGTGTCATATCACATCCCTGTAAGTAATTAAGAAGAAAACAAAATTTAAAAAAATAATCTGCATGAGTGTTTTGTTGGCATGTTTGTGGACCTTGAGCGTGCATTATGCAAGTAGAGGCATAGAAGGGCACAAGATCCCCTGGAACTGGAGTTTTAGATGGTTGGGATATGTGTGGTGGGAACTGAATCTGAGTCCTGTGCAAGAGCAGTAAGTGTTCTTAATAGCTGAGCAAACTCTCCAGACCCACATCCTATAGGGCTGAATCCTAAGGCTGAAGGGATGGTTCCTATAAATCACTGAAAAGGTGTTTCAACATTATATATGCCTTTCTGCTGGCCTTACTTGAAAGAAAATTGTTTAATTTGGGCCAGGGTGTTTCAGTGCATAGCTATAAAATGAAAAGGGAAGATGCAACTATTTTTTCTGTACCTCAGTTCCTAGCCTATTTAACTGTAGATTTGCCTTTGGGGAAGACCTGTAACTGTAGAGGAAAGAGAACTGGATTTATCATCTATCCTTCTCTAGAGGGGCAGAACTGGAATTTAGATAAATAAAGGAACCAACCTAGAAGTTTCAGAAGCTTTGCATTTCTCTAAGCTGAGCTTAGCAGCAGCTAAATTGCCTAATAACCAGTCCTACAGGAAAAGGATTTTCAAGCTGACAGAGGAGTCTCATGTTTCTTCATGGATATAAACCCCTCAGCCTAAACCTTAGGGGTGACTCTAATTGACAATTTGAGACCACATTGGGTAATAACATGTCCTCACAGGGAACTGCTTTTGACAGAAACAAACTTGGGTGAAATATGAACCACTGTTTGAATATGAAAGCCACGACCATTTCTATTAAATTTTTCAGAAGCATTTTGTCCCCCTGGAATCTGGAAAATTAAGTGTACAGACTTGAGGCAGTGTGTTCCCTGCTTCTTGTTTGGCTTCCACGTTTTTAAAAAAAATTTTAAAAAGATTTTATATTCATATATTACACCCAACCACAGTTTCTCTTTATTTCACTCCTCTCAGTCCCTCCCCTTTTCCCCAGATCCACTTTTCCTCTGTTTCCCTTCAAAAAAGAGCATGCCATCCAGAGTTAAGAACCAAATTTGGCATAACAAATTACAAAAGACTCATGCTCTCACATCAAGGCTGGGCAAGGCAATCAGGTCGTAGGAAATGGGCCCTGTGGAAGCAGAGAAATGCAGGTCAATTTCTCACCATCGTCTGGCGGTCAGAGAGTTTGAGAGACTAACAGGCATAATTTGCACCTTCTAATTCAGGAGGTGGTTGCCTGGCTCTTTTGATGTTAAGACAACTCAGCGCCATCCTGACAGGTGGTCAGGATATGCCAATGTACTTCTGCTTCTTCTGTTCTAACTGAGAGATCACCTGGGGAGTGGGTGTTTTCTGCCTACTTGACCAAGTGTACATGAGTAAAATATGACTTGAGTCATCCTATGCTCCCTAGGCAACAGAACACTGATAGTGGGAAGTCTCGTGCTGTCTTGTTAATGAAGCCTTTGCTATTTTCTCCCCCAGTTCACCTTTGGTAGAAAAGCTGAGGAAAAATCAATGTGGGTAATTTTTCAGTATCTGAATAATTCCTGATATTCCCTCCCAATACTTTCTTGTGGTTTCTTCAATTCCCACACCTCTATCCTGGTAAGACATGGTTTTATTGAGGCCAGTCCTCAATAGGATCCCAAGAGACTGCTTAGTTGATTCTGTGGGACATGTTATCCTGGCGTCCGTGACCCCTTTGGCTCCTACAGTCCTTTTGAACCCTCTTTTGGAAGATTCCCCAAGCTCTATCTAATCTGGGGGCAGGGCTCTGCATCCATTTCCCTTATTTGCTGGATGCAGCCTCTTTTATGACTGTTGGGCTAGGCTCAGATCTATGAGTATAACAGAATGTCATTAGGAATCATTTCACTGACTTTTTTTTTCTAGTCCTGTTTGGTTTTATCCTAGGTCTCTGAGATATAAAGGTTCTGGTTCCTGACAATCTAGGCAGTGTCAGGCATGGGCTTATTCTCATGGAATAAGCCTCAAATTGGACCAGTAATTGATTGTCCACTCCTACAACTTCTGTGCCTCCTTTATTCCAGCACATCTTACATGCAGGATGATTGTTGATTGAAGGCTTTGTGGCTGGGTTGATATCCCGTTACACCATTGGAAGCCTTGCCTGGTTACAGAAGATGGGTGGTTCAGACTCAGTTTCTCTTCACTAGGATTGCCCTAGTAGATTCCGGGGGTTTACCATCGCACTAGATTTCCACATTGCCACAAGGTTTGGCCTCCGCTCTATCAAAAGTCCTTTGTCTTTGACTTTCACTGATTTGATGAACTAATGATGATCTTATCAATGCCTATGGTCATTTGTTGCTTAATCAAATGACAATTTCCAAAGTCATAGACTGTCATGGAGGAGCTAAATAAATTAGATGAAACATAAGAATGAATTAGAATGGTTTTTCAGTGTTTCAGCCACTTAGCACACTAGGCATGCTTGTCCCGTGACTCAAAACCATCAATTACTCCAAGGCACTTAAAGGTTTTGTGGTATGTGTGGCATGTAATAGGTTGAAATTGCCTTAGTCAACCACTTCATCCATCAATTTATTAATATAAATTCCAGAAAGAACTTATTGATTATCTATTGTAGGTGACTTGCCTGGTACTATTCATTGTGTTGCAAATTCTTTCACATTTACATGGCACAAGTGCTTTCTTGTTACTATCTTTCTCTTCACCAAAAGCATGATTGTTGGGAGCTGTGAAACCCCCAGATCCTGAATTTCCAGTAAACAACTTGTAATGCTTACAGCTGCTCTGACCTTGAGACCCTCAGGAGTTCCTAATGGCAGGGGAGTGGTTTCTGGTGCATTTGGCTGGGGTGTGGCTATCAGTTAAGGATCTCTATACAAGCAGCTCTGGTACACAGTAAAGAGGCATTCAGTCATCAAGGATGACCCATGACTTTGTCCATGAGTCTTTGTGTGTTTCAATCTCCAGCCCCTTGCCTATACTGTATGGTAGTGCATGGAGCACAGACAGGCGTGGTGTGCTACATGTGATATCATTCTTTTTATCTTTAATGGTACCAATTCCGTGAACCACCCTATCACATCTTAACTATCATGAATGCTTGCTCACAATATAGGTGATTATGGCTGGATTATAATAAAAGTCACCTCTATTCTGAATGGTGTCATTTTCTATATACATTTTGTGAATCTCTGAATCACTATAAATTCTTGATATGAAAAGAGAATGTCTAGACTTAGCACAGTATATGCAAATCCTATTTTATTGTCAGGTACCTTTAAATAATCATGTACCCTGAGGCAAAAGTTATATAAGTCTGTAGGGTCAAATACGTAATTTCTTGGCACTCTAATTCTCTCTATGCCCTCAAAATAGCCTTTTCTCCTGATGTTTCTTCATTCATTAAGATGAATATGATAACAGGAATTATAAACTCAACTCCTATAAATTTATTTAAGAAAAGTCATGACTACCATCCAAGCAGATTATTTAAAAAAAAAATAAGAAGAAAAAACTACACTTATGCATTGCTATTTTCACTTATTTTTAGCATAACAATTGATTGAAGAAACATTAAAAGTCTTCAAAGTCTTTCCTCCAATAGCAACTAGTGACAAGAATAGTTTAAAGCTCACATTGATTCTTAAGGCTATAACGCCTTCTCTCCACACTATCATATTCTTTAAAGTTTTTGAAGAGGTTAAAATCTATTAAATGCAAGTGTTTAATGGTAACAGTTTCTTGCTTCCAGAAACATAAACATTGTCAGACTTTTGTAAATTTGTAGAAAGTAATGTTAGCTTTGGAAAATCGAGATAACTATTTTGTTCAGCCAGGAGTAAGCCCAAAGTGTTGAACACTTTTGAGCATGAGCCTAGACAGAAAATGTTAAAATTCTACTGCCTATGTGAAGGCTGAACACAGACAAATGCATATGCAGGTTCCTAGAAGTGAAATAACCCCTGTGTGTTTGTCTCACTCTCAGCAAACAGGTAGGCATTTTTTCTGTCAGTATTCAGTTCATATTCTTATATTCTTAGTTGTTGAAACTAGTCAATCTCTGGGGAAATAAACCCACAGAAGATCCAAAGAGAGAAAGACTGCAAAGGAGTGAAAACTGAAGACAAGCCTGTCCAAACCAGTGCTTTTGGATTCTGCTGACTTCAATTAACATTTTGAACAAAAAAACAGCATGGGTGAATAATCTTTGTAGAAAAGACTGCCAGGCACTATAATGTATATTACTTCAGTTTTTCACTAGCAAGAGGACTTAAAAAAAAACTCGGAGAACTCAAAACTCAACTAATAATACTGACATGTCTTACAAAGCCATGTTCTTATGAAAGAGAAAGCTAAGTGAAATAGACCCAGATTAAATTTTATTCAGTAATACAGCATTATGAAGTAACACATTGTGAAGTAACAAGCCTGAAATTCAAAGCAGTGTCATTTTCTGCACATGCATTGTTTCTCCCAGTGCATTCCTCTAATTCTGTTGTGTAAAATAAACATTTTTTTCAGATGAAGTTCGATAAGCCAACAGCAAAATCTCACAAATTTAGAATATCAAAACAAGTTTTATTAGGGGCATTTTGTTCAAGTAAAGAAAGTATCACTATAAATGTCCCCTTTCCTGTCTCTGCTTCTGCTTATACATTGAAACACTACTAGAAAGATAATCTTAGGAAAAAGAAAATATAAGCACAGTTCATGCTATTCTGGTCTTCTGTGTAACTATATAACATTGGTAAAAAATAAAACAACAGTAAAAACTAAAACAATATAGCAAAACAAAACCAATTGGCCAAAGAGGGACTGTTATTTTCTTCCTCCAGTTAAATGCAGGTGGGCATAGTGTAAGTATAGCTTCAAAGTCATGACTATCTGTGTATGTGTATTATGTATGGTGTATGTGTGTGTGTGTATGCACGCGTGCGTGTGTGTGAAAATTCAGAGACAGACAGTAGTTGAACTACTACTCCACTCCACAGGTCATTATTAAATACCTGTTGTAAACCTGAAGTATAGTTATTCTCATTAAATTGAATGGTCTCAACAATTATCACATTTGATTTTTACTAAATCGGTCTCATATGAATCCTGCTTCCTGTCAGGTTATGTTTTTCCTCTTGCCCTGAGCTATGTTGTCATACCAGTCACCAATCATTTTCTAGCATGCTCTGATACAGCCATAAGTAATATCTTTTATTTCTGTACCAAACATGGGCCCCAGCCTCAAGCCATCAATCCCATCACATAAAGATCATGGGAATCTTTCAAACTATCAACTGCCATTTCTATTTTTCATTATTTTCAAATTAGGAGTATGCAAAAGCCTGTAAGACGAGGAAGTAAGAACTGAGAACTGTACTCCATAGATTGGACCCTGTAAGCTACAAGTCCCACTCTGGCCCCAAACCCTCCTATCACCCCTTGACCTCAGAAGAACTTGAAACACAGGCTGCAACCTTACAGAGAGGACCAAGAGAGGAACTCTGAAGCACAGGCTGTGACTGCACAGAGCAGTCCAAGAGAACAGACCAATAAAGTGGACCAAGAGAGCAGGCCAAGAGGAATCTCAGGGCTCGGTGAGACAAAGACAGCTACAGTACAGAGCAGACCAAGAACAGCTCCCAAAGACACACACATGGATTGGACCAAGAGGCAAAGACACCTTCGGCACCAGTTGGAGTAAGAGATGGGTATGAGCCAATGCATGAATTTATTCAACAACCTAAAAAACAATGTGGTAATATCAGAAACAAGTTATCATACAACAGGAAGACTTCATCATCCTAACACAGAAGAAACAGAAGAAACGATTTTAAATGTAACGTTATGAAGATGATGATGACCTTTAAAGAGGAAATGAAAAATTCCCTTAAAGAAATGAAGGAAAACACAAACAAAAAAAAAATGGAAGAAATCAATAAATCCATTAAAGAAACCCAAGAAAACAAACAAACAGGTGAAGTAAACAGTTTAAACAGTTCAAGACTTGAAAACTGAAATAGAGGCAATAAAGAAAACACAAGCTGAGGGAATTCTGGAAATGGAAAATCTGGATAAATGAATGGGAATTACAGATGCAAGCTCAGAATACAAGAGATGGAAGAAAGAATCTCAGGTGTTGAAGATACCATAGAGGAAATATAGATTCATCCTTCAAAGAAAATGTTAAATCCAAAAAAAAATCTTTTTTTATTTTTTATTTTTTTATTAATTAATTAATTAATTTAATTATTAAAGATTTCTGCCTCTTCCCCGCCACCACCTCCCATACCCCCCCTCCCCCAATCAAGTCTTCCTCCCTCCTCAGCCCAAAGAGCAAGCAGGTTTCCCTGCCCTGTGGAAGGTCCAAGGACCACCCACCTCTATCCAGGTCTATTAAGGTGAGCATACAAACTACCTGGGCTCCCACAAAGCCAAATCTTAATGCAAAGAAATTCAGGAAATCTGGGATACCATGAAAAGACCAAAGCTAAGAAAAATAGTGTTAGAAGAAGGAAAATAACACCATCTCAAAGGCACAGAAAATATATTCAACAAAATCATAGAAGAAACCTTTCCCAGCATAAAGGAGGATATCCCTATGAAGTTACAAGATGCTTACAGAACACCAAACAGACTGGAGCAAAAAAATAAGTTCCCTCACCATATAATAATCAAAACACAAAACATACAGACTAATAAACGACTATTAAGAGCTACAAAGTAAAAAAGCCAAATAACATATAAAGAATTATATGTTAAAAAAAACTTATCAGAATTATACTCAACTTCTCAAAGGAAACCATGAAAGTCAGAAAGGTTCTAGACAGCCATGCTGCAGACACTAAGAGACCACGGATGCAAGGTGACATCACTGTACCCAACAAAGTTTTCAATAACCATTGATGGAGAAAACAAGATATTCTTTGACAAAACCAGATATAAACAATGTTTATCCACAAATTCACCCCTACAGAAAGTACTAGAAGGACAATGTAGTATGTATATAACTCTGAATGATAGATGGGAAAGGGGGTGTTTTAAACAAGAAAGGGGAACATGGGAGGTGAAAAGGAGCTCTTAAGGTAGTACTGAGAAGTTTTAAGACAGTGATAAACTACATGTGATATGAAAGTAGATGGGGGAAAGGGTGCAAGTGAAGGAAGGAAGAAGATGGAGAGAAGACTAGAAGATGAGGATTAATGAAAACCACACATGGAAAAGCTATAATAAATCCCATTACTGCATATGCTGACTTAAGAACAAATGGTTATAGTAAAAATTCACTAAGACTATGTATCAATAAAACTTTAAGTTAAAAAAGAACAGATTACAAAGAGGTATTTTTTTTCTCCTTTCACGTCTTCAACCAGAAAAGTGTAATTTAATCAACAGTTTATATTGTCTATACATCCAGCCTTCCTCAAATATCACTCTATAAAGTTCTTTATAGAAAACCGATACAGCAATGAATATATCATAAGTTTGCATGTATAGTTTATTCATGTAAAAAATAGATGTAGGGGGAATTCATAGGGCTGTTCTTAATTTGCTTATTTTCATTTTGGCACTTGTGTGAATTTACTGCTACAATTCAGATATAACTTTTAGGGATTTTGTGAACTTTAAATTCATTTGGAATCTGTTTTCTATGCTGGGAGAAAAAGTGAATGTTTTTAGAAAAACATTTGGCTTCAAGATGAAAGCTCTTCCCATTTAAATAGCCACTATTTTTATAAATGGACTCACATCAAATTCTAAATTAGGTGAAAACATACTCCCAGAAGAGCGGAGAAACTCTGGGACATGTGTATGTTGCCATTTACTTTTTCTCTTGCTTTTAAGCAATGAATCTTAGGTATAAGTATACACAAATGCTTTCAGAGTCATATCTCTGTCTCTGTGTGCAAAGGCAGATCAAAGAGTGAATGCCTTAGTCAAAGATGGGGCTCCTTGGGAAGGCACAACTATGCCTCAAAGGTTTACCCAGAAGACAATGGGTAATGTGAAAAGAAATTGCAAAAGCAAGAACACTGAGGTTCCATTGATGCAAATGTGCTTTCTTTTGATAGTACCAATTATTTGGCCAAGAGTTAAATGCAATGTTACTCTTCCAAAATATTCATTAGTACCAATTATTTATGTGAGTTAGAATAGTCAAGGAAACAACTACATAATGCTTATAAATTTTCTCATTTTGAAAAACCCTTCTCACCCCAGTCTTTTCTTCTTTCTAAGACAGGACTCTCTCTGTGTTGCTCTGGCTATCCTAGAAATCACTCTGTAGACCAGACTGAACTCAAACTCACAGAGATCCACCTATCCCTGCCTCCTGAGTTCTTGGATCAAAGATATGCTCCACCACCACCTGACTGAAGCCCTATATGTCTAATAGCAACTATGAAATATGGTTCGTGTCATTGGTTTTTACAAGAAGAATGAACATTTAGGAAGTCATTATAGAACTTTATAAAAATCAAAATGTAGCAGAATCTACAGGGACTACCTTCTAGAATTCTATTTTCTAATTCAAAGGACACATTTAATGGTACTGTTATTATTAATGGAAATTACCCAAAGGGACCTAGAAAAGGTGTTTTAGGCCTTTTTGTCCCTACCTTTATCACATGCACAAATATCCAAGGGTAGCATTCTTTTTTTTTTATTTTATTTTTTTTCTTTTTATTTATTTTTTATTCTTTTTTAATTAAAATTTCCTGTTTCTTTCTCTATCTTTCTAAGTGAAATTTTATTTGTCTAACTACATTTTTAGTGAATCTGCCAGGATGTAAGGATATTAAAACTGAGAATGAGTCTATAGAGAGGTGCTTGTTTCTGAAACAGCGAGATGAAAGTTGGGCAATATTATGATCACAGACTTCTTAGATCTTAAGACAAGAGTGATCTCAATGGAACCCTAGGGAATAATGAGACTCACTTTCTTCTTATGTCTGACATGCTGGGTATCAGTTTTCCATTCCAGAATCATATATGAATCTTCTACCAGTATTTTTGAAGATTGGTTGTGGTATATTTATTGTACCGTGACACTCAGAGACTGGTAGGAGTCTCAGCTCGCATCATCCTTGTAGATTTCTGGGAGTTTCCCTTGTATCAGCTTTCTACCTGACTCTGAAATGGCCCCTCTATCAAATCATCTCTTTCATTACTCTTCCCTGCCAACCACCTCTCAACCTGATGCCTTATGTTTCCCCTCCCTCTTCTCCTCCCCTTTCCTATCCACCCCATCCGCATAAACAACTCTTCTTATTTTTTTAGCCTTTGATTACACACATTTCTAAAGGAGAAGAAATGTGCATTTCCAGATTTTATTAAATACTGTGGTCTGAATGTCTTTGTTCTCCTAAAATTCATTTGTGGAAGTTTTCATTCCTCATGATGGTGTTAGGAGTTGAGACACTAGCAACATATTCAATGTTTGTTCCATCACTTTCTCTACCTTTTAAATTCCTAATGCAGGTATCCATATTTTGCAACCTTCTTCTACCTAGCCTTCCCTATACTGCAGGTAAAGGAAATTTCTTTTGTTATAAAAATGTTTTGTTCTGCCACCAATGAAAAGGGGAGGGAAAGTTATTAAGATTGCCATTCATTAAGATGCCAGCGTTTGTAAGACAGTCTTTGTAACATTATAATTAGCAAAACTAAGAAATTGATGTGAGACATAGTGTAACCATGTTACACTCCAGGGCTGTAACCAAAAAGCCTGGGTTGACATCTGAATTCATGTGACACTGTTTGTTGGTTCTGAGACTGCCTTTCCATTGTGTCTCTAACTGCAAATGAGAGTGGCTCCCCCAGGGAAGCCCTTTCAATCACAATGCATAAACATCTGGGTGACTCAAATCTCTTTTTCCAATTACATTGTTATCTTATTTTTGCAGGAGGAAGTTTTGAATCTAAAACAATTTTAGTGTAATCTCAATGTGAAAGAGAGAGAAAGCTGGGGGGGGGAGAGAGAGAGAGAGAGAGAGAGAGAGAGAGAGAGAGAGAGAGAGAGAGAGAGAGAGAATTGTTTTCTTCTGACCTCAAACGTCTTTTAAGCCACCAGAGGGTAAATCTCCAAATGTCTGATGCATGAAATTCTTATTAGACATGTGGAGGGAAGCATGTCCTTGAGCTAAATGTTGAGAGTATGAGATAAATCAGGCAGTGATGATTCTTGTTTTGATGCAAATGAAAAATGAAGCAAAGTCAAGGCTACCAGATGATTTACAGAGAGGTATTTTTCATGTTTTTGTTTTTTTTAATATAATTGGAATAGCCTATCTGTATCAGTGCTCAGATAGAGTTCAGTTCTGTAGAACCTGCCTTTGAAATGTTGCTTTTACATTTCTTATCTAATCATATCATCACCCAAGCGTTTTTCTCTTGCTTAGACCTTCCTTACCATGGGGATAGCACAGTGTCACTTTCATGATGGCATTACTGTAAGGAAGATTTCATAGAGTGAGCCTAGTCCTAGTCTAGAAGTTTGCCTTAGCTCCTCATCTGTACTCTCCTATACTCTTCTTATGAAACCTCTTGTCCTTTGAGTGTGTTTGTGTGTGTGTGTGTCCAATCTGCTTTATACCTGGAATCAGGTTTTCTTGCTGGCACAGCAAGCATTCTTACTTACTGAGCCATGTCTCAGCCCTCATGTAGACTCTTTCCTTCACAGTGACCTTTCTAGGTGCCAGCAAATATAAATGACTCTTGTGTTGCTGCTTTTACCCCTGCCTACGATCCTGCCTGCAACACCCATTTTATTCTATTATGAAATGCTTACCCTTCTAAAGGTCCTATTAATTTTTTATCCATCAAAAATTCTTAGCTGTATCAGACCCATAGTCTCAGGGACTCTGTCAAGATTTGTGAATATAGTAATGTACATTTGCATGAATGTGACTATGTGTGTATTACAGACAGATGGTAATTTTAATTTGTGAAATAAAGTAGCTTCTACTGTTCATGACTATCTGAGAAAGTTTTGTGAATTTCTGTTTTCATAAAACATGTTCAACAAGTATTCTCTATTCTCTACCTTGTTTCTAGTGACACTGTCAAACCATCAAAGTAGATGATTTAAAACTCTGTAAACTTCAAAGCATATTAAGACCTAAAGCCCCTTATCTCTTCCTATATTTTGTATAGATATAATGAATGTATGTACACATATGTATTTGCATATATGTGAAGGCCAGATGATAACATCAGGTATTATCCTCAGTCATTCTTCATTTTATTTTTTGAGATAAGAATCTGTTCCTAAGCCTTGGCCTCACTGGGTCAGCTGCCCTCTCTGACCAATAGGCTCATGGGATCCATATGTCTTAGAGTTCCCCTAGCTCTGGGATTTTGTATGTGTACTGCCACGTCACATTTTTGTTGGATTGGTGGGCTCCAAACTTTGATTTTTTTCACACTTTCACATCAAACACCATATCAATTGAGCATCTCCCTTTGTCCCTTGTAACTTAAACATGAAGTATCTCCCCTAATTACCTCATTTTCTCTTCATAGGATATTTAAAAGATTTTTGGAAAGTAAAAAGACTATAGATGGGACTGCAACTTGAGCTTCAGAAAGCTAAATATGCTAGTTGTATATATAGTAGTAACAAAGCTCCATTCTAATTTAGAAATCAGAACATAGATTTGCTACAATAACAAACATTGTTGTAGGAAGACTGCTTGTACATTCCTAGCTACCCAGACTCAAAATAAACACACAAAACTGTATTGATTAAATTACTGCATGACATACTAGCTTTAGCTTCTTACTGGCTAGGTCTTACATCTTAATTTAACCCATTTCTATTAATTTGTGTATGGCTACTTGGCTTTGGCACTGGCAAGGTTCCGGAGTCTATTCCCAGTAGTGGCTACATGGCATCTCCCTGACTTTGCCTTCTTTCTCCCAGAATTCAGTTTAGTTTTTCCCACCTAGCTCTACTCTGCCCTATCACAGGCCAAGATAGCTTTTTTATTCATTAACCAATAAAAGCAAAACATATAAAGAAGGACCTCCCACACTATTTTCTCTTTTCTGTTTAAATAAAAAGGAAGGTTTGAACTTTAACAAAGCAAAATTACATATAGCAAGACAGTTATTAACCAAGAATTATAGCTACAATATTTATATCTACTTTATCTTTTATCATAACTAAGGAAAACTATAATTATCTATTCTTCAACTCCATCAAAGACCCCAGAAGGATTTAATATTACCCAAGTAAACAGGAAGTGCATTGTAAGCAGCTTTCAAAACTCTAGAAATGACAGAGACCTCTCACTAATTGAATAGTCACTCAAAGTTCTTCTGTACCATTGAGGCATCCAATTTTCAGCATACAGGCTCACAGTGTCTGGCGGACTTTTCCATGAAGCAGGAATTTCAAAGACAGTTCTATCTATATTGGCAGTTTGTCAGTCACTTTCTTCTATGTCCTGCAGAATGTCTGGCAGACTCATGAAACAGGAACCCCAAAGGATCGTTTTACCTTTAGACAAGTTCAGCAGTCATTTCTTTGTGGGTCTGGCATGACCAGTTCATACAGCATAACATCAAGCAATTCAAGCAAGAGCAGTTTCCTGCCCAAATGGTTAGCGAACTCCATAAGGAGCCTCTTCAATGCCTATCATCCTCTTGAAGGAGATTGGTGCTTCCAGGAGCAGATGTGTCTCATTGTCATAAAATTATTTTAGCAAAGTTTAAAGTAGTATTTCCATAAGTAAAGTGTCCTGGTTGTATGTGATGGTAAGAACTCAAGGGCATAGCCTCTGGAAGCCAGTGCACCTGTTTTTGAATTTTTATCCTGGCACCTGTTCCCTAAGGGGTGATAGGGCAGTCAATTGAGTCTCTTTGTTTATCTGTTTCTACATCTGGGATGGGTGGGGAATGATGTTGCCATACTTGTTCTTTGACACTCAGGTAGGGCCAATTAAATCACTTTCCCAGTTTCCTGGCAGGGTAAACTGTGCAGTTACAGGCTTTCCCTGCTCCCTTACTTTCCTCTACCTACAGGCTATTGCTCATGGTGCCTCAGCAGCTGGAAATATTATTGCCGAGATTATGATTTCTTTTCAGCTGCTTGTAAAGAACCCCATTTCCTGAATTTTGTCTAAGCTGAATTGCTTAGACAAATAGCACTGTCTTTAAAATGTGGTTATTATTCAGTGACCCATGTACAACATAAAGTCTTTATTGCTTTTCTGCTTAACAGGAAAGCAAAGTCTTAGTCCCAGACTTGCAATGGCCACAGCTGGATCCAAATCATAGAATTTACATAGCACATTTTTCTTGTGTATCTATCAGAGGAGCCTAGCACAGCAAATTTACTTTTCTTTTTAAAGCCAAAACCTTCCTAAACCTTAAACCCCCATCTCTACCATCCCTTCGATTGTTGTTGTTTGTTTGTTTTTGTTTTCCTCCCTTTAGACAATGAAGGGTTCTTTCTGTAGTTCTTCACAGCACAGAATATATATTCAGGACCTAGAGTAAAGGAAGAAGCCAGGAGAGGAATAATGCACCATGTAGAGGTCTCTCTGTTTGCCCCTTTTGTAGTGATATTTCATTTGTAATTTAACAAATAAAGCTTGCCTGAAGATGAGAGAGTAAAACAGTTCCATTGATCAGCCTTACAGACCAGGCAGTGGCGACACACTCCTTTAATCCCAGTAGCCATACTAGCTTGCCATAGAAACCATGTGGTTGTGGTGCACACTTTTAATCCCAGTCCTAGATGGAAATATGAGATGGGAGGAGACAGCTGTCATACACAGTCTCATCCTGAGATTCCTGGAGGCAGAATCTTTATTTCAGACTGAAGTAGAGGTAAAAGCAGTGGCTGGCTGTTTTGTTTTTCTTACCTTCAGGTTGAACACCAATAACTATCTCTGGGATTTTATTAATTGTGCTACACCCTTCCCATAAAGGTTCCTTCAGAGCAGGGATGCTATCCTGTGCTTTGAACTTCCCAGGAACTTCTCTGTCTGAGACCAGTGTGGTTGGTCGACCACCACAGCCCTCTCCTGTGCATTTTCTGACTCCCCTACCTTAACTTCTCTACCTCTCCTCCTTTTGTCGCCATTTCAGTCCAGTGTTATGTCCTGGTATCATGTATAACATATCACTGTTCTCCCAATCTCAGTTTATCCTTGTTTGCTCTAGTTGAAGTTATGTTTGCCAATTCCCAAAGACACATTTCAGACACCTCCTCCCCACTCAAGATTTCAAGACAAGATTGATCCTTTACTGCCATATCCTGGGCATCAGGAACTATGCCTGAACAACTTCAAAGACTTCATGAATATACAAGTATATATGTCACTACTTAGCAGTCAGTTTTCAGTAGGCAATGCAGGGAAGCACCAGGGACTGACATTCACTGAAATGGCAGGGATCTGACACAGACATTTTGTCTGTATTTTAACATTAACTTATCAAAATGAGACACTATGGAGCGTCTTCTACCTTCTTATCTTAGAGTCCTCTCACATTAGAATCTAAAGAATTCATTCAATTTAAAGTCATATGTCTAGCAAGTGATTCCCAGGAGTTAAGTCCTGCTTTTAAAATCCAAATTTGCTGATAAGGGCTATGTCTGGGTCTGTGGTTCAATTGCAGTTGGCGTCTGTGTTGATCTCCACGGCCTGTGCTCCCAGCAAGGGCCACATGAACGGCAAGGTTCTGGACTGCCACCTAGGGGCTATATTAGTGTCTGAGGGATGTGCCACTGCCACCAGGGTCATGGAGTCCTTTGGCTTTGACACAGAGTTAGTATGTATTGATGTCCATGGCTCATCTTACCACTGACAGCAGTGAGGATTGGCCTCCACAGGACAGGCTCCACCTCGCACTGGCTGCAGCACTAGGGAGAACTGGCCATGTCTCCCACCAACTAAAGAACTCAGAAAGCATACTCAGCCCTCATCCAGGCAGCACAGTAGAGCTGATCCTGTTGTTAATGGTTGGCGGTGTCGTTGAACTAGTCCTGAAGGCATGGAGGTGGGACAGCTAGCTCATGTCTGTCGCATAGAAGCATGGGTAAGGGAGAGATGCCCCCTTGTCCCTCTCCACCTACTACAGGTAAGAAAACTGGTCTCAAAAGCAGGAAAAAGGGAGTGCTGACCACACCCCTCACCAGATGCAGCACTTGGGAGAGCAGCATGGTACCTCATCTGGACAACACAATAGAGCTGACCCCACTGATGGGAGTACAAGTGATTTGGCCCCAAGGGAGCCAGAACGGGAGAACTGACCCTGATCCTTGCTGCCTGCTGCAGTGGATGAACTACCTGGTGCAATGCTGAGAGCTCACCCTGGTGGTGTCAGTGAGGGATACTGACCAGCATAGCTACCACCAGTCTGCAATTTTATCTTAACTTCTTGTCACTGCCTCTGGTCCAGTCTTCCAAACAAGCTCTTACTCACTTTTGCTTCCAGGATTTGATCTGTACTCTGAGTATGTCTTGAGGAGTAGTTTCTTCTTTTCTGGATTTTTTCAGATCAAATGTCCTTTGATGGGTTTCATGAACACAGAAGTTAGGGAAGTCAATAATCATATATCATATCTGAGTGCTATATTAAATTTCTAAGACCATTCACTCAAAGAAGTGAACTCACTTCATAGCATCTCTATGAAGGCACTCTGAAACTCACATAGTTCTAGAGTCATCCACGTCAGTGATTGTGGCATTACAATGAATATATGACACACTGCTCATGCTTCAGTGCCCTTCCCATGGACTACTAGAACTCTGACCATTTGCTTTATTTAATGCACTCATTAAACTGCATTTTTCACATTTGTTCTTTACTTGTGGGAGCAGAAGAGGGCATACGTGCCACAGTATGCATGGAGAAGTCAGAAAATAACTGCAAAATATTTTTCTCCTTCCACCATGTGAGTTTTAGGCATGGAATTCAGGTTGTCAGGCTTGACAGCAAGCATTTTACCCTCAGAACTGTCTTCTGACCCTAGGATACGTATATGTTAACTGCAGATTTACTGATCTACTTTCTGACAGAGTTATATCCCATGAAGAATGGAATAATATCTGTGAGCAGTTCCAATTTCTGGATGCGAACCTCAGAAGAAACAAATTGTGCTTTTAGATGTCTGACTGTTTCTCTGAGTATGTCAGTCTGCTTTTCTGACTGATACAGGATGACCTCTCGAGTCTGCTGTCCCCAGACACTTGATAGCTTCAATCCATGCACATTTTCACTGCCTTTGCACTGTAAACGCACACTGTGCAGGGCTGTTAATGGGTTTTCTGTTTCTTTTTACCCTATTACTCTTCACACCAAGAAGTTTAAACACAGAAATACCTAGTTGTGACTAGTCGATTTTTCTTTTTTTCAGATCGCTGGGGTGGTTCTGTTAGCCTGATAGAGTGGAAGGCCGTTGTGCTTCACTGATTTCTGAAAGCCACCCAGCTAATTTGAATTTGTTAAAATGTCTGCCTTCTGATTTACTGCCCACATGCCTCTGTCAGATCAGAGCAATTAGTTGGTAATTAGGCCTCTGAATGGGAAAATTAATTGGGGGAGAGAGCTATAATCATCATCCTTTCTTCTATAAATTAATACACATGTATAAGAAACTTCAAGGAAAATTCTGAACTGTCTGTTGGTGAAAGAAAAAACAGCCAGCAGTCATTTTGAGACAGAACTCTGGATTAGTTAACTTATTAAGAACCCAAAGCATGTTGTTATCATAGAGACAAAATCAATTCCTTAAGTGTGACTTGGACGTTGTATGCTTTCCTCCTTTCTTTACTTTGAATTTGATCAAGTTCAAGCCCAGCATCAGAATCAAATATAACAGTGTGAAGTAGGAGAGTTAGAAACTACAGAGGTCTGTTACTTGTGGTACCTTATTGAAACCTAAAGCATGTTGTTATCAGAGAGACAATGAGAGGAGAGAGGGCTTTAATCGGATTTCTTTGTAATTTTGTTTTGTGCTGGTCTCAGTAAGGAGAAGAAGGCTGTGTGCTTCAGCTCTGGAAGTATCAGCCACGCTACCCAGGCTATTCTGTGACACTGCCTTTCTCTTCTTTGCTCAGGATTCTTTCTGACAGAAGGTCTGACCCAACTGTTGTTGTCTGTAAAGTTTAACTGCAAGATATTTTTCCCTAGCTACTTATTCTACTTATTATGAGGCTTTCTTCTGGATAACTCATGTCTAATTTTCTTTTTGCCATATATATGTGTGTGTGTGTGTGTGTGTGTGTATCTATCATCTATCTATCATCTATATATCTATATTTATATCTATCTATATCTATATATCCATCCATCCATCCATCCATCCATCCATCCATCCATCCATCAATCTTCTGTTATCTATCCATCCATCCTATTTTATGTTAAGAACATATGTTAAGATTTTGTGACTTTTTGAACATTGATTTTCAGAATCTTTTCTTAGCATTTCAATGAAATGCCTTTACTTCTCTTTTCCTGTTTGCTTTTTGTGCATATGTGTGTATGTGTTTGTGTATGTGCACATATCTGTGTTCAGGGATACTTTCTTGAATGTGTGATAGATGTAGACACAAGATGTTAATATCAGGTGACTTTTTCAATTCTGTGCCACTGTAGGGTTTTTGTTTGGTTTGGTTTTTTGGACAAGGTCTCTCACTCAACCTAGACCTCCTTCCTTATTTGCCTAAGCTGGCCAGCCAAGCAGGCTGTAGGCAGCTGCCTGTCTCGGTCTTGCCAGCATTGGGATTACAGGTGCAGAACAGTATCAATCATTTTTATATTGGTGTTGAGGAATCTATCTGTAAAATAACATCATAGGGTCTAAGCATATTTTATATTGTTTATTATTTTTAATCAATTGCCCTTCTATTTAAAACCTATAATTCACATGCAATTGCGATTTCTATATTTTCTTGAAAAACATCAGAAAGTTTAGGAATTCAGTTCTGTAGTAGAGTCTTTAACACCGCATGCAGTCAGAGTCCAGTCCAAGGCCTTATGTTTATCATACTTCCTATTTCAGCCCATACTCAGACTTACAAACCATCTACTTGCCTGATTTCAGACATGCAAAAGCATTTGCAACATTATGAATAGCACTGCTTTGTGATTCATTGCTTTTATTTTTTATTATAATACCCATCAGTTAGCAGTGCTTAGTACTGGCTCTGATGTTTGTGTCTCTGTTGTGGGTAAGAAGGTTCCTTATAATGGTGTGTGATGATATACGGGAGATAGGTAAACAATTTCAGAAGAATTAGCATATGTCTCAATGTCACTCAAGGGGTTAGTTACATCCCTAGTATTGAAATGAAAGGAAGTTCTGATTATAGGCACCTAATCATTGTTCTATCTTCAGTTTTTTCCTTGCTCCTTGTTTCTGCTTGATTTTCCCCTCCTTCCTCCTTCTTCTGTTCCCCCTTTCTTTCCCCTTTCCCCTCCCATCTCTCACGTCTCCTTTACAAGTCCTATATTTTCTCTTTTCCCCAGTCCTCTTCCACTATTTCTGTTTCCTACAGACAACTCCTAATCTCCTGAGGACCTGCGCTATCTTCCTATCCTTAGTCATTGCCTCCTCTGCCTCTGTGTAGTCTGCCTTCCCTCTTTTCCCAGTTCTTAAATCTACCTGGTAAGGCCAGTGGTTCACAAAACATGTGGAGGCTCTGAGCTACAAGTCAGCTACTAAGTCTTAGCCCCAATCAGAAGTGACAGAGATTAAAAGCTATAAAGTGCAAACAGATCATGTCAAACAAGCCCTTGTGGGTTGTTTCCCTGGTGCCCAGAAGCATTTTGACATATGGACAGTGTTTCTAAGTTTATCAACTGTTTAAAGCCAGGAATTTCTACTTTGATCCTCACCATTTAGTCTGTGAAACTTTAAGCAGAAAGAACTCCACAAACAAATCAAAATACAAAACAAACTTGCCTATGCTCACTTGATTATTCTAACACATTTTATTAAAGTGTTTTACTGATCCAGTACAACTGTCACGATGAAGAGCTGTCTAACTCACAATAGCAAGTGTTTATTTATCAAAAGAGGAATTTATGCTATTTTTATAATCTTCGAAGCATTTCTATAATTTTATACTACAAAAATAGTAGTTATGGATTGAATATGAAGTATCTACAAGAGACTCAGAAGGTAAAATTTTTCCTTATCTGGTAGCATTATTTTGAGGACTAGGAAAAAAGGAGGCGCCCTTTGCTCTGCTCAACCATCTTGCCTACCTCACCCAAGGTCCCAAGCTATGAGACAAGTTGATTATAGATTGAATCAGTGAGCCAAAATAGATCTTTCTTTCTTTGAAGTTGCTTTTCTAGGTTCTTACCACAATGATAAAAAACTTAATAAAAATAGTGACTTCAATTTCCAAATGGATGGAAATAGAAAACACTATCCTGAGTGAGGTATCCCAGACCCAAAAAGAGGAACATGGGATGTACTCACTCATAATCGGTTTCTAGCCATAAGTAAAAGACATTAAGCATATAATGTGCGATCCTATAGAAGTTAAATAAGAAAGTGAACCCAAAGAAAATCATATAGTCATCCGCATGGAGAGGGGGAAGTAGACAAGATTGCAGGGCAAAAAATGGGAACTTGCGGGTGAGGTGGCATGGGGCAAAGGGGAAATGGGATGAGAAATATGAGAAGGGGAGGATGGGAGGAGCTCGGGGGATTGGGATGGTTGGGATATAGGAAGGATGGATACGGGAGCAGCTAAGTATATATCCTATCTAAGGGAGCCATCTTAGGGTTGGCAAGAGACTTGACTCTAGAGGGGTTCGCAGGTGTCCAGGAATATGTCCCCAGCTGGTACCTTGGGCAACTAAGGAGAGGGAACCTGAAATGACCCTATCCTATATTGATGAATATCTTGCATATCACCTTAGAACCTTCATCTGGCGATGGATCAAGGTAGAGACAGAGTCTCAATTTGGAGCAACGGTCTGAGCTCTTAAGGTCCAAATGAGGAGCAGAAGGAGGGAGAACAAGAGCAAAAAATCAGGACCACGAGGGATGCACCCACCCACTGTGACAGTGGAACTGATTTATTAGGAGCCCACCAAGGCCAGCTGGTCTGGGACTGAATAAGCATGGGTTGATTCCGGACTCTCTGAGCATGGCGGTCAACGAAGACTGATGAGAAGCCAAGGACAATGGCACTAGGTTTCAATCCTAATACATGAACTGGCTTTGTGGGAGCTTAGCCTGTTTAGAAGCTCACCTTCCTGGACGTAGATAGAAGACCTTCGTCTTCCCGCAGGGCAGAGAATTTGGACTGCTCTTCAGTATCGAGAGGGAGGGGGAATGGTGTGGGGGGAGGAGAAGAGGAGTGGGGATAGGGGGAGGGGAGTGGGGGGAGGGGGCAATATTTGGGAGGAGGGGAGGGAAATGGGAAACGGGGAGCAGGTGGAAATTTTAATTAAAAAAGAATAAAAAATAAAAAAAAAAAAAAAAAAAAAAAAAAAAAAAAAAAAAATAGTGACTTCATTTATGTACAAAATTACCTCAAAATATGAAAGCATTTAGAATCAAAGTTATACTGCTTTTTTATTTAAAAAGTGTATATTGAGATGCAATAGAACCTCTACAGCACACGTTAACTCATATACAATAATATATACAGTTAGAACTATGTTACCTAATCAATAATTGAAGATATGAAGTCAAGAAGCCTCTATGTATTCTCCATCATGACTCCTACACTGCCAGAGAAGGCTGAACAATACACAAAAATATGAATCATTTGAGTATTCTTCAGTTAGTCTTCAATCAAGGAAGAGGCTGGACAGAGCTAGCCAGCAGCCAGAGTGTGCACAATGATATTTTATTTTATTATTGCTAGTGTTTTCACTTAATCAAAGTTATGTTGTATTTTGTTATTTTTAAATAAAAAATGAGCATGTGAATTTTTTACATTTTACGGAAGGAAGTGTGATAATTTGTATATGTATATAAAATTCCTCAACAAATCAAGCTAGTGTAAGTCTCTGAATTGTTATTGATCTTTGAACTATGGGGACAGGACAGCTAGGACTCCATACAAGAAATTCAGTGAAAATAAAAGGAAAATAAAAAAGAAACTTTTTTCTGTTAAAAAAGAAAACCTTCACCATTTTAGAATTATGCAATTTGTTTTACTTATCTCATAATTAAGATTTCTGGGGTTGTGGTAGGTGGAAAAGGAAACCTTGTGAGTATGTGAGGTTTGTTTGCTGGCTTCTCCAACTCTTACTCTTGTTTCCAAGGAATGCCACCAAGGCAGAAAGCATGCCACCAGAAGCAGAGAATCAAAATAGCCATGGCAGCTTAGATACCAAAAAATAATTCCATGAAAATAAGCTGAATAGAGAGGCAAATCCACCAGGATGCTCACTCAGCAATGTGGGCCAAGCAGGAATTACTTTTTACGATGCACACAATCACTCCAGGCAATGTGAGCTAGATAAAGTTCATCTCATACAGGGCAATAAATTTGTTCATATTTCATGTGTGATGAACAGGTAGCCCATAAAATTGGATTTTCTATGTACACAAATAATTGGAAAGCATTTTTATAAACAGAATAGTTTTAAAATCATTCAATCAACAGGAGAGTGCAAATGTCTCTTTAGCATACTAATTGCTTTTCCTTTGCAAGATAGCACAGGCACAGGGTGGCTGGATCATATATTTGTTGTATTTTCAGTGTTTTGAGGAACCTCCATACCAATTTCCAAGGTGGCTGCACTAATTTACATTCCTACCAAGATATTGCAAGTACTCCCTTTATTCACCTCTATTTTCACGTGTTAGATCATGACATGACTTTTGTTTTAAAGTATTACGTGACTGGGTAAAAAAGTTATCTGATACACTTTAGCTTAAATAGTTTCCATATAGACATTGAACACAAGTTTCATTAATTGTCCAAGGGCAATAGGTTACTAAAATAATTACAATTCCCAGATAAATAATAACTTTTAGAAATGGGAAAATATAAAGATATACTAAGTGATGATGTTTTTAAATATGTAGTTTCAAATTAATGCTTTCACTATATAAAAAATCTTCTTCAAATTCATTTTAACTCTATTATCATTCCCAAATCAAAGCCTAAGATCATTTTGGAGATAAATGTCCTGCTATAGCCATAAAGATCCCTTTTCTGTGATCATTCCAAATCTTTTTTTCCTCAGTTATCATCTCCTATTTGGTCTTGAGTTTTCTCTGACATAGATTTTAGCATACGTGTGAGCGTTCATATGCTACACTTGCTCCTGTGAACTTAGCCATCAATAATGAGCTCAGCGTTGTACTTTCCCTTATTCTGTATTGATGCCCAATTTATAGCACTTCAGAATGTCATAACTCCAGAATCACTAGAATTCTCGGAGGAGAAAAAATGATATGTTGACAGACTTTAATCTTAAATGACTTGTGTTGTTAGAAAAAGAGATTAAGATACAGGTACACTCAGAGAAGGAAGACCATGTGAGGATCATAGAGAAGTCAGCCATTTGCAGATTAAACAGTGAGGCCTTAGAGGAAATGAACCCTGCTAACACTTTAGACATTCAGCCTATGAAATTCTGAGGTAATATATTCCTGCTGTTCAAGTTACTTACCACAGATGTTCCTAATTAATACATCCCTCTGCCCATTCTCCTACTCCAGTATTGATGATTTTGTTGTTCCTTCTGGGTCTAGCTTTACCAAATTCTCCTCATTAAGTCTCCTTAACCTTACTCTTATAGGACCTGGATGATTCTTCTCCTCTCAATGATGCATAGTTTGAATTTGGAATCATGAAAAAATTAGATATTACCCCAGCTGTGCTGCTTACCAGCACTGTGGCCTCTGGGAAATAGTTATCCTCCCAACCCTTAGATTTTTCATCTATACAGTCAGAATAAGTATCCATATCTTATAACATGAAGCAGAACGTATGTGTAAGCAGTTTCTTATTGTTTATATATGAGACAACTGAATATATTCTTCTTAATTTACAACTTATTCCTTACCAACTCTTGTGTCAATGTTTAAAGTTCCATTTATTCTAGTGTAAAGTACTAGAATGCAAGTCTCATTGTCACTCATTTTTCTGGGCTTCTAGAACTGTCCTTGCTTTAAAGGTCTCAATGATTATTTGGCAGATGAGAAACCATGAAATGAACAATGCTTTTGTGACATGGAAATTTTTCATTTGTAAACACAGTTAGTGATTTGAATTATATACTTCAGCAAGTCAGGTTTCCTTCTATAAATGGCTACAGAACATAAATGGTGGGACTGGAAGATAGGAAAGAGCTATAGTGATATCTGACTGAACAAATATGTGTTGGTAATTGAATAATCTGGAGAAAATGAATTACATTCACAGGCAGCCCAGTATTCCAACTTCTGCTCTTCAGTGTTATATGCTCATTTTAAAAATAGAAAAGGTAGATACTAGTGTTTATGGTGGGAGTAAAGCAGAGATAGGAAATGTAGGGAGTAAGAGAGTGAGAATGGAGAATAACCCAAAACAAAATGTACATGGAAAAGTCATAAGCAAACCTCTTACTTTGAATCTTAACTGAAATATGTTAGGAGGGTGGTAACTTGCAAGTGAAATAAATCTTCATTCAACACTCCTGGGTTAGTAAACCAACCCTCAGTTCTAGGGATGGGCTATTTCCCTATGATTTGTTGGTCCAGGAGGCCCCTAAAGACTTTCAAAACAATATAGGTT
Source organism: Chionomys nivalis (assembly GCF_950005125.1). NCBI lineage: Eukaryota > Metazoa > Chordata > Mammalia > Rodentia > Cricetidae > Chionomys > Chionomys nivalis. Next base: position 781,142 of record NC_080097.1, on the reverse strand, counting down.
TTTGCCATTCCTTTTGGCTACCCACAGGAACAAGTTAATAAGATCCTATTCCTGGAAATACAATATACTTATGGTCAAGATACAGAGAAATCGAGCTTGAACTGAAATCATCTACCCCATTGGGAGTAATGGAACATACAATATAGACTGCTGGGGTATAAGACATCAGTAGTCTTACCAGTTGAGAGTCCTACAAGCTAATATATCAAAATGCCAGACAAGATGTGTATCTGGTGTAATAGTGGTATAACTGCATAATAACAATCAAACACAACAGACTATCCCTAATATTCAGGAATATTTATCAATAATGAGTCTTTCTGAAGACTGAATTTCATTTTTTCTAGAAATTGTTTATGAAAAGAATGTCAAAGTCAGAAGGCAGTAAGTGAGCAACCTAGTGAGGAACAGTTAGAAGTTGGCTCTCAAAGACCACACACTTGAAAACTTCTTCAGATACCTCTTTTTAGGACTTTCTTTTATCATTGATGCTAAACACACAAATCTTTTCTTCACATCATTGAAGTCTGAACATAGCATAATGTCCAAGAGAAGCATTAGGTCTTTGTCAACAAGGAAATTTATAAAAGGTCATGTACAGGATTCATACAACAAACAGGGACATGCAATACTTTGAGAACATAATATAAAGCAATCAATTACATGTCCATTAATTATTTAATATTCCAATTCTTCTTGATTGCTTAATAATATTCCATTGTATATAAATCTTATATTATACTTATCCTTTCATCTCTTGGGGGACATTTGGGCTGTTTCCAGCTTTTGGTGATTATAAACAAAGCTGTTATATAGTTATATACAATTATTTTGTGTGTATGGACATATGTTTGATGTTCTCTTGGGAAAATGCTTAGGAGTAGAATAACTGCATCATATGGCAACTTTACGTTTAATTATTTGAGAAACTGATAGATTATTCGAAAGAAGCTGTTCATGTTATTATTCACTTCTTTTCTCCTTTCTATAACAAATATGCACATACTATATATTTATATCAATATTTTCACAAAAAAACTACTCCTTATAAACTTTCTCCAGCCAGGTAGTGGTAGCAGATGCCTTTAATCCCAGCACTTGGGAGGCAGAGGCAGGTGGATCTCTGTGAGTTCAGGGCCAGCCTGGTCTACAAGAGCTAGTTTCAAGACAGGATCCAAAGCTACAGAGAAACCCTATCTCAAAAAGCAAAGAACAAAAAACTTTCTCTAAAAAGTTGCTACTTTTCTCTGTTAAGTGTGGTTTTGGTGACGTTTATAAGAAGAGTCTAAAATGTATACTAGTTTATTAGTGAACAAATTTGAATGCATATATGTAAGTCACAAATCCCAGCAGGCATTATTATCTTCTGGTTTACATAGTCTGTATGATATTACACACACATTTGCTGTACGTTGTCCCTATAACTGTTTTTGTATACCTCACTCCCATTTTGTACTTCATTTGTTGGTCATTTTCTTTGACCTTGAAGAATTTTTGCATTACCATTTTCAGTGCAGATTTGCTGGTAAATTTTTTGTATTATTTTCACAAAGTATTTAAAACTTAATTTTTGAGAGTTTTTTTTAATCCTAGGTTAATCTTTTTACACTTAATTTCTTTATCATCAAGATCCCATTCCCTTTGGAATTATCTCAACTCTCCTTTCTGACTCTCTTTTTTAGGTCCTCTTAAGTTCACATTTACTCTGCTTTTGACAGTCTGCACATGAGTCACTGGGTTTACGCTTGTTTTTCTCTGAGCTCCTTAGAGCAATCCTTGCTAATCTCATGTTTGAGTTTCTTTAACCAATTTCCTTCCTGTTGACTCCTTCATCCTTTCGCTACTTTTACCTCATATCATTAATGCCATATTATTTTGCAGTAAATTAATGCTTGATATTAAAATCATACAAATAATTTTAGTTTTCTGATTTACAATAAAATATATTTGGTTTTAGTTTAAGTTTCTTTGCATATAGATCCTATGCTTTGAGTTCCCAAAGATATGTATAGAATTTTGTGTATGTAACTAAAATGACTGATTTAGGGAGATCTTTTAGTGGGGTTGGTTACTATGGGAATGAACCATGTGATAAATAGTTATAGCTTCCAGCCTCATCCCAATCTCTAAGGAAAGGAGAGAGAAGGTTATGTTGATCATGGGTCACTGATTTTATCAGTCAGTTTATTCAGAAGGCTCCATGAAATCACAAGACGTGGTGCAGAAGGTTTATAGTTTGCTGATTGCATACATACATTGTAGGGAAATGGCACTCAACTCCACAGAGACAGACTTCTACTGAGAACTGCTGACAGACACGTATGTTTGTGCACACATCTTCACTTGGATGTTCATTTGTATTAGTTAAATATTATTAATACTAAATCATCAGTAAAAAATAGAATGCATATCTGAGTTTTGTCAGCCACTCCAAATATAGCACTGAACAGGAGACTCATGGGGAGCCACACTTATTAGACAGTTGGTTAAAAACTCTGGAGACCTTTCCTTTAACATCTGAATTAGGAGCAATCCTGTGTGACTCAGCCCTGAATCTGTAGGATCTGACACAGGAGTCTCAGTTATGGGAAGTTGTTAGCCACTGTGTGGTTATAGGAACCAAACCTGAGTCCTTTGCAAGAACAACAGTGCTCTAAACCACTGAGCCAAAATTCTAGCTCTATTTCAATACAAATTATAATATATATACTCTTTTCCAAGTCATAATCCAGTTAAACACACATACACACACACAAACACACACATGCACACACACACACATATATCTATATAGATATATAGATATATATTAAGCCTAATATTTTTAGATACTTCCATTCTCTTTCAGAAAAATGCACAATTATATCTGTACATGAGACAGAAGACATGAGAACATGCATCTCTCAGTTCACATTTTTCATTTTCCCAGGGTTTTAATAATTTAATATTCAGTAATCTCTAAATTCTTCCTGTCTTCTGAGACTACCCAGGGAGGAAGCTTTGTCCTGAAAATCACCAATATAATTTAGTAGGCTAGATTCAGTTTGATTCATTTGTCCCATTTTAATCATTAAATATCCACATTGACATGAAACAATTTGCTTGGTCAGATCATAATCAGATAACCAATGACTTAGGTTTCAAAAGCCTTTCTTAGATAATTGATACTTAAGACACCTCATACGCCATATAAAGGGTTTCTATATTTTATAAAATGTAACATATATAATATTGAAATAACAACAAATATGTTGTGTTTGTTTCTAAAGAAAATAAATAAGGTTGTCTCATGTTTGTATATACCACCTCTAATTATTGGTAGTTTGAACTGTAACAGCATGCATAATATGATATAAATAAGTACATTTGGAAATTTACAGAATACTTCTTAAATTATCTAGATTTAGTCTACATTTAAAAATATATACAAAAATTTAAAGTATCACAGATATCTAAAAATATTTCCAGAATATATGAGTTTAATTTAGTGAGAGTCTTATTGGCAGGCGCAGAGCAAAATCATGCCTTAGATATTATGACATGTAGCATGTAAAATACTTAGCTTGGTAATAATCACTTTTCTCTATTGTCACAGATGCAGGAATTGTCTAGTATTATGAATATCTAGTAAAACAACAAATACTATTAGAAAGTAGTAAATAGCATATTTATATGGTGATTTCCATTCTTAACAAAATAACAACCTCTAGTTAAGGGTAACAAAATTTCAAGTTTTGTGTCTGTATGTAATAAAATCAAAATAAGAATCCACATTTAAACATTAACTTTTAAAGACTTGATGGCTAAAATATAGGTGTTATTTCTTTTCATTTTAAAGATTATTTTATTTTTAAATTTTATGTGTATTGATGTTTTTCTTACATGTATGTCCATGTGAGAATGTCAGGTGCTCTAGAACTGAAATTTGTAAGGAGTTGTGAACTACCATGTGGGGCTTTGACGTGAACCCAGGTTCTCTGGAAGAACAGTCAATGCTCTTAAATGCTGAATCATTACCTAGCTATTAGGTGTTAGATTTGTAATGTAGGATTCATATATGACTAGCTTTTCTTCATATATGAGCTTTTCTTTAGTTACACACTATCTTCAGAAGCTCACTAGATGAAAACACCGATGAGTAGTCATCTTTATAAATGTAAGGATCATGCTGATATGTCACCCTCCAATGGTTTAATCACACAGCATTTTGGAATAGATCATGTTTTAAAATATATTATATTCCCTCTGAAGCTGTCTATGATTTATTTTCTAGAAATTCTCTTACAAGTACTTTAAAATTCTTTTATCTCTAGAAGAATCTATTCATGAACTATATGTGAAAATACACATGAATTTTATGTATTAATAGTCATTATTCAAAACATTTCTGTTGTTTATGTAAAAAAAGTTTCTGGGATTCATGGTACATGCCTGCAATACTAGCAGGAAGTAGAGACAGGAGGATGAGAAATTCAAGATCATCCTCAGTTATACAGTGAGTCGGAGGCCAGCCTAGGCTTCAGGAGACTCTGCCTCAAACAAACAAACAAACAAAAACACAAGCAAAACTAGTGCTTTTACACCTAGGTTTTTCCACAAAGCTCTAATTGTCGATGAACCTAGGACTATTAATAGAAAAACACTTAATCATAAAGGTGAATTAGTAAATGTGATTCCCATAGACTCACTGAAGCTAAAGCATTTATTTTATATATGTGACCAAGATGAGAAGACAAAGAGAATCATCCAACTCCTTTTGACTCTTGTATTAGTGTCACTGAATGAAACACACCAATATAGAGCTGTACTATGATAAGGTACCTTCAACTTATAAATTTAAAATAATAGGATGCATATAATATTTTAGATATGATTTAGAGAGTACATGGGAAATCTAACATATTTTTAAAATATCAACACATCAGGAGAACATGGCTGATGTGAGATTCCCCTTTGTATGATATAAATGTATTTTATTATCAATGGTCAATAAAGAAGTTGCTTTGGGCCTATGGCAGGGCAGAATATAACTAGGTGGGAAAACTGAACTGAATGCATGGGAAAAGAAGGAGTCAGGCATATGCCATGTAGCCACCCAAGAAGCAAGATGTGAGAAAACAAACCACAAGCCTTGTGGGAGAATATAAAATAGTAGAAATGGGTTAATTTAATATGTAAGAGCTATCTAGGACTATGCCTGAGCCATTGGTCAAACAGTATTGTAACTAATATAGTTTTTGTGTGATTATTCAGGTCTGGGGTGACCAGGAAATGAAAAAGCAGTCTTCATTTATACATGGCCATTGAATTAACTAAGTAGGGCTTACAGAGACTGAAATGTCAGGGAAGGGGCCTACGTGGGTATGGTCTGCATTAGGTCCTTTGAGTAGATATTATGACTGTTAGCTTGGTGTTTCTGTGGGACTTCTAACAGAGAGAACAGGTGTTTCTATGATTCTTTTGCCTGTTCTTGAGACTCTTTTCTTCCTTGTCAAGCCTCAAGATGGGGGCTTTCATTTTAATCTTATTTTATATTGTTTTGTCCTATTTGGCTGTCTTTTCTTAAAGGTTTGTTGTTTTCTGAAGAGGAAATGGAGTGGGAGTGGATCTAGGGGATAGTAGTTATCGTGTGGAGGAGCTAGGAAGAATGAAGAAAGGGGAAACTGTGGTAGGGAAGATAGATAGACCAATCTATTTTCAAATAAAAAAGAGAGAGTATCAACATACAGATTGTACTCTCATTTCCAAATTATAAAATTGAGCATCTCTTTCTCACATCATAAGGATAACTAATTAAAATCAATAACCTATATATTACAAGTAAAATACACACCTTTCTCACATGTCCTATATGTACATATATATCTATATATATTATATATGCATGCAATTCTGACACTTTCAAAAGACATATCAATATAAGAATAATTAATAAAAAGAGGCCATTAATTTAAGATAGAGAAAGGAGAGGTAATATGGGATGGAGGGAAACAAGAGAAGGGGGAAATGATATAATTACATTATAATCTCAAATAATAATATGATGTGGAAGGTCATTCTGTCTATGAGTTGCTTTTATTGGTTAATGAATAAAGAAACTGACTTGGCCTATAACAAGGTAGAAGGAAAGCAGAATCAGAGAGAAGCCATGTAGCTCCCTCTGGAGACAGATGTTAGAACTTGTCCTGGTAAGCCACAGCCTAATGGCAATACACAGATTAATAAAATTGGGTTAAATTAATATGAAAGAGTTAGCCAATAAGAAGCTAGAGCTAATGGGCCAAGTAGTTATTTAATTCATACAGTTTCTGTGTGATTATTTCGGGGCCTGGCAGCAGGGATCCAACAAGTGGCCTCCTTACAACACAATGAACACATACATTTGTGAGCTCTGTCTCTCACTATTTGTATGCTGGGTTCCCATTGTTTTCTTCAGATTTTCTGTTTATCCCCAGGGTGGGAGATGAATTTCATGCTTATGTGTATTGATATCCAGGAAAACAACTCTAGAATTGAGGAATGATACTATGATTAACCTAAAGTCCTTTTGGAAGTACAAAGAAAACAAAATGGAAAAGGAAATCGCTAACCCATAGCCAGCCTCATACTCTCAGGTCTCAAAGAAGGAAGCACAGGTGTCAGTGAGCAGAAGTAATGTCAGGGACAATTTGATGAAACTAGTCCCATGCAGTATCCTAAGGTGTCACACAGATTTTGGATATCTAATTTACAAAGAAACACCTACTACCACACAAGAAAGAACAAAAAAACTAGCCAGGTGGTGGCGGTGCACATCTTTAATCCCAGCACTTGGAAGGCAGAGGCAGGAGGATCTCTGTGTGTTCAAGGCCAGCCTGGTCTACAAGATCTAGTTCCAGGACAACCACCAACACTACAGAGAAATCTTGTCTCAAAAAAAAAAAAATTAAAAAAAAAAGAACAAAAACCTACATAATCACAATCAATGAGTTCCTGAAAGGAATTTTTACAGTGATTAAAGGGTGATGAATTGCTTTTAATTTGCTTCCTTGAAGAATGCACAAGCCAGTTAGCAACAGGAAAATCCTCAAAACATTTGCTTTATAGATGAAGAACAAATAAGAGCCGGGCAGTGGTGTTGCACACCTTTAATCCCAGCACTTGGGAGGCAGAGGCAGGCGGATCTCTGTGAGTTCGAGGCCAGCCTGGTCTAAAAGAGCTAGTTCCAGGACATGCTCCAAAGCTACAGAGAAATCCTGTCTCAAAAAAACTAAAAAAAAAAAAAAAAAAAGAACTCTAAATCCATTTTCAACATCATCTTTCAAATAATCCCATGGTTTATTAGAGAAATTGATGACCCAAATCTAAATTAAGTATTACTGTTTCTACTTATCTGTAGTGAATGCATTTTGAAATCAGCAGTGGATACTTGAACATTCTGATAGTACTTGATTCTATAATGCAAAATCTTTCAAATTTAAATTCATATCACCCTCTGTGGCCATATCTTACACGTCAAGGTCAGAATGAATTTCTTTGTACTTATTCCTAATTTTGACAATAAAAGGTTCATTCTACTATATATCTTAACAACCTCAGCATGCAATATTATCTTTTATTTTTACTCTTTTCACTTAATAAATTACTTTATGGCTTCCCTCTGGTATATCTGAATTCCTACCATTACTACTTTTTGCTTTTTCATAATTAAGTAAAATAAGGACTACATGAACAGCACTGTGGTAGCTCAGTGGTTTATCTGATATCTAAATGACTTCTGAGAAAAACAGGTAGCATATGTAGGGTGAACCATTGCACAAAGGATGATCTTAATATATCCTTGAAAGGTAGGCATGACCTCTCATCACGCTACTCAGAATGGTGTAGCATTTAAACTTTATTCTTGTTAGACCTTAAACCTTCTCCTTAATTTCAGTAATGATTGAACACATTAACTGGAACTATATAGAAATGAAGCCACAGTTTCTGGGTCTATTGGGGATGAAAAGATTTCAAAAATAACTTCTTTGGCAGAATGTCACTATCTGAAATGCAAAGTAAACCAACTTTACCCTAAATTCACTACTGACTGAAATAGATATTAGCATTCATTTAACTTCTATTAAGAGACAAATATTTATTCCACTATCCCCTTTAATTTTCAGAACAAATATATGAGATGAGCACTTTGCCCAGCTCTAGCTGTCCTTTTAAATGAACTTCATATGGTGAATAGAATTTTCTGGGATTTTTAAGATAACAAACACTGCACTTTAGAATCAAGCATAGGTAGCTTTACAACCCTGTTTGTCCTCATGCCACAAACTATCAGCTGCTCCCTACTTTCTCCCTAGGAGACATTAGGCAAACTTGTGAGACTCCTTAGTCAATTATTCTCTTACATAAACTTTATATCACAGAGAACATTATCTGCTTTCCAGATAGAGTTACTGTGTTTGAAATGAAGCAAGGGCTATCACAGAAACCCAATACACCATAAATGTAACTACATAGAACTATAGTATCAAGGTATTGTTTTCTTTTTCCACTTTTGCCATCCTCTTTTAAGAGGTTCTGAAATTATCCAAGCATTGGAGGATGGGGACGGCAGTGAGAACCGTTGTGACCCATATGTACTGTAATGATATTTTACATGTATTTTAATAGTAAAACTTGCCTGAAAATCAGAGAGTAAAATAGCCCTAGTAGTCAGCCTAACAGACCAGGCAGTGGTGACACACATGTTTAATACTAGTAGCCACACTAGTTTGCCACAGAAACCGGATGATAGTATTGCACCCCTTTAATCCAAGCTCTAGAGAGAAATATAAGATGGGAGGAGACATTTCTCAGGTACAGTCTCATTCGGAGATTCCTGGAGACAGGATCATCATTTCAGACTGAGGTAAGAGCCAGTAGTGGCTGTTTGTTTTGTTGTTTGGATCGTCAGGTTGAACCCCAATATCTGACTCTGGGTTTTTTTAATCATGCTACAAGGATACATTATTATGCCTCATAGAAATTGTGACAATTAAATTATATGATAGATTTCAGAGACCTAGAGAGGTGTTAGATGTACATATGTACGCATACACAAACATATATACATATTGTTACTAACTAGTTTTCTTTAGAGGGAGGTGGAGAATATTATATAAACTGCAATGTCTAGAGTATTTTTATGAGTGTTTAATGTTGCAGAAATGTAGGCTAATATATTACCATGCAGTTTGAAGACTTATATCGAGATATAAGAAGTTTTCATAAGTCTGAAACAAGATTGGCACACTAGGTCATTGAAGTTTAATTTCTTACAGAGACAGGAAAAGTATTTTTCATTCAGATAATTGTCTGAATTTCAGAATTATGCTATCTATTCATTACTTTAATAAACATTTCCATATTTTATGAGTTAGCCCCCTGTGGGTCTTTGGTTTAATTCACTTGTTTAATGAGCTAAAAGAATTAATAGATAAAACCCTGGATTTAAAAAAAAGTCAAGCATCAGGCCTTTCTATTGCTGAACTCAAAAAGAAGAACTGGTCTGCACTGGAGGTGCTATGGACTGCAGAATTGTGCAGTGAGGGCTCAGTGAGTACTTCAGGGGTCAACACATCAGAGGTTTTGAGAGACTAGATTAAATAATTCCTAGTTGTATGGAGAAACTTGCAGGAATTAGCAGAAATGGAAAAGGATAAAAATGTAGGAAAAATAAGGATGTAAGAAAATGAAGAAGGAGAAAAATAAGAAGCTGGAAGAAGCTAGGAGGAATTAGGAGTAGGACAGGGTTACTATAGGAGAAATAGAACAATAGAGAGCAATATAAGACAGAACAATAAAGAGCATGACCCTCAGGATGTGTGTGAAATTACTCAGGAAATATTTTAACCCCCTTCTTTGCTCCTGAGAAGTATTTCACCTTTGGAACCCTGGGTAGAGGCAGGAGCAGATCTCTTATCCCTTATATGGAGAAATATCTTTAAGATTAAAGGGGAACTGAGGACATTTCTGTGATATCAGAGAAAGCATGCTTAGAATTAAATACCTAATGGTAAGCATGATAGTGTTCCATTGAACCATGTGGTAGGATAGATATTGGAAACAAAGAAAACATATCTTAATATATGACATCTATAAATGTTACTTTACAAGGCAAAAGAGTGGGTTTGAAAATAAGATTAGATCAAGGGTCTTGACACTGGATGATGGTCACAAATTCTGCTCAATTCTGTATAAGTGGATTAAATAAAACTTTGCCAAATATTTTGGGTAGTGCTTCTAGAAGAAACTACAGACATTGAAGATCAAATTCTACTGGCCTGGGAAGCACAGAGGTAACGTCCTCACATTCACTTGGGCCAATGTGGAAAATGGGTATAGACAATCCACAGACCTTTTTATATTTATCCAAGCAGGCATGGTATTATAAGATTGTTCCTCAAAGTACCAATGTAGACACAATGCTAAAATACTTTGATACAGAGACTTCCAAATGATAAGTTTTTGTCTGATCATGATAGATGTCAAGTACTTACGAACCTCATGACTCTTTTGCATATAAACTTTTGTTTTTAATTTTTGAGGGAAATAAAGTGGAATTTAAATTTAAGAAATATTCTGAAGACTATTGTGGGGGCAATTAACTTCTCTTTGATTGGATTTCAGCAGGAAGGAATTTATGACTGAGAATATCTCAGAAGAGGAAGAAAGAATGGACGGGGAGATAGGCTACTGAATGCTGTCTTCTGAGCAAAACACAGTCACTATGTCATGAACATATAGCAGTTATGACTTTTGAAATGGGTCTACATGAGATTGGACCTATCAAGTTATAGATAGGGGAGGGGCTCCTGGCAACCAAACATTTCTGCTCAGTATTGACTAATGATGGATTTTAAGAGAAGGAGAATCATTATCTTTAGATGTTAAGCAGGGCATGGACATGGGAAAGGGACCCACCTGTACATAGGATTAATATGGATGGAAGGGAGATGAAATAGGGTGAGAGTAATTAGAATACATTTGTACATGTATTAAATGTTTAAAATAATTTCAATTAATGAGAAAAAGAAATATTTTTACTACAGCTGACAGATTTAGATACAATATACAGACAATATCAAGAAAGATACAGCACAAAAGTGGAGGGGAGAAGAACTTGAGGGAACGGGAATATTGAGATGGGGGAAGGACAGAGGGGGAGAGCTGGGAAAGAGATATTTTGATTGAAGGAGACATTATGAGGCTAGCAAGAAACCTGACACTAGGAAAATTTCCAGGGATACACAAGGATGATCCCAGCTAAGACCCCAAGCAATAATGGTGAGGGTACTTGCAATGGCCTTCCCCTGTAACCAGATTGATGACTACTTTAATTGTCATCATAGAACCTTCATCCAGCAACTGATGGAAGCAGATGCAGAGATCCACAGTGCAGCATAGATGGAACTGAGCTCTCAAAGTTCAGTTGAAGTGAGAGACAAATGGTGATTTGAGCAAAATGGTCAAGACCCTGATGGGGATACCCACTGAAGCAACTTACCTGAGCTAATAATGGGAGTTCACTGACTCTGGAGTGACAGCAGGGGATCCAGCTAGGACCAAACTAGGCCCCCTGAGTGTGAATGACAGTTGTATGGCTGGGACACTCTGTGGGACCACTGACAATGGGACTAGGATTTATCCCTAGTGTTTGAACTGACGTTTTGGAGCCCATTTTCTTTGCTCAGCCTAGATACAGTGGAGAAGACCTTGGTCCTGCCTCAAAGCCATGTGCTAGACTTTGTTGAATCACCTTTGGAAACTGTTGTGTGGAGCTGCGGGCCTGCTTTTCATCCTGCCTGGCTCCTGCATGGCTAGCTTTACACCAGAAATAACAACACACAAACTGTATTCTTTTAAACACTGCTTGGCCCATTAGCTCTAGCCCTTACTGGCTAATTCTCATATCCCAATCAACCCATCTCTAATAATCTGTGTAGCACCAGTCTTACCAGGAAAGATTCAGCATGTCTGACCTGGCGGCTTGCTTCATCGTGTCTGCCCTAGAGAGGAGAGCTATTGAGTCTGCCCAGGATAGGGGAGCATAGCGTCTGAGCTCACTTCCTCTTCCTCCCAGCATTCTGTTCTGTTTACTCCACGCACCTATGTTCTAACCTATGAGGGCCAAGCAGTTTCTTTATTATTTAACCAATGACCTTCCTCCATCATTTCCCCTTTTTCTGTTTAAACAAAAAAAAGGAAGGCTTTAACTTTAACATAGAAAAATTACATATAACAAAACAGTTATCAAGTAAAATTACAATATTTACATCTATTTTATCTTTATCATAACTAAGGAAAACAGCTATAACTATCTATCTATTCTTCAACTCCATCAAAGACTCCAGAAGGATATAATATTACCTAAGTAAATGAGACGTAAGCAACTTACAAAACTCTAGAAATCACAGAGACATCTCACTGCCTGGACAGTCACCCAAAGTTCCTCTGTACCGTTGGGGCATCCGTCTTCGGTCTACAGGTCCATAGTTTCCAGCAGACATTTCCATGAAGCAGGAAATTTCAAAGGCAGTTCAGTCACTATCTGCTGTATCCTGCAGAATGTCTCGCAGACTCTTTCATGAATCAGGAACCCCGAAAGATCATCTCACCTTTAGGCAAGTTCAGTAGTCCTCTCTCTGTGGGTTGTCTGTGTCCAGTTTATACAATAGTCCAGGCAAGAGCAGTTTCTTGCCCAAATAGCTATCAAACTCCATAAGGATCCTCTTTGATGCCCATCTTCTTCTTGAAGTAGATTGGTGCTGCCAGGAGCAGAGTGTCTCATTGTCATGAAAAACCCTAAGTTATTAAAACACTTAAAATGCCATATTCTATAATCTTTGAAAGATGTGAAGAATGCCTATCTAAAATATATCTATGTACATCTAGAAAATCTAACATGACTACAAGCTTAACTATTATTGATAATTATCCATTAACAACCTATATACATTACATTTTTAAATGAACTACACAATCACAATACCTTAATCAAGGTCAGAAATACATATACCTATAACAAAATTGACCTTAAAATCTATAGCAATGCAAATTATTCATACCTATATCATCTCCCCCTTTAAATGTAAAAGAACATTTATAAACAATATATGGGAACATGGGCGCAGTTTTTTCTCTCCAAACTGCTTCCTGCTGAATGGGGGCGCTGTTATTCAGGTCTTTTATGAGATAACCTGTCTGCTAATTTCATCTCAGTTGACAGTTGAGCGAAGCAATTTTTAAGGGTGTTCACAGCAATCTTTCAGGAGGGCATGGTCTATCATACCATATTGAAATAGAAGAAATCCACAGGGTCTCATCCTCTGTGAAAACAAAAGAAGAAACTCTTTTCCAAAGTATCATGTCCTTAGATCCGAATTTTAAAGTCAAGGTATTTTGAAAATATCTATGTTGGATTAGTTCAGTAGCATTTATAAACAAATATCTTTTAGCAGCTGTTGCTCCTTCCTCAGCAATCAAACAATTCAAACAGAGCATAATAGCATACAGTATCAAGATTTTCTGTGTATTTTCCATCTTTGTACGGCTTTATTTTAACCTTTATTTCGTTTATATTTACTTTTAACTTTTTGCTTTTTGAGACAGGTTCTCTGTATATATTTGTCCTGGAATAACTCTGTAGAGCAGACTGTCCTTGAACTCTCAGAGATCCTTCTGTCTCTGTCTTCCAGGCATTGGGATTAAAGGCATGTGCTACCACACCTTGAAGTCACAGAGGTCGATCTCCCTTTGCCTCCAAAGTGTTGGGATTAAAGGTGTGTACTACCACACCCAACTACCTCCTTATTTTTTTTTTTTTTTTACTTTTAAGAACTTTAACTTTCAGCCTGCACATATTTTTAAACACACTGTAAATCATTTAAAGTTTTCTTTGTCTTTGAATCTCTCTTTACTGTATATCTCTCTTTTTCTGACCACATGAGTCTTTAATTTACCAAGCAATATCAGTAGGATGAAAGCCATGGCTTTGACGGCTGGATTCAGCCCATTCCTTAGTTTTCTAGCCTCATGGCTGAGGTACCGGCTGTAGCCATGTTTATCACCACAACTCTGTGGCTTTTCAAGGTCCTTGCCAGCAAACAAGCTACAACACTCAAATGCTCTCTCTGTAGCTGACCTCCTGCCTCAAAGAGTCAGAGTTTGCCCTGGCAGGATGGCCCACAAAGCCGGCATTTTAAAACAGCACAACTTTTTTCCTGCTACAGCCGAAAACAAACAATCATGCAGTCAGCTTTTCATCAATACCATTTAAGTGTTTCGTGGCAGGACCTCTTAAAAGAGCTGCAAGCTTTGCAGCTAAAGCTGAGTCAGGAAGCCTCTCTTAGATGAGAGCGCTTGCTTGCCTCTAGCAAGCAGAGCAGAACCTATAAATTGCTGCTACCAAGAAAACATGCTTTACTCTATTCTTTCCCAAGCTTTCTCAGGCTTTCTGTGGATGCAGCTGACCACATGGGCGCCATTCTGTTGTAGGAGCTGAAACCTTACCCTCTCTGAGGAATGGATGAGGGATGGAATGGGAGAGAAAGAGAAGGAGTGGGAGAAGGAGAGGGAGTGGGAACTGGAATTGGTATGTAAAATGAGAAATGATAGTCTTTAAAAATAAATTAATTGAAAAAAGAAAGATACAATACAGAATGGTAGACTTTATGATAGGAGACATGGAAGAGGAAGGGGCTGAGGTTCCAGTATTCCAACAAAGAGCACTCCTAATAACCAGAAGATATTCTCTGGACCTAATTTGTTAAATATTCTATTACTTCCCAATAGTGATACTCCTGGAGCAAACCTTTGCCCATGGAACCTTGGGAAGCACTCACAGTTTAAAGTACAACACAAAATAGGGCTCTCATTCTCCAAGGAGAAAAATGGCCTTCATGTTTAGTCATTTTTATCAGTAAAATGTTGGAAGATAGCTTTTTACAAATTGTTCAGGGCTTATTTAAAAACAATTTAAAATTGTTTTAAAATCCTTATATAGAAATATTTCTATGTTATATGTATATGCATGTGTGTATGAATATACATCATCATATATACATACATAAACATATAAATAGAGCCATCAATGACTAGTTGCTTGATGGTTGTTAACCAGCATACAATTTAAATCTATAATTCTTCACACTTAATCACAATCCATTACCTTGCTAATTTTCACTAAAATCCAAAAACCTTTCACTTTGTCATCTTGTCACTTAGTTACAGAAGCAGAGTAAGTTATGCTGAATTCTGAAGCTCAGCAATGTTACCAAGCTGGTTAATGCACTTTATGATATCCTGGCACAAATTAAGGAAATCTAATGGAATGTTCCATCCAAACAAGATCATAGTCCTACTTCATACCTTGTGACATTCATAAGAGAATACCACAGCTGTTTCTGTTTTAAACCAACACTATTACATTCTCTGAGAGATCAGACAGTCACCCCTGTGTGAGAGTACAGTACATGCTGAAAACCTTAAAATGCAAAGCTAAAATGCCCCTTGTGGAATTTGATCTTGAGAGAGTATCTTTATCTGATACAGATGCATTTCTTGAACTTCATGGAGTCCACATTACAAGACAGTTTTATATGTCATATCAGCCAGTGATTTCTAGGAACCTCCCACATTTGCAACCAATGGTCACTGGAGTCAAAATATTGGAGAATGTGGGTAACACAAATATATTTCCTTTTACACATAAAATGAGAATTTCCACAAGAAACCGTAGTTTGAGGATGGCTACTATATAAAGTCCACAATTAGCTACCAGAAAAAAAGTGGAAGCTTCTCATCCATTCACCATTGTTTCATCAAGTGGTATCAAAAGAGTGTCACATTTTTTAATTTTTACATTTATTTGCTATTATTTTATCATCAGCCTGAGTCCCAGCTTTTCTACGTGGCAGCTTATGTGAACCACAACATTCAGTATAACAGCAAGAAAGGTGCCAGGTGGTGGTGGTGGTACATCCTTTAATCCCAGCATTTGGGGAGGCAGAGCCAGGTGGATCTCTGTGAGTTTGAGACCATTTTGGTCTACAGAACTAGTTTCACAACAGATAGGGTTATTACACTGAGAAACCCTGCCTCGAAAAAAATAAAACAAAAGGTGGCTATTATTTATAACAATATGGGATTTCCAAGATAAAAAGAGACCCTTCATTCTCAATAGAACAATTTGATATCTAACAACTCAGGAGAACACAAGACAGAAATGTATTGCAGGTGGGACTTGGTCACTCAGCATTTCCTAGGTGCCTGTGATGGTTAGTCTCAATTACCAACTTAAGAGAATCTAAAAGATGGGACAAACTTGTGGGCTTCTGAGCATACTTGTGGGAGATTATTGTGATTAGACAGATTAAGGTAGGAAAACCTGTCTGTTTGTGTGGCACCACCCCCTGAGATGGAATCCTGCACTGAACAAGAAGGAGAAAATGAACCTAGTACAAATATTCACTTCTCTGTGCTTATTTCTGATTAATTTAGGTATACCTAACAGGTAATCATACCCTTATCCTTAAATGCCTTACAGATCTGAGAGTATGGCATTTAACAACAACAAAAAACTTCTTATCATAGACAACATCGTGTGTCTCCTCCAAGAAGATGGATGACTGCAGAACTTGCACCTGGAGGCTTGCTTTAAATGTGTCAATCCCAGCCTCTGAGCAAAGAACTGCCTTTTAACCTCAGCTGCCAAGACCCTGTCCAGTTTGTGAAGAAGTGAGGCAAAAGGAGGTAGATATTGCACCCTGCCACGACAGGTAGGTTGATCTCTAAATCCATACTCTACATAAAAAGTTTGTCAGGCCTCTTGGGCCTAGCAGCTAAAGGCAAGTACTGCTTCTGAGATTTGTGCCTAGGTAGCTGGTGTCTCACTTCTGCTAATTTACTTATCCCACTCAGATATATCTTATAGCATTTGAGGACTAAGGTACTGGCAGCTTATTAATTCATTAGTTAAGTTTCCTGAAAGCAAAAGTAAAAGTAGACAGGTGTGCCTCTTTCACAGGCTTCATAGTCCAGGGTTAACAGGTTTCAGATATAACTTCAAAGGTTCAGAATTTTAAATTTCTTCTGGTTGTCTTAAAAAATGTACATGCTTTTCTGTGGTACGATTGAGCATCCTTTGGATAATATACCCAAAAGTTGTATGGCTGGGTCGTGAGGAAGGTTGTTTCCTATTTTTCTGAGAAATCACCATACAGACATCCAAAGGGGCTGTACCAGCATGCGCTCCCATCAGCAATGCAGGAGTGTTCCCTTTACCCCACAACCTCTCCAGCATAAGTTGTCATCAGTGTTTTTTATCTTGGCCATTCTCACAGATGTAAGATGGCACTTCAGAGTTGTTTTGATTTGCATTTCTCTGATGACTAAGGATGTTGAACATTTCATTAAGTGTCTTTCAGCCATTTTAGATTCCTCTGTTGGGAGTTCTCTGTTTAGATCTGTACTCCATTTTTTGTTGGTTATTTGTTCTTTTGATGATCAGTTTCTTGAGTTCTTTGTATATTTACCCAAAGACATAGCCTTTTGCTATGACACCAAAATGTAAATCTGTTCAGTTGTTTTCAGACACCTGCAGGTTCCTGGGAGAAGTTCTGCTACTGTATCAAGAAATCTGACCTGATGAAAACTCACAGTCTCCAAAGCTGATTTTAACCCCACACATTTTGGAGCATA
The DNA here is from genome assembly GCF_950005125.1 of Chionomys nivalis. Lineage (NCBI taxonomy): Eukaryota > Metazoa > Chordata > Mammalia > Rodentia > Cricetidae > Chionomys > Chionomys nivalis. The sequence goes on along the minus strand of NC_080097.1, from coordinate 763,427 downwards.
TTTTGCAGGTTCACTCCTCCAGTCTGGACCAAGGCCAAAACAACATGGGGTCCTCCATACCTGACAGTCCCTACATCGGATCGGTCCTCCAGATATGCCAGTCTTTACCTTCATGCGGGCGACACAGGAGTACTCTTCTTTGCATTGTCCTATTTATTAAATCTGGATTCATTAATTCGGTCTGATTTGGCCTATTGCAACAGCAGTAAAGGAATCCAGTAACCGGGGATCCAATACTTAACACTCTCTAATATGCAATGTGACCAGCTGCCTTCTCAAGTGCTTGCTATTTTGATTTTCTTGACATGATGGGATGTACCTTGAATTGTAGGACAAAATAAAGCATTTCATCCTTAAATTATTTTGTCAGAGTATTTTATCACAGCAGGCATAATTCAGCCACAAATATGATATTGAGATTGGGACCATTACTATGATGAACCTGAGAACGTGGTTTTAGACCTTGGTTACAGAGGAATATGGAAGATTTTGGAATCTCAGACTAGAGAGCCCTCAAATAGTGTAAGTAATAGGCCATTCTTGTGAAAGTTTGAGTACTAGAAGGCTCAGAGAAGTATGGAAAATAAAAAAAAAAACAACTTATGTGGTTTTAGACGTGAAAAAATTGTCAGAAACTGGAATAAAACCAATGTGGTATTTTGGTTAAGAACCTGTTTTTATTCTACTCATGTTACAAGAACTTGAGTGAAGTTGAATTTTAATGTAGTGGACTAATTTGTTTGCAGAGGGAACTTCAGGAGAGCATTCATATTTAAGGAAAATTTGATAGGGAGAAAATGTATCTATGAAGAAACATAGATATTTGGAAGCAAAATGAAAATTTTGAAAATTATTACAAAAATTTATTTCACTGGAAATCATTTATGATAAATCATATTAAGACTTTCATCATTTCAATGCAAGAAAGCCTCCAAGTTTGTTTTATTGGCGTGTATTTCATTTTGGGATTACCTCTCTGAATAATAAACCTCTCTGAAAATGAGTATTGCCTCCTTTTGAATTGTTGGGAATGTGTGTGTGTGTGTGTGTGTGCCTTAGCAAGATAGACAAAGATAGACACACAGAGAGACAGAGAAAGGGGGTGGACACACACACAGAATTTCTTTTTCAGTATCTTCAGTATTTAAAAAATTTCTTCTTAACCCAATCAGATCAATTTTAGACAACAAACATTTCTCCCGAAGGTAGCCATAAAGACTTTCACCTCCCTCCAACATTATATGCGTTAGACTTTCAGCAAAGTAAAGAAAATAAACACTATTTTCCCCTTTCTGTCTCGAATTGTGTTACTGTGAAAACGGATTCCATTCAAATCTTCCTCTGTTCCTTTGTATTTACATCTACCATCTCTTTCAGGGTGCACAGATAAGTCCATTACTAATATTTAAGAATCATGAGAACAATGGCACATGCACATATTCACTCTCATATCATTAAAGTCATCAACAGTGCTTGACATATTGTAAACCCTGTAAAATAAATGTTCAGTATGTTAATGAATGCATGAACTTATAGGTTCAGAATTTAAATTATATGATTTAGTTTCAGAAATATATGTTCTATTAATAGATTTGCTAGAAGACTCAAAAATTTATTCTGACTTGCTTAAATCCCAATGAATAGGATATAAAAGAAATCTTATTTTTTTAAAAGAAAATTATGTAGTTAATGGAAATGTTTATTAAAAATATAATTATGGCTGGTGAGATGGCTCAATAGATAATTTGCTTGAAGCTCATTGACCTGCTTTTGATTCCAAGAACCTGCATAACTAAAGGAGAGAACTGACTTCCATATTGTATCCTTTGACTTCCACATATGTATTGTGACATGCTTGTGCCCCCACATACATACATATATAATGCATGTATAAATAACAAGAGAAAAACATAAGATAAATAAATGAAAAAATCTGAAACTATTTTTTATTTATTTTTAATTTTTTTAAATTTTTTTATTGAAAAAAAAATTTCCACCGCCTCCCAGCCTCCCATTTCCCTCCCCCTCCTCTCTCCCTCTCCCTACTCCTCTCCCCCTCCCTCTCCAGTCCAAAGAACAGTCAGGGTTCCCTGCCCTGTGGAAAGTCCAAGGTCCTCCCCCCTCCATCCAGGTCTAGGAAGGTGAGCATCTAAACTGGCTAGGCTCCCAGAAGGCCAGAACATGAAGTAGGAGCAAAACCCAGTGTCATTGTCCTTGGCTTCTCATCAGCCCTCATTGTCTGCCATGTTCAGAGAGTCCGGTTTTATTCCATTCTTTTTCAGTCACAATCCAGCAGGTCTTGGTGAGCTCCCAATAGATCAGCTCCACTGTCTCAGTGGGTGGGTGCGCCCCTCACGGTCCTGAGACTTCCTTGCTCATGTTCTCCCTCCTTCTGCTCCTCATTGGGACCTTATGAACATGGGATGTAATCACTCATAATTGGTTTCTAGCCATAAATAAAGGTCATTGAGTCTATAATTTGTGATCGTAAAGAAGCTAAATGATAAGGTGAATCCAAAGAAAAACATATAGTTATCCTCCGGGATAGGGAAAGTAGACAAGATTGCCGGGCAAAAAATTGGGATCTTGGGGGTGGGGCGGGATGGGGGTAGGGGGAGATGGGGAAAGCAAAGTGAGAAGGGGAGGATGGGGGGATCTTGGGGAAACGGGATGATTGGGATAAAGGAAGGGCGGATAGGAGAGCAGGGAAGCACATATCTTAATTAAGGGAGCCATCTTAAGGTTGGCAAGAGACTTGAACCTAGAGGGACTCCCAGGTGCCCAGGGCGATGTCCCCAGTTAGTTCCTTGGGCAGCTGAGGATATGGAACCTGAAATGGCCCTATCTTATAGCCATACTGATGAATATCTTGCATATCACCATAGAACCTTCATCTGGCGTTGGATGGAGATAGAGACAGAGTCCCACACTGGAGCACCGGAACGAGCTCCTGAAACTCTATTTAAATGAATATTGCCCACTTAGTCATGTATGAAGACACATAATTCAAATCTTGATTCCATTGATCTATTTTAATCTCCCCCACCTTCTCTTCCTCTCTTTCTCCTTTGGTCGCTCCCTCCTTTCCTCTTTCTTTTTCTCTTTCAACAGATACCCATTCAGTGCTATCTTCTTACTCAACTTCTTTTTTTTTTAATACATCCTCATTACTTGTACAGGTATATGCTGCCACTTTCTAAGTATAAGATTTGCTATTTAACACATATTTGTGGTTACTCAATTATATCCTACCTGTGATCTTAACTCAGTCTTAATTATTAACTAAATTAAATGTTCTGTAACATGCACCCACACTCTCATCTCTTTATTCTACTTACTTACTTATTTATTCACATTGTATAAGTCTGGCACATCACACAGTTCTCTTGTGAAATACCAGTAGGCTGCATTTTCAGAGATTATGTGAACTTTTATGTGCTTTATAACAAAGTTTATTTTATTTTTGAAATACTAACCCATAAACTTCCAGTAAACTTTGTAGTGGTAGCTCATAACATTTTTTTCTATTTCTCTTTTATTGAAAATAGATTTTTCATACAATATATTCTGATTAGTATATCCCCTCTATCAATTCCTCCAAGAGCCTGCTCTCCAAACTGAAGGTCTCCAAACCCCTTCTGTCTCTTCTAAAAATAATAATAAAATCTAAAATAATAATAAAATAAATAAAAAACAAGCAAATTGGAAAAGGACAAAACAAACAAGAAAAATAACTAAAGAAACCACAAAAAAACACATTCAGATGTAGAACACACGAGTTTATTCTCATAGAAAGTCCATAAAAAACAAAACCTGAAGCCATAATGTATATGTAAACATGTAAAAACATCTGAGCATACATCCTTTATCAACAAAATCACAGTGTGTATTTAAAACAGGTAGTGGATGGCAACACAAACTTTGAGTACACAAAACACAAGAGCAACCTGAGACCTAAGGGGGGGTCTTCTGTGACGGTCAGCTGAGACCAGTGATTGGGTGATTGCTTCCAGGTTCTAAATATTGTTAAATCTTACATTTCAGAGAAGTTACAGCAAATGTTCAGCTTTATAAAGCTTGCCAATGTTCTTTCTGGAAATCAATATTATTGATCTTTAACACATTTTACAAGAAAACGGGATCATTTCACCACTTCATGCTCTAAAGTAAAATTGATTGGTAATATTATGTGAAACATACATTGGTACAAACTTCCTCTTAACCAACTTCCCAATTTTAAAAATACACATTTTAGTAAGAACTAGTTTCAAAGCAGCCAGTGCTTTCAAAATGTTTTTTCCCCAGATGTTTCAGCCTAAATAACAGGAAGGTGAACAAAGAAATAATTAAAAACAATTTTATTCTCTTTATAAAACAATAATCAAATAAATAAAAACAACATGTATACACACAGAAATTAGGAACTGCAAAAGAATTTTTAAATCTTTAATGTTGAAACAAGAAACTGCATCAAGTCATTCTCTTGATTTCAAATTTCTTTGTTCTCCTAAAGTATTTACTCATTTTCAGCCATAGAATCAAAAAAAAGCCTGGTCTATAGAGATAGTTCCAGGCAGCTAGGGCTGCTACATGGAGAAATCCTGTCTTGAAAAACCAATAAATAAATAAATAAATTGAAATAAAATGAAAAGAATCAAGAAAGAAAGAATACAGACCAACACCTTCCAAACATACATCATCTGTAGTTTATGAATTTTCTGGAGACACATCCAGGTACAGTCCAGATATTTCTGCACAGGAACACTCCTCACTCTGCAAACCTAGAAACTAGGCCGCATTCCAGTTTGCAGGATAGTAGTCTATGACACTGCCTTATTCAAAACACATCTGAGAGATAGCTATGGAAACCAACCATTTAGTCAGGCATGATGATGCATGACTGTAATCATCTGAAATTCTAGCACTGTAGAGGCCGAGGCAAGAGAATCAAAGCTCAAGCCCAGAATAGTATGCAAACCAGGACTCTGGCTTCTCCACATAAGTAAGATTTAGTCTGAGTACCTTGTGAAGCCTACTTCACAAGGAACCTCTGAGACAAATCAAATCGAAGAGAATTACCACAGCACCTCAGTAAGCAACTAAGCCCTGCCATGCTACTAGAGAGCAGATGAAAATGACAAACCTTGTCCTCTGTCAGGGTGTTTTGTCCAATGGAGAAAGTACAATCAATGTGCATGTCTAGTAAATGCCAAACTGACACATGGAGGCTACAGAAAGATGAATTTTAAATACAAAAAATAGCCCTAGATATATAAATTTACTGCTAACAAACCTATGAAAATAAATACAGTGTCTAACAAGAGAGATAAATGCTATTGGAAGAAAAATGTTACACAGCAAATCTAGTGGTTGCACAAGATTTTTGCCTGTAAAGATCACCTAGCATGTTATAGATGATTCATATCTATCTGATAGTCTCGATTCAGTATGCTGAGGCAATGCATAGATCTACCAAATATTCCTATATGTGAGCATTATCTGGTGATTTTCATTTTTACACTCATTTCAGCATAATGGAATGCATGTATTAAATATAATTAAAATTTAAATTTAAAAATTTAAGTGACTAAACTATCTCACAAAGTAGCTATATCAGAATGTAGAAGTGTAGGAAGCAAACACCTACATTTTTTAAAAGTGTGTCCCAGAACCGATATATGATATGTACTGTTCTGAACAAAAATAGAGAGAATTTCAGGTATGATTACTTTGCAGTTAATTTTAATGTACTTTTCCTAGTCAAATAGAATCTATGTAACATTGTACATAGGGGCATAAATTAACCATTGCTTTACTGATACTCAGACTTGCTCTTGAAGAAAGCGTTGTAATAACTAGTAATTTGTTTTCATATTTTTTCTTTACAATTAATTCAAAGAATTGAGGCTTTTGGGTCAGACAAGATGAGTCAACAGGAAAAGATGACTTCACAGCTTGCCAACAAGTCTGACAACCCAGAATAAGTGCCTGGAACCACACAGAAGTAGAAAACCAAGTCCTGACCTGCACATGTACCATAGCATGCACGTACCATTTCCTACACAGGCAGTCATTCATTCATTCATTTACCCTATCAATTAATGTAAAAGAAAAAACAGAGAGCTTAAGTGAAAGACATCTATATTTTAAATAAATTGTCAAACTGTTTTCCAAATATCAATTTTCATTTTAAGAAAAATTTTTGTGAGAGAGCCAATGGTCTCATAAGCATGAATACTGCATGGCTTCAAATATTTTTCAAATATTTAACTTTAATATCTTTATAGATAAGTGTCATGTTACCATGTCTGTATCTTAACTTTAAATTTTCACTTTTTATTATTTAAACCTGTTGTTTATACGCATGTAAATTTTATATACTCTCACTTCCTGCCTTTTTCCATCTCCCTACTGCCCCTATCTCCTCCTTCATTTTTCTACAAAACTCTCTTTCATATTGTGTGTGTGTGTGTGTCTGGAGTGTGTTTGTGTGTGTGTGTCTGGAATGTGTGTGTGTGTTTGTGTCTGGATTGTGTGTGTGTATCTGGAGTGTCTGTGTGTGTGTCTTGAGTGTCTGTGTGTGGAGTGTGTGTGTGTGTGTATTTTTGTCTGGATTGTGTGTATGTCTGGAGTGTTTGTGTGTGTGTGTGTTCCAATGAGTTTAACCACGACCATGGGTTTGAAGTTCAGCACTGGGCTCAGAAGCGGGCACACCTAATACAATGACTGCCTCTTTCCCAGGATCTATCAATAGCGCTAGTAGTTTAGTAGCTCTGTAAGCCCTCCCTGTCTAGAATGGATTATTGACAAGGTCTGTCTTTTCCATGATTGCAACGGTTGTGTGGAATCTTGAGAATGGCATATTATCTATGGTTTATTACAAGAAATGACTGCTGACTTTTGCTAGACATACTCATTTAGTAACTAGTTGATGAACCTTTATTCTTTATGTTGTAATATATATGTTGATCTACTAAGTGTAAATAAATCCCACCTTACACATGTCATTTTAACTATTCAATAAATTACTAGAGCTAGCTGATGTGCTTAACTGTGACCTGTCGTGTGTGTGTGTGTGTGTGTGTGTGTGTGTGTGTGCATTCAAACCATTTTGGGCTTGGTTTAGTATAAATATGCCTATTTTTAACAGTTTTTTTAGTTATTTTCTAAACATCCATAGGATTTATCAGTTGAAGAAACAAACTGGCTCTGATCTACCATTTATTATATGTACATGAATATGGGGATTGGCCAAACTTCTGCAAGTCCCAGATTCCGGTATGGATAAGAAAAAGTGGGAAAATGTATTCAGAGCCCCGAATAAGACTGTTGTGTGCATCACAGCTGCTGTGCGAATGAAGCCATTGTAAATGATTTCAACATAAGGATGAAAGTGTGTAGCAGCCATTGATAAATTACCTTTATATTGATCTTTTTATGATCCTCTTTCAAAAACGGTGGCTTTATAAACTCCAGAATTCCTCAGCATATGGCTCCCAAATTTATGAACAAAAAACTCCCAAGTTAAATGTTCTTTTAATAAACTACAACACAAAATTTGAGCCTCATAACTTTCACTTTTACAATCTTAGGTTTGTTTTGAAATATATTGGCATCATGTTCAACAGAAATTGCTTCCTAACTGTTAATATTAAAAAATTAAAATAAGATAAAATAAAAATGAGGTTGTGGGAAAAGGAGGCTCATCTCTGACTCTGACGTCTTTCAGTTCTAAGACTTCTTCTCTGTTGTGTTATTCTTTCACTAAGAGCTGACCTGGGGACAGAGACCTGCAAGAACTCAGCTGCTCCCTTGGATTCTCAGTTCCATCCTTGACAACGCTCTTGCTCCAGGCAGAGCGATTCATCTTAAAGCCTGAAGCCAAAACATGCGTGAAAATTGCTATTCAAAGAAAAATTTATGTTTGAAGGAGAACTGTTGCTAGAAATAATGAGTGTTTATGCAAAGAATTATGGTCACCTGGCAATAACTTACATAAGAACTGTTCTGAGAAAGCGTACTTTTTGACCTTCTCTTCTTATAACAGTCTAAAGTAAATTAACAAGAAACACTTTGACACTGTGCAAAACAGACAAAAAATGAAATCATTGAATAAATGAACTTTGGTAGAACATGAACTTGACCTAAAAGAGTTTTTAAGAGAAATAGTTAAAGCACACATGACTTTTCCTAGTTAATGCTTTCAAATTACAAGGAAGTCAATGAACAAAGTCCAAGTAATATTTTCAAGAGGTAACCCAGATCAACAAGGCAAAATTTGGATTTCTACTCATGTGCAAATAGGTTTTCTCCTTTTTATTGGAATTACTGAAACAAAATTGCCTAGAGAACTTCCAAAAATATTTGGCACAAGCATCCATTTTCCATTTCAGACCATTTTGTCAGAATCAGAAACATCAATATACCATAGAACATACCTACAGCATGCTCCAGATTCAAATAAACTGTTTTAAAATAATATGACAGCCTAGCCTGTTTGGATGCTCACCTTCCTGAACCTAGATAGAAGTGGGGGGACCTTGGACTTCCCGCAGGGCAGGGAATTTGGACTGCCATTCAGTATTGAGAGGGAGGGGGAATGGAATGGGGGGAGGAGGAGAGGAGTGGGGAGAGGGGGAGGGGAGTGGGGGGAGGGGTAATGTGTGGGAGGAGGGGGAAGGAAATGGGAAACGGGGAGGAGGCGGAAATTTTAATTAAAAAAGAATAAAATAAATAAATTCATATCTTTTAATTACTAGAACCCAGTAATTTAAAGACTTAACCATTTTCCTGTTTCATATCTGATAAAACACACAATGTTTTTACGGTCTATTCAGGGATCCTGTGCTTTTTTTTTTTTTTTGATTTTTCGAGACAGGGTTTCTCTGTGGTTTTGGAGCCTGTCCTGGAACTAGCTCTTGTAGACCAGGCTGGTCTCGAACTCACAGAGATCCGCCTGCCTCTGCCTCCCGAGTGCTGGGATTAAAGGCGTGCACCACCATCGCCCGGCTTGGATCCTGTGCTTTTAAATGAAATGAAAAGGTAGCTTCCTTGATCCCTTTTATAAATAGTTGCCATGAAATAGCATGCAAAATTAAATCTAAGGACTATCTATGTAAAGATGTTCCTGAGAAACACTGTGGACGTCAGCTTTTGTTTGCACATGCGTGTGTAACTTGGAGTTTGCTGATTTCCAGAACTTCATACTCAGCTTTGCTATCGAGACAGCTTTCCCCAGGGATCCCCAGTTTCCACCTCCCAAACACTGGGATTACATGTGGCTGCTGGCATGCATGTGGGTACTGGAACTCTGAACTCTGGTCCTCATGATTGCACGACAGACACTGTATCAACTGAGCCATCTCCCAACCACAGACTTTGACTTTAAAGGAACAACAACAAAAAAAATCTGCTATTTAAATATAACATTAAATGTCAGATAAGATTTTTGGCCAATTATGACTTATATCAAAGGCTACAATTGAGCTATTGTTGCTGTCAGCTTTTTACAGGCACAGAAAACAAGAGGAAGAGTGAGGTCGATTTCCAAAGCCTAATTTGAATATACAGTTTGCCAGAGTCTATCTACTGCATTGCCCAATTGTTCAGTTTATTTGAATGTAAATTCACAGAGTATAAAGTTCTAAGCTAAATGACATGTGATATGGAACATTATTCTATATAAAGAGACTCAAAATGAAAATAGTAACTTAAGATACAGCAGACTTCCTTGCTTTGAGGGGTGTTAGAAGAACAAGAGTAGAACCTGATTTTGCAGACATGGAGGGAAAAAAACCTGCTGATTAGGAAAATGGTTGCTGGTTTCTCTCCCTCTCTGTCTCTCTGTCTCTGTCTCTGTCTGTCTGTCTCTCTCTCTCTCTCTGTGCACACACACAAACACACACACACACACACACATATTCTTAACATTGGCAGTTTAACAATTTCTTATAATTCAGTGTCCAGTGAAGTATTTATTGGAGAAAAGTTGGGCCCCAATCTTTTCTTGTCAAAGAGAAGAAATGCCTTAAAGCTTAAATGTCAGTTCAATTAATTCCAGTGTAAAGTGGATCCCTGCTGCTGTTTCAATTTGCTCATCCAAAAGAAGTGCTATTTCTGTTTTAAAAGGATTCTAGCTTTGTTTGAGATTATGAAATGATGTACAGTTCCCCTCATCCATTCTATTCAATTCTCTCAGAATTAATAACATTTTAAGTATGCATTTTGTCCCCTCATGTTTGTGTGCACCATAGAGAAACAATCCTTTATTTTGCACAATTTAATATTTGAAGACAACTTGTCCTTATTCTTCAATTATATTAAATATTCATCTTAAGCATAAATTACTTTATTTCCTTCATTATTTTAATGTATTTATGAATGCCAATAATAATGAAAAGTATAGTTTTACTAGTGTACTGACCTTTATTAGATAAAGTAACCAAAGACCATTATTTAAATGATACCAAGAGGAAAGTGAGTATTTAAATATTTCTTGCAAAGTAGCAAATGCAGTATTTTGTACATGCATAATAAGCAAACAGCTATAACAAAAGGGAATTTTATGCACACAATAGGGCATTTTTATAATGACTTAAGCATTTCTCTTAACCTTAATGATTGAAATCTGTCATCAGTCATAAATGAAATCAAGAAGGTAAAGCTCAAGAATTTAGCTCATTTTGTAAAGTGCTTGCCTAGCACACTTAAGGCTCTGGGTTTAAAGTACAGCACTGCATAAACTGGGTGTGACGGTGCATGACTTTAATTCTAGGACTTAAAGGTATAGAAAGAGGATAAGCAGTTCCAAGTCATCCTCATCATCCTCAGCTACATAGCAAGTTCAATGATAGCTTGGACTATGTAAGACAATATCTTAAAAAACAAAGTGCAAATAACCCTCAAAAAACATACACTTTTACAATGGTTAATAGGTATTCTAAGAACAGTTTGATAGTTTTAATTTCCTTATTTATATAAAATGTGGACAGTTACAATTGTATTGATTACTGAGACAATCATTTATTGGTTTTCTTACAAAAAAAAGCCTGAATTTGTAACTAGAGGTTGTTTGTAATTTCAATTCAGAGGTTAATGAAAAAGTTTCCTACCCAGGCGATGGTGGCGCACACCTTTAATCCCAGCACTCAGGAGGCAGAGTCAGGAAAATCTCTGTGAGTTCGAGGCCAGATTGGTCTACAAGAGCTAGTTTTAGGACAGGCTCCCAAGCTACAGAGAAACTCTGTCTCAAAAAACAAACAAAAAAGTTTCCTTTAACTTGCATAATGATTAATTATATTTATTTTATTTATTGTATGAACCCTCTTAAATCAGAGTTCAGACAATATGTGGAGATACGCAAGTCCACCACACCAAGAATGAAACTGAGATCTCTGCTCTATGTACGCATCACGTACAATGTGGAGGTGATGATTAAAAGACTATTAAATATTTTCTTACATAATATTTGTCCACTCAAAATACAAGGTAAACATGGCATGTAGGGATAGAGTTTACCAAGAGACAATATAAGAGGTCACTGATTTTACTGAGGTCATAGGCCTTGGGGGTTAACAAACAACTATTATTTCGATAAATGAACAAAAAAAAATAAAGTAACTCCTAATGACATAATGCTAAACTTATAGATTAGTACATCACTCAACCTCCATCAGAAAAACTTTTTCCTTGCACTAAATGGTAAATAACACGGGGAACCACAACTAAACAATGTTCAGAGAAGAGAGAGAAAGAGAGAAAGAGAGACTGACTGACTTTGGAGAACTCCAAACCCTTTCTCTGAAGTCTCAGGGAACTATGTAGAAAAGGAGGCAGAAAGATTTTAAGAACCAAAGGTAGTAGATGACTACAAGGAAACAGAATCACCCAGACACAAGGCACATATAAACTTACAGAGATTGTGGTAGCATGCATAAACTTGAACAAGCTCGTGTGAGAAGAAATCCCAGCACAGAGAAAGAAAAGTGGACACAAAGCCTCACTCATATCTAATCAGCTATTTGCAGTTGATAGATGTTGGGAGAGGGAAAATCAGTTCTTCAATAGAGTAACACTGCTGCATCTATCAACCACACCCTTGGGCAGACCTCACATTCTAGAGTAATTGACCAGCACAAACTAGACTCCATGATTTTATGTATTTTTATATGTTTTTTGTTTTTGTTTTGTTTTTAAAAGAAAGAGTAAAAATATTGAGTTGGTAGGTGAGAGGCAGTAACTGGAAGGAGTTGGGAAAGGGAAATGAATATGATCACTGTATGTATATACATATACATACAGTGATCATATATATATGTATATATATTATACATCATCTCTGTGTTTCATTAACTGAATTGAAACTCTCTTCTAAGGGAGGGAGAACAATGACATTGCCTATATTAAAATTATATTTTCTAAACAACTAAAATTTATACTTTTATTCTAAACATTTATCTTTATAGCCACAGATAAGTGGATGACCCACGAGAGGGTCATCCACTGAGGGCAGTCTGCTTGAGATAATGGTAGCTCACCAACTCCAACTGGACTGGAAGTGAACGAGCATGGGAACAACCAAGCCCCTCTGAAGGGGGTTGACAGCTGGGGCAGACTGAGGGGCCACTGATAGTGACACTTCGATGCGTCTCTACTGCAGATACCGGCTTCATAGGATTCTATTCTCTTTGGATGTAAACCTTGCTCAACCTAGACGTAGTGGAGGGGGGGGGGGCTTTGACTGAACCTTATAGTTATTGTTTGTGTGAGTTAGCTAATCCATAAGACCCAGAGCTTTACCTTCTCATCACTAGGATTAAAGTCATGTGTTCTGTTTCATGCAGCTTTTAGATAGTGCCGAAACAACAAACAAGTACACATGTTTGCATGGCAATCACTTTATTTATTTTTTTTTTATTATTACTTTAAAAAATACCAATCCAAATTCCCCCTCCGTCCCCTCCTTTCAGTCCCCTCCCTCTCCCTCCACAGACCCTCCTCCCCACCCCTCCATGCATCCCACCCTGTGGAAAGTCCAAGGCCCTCCCTACTACGTGGTAATGACCCTTAGTAACAAACATTTTCCTGACAGAAATGCAAATAGATACGTTACTTAATGTAGTATCATTTATGTATCTTAAATGCTAGCGAGATTAATAAATACACATCAGAATATTGCTTATCACATAAAATTTAAAAAATGAAGTAATCATTTAAATAACAGTAATAGAAGCAAAATTCACTTATAAAGCATCTTAAACCAGTGGCTACAGTAAAATTGTCAGTAATTTTTTTTAGTTTTATTGATTTTTACTGAGCTCTACATTTTTCTCTGCTCTTCTCCCTGCCTCTCCCCTCACCTTTAACCCTCTCCTAAGGTCCCCATGCTCCCAATTTACTCAGGAGATCTTGTCTTTTTCTACTACCCAAGTAGATTGGATCTATGTATGTCTCTCTTAGTGTCCTCATTGTTGTCTATGTTCTCTGGGATTGTGATTTGTGGGCTGGTTTTCTTTGCTTTGTATTTAAAAAACACCTATGAGTGAGTACATTTGATAATTGTCTTTGTGGGTCTGGGTTACCTCACTCATAATAGCTCCATTTGACAGCATAACTCAGGGTGTTGTTGATTTTTTTCTGCTGTGTAGTACTCCATTGTGTAAATGTACCACATTTTCCTTATCCATTCTTCTGTTGAGGGGCATTTAGGTTGTTTCCAGCTTCTGGCTATATCTGATCTCCAAATTATACAAAGAACTCAAGAAATTGGCCATCAAAAGAACAAATAATCCAATAAAAATGGAGTACAGTGCCATTGTTCTTGACTTCTCAGCAGTCCTCATTGTCCGCTATGTTCAGCGAGTCCGGTTTTATCCCATGCTTTTTTAGATCCAGTCCAGCTGGCCTTGGTGAGTTCCTGAAAGATCATCCCCATTGTCTCAGTATGTGGGTGCACCCCTCGCGGTCCTGAGTTCCTTGCTCGTGTTCTCTCTCCTTTTGCTCCTGATTTGGACCTTGGGATTTCAGTCAGTGCTCCAATGTGGGTCTCTGTCTGTCTCCTTTCATTGCCTGATGAAGGTTAATATCCAGGAGGATGACTATATGTTTTTCTTTGGGTTCACCTTCTTATTTAACTTCTCTAAAACAATGGCACTGGGTTTTGATCCTACTGCACATACTGGCTTTATGGGAGCCTAGGCAGTTTGAATGCTCACCTTACTAGACCTGGAAGAAGGTGGGCGGTCCTTGGACTTTCCAAAGGTCAGGGAACCCTGACTGCTCTTTGGGCTGATGAGGGAGGGGGACTTGATTGGGGGAGGGGGAGGGAAATAGGAGGCCGTGGCGGGGACGAGGCAGAAATCTTTAATAAATAAATAAAATAGATAAAAGAAAAGAAATTATACATTTAAAAAAATGGAGTACAGAACTAAACAGAGAACTCTCAAGAGCGGAATCTAAAATGGCTGAAACACACATAAGGAACTGTTCAACATCCTTAGTCTTCAAAGAAATGCAAATCAAAACAACTCTGAGATTCCATCTTACAGTTGTAAGAATAGCCAAGATCAAAAACACTGATGACAACTTATGCTGGAGAGGTTGTGGGATAAAGGGAACACTCCTGCATTGCTGGTGGGAGTGCAAGCTGGTACAGCTCTTTTGGATGTCAAAGTGGCGA